>NC_142139.1:39190973-39910348 GCF_024610735.1 Ursus americanus | reverse complement strand
TTTGGCTATTACTACGATCCCAGAGCATTCTGAGCTTGACTCTCAGAAAGTTAAAGGAAATCACCTTGCTGACATTTCTGCAAAATATGCTGCCCTTCAAAGGTCCAAAAGTCACACCTCTGTCATGGTCCAAAGGAACTCACCTCCAGATGATAATGTGGAGAAACTGACTAGAGACACCCAACAATCAGCACCAGAAACAAAAGACAATATTGGCAGTCAGATGGTTGTTGGTAGGATACGACGAGAAACCTCTGGTTTGGACCAAATAAGAAGCCGGTCCTACCAAACAAAATTCCCACTTTTGACTGTTGTACATGCATTAAACCATTGACCTATAGATAAAATGATAATGTTTACGAATCAATAGTGGTAGGGAAATATTAAGAAGGCTTCAGAAAATGCCTACTTAACCTGCTCCACCTGCCCAAAATAAAATCCTGGGAAACCGGTCTACACAGCTCCTGGGCACTTTATATTGCCTAATGAACCATTCAAGGTTTGGCAAATGGACTTTATTCAGCTACTTCCATCTCATGGATATAAACAGGTTTTGGTAATGATTTGCATGCTTTTCCACTGGGTCAACACCTTTCCAGGTAGACCAACTACTACCTCTTCAGGAGCTAAAATCCTACAGGAAAAGATCACCCATACATAGGGAACCCCTCCTGATCTCCATAGCAACCAGGGAACCCATTTTACTGGCCAAATATTCTGGCAAGTCAGTGTGCTGCTTGGCCAGTTTTACAGCATTTTCGCTGTGTTTATCATCCTCAGTCCTCAGGACGAGTCAAATGAACCAACGACATCATCAAAACTCAACCGGCAAAATTTGTGGAAACTCTCCAAATACCTTGGTGGTTGGTTCTCCTAAATCTCAGATCCATCCTCTTTGGAACTCATAAACTCTCACCCTTTGAGATATTTACTGGGTGCCCCATAAATCTAGATTCCACCTCTTTTTACCTGCACCTAATAAAAGGAAATACACTTCAGTATTGCAAATGTCTAATTACATCCCTTGAAAATAATCACGCTGTGGTAGAGCAATCTTTTCACAGTGCATTCCCAGGAGATGAAGATCTCCAGCACCACACCCTGCAACCTGGGAATTTTCTTCATTGGAAAAGACGCTCCAAAGAGACTCTTCAACCACACTGGAAAGGCCCTGGTCAAGTGTTACTGTCCAATCCTTGTGCAGCCCAAATGCAAGGAGTAGACTCCTGGATCCAGGTGTCTCATATAAAGAAAGCCCCCAAACCTGACTGGACCTGTACACCAAGTGGCTGACCTCAAACGGAAAATTTCCAGGAACTGAAGGAGCCAACAGCCGAAGCAGACAGCTTTCCCCGAGATGATGGGATCAGGCCAATGTTCTTTCTCTTTCTTTTTTTTTATTATAATAATTTTTTATTATGTTATGTTAGTCACCATACAGTATATCCCTAGTTTTTGATGTAGTGTTCCATGATTCATTATTTGCATACAACACCCAGTGCTCCAATATGTGCCCTCCTTAATACCCATCACTGGCCTATCCCAGTCCCTCACCCTCCTCCCCTACTCTTTCTTTTTCTTACTCCATTTTCTCCTTCTCTATCCTGAAGAGACAATGCCTTCCTTCGCAGTTCCCAATTCTTCACGAAAGAGGGAAACCTTTCTGGATGTTCAGATTCGTTGGATCTGCCTATACAGTCCTGACCCTGCAGTCTTCCTCACAGCAACCTTCTTCATCTCCACTGCAACCCCTAACTCCACCTGCACCTCTCTGGATATCTGTCACTAAGTCAAATTTCTACAACCAGGGTTTCCTGTACCTTGCTTTGCTCTCTCCCCTGGCCTAACTCTCAATACAACTAATTGTACCTAATCCACCCATATGGTTGCCCGTTCTCACTGCTACCTTAGGTCTGCTTGCTCTAGCAGAACACCCCCTCTCTATATGGCCTTCGAGAACAAAGTCCACAGAACAAGAGGACTTCTCCCTAATTATTCCTCAAACACCACTGAAACCTTGGCTTGAAAGGACCGATTGAATAATCCCAATTAACAGCACTATTAACAATCAAACGCTAGCACGAACCCTATATGCACCACCTGACTGTACCTTTGGGGAGAAGGGGCCTCGCAATGGGCCTATGAATGTTTACATAGCTGGCAGACTGGAGGCCAATGCTTACTCGAATTTCTAACTGCCTCTGCACATTCACAATAAATCTGAAGCCTTTCGTTGGTCTTCCCCATTAAACCTTCACCTCTGCCTTCACCAGGAACTCCCAGGAAGTATATAGGACTCCGGATTTGCCTCTTTTGGAAGGGCACTTATCCCTATTGCACACACTCACACCAATGACATACAAATGTGATAGCAAGCACCTGACGCACATGAATAAATTCCTCCGGAGAAGTAGAAACCCAAATACATAAAATTAAGGAACAAGCATACTGGCTACAACAAATTCCACATGACGATCCATGGGCCTTTGATCTCTCTGGCTAGTTACCTTCAGCTGTAGGCTCCTGGTTTAGGACTATCACACGAACCGGGGTCATTATTTTGCTCCTCTCATCTTACTGTATATCATCATTTTTAAGCTTTATACCTGATGCCTGTCAAACCTTTGTAGAAACAACGGTGCCCAGTAAAGTGATGCTGACTCAATGCATCGAGATTATCTTCAATGTTTACAACCTTGACAAGATAGAGACTTTAGATGGGAAATGCCTGAGAGCTCTCCTTTCTACCCTCCCTTGCGACTCAAATGTGGCCTCAACAGTTTCTAATCTGGGCACTTCCCTTGACATGGGACATGACACCCAGGAAAGGTCCTTCCTCACATCAAGGGCTAGAAGTGTTTCTAATAAGGAACAGATGACCCAATTCTTGATCAGGGATGCTCTTCAAGAAAGATCTTGACCAAAAGAGGGAAATGTGAAAATGTGTTAAAGAAACCTAACTCAAAGCTGCAGTTTGGGAAGCCACAAAAGGAGGGCTCTGACACCCATACCACTCATGGTCGCAGCTTGCACAATCCAGAAGGAAGATTTCCTCTCAGCCCAGCAACAGCAGGCTGTCCTCGCCCGCAGCCAGTGACAAGCCGCCACCACTTAGGACTCTCTTTTGTCCTCCAAAGAACTTTTGGTCAAAACAAACCCCTCCCAACTTCCTCCTTTCCTCTATAAAAGGACGCACTGTTCCTCTGTTCTCCCCAATTGCCTACAGTACTTCATCGTTTGCCGGTCCCTGATTGCAATTCCTCTGCCACTCCTGAATCAACTCAATTTTGCAGGCTGAATTATTTACCTTTTCCTTTTTGTTAGCCTTTTCCTTTTAAAAGGTTGACAGAAGTATGTACCTAAAAGTTCCTTATTTTCTCTGAATCTTATCCGTTTTCCTCCTATGTAGTCTAAATGTAACAGCACTCCCTACAAAACAGTTAAATCACAAAGCACGAATACAGTGCATGTCAAAGCACTTTGCTGGTCCTGAAGCACTACAGGAAGGTTGCTGAGAGATCAGATCCCTCTAGATGAAATCCCTGACATTACTGGTCACTCGAGCACCGTTCCTCTACTAAGGCTAAGAGCTGGAAGTCGCTGAGACAGAGAGTGAAGTAGACAGAAATCGTGTTGCAAGGCCAGAGTCTGAGCGCCCAGTTCTTCAGTGGACCCATGTATTGCCCTAGGAAACGTGTACACGGTATAAAGATCAAGCACTGAAGCATGGATCTGAGAAAGCACTTCTGTTTTATATTTGCAGGGAGAAGCAGCTTCCTTATCAAAATTTTAAGTAATACAAGAACAAAATTTCAAAAGTCACTCCTCAGGCAACTCTTGTTTCTTCTAATTTGTACCTATTTCTACATAATTTGTTTGCACGTCTGCTTTCTGATTTGCAGACATTATCTACTGGCTTCCTGTGAACTTTGTAGAGAGTGTTCAGAGCCAAATTTGGGATATTATCATGCAGAACTGTCCAGTGAGGCATTACTCCGAACAGTCCTTTGATTTCTAGTCTTCGAAGGCCTACATCACAAGTAATACAACCTATAGTGTCTCTGTGTAGAGGCAAGAAGGAAGCTAGCTGGGCAGTTGGGCCTTAATTATGAGACCACTGTAAACTTCTCTGAATCTAGTTCACTGAGATTCGGTTTCTTTTGCTCTTTTCACCCACCCCACACAATTTAATCCTGTTCCTAAAGCTGCAGGACAAACGAAAAATGGGACCCCAAACTTAATGCATTTCAAGACAAGCAGGGGCACAATTCTTATGAGCTCTGTGGAAAGGGATTAACTGCAGCTAAAGGAAACCAGCTTTTAATTATCTAAAAAGTTATCTAAAGCCGACAACTATGCAGCATTAAAATTTATGGACTGGATCTCCTGCATAATATCTGTCCAGAGGTGACCACTAATGTTGTCCAAATGTAGACTTCAGCTGGGGTATGCTAGGTTTGGGCAGGGACAACAGCCTGTCTAGTGCCAGGTGTACAAGTGAACTTGAGACCAGGCAGGTGACCCTGCCAAGAGGCATGGGTACATTAAGGAGAGGAAATCTTTTCTCTCATTAATCAACAGGATAAAGGTGATTAAGCAGGAATTATTTTTCAATGACCTACATAATTTCATCAGGGCTGCTGTGGCTATTAGCAGAGAGCAGATGACTTCCTAATAAGATGAATTTGATAGCAGAGCCCTTCCAGAGAAGCCTGCGGGTGGGCCCAATCGGGCGGCTTACTATTACTCCTCAGGGCTGTCTCTCCCCCGTTTGGGGCTCCCTCCTCCAACCGGGATATTTCCCCGTCCCTGGAGGGCGGAGGCTGCAGCACTCACTGAATGGTGGAAGCTGGATCAGTTAAGAACGATGGATTCAGGTAGGTGAAACAAAGCTCACGTGATTCCCAAAGTTCCAAGCAAACAAGACTGCAGCTGCTACCAACACCTCTCTCTGGCCGGGCTTGAAACAGGACGGCAGCTAGTTCCATTCCCCAGCAAAAACAGGGTTAACAAGGAAGCTTTGTTGAAGTCAGGGCGGGGGAGAGACCAACAGACACGGAGGCACACCATCAATAACAACCACCACGACTTGAACGCAGTTTCATTAGAGACCTTATGAAATTGAGCAACAGCCACCCAACAAGTCTGTCCTTACACTGCAAACCCCAGAGTGGCACCACCTCCGTCTCCTGTTCAAGCGAGGTGGCTTGGAGAGGAAAACTGAGCCCCTAGATCTCTCCGCCTCTGCCCGTTCCTCCCGTAGGACCCCCGCTCCCTGGCCTCAGGGACTAAGGAAAGAGGTAGAGAGCCCCGATGACATCTTTCTCCGTCAAAACAAGCTGGCTCTCTCTCCCCCGGGGTCAGTCACCGAGTAACGCCCGGTCCCGCAGCTCCGGCAGCCACCTCCTCCCCGCCGTGCTGCGGCCGGACGCAGCGATCTTGTTCGGGATATTCCCAGCTCAACCCCCATGCCAATACCTGCTCCTCCAGCCCAGTCGGCGGGGAATGTGAGGAAAAGGACCCGTCTGCTCTCCCCCTCTCTTAAGCCCCTAAAATAAAAGAATCCCTCAAGCGCAAAGCTCAGAGCAGCATGCCACGTACCTGTCCGCGGATCCGGCTCCTCCTCCCTCCAAGTGCGGGACTCTCCGGACAAGTATCCCCGAACAGCCGGGAAAGTTTGTGCCGCCGTCCTGGGGACGCGGGCCCCCGAGCCGCCACCCGCGCCGGGCACCGGGTGGTGTGGGGAGTCGGCTCCTCCCCGCCCGGTTCCAACTCCACAAACAGCCAGGCCCTAGGAAGAAAGTAGGAGGAGGGAGAAGGTTTGAGCGCAACTTTTCGACCGTGCGTCACCGGGTGGCTGAGCTGTGCCGTGCGGATCCGGGGCTCGCCACCACTCCCCCCTCTCAACTCTGCTCTGGAGCGCGGGCGGGGCGAGCCGGGGCGGGGCGGGGCCCAACCTGCCGGGCGGCCCAGGGGAGCGCGCACCCGGGCCCGCCCCGGCCGCCGCCAGCCCCGCCTCCGCCCCGGCCCGCGGGACACGCAGCAGCCAGGTGCGCGGGGGCTCGGGCTCCGCCTCGAGGCCGCCTGGCACTGGTTTCCAGGGTGAAGGGGGAGGAGCCTCGGAGGGAAACTTTCCACCGAAACTTAACCCGGGCGGTGTGAAGGACACCCCGCCTTTGGGGGCTCGTCTTTAGCCGGAACTGCATCCCATCACGCACAGCCGCGCTCATACCCCCCACCAAACGAGAAAATAAATCAGCACTTAAGAACCGGCCAGAGGGCTCGTTTCTCGGGTCCTGCGGAGGAAGTCCCAACTCCGCCCGTCACGGACGTTTTCGATTTCTCGCTTTCCAGGCGTTTGACGGCTGCCAGCGGCGCCCTCTCCCCACTCCAATTTCATTCACTGAAGCCTTTATTTTTGTCCCTGAGGTTTGAATTTTAAAATGCTAATACGGCCCCAAGAGAGCTGAATCAAGCGATGGAACCTTTCGCCTGTTACTCTACTGGCATATTCTACTGAAGTGGGCAGGGGGAGGTTTGCCCTGGGCAGATTTAATGTGTCAGCATTTGGGGGAGCGATAGAGGTGAGGGGGGGAAGCAGCTATTGCTTTTTTTTTTTTTAAGATGAACCAGTGTTGTTGCAGTTGTTTGTGAGTTTATATGTGCGTGGCACATGTTCACTGTCAACCACCCCACCCCCCCCCAAAATGAGGGCTTCTTAACTTCGACAGCTCTACAGCAAAAAAAGAACCATCTCCAACTCAGGACTCCCCTGAAAATGGGACAGCAGTTTCAGAATCTATTTCGCACCCCACTCCCCCCACCCCCCCGGGCAGGGCTGGGGTGGGAGGAAGGGTTGGTCTTTGGCACTGCCCCGGTCTCAACAGCCTTCCCGGAGCCCAGACCTCCACTCCGGACTGCCTGGCCCCTCCTTTGCCAGCTGCCCTTCATTAGACGCTTGAGTCTGTGCCCATTGCCAAACTGGGAAGGGCCGCCTTCCCTCTCCATTCCTCCATCTCCCACACCCCCTGCGTGCTTGGGCAGCATAGTCAACGCTTTGCTTTCTGGACTTTAAATCCAGGAGGAGGAATCAAATTCTTGGGTAGAGGCCTTCTTGGCATTTTCAGAGCCCTGTGGTTGGCGTGGTTGAAACTTGAGGTAAGCCCAAACCTGAGCAGGTTGGGCCACACCAGGGCTTACAAAGGCGGATGTGGAGAATTTTCCACCTCGGCGCCATCCTGCTGGCACCTTACCAAACTCTCCTTTGGAGGAAGCATCTTCCTCCCGTCATTGTCAATGAATCGCATCCGGAGAGAACCAAAATCAGGTGTATCTGGTTTCACATTCTCTCTTGCGACCATGGTAATGGGATGATACTGATTTCACACTTCTTCTAAGGCAGTCTACCACCCCTGCTGTGGTTCCTGGACGGCAGCGAGCGAGGGTTGCGCTTGCTGCGATTCCTCTCAGGATTCGCCAGCCTTTCACCTGTAGCAAGGGCAGACAACTGTCCCTTAAGTAAAAGCTGGGGAAGGACAAGAGAGCTAAAAAGTAGAAAAGAGAAGTTCAGGTCACCTTGGCCTGCTGTAATGATTGCAATTCTTCAACCGCTAGTTAGTAGTGCTTTTGGTGTGCTAGGCATTCTTCTAGGTGTTGGGGTCACCGGGGAGAACGAACACATAAAAATTCTAGCCCTCATGGAGTTTACCTTCCAGATGGGAGAGATAGATGATAAACGTGTGGACTGCCAAATGATTAGAAACATTAGGGAGAAAAATTAGGCAGGGAGGAGGCATAAGGAGTGTGACAGGTGCTTTTTTAAATAAGGTGATCAAGGAACACCTCCAGAGGAGGTGACATTGAGCTCAGGCCTGAAGGTGGTTAAAGAGCAAGATATCCGGACAGGCAACTTTCAAGGCAGAATGCACAGCAAGTACAAAAGCCCTGAGGCAGGAATATGCCTGAGTGCACTAGGAACAGCTAAGAGACCAGGGTGGCAGAATGGAAAAGGTAAAGACGGGGCAGAGGTCAGGATGTTACAGTTCGGGTGAGGCTTTTACTCTGAGAGAGCTGGGGGCCACTGGAGGCTTTAGGGTAGAAAAGTGATATCTTCTGACACATAGGATCACTTTGACTGCTAGGCTGAGTATAGACAGTAGTGGGTAACAGAGACCAATTAGAAGGGTACTGAAATAATCCAAGAGCAAGAGGATAGTGACTTTCACCAGGGAGATAGGGGTGGAGGAGATAAACTGACAGGGACCCCTCACAGACTGAATGTGACGTATGAAGGAAAGAAAACAAGGAAGGCTCTGAGGTTTTTGGCCTGAGCAGCTGGAAGGATGGAATTACCTGAGCAAAGGAGAAGATTTCAAAAAAAGCAGGTTGAGGGTAAAAATCAAGAAGGCCAAAGGGAAGACAGGAAAGGACATATAATTCGAACAATCCTCAACTCCCTCAGTTTGTAAATGAAGAAAATACCTACTTCATTAGGGTTGTTTTAAGGATAACATGAATTAATGCAGTGAGGTGTCTAGCACAGCACCTGATCAGTGGCAAGCAGTTAAGAATGTTAATTCCCTCTCTACATGTATGAATTTCATACGTATCCACTGTGCCCTCTGGGGATGAAACAGAGTCATTGTTTTAGAGGAAATAAGTCCTTACTAAAAGTAAAGGAAAGGAAAAAGAAAACAGGAAAGAAAGAACATGAAATAAAAATATTAAAACAATGGAATATTATTGAGCCATAAAGAAGAATGAAATATTGCCATTTGCAACAACATAGATGAAGTGTGAGAGTATTATACTATGTGAAATAAGTCAGAGAAATGAAAATACCGTACGATTTCACTTACATGTGGAATTTTACAAAACAAAACAAAACAAAACAAAACAGGGGCATCTGGGTGGCTCAGTTGGTTAAGCCTCTGGCTCTTGGTTTCAGCTCAGGTCATGATCTCACAGTGGTGGGACTGAGCTCGGTGTTGGGCTCCATGCTCAGTGCAGAGTCTGCTTCAGATTCTTTCTCCCTCCCCTCTGTCCCTCCCCACTTGTGTTCTCTCTCTCTCAAATAAATAAAATCTAAAAAAAAAAAAGTCAAACTCATGGATACAGAGAATAGACTGATGGTTGATAGAAGAGCAGGGCATAGAGGTGGGGGACAAAATGGATGAAAGGGAACAAGAGGTACAAACACCCAGTTATAAAATAAATAAGACATAGGAAAATATTGTACAGCAGGAAAAATACAATCAATAATATTGTATTAACTTTGCATGGTGATAGATGATAACTAGACTTATTATGGTGATTATTTCCACAATATATAAACATCAAATCACTATGTTATACACCTGAAACTAATGTAATATTCTATTTCAATTTATTTCAATTAAAAAAGTTAGAACATGATGGCCATTGGAGGAAAAAAACATAAGAAATGAAATCTAACAAACATGTCTAATACAATCCATGTTATAATAGTTTCTCCTGAGTTCTACTTCCTCAAGGAGACAAACTAAAGTATCAGAGTTTACTAGTTTGGGAAAGGAGTTTGAAATATGAAAAGTTTGGGGGCGCCTGGGTGGCTCAGTCATTAAGTGTCTGCCTTGGGCTCAGGTCACGATCCCAGCGTCCTGGGATCGAGCCCCTCATCGGGCTCCCTACTCAGCAGGAAGACTGCTTCTCCCTCTCCCACTCCCCCTGCTTGTGTTCCCTCTCTTGCTGCCTCTCTCTCTGTCAAATAAATAAATAAAATCTTTTTTAAAAAATGTGAAAAGTTTGTAATAAAGCAGAAAAAAAATACAGCATATGTAATAAACAAAGAATTTTTGTTGTTCCTCCTTTATAAAAAAAATTACTTTAAATGAGATGTAACAGTACAAAAAGTCAAAAGAACAGAGAATTCTAAAAAATGAAATTTAAGAAAACACAAATGGCCAGTGTATTTTTAAAGTCCAACTATACCAGTTAAAGCTAGAATGAAAAACAATTATTTTTTATTTATAAATTTGGCAAGATTAGAAAAATTATAAAAATAATATTGTTGGATGTTGGACAGTATCACACCAGGCTGAAGGAAGTTACAGTAATTTTTAGAAATGTGTATCTAAATATTCAAAATGTTTATGCTTTTCAAACCAGAAATTTTACTTGTAGGAATTTATTCTAGTATTCAAATATTTGCTAAAACTTTATGTATAAGAATGTACTAAAAAGAAATATCCTGGGGCGCCTGGGTGGCACAGTGGTTAAGCATCTGCCTTCGGCTCAGGGCGTGATCCCGGCGTTATGGGATCGAGCCCCACATCAGGCTCCTCTGCTATGAGCCTGCTTCTTCCTCTCCCACTCCTCCTGCTTGTGTTCCCTCTCTCGCTGGCTGTCTCTACCTCTGTCGAATAAATAAATAAATAAATAAATAAATAAATAAATAAATAAATAAATCTTTAAAAAAAAAAAAAGAAAAGAAATATCCTAAGTGTCCAACAAGACAGAATTATGATAAGCACTAGATATTATGGTGAAGCCATGTTATAATATTACAAGACTTTTTTTAAATATTGAAGAATATCTATTAAACGAAAAAGTGTTCGCATTATTATATAAAATAAGCCTACTACAGAACAGTTATTAAAGTAGGATTCTCCTTTTTTTTTTTTTTAAGATTTTATTTATTTATTTGACAGAGATAGAGACAGCCAGCGAGAGAGGGAACACAAGCAGGGGGAGTGGGAGAGGAAGAAGCAGGCTCATAGCGGAGGAGCCTGACGTGGGGCTCGATCCCATAACGCCGGGATCACGCCCTGAGCCAAAGGCAGACGCTTAACCGCTGTGCCACCCAGGCGCCCCTAAAGTAGGATTCTCCTTAAAAATGTTACTTGTTATCTCTATATTAGGATGACCCTTTTTTATTCTCTTTGTTCTTTTTTCTATTTCCACATTTTCTGCCATAAGCAAGTGTCACGTTCTCTTGGGGGATAATAGGCTGTGTATATAATGAGATCTAGTGGATACTGCCCAAGTTTTCCAAGGTGGTTATAGCAATTTACACTCCCACTGGCAATATATAAAAGAGTTCTAGTTTGAAGCAATGCATTTTTAACATGATGGATCCAGTAAACAGCCATCGACTGGAACTCTACTACTTTAGAAGTTAAAATGATTAATTAAGCAGAAGTTAGAAATAAGCACATTGGGGGTGCCTGGGTGGCTCAGTCAGCTCAGGATCCGACCCTTGACCTTGGCTCAGGTCTCCATCTCACTGTCACGAGTTCAAGTCCGTGATGGGTTCCACACTGGGTGTGGAGCCTACTAAAAAAGAAAGAAAGAAAGTACAATGGTTGTGAATGCATTTTTAGTAATATAATGTCAACCTTTTCTAGACTGTATTTCTCATTATCTGTCTTATTTATTCTGACCCTCTTTAGCTTATTATATAAGGTATGTCTAAGCATTCATATTGGATTTCTTTAACAAAGAAGAGCTGCACAAGACTCGCTTCTTTCCTTACTTCCTTTATTCCTGCTTAAAAACATAATTGTATTTTGGGGCACCTAGGTGGATCAGTCGGTTAAGAGTCTGCCTTCAGCTCGGGTCATGATCCCAAGGTTCTGAGATGGAGTCCCGCATCTGACTCACTGTTCAACAGGGGGCCTGCTTCTCCCTCTCCCTCTGCCTGCTGCTCCCCCGCTAGTGCTCTCTGTCAAATTAATAAATAAAATATTTTTAAAAGTGTAATCATATTATAAATTGCATTATATATTTCCCCAAAAATATTTAAAATATCAAAATCCGTGATTACATGAAAAAAAGAAGAGCAGTATCTCATTAGTACTTGGAAACACTCTTCTTTCACAGAGCTCATGGGACTATATCTTAACATCTTAACATCTCTGTGAGGACATGAACAAAGGCTAACACCTCTGTTTAACAAAAACAGAAGTTCAAGTGCAACATAGGGAAGTGAGCAGTCTGAGATGAGAATGTTAAAACGATCCCTTCATTGATCCAGATACTTTGGAATCTAAACTAAAAAGGGCACAAAGGCATTATCATTTTTAGTCAGATTAAATCTAAATTTAAATTATCGTCTGAAGTTGCTTCTCTTAAAAAGAGCTTAGAAATGAACAATATGTGTCTTGTTCAAATATTAATCATTCTGTCAAGAAATTCTTCTAACAAATACATTAATAACAATAATAATAATAAGCCATTGCTTTTGAATGGTCTCATCTCCTGTGGAAATTTTCAAGTGGTCAAGGTCTATTCCACTGATGAGTCTTATTTATTGTAAAAACTCCTCTCAAATCCACCTGTCTTCTCCTTTAAAGTGGATCCCTTGTAACATGTTAATGGCTTAGGCTCTGGAGCAGATGCAGCTGATAGAAGTGTGTTGAAATCGCAACTCTGCCTCTTCCCAGACGTGTGACCTGGATCAAGTAACTAAGTCACTTCATTGCTTATTGTGCCTCAGTTTTCCCTCTAAAAAGAATCATAGTACCTTCATGTCACTGGTTTGCGATGAGGATTACGTATCTCTCTGAGCACAATGTAGTGCACCTCATAAGCACTCAGATGTAATTTTCAAGGCAATTTTTAGGAATTTATCATAAGGAAATAATTCTAAAAGTGAATATTTATGTACAAGCATTACCATACCAGCAAGCGTTTATAATATCAAAATTTGAGACACAATTCATCAAATAGGAATAAACTAAAATAAATTCCATTCTATCCAAACAGTCTACCACATAGTAAGATCTCAGCTTCATAAAAAAATATAAAATAAAACCCATGTGTACGTTCAGAACGACAACATCTGGTTTTACAATTTGTTCACTGCACAGGGTGCCTGCCCTCGGGGCAAGTGAGATCTGAAATCTAGCTGTGTGATGCTTATCAATCTCCCACCCTGGTACAGGGCTGCAGTCACCTAGAAAACAGGATGACTTTTTCTGAATTACCCAAGGGGCCAGTATGGGCCAGCATAACCCATGTGTAAATACGGACAGATAAAAGATTGAAAAACACAAACTAAATCATTAACACGGATTATCTCGAAGTACCAGGACTCTAAGAAATATTTTCTTCATTATAATTTTCTGTTTTCCCAATTTTCTACAATAAATATGTGTTGCTTTTATGATTATAAGACAATAAATTTTACTTTTAAAAAAACTAGTTGTATTAAAAAATGCAAATCAAAACTACAAGAGGACACACACATTAGGACACCCACTATCAAAAACGAAACAAAAGACACACACACACACACCAGAAAATAAGTGTTGGTGAGGACGTGGAGAGAAAGGGGAATCCCTGTGCACTGTTGGTGGGAATGCAAATTGGTACAGCTACTTCCTCAAAAAGTTAAAAATATAATTACTATCTGATCCAGCAATCCCACTTCTCATATAGAGCCAAAAGAATTGAAGGCAGGATCTTGAAGAGATATTTACACACCCACGTTCATAGCAGCATTATTCACAATTGCCAAGAGGAAAAGGTGAAAAACTCTGGCATTGCCCCTGACTAGCTATCTCCCCCAAGGTCATGCCCACTTCCTGGGGACAGTGACTGGTATGCAAGGAATAGAGGTTGGTTACACTCAGCCCAAATCAGACGAACTGTCCCACTTCTGGAGTTCCCCATGGGATCAAGCGAAGGCAACCACGGTTCAACTTCTCACTTAGCAGGAGCCTACTTTCGTGGCTCCTCCATAGGTGGTGAGCCTGAGACCACACCCCAAAAACCTCCCCAAATGCAAATCTCTGTCTTAGGATCTATTTCCTGGAGGAGTCAACCTGGAACTCTTACTAAAAAAATCTTTTCCTTTCCTGATATTCTCCTGTATTTTCTTCTTCAATTTTATATTTCATCTTTTATAATACATTTGGAGTTTATTTTTAGATAAGATAGGGATCTGATTGTATTTTTCTCCTTATAGTGAGCTAATTTTCTCAGTACCATTTACTGAATAATCCAATATTTCTTTATTGATTTTATTTCTTTATAGCAAATTCCTATATATTCACAGGTCTGTTTCTTGACATTTTACCCTGACCTCTTGGCTTAAAGATTTGATCCTGTGACACTGTTTCAATTACTTTGGCTTATTTTTCAAAACTGCTGTTAGATATTCACCAAATACATTTTAAAATCACTTTATTGATTTACCTCCAAAATCCTTCTGGGATTCTTTTTAATTATACTGCATATATAGATTAATTTTTGAGGAATTAAATCTGCAAAATGTTAATACATCCCATCTATTAGCAGGATAGTTTGCTTCATTTTTCAGGTATTTTTAAAATATCCTTTAGTGGAGTCATATAATTTTTTCCATAATCACTTTGTATTTTTTAATAGCTCAATTTCTGTATATCATATGGTTTCATTGCAATTAAAATATTTTCTATTAAAATTTCTAATTGGTCATTGTTGGTATGGAGGTATGAAATTTATTTTTTTTAAGATTTTATTTATTTATTTGAGAGAGAGAGAAAGCACAAGAGGGCGTAGGGTCAGAGGGAGAAGCAGACTCCCCACTGAGCAGGGAGCCTGAGGCAGGACTCGATCCCAGGACTCCAGGATCATGACCTGAGCTAAAAGCTGTTCCTTGACTGACTGAGCCACCCAGATGCCCTGAAATTTATTTTTATATATTGATCATGCATCTGGTTGTCTTACGGGACTCTTTGGTTCTAAAGGTTGGTTGAATTTGAAGAGGATTTATATAAATTATCAACATCTGCAAGTGATATGTTATAATATGTTGTAATGTATTCATCATTCTTTCCAGTTATCTAGCATCTCTAATCATCCTCCCTGGGCATTATGAAATGTTTCTCTCCTTTTAAGTCCCCAACTCCCAAAATAAAGGATGGAAACTTGCTTTTGTCAGACTCTTGTACAGAGAAAACACAGATTTTGAAAGGGACATTAATGAGGTAAAGAAGAAAGCACCGTGCAGAGTCATTCTGAAAGAGAGAAAACAGAAATTGGGTTGTGGCAGAGATTCTTGCATGAGTACCCAGTGCTCAGCTTGGTAGGGTTGACGGTACGCACTGCCATATCTCTGCCAAGTAGTGGCAACAGTGGTATGTCCACAACGGCAGGTCTGCAGTGTGATCTGGGCACAGTTCTGGGTTATATAGTTCCAAATTTGTATCTGTTGCCAACTTCATAGGCTCAGTAAGCTACCTAGTATTGTTTAACAAGTGATTTAATAAACTAGATACCGTTTTTGTAGATTTTAGCAGAACTGACAGAGTTACAGTCACATTTATAGTTATCTTTTTACAATGGCCAAGACATCACCTACTAACTTGAAAGGTAGTGCTTACAGTGGAGATCATGATGTTGTTCTCAAACCTAAACACAATATAAAGCAGATGATACTAACAGCCTACCCAATTTCAAGTCTCTATTTTTTCCTTTCTACCAGAACCCAATTTTGTTTATAGAGGCAGAAGTGCCGCTGTCCTTGCAACTGGAGGTGGTCGTGTAACAGTCAAGCCAATAGGATGATAGACTGTGTCCCTGTGTGAGCTTTCAGAAAGCCCAGATGGCTAGGTTCCACATCTCTTTGCCCTTCTCTCCACTCCCTTCTTCCTGCCTAGATCATGGTTACCTAAGAAGCAAAAGTCACCTTGAGAGGATGAGGGGGGAAAAGCTTGATGTGTGAAAAGATGATCAGAAAGCTAGAAGGGTTCTAAACACTGAAGCTTTGTGAGGACATGTACCAGAGCTGTACTGCCCATCTCTGGACTTCCTGCTATGAGAAAAAGCCAATTTGTTGTGTGTCTGGCACTTTTGTTTTGGTTTATTTTACATATAGGGAACACATCCTAAGTAATACAGCACCTAAAATTTTGCTAAGTATGATGGTTATTATAGATTTTTGGTTGGTGTCCATCGTTAGGTTGAAAACTTTTCCTTAGATTCTAGATGGTTATAGATATCTCCTTTCTGGCATTTCCAGAATGGTAGTGCATGAAAAGAGTCAGCAGTCATGCTCAGTTCACTATCTTATCTAGAACCAGAAGTCTTTGGTTTAATGCATGAAACATTACTGCAAATATATTTATGTAAGTACGTATACATATCTTAAGGATAAGGAATACTCCAGGTGTGTGTGTATACACATACACTTATTTCCTTCCTTCCCTTCAATATCGTGCACACATTAAGAACCTACCAAACTCCAAACCTGCTATTAGTCCTAGAGAGAGCCATAAAAATGAACCTAACACCATCTCACCACAGTAATCCAGGAAAGAAAATAAACCGTCTATGCTAATCACTGTAGACAAGGTATAACATGATTAGATTATAGGATATATTTTTTAAGGGAATTACCTTTAGCTGGGGCTGCCTAGAAACTTCTAATAGAATGGTACTTGAAAGTTCTAGCTCAAGATGGTAATGTGGGAAGATCCTGACCTCACCTCCTGCCATGAGTACACCAAATCAACAGCTACATATGGAACAATTTCCTCTGGGGAAAAAACAAAAACAAAAAAACACAAACTAGCTGAGCAAATCCTACATATCAGAGAAATGAGGGGGCAAAACACACATTAAAGTGGGTAGGAGTGGCTGAGACAATCTCATCAAATGCTACTCCTGACACACAGATGCAAAATCAGGAGGGCAATCAAAACCTGGAGCTTCTCCCTGAGGCTACCCAGTAGCCTCCCCATCGGGCATGCCAGTGTTCAACACCTGCAGCTGAGTGACAAGCCCCCCAAAATGTCTAGCTTTGAAAACCAATAGGGTTCATGTCCACAAGACCAACAAGGTTATAGAGAACTGAGAAACAGCTTTCAAAGAGCTCACACACTCAAACTCACCCATCACAGGGACCAATGCAGAGGCAGTTGATTTAGAGGAGCCCAGCCTTTAGGTGAACAATGCTTATTTCTCTTAAGCACCGGTCTGAAATATAGGCATCTAATTTAATACACACCAAGGAACCTGCTAGAGTACTCTCTGGAGATAGAGGCTGGCATGCATCATCTGCAATCTTCTTCTGCCTCACTCCAATTCCCCAGTATCTCCTGGAAAGGAGCATGTACCCTCCTCTAGTACCCCAATTTTTGTAGCTGTCACCAGTGGACCCTCTAGATCACCTGGTTCTAATAACCACTGGGACTTAATGCTCGCAGTCCCATGGGACTATATATGTTTGCATACTTTAAAAGCTGCTGCCTGAAGGCCTGGCTTCCAATTGGTCTAACCTAGGTGCTGATTGAGATCCTCTCCCTTTGTGAAACTGACAATTCTTGGCATACCCTCAACTACTGGGAGGCACTAAAAATAAAATTGGCTGCTTATGTAACCACAAAGCTTTGAGAAACAACCTAGAGCTGGGGCAAGGTTGAACAATAAGTTTCATCTCCCACACAAGGTCATTCCTCCAAGGCTGGGAGAGGTGGCTGTTTTATCTAATCCGTAGAAACCAACACAGAGTCAAAAAAAAAAAAAAAAAGTGAAGATACAGAGGAATGTGTTCCAAATTGAAGAACAAGATAAAACCTCCAAAAACAGTCCTTAAGGAAATAGAGATAAGTGATTTACTTGATAAAGAGTTCAAAATAATGGTCATGAAGAGTCTCACTGAACACACGTAAAAAATGAATTAACATAATAAAAACTTCAACAAAGGTAGAAAATACAGAACTACCAAAAAGAAGCCACAGAGCTGAAAAATACAATAACCAAACTGGAAAATGCACTGGAGGGATTCAACAGCAAATTAGATGAAGGAGCAGAAAGGAACAGTGAGCTTGAAGAGTGGAACTCACACCCCATAAGAGCAACAAAAAGAAAGAGTGAAAAAAACTGAAGATAGCTTGGGGACTCATGAGACAACATTTGCATTACAGAAGTCTCAAAAGAAGAAGAGACAAAATAGGGCAGAAAACCTGTCTGAAAAATAATGGATGAAAAATTCCATAACCTAGGGAGGGAAACAGACATTCAGATCCAGGAATCCCAGAGTTCCAAAAATGATGAACCCAAAAAAAATCCACACCAAAACATACTGTAACTAAAATGTCAAAAGTTAGAGAAGCTGCGAGGATGGCAGACTAGGAGAGCTCGAAGCTCACCTCATCCCACAGATAAAACTAGATAACACTCACATCAGTGTAAATAATCCAGACAATGATCTGAAGACTAAAGATAGAGAAGAGGCCACACTGAAGAGGATGAAGGGTGAAGATGCAGTTTAGGAGCCAAATGGACCTTGGCTGTCCATAGTGGGAGGGGAGCTGGTGGTATGGAAAAGGGAGAAAAACAGACTTTCACACTGGGGAGCTTGCACAGAGAAGATGAATCCCCATAGTATTTGGCTCTAAAAGTGAGAGGGGTCAAATGTCATGAGTTCTTACAACCAGCAGGACTGGAAGCGTGGAATTTTTTAAGTCCATGGGTTTGACTCTGGGAGAGACAGAGGTCATTAGGAAGCTGAGTCCCCCTTCTTAAAGACAAAGCCCAACAGCCCATGCAGATACAGCATAGAACCAGCAGTTTGAAAAATGCCAGGGGCAACAGGAGGGAGAGTGATTAACACATCTCAGAGTGTGGCCTGGAGAAGCTGGTATCACACAAAGACCCCACCAGGAACAAAGGAGCTGGCACATGCCATTTCCCTATCCCAACCTCCAGCATAAACACAGGGCCACCTACAGGTACCCGCACAGTGCTGACACTTGTTACCTAACTTGCTTACACCAAACCACCCCACATACACTTTGGCAGATCTGCCCTTCCCAGTTACACTTGCCTCCATCCCAGCGCTTCAGGTCCGCTCCACAAGAAGACCAGCACAAACCCCATCAACACCTCATCTCCCAATTTGTGTGCTTTGTGGGACCTCAGTTCCAGCATTGGTGGTGGCAAGTTTCATTTCACAAGCAGACCAGTGCACATCCTGTTAAATCATTCCCCAGCCCTGCTGGGGACCAAATGCTGCCCACAAAAGGCAAAGAAAGCCTCTGCAAACAACTGGACTGAAGGAAAAAAACCCAGGACTCAATAGCAGAACACACACAACACACAGAGGAGACAATCCTTAAAGCACTAGGCCCTGGGGAATAGGGGACACTGCACTGCAGGGTATTACAGGATCTCTTCTTCATAAGGCCATTACTGTCAGCAGCAAAAGACATAGCTGACTTTCCTAACACACAGAAACAGACACAAAGAGTTAGACAAAATGAGGAGACAGAGAAATATGTCCCAAATGAAAGAATAGGATCAAACCACAGCAAGAGACCTAAGCGAAATGGACATTAATATGCCTGATAGAGAATTTAAAGTACTGATCATTATGATACTCACTGGACTTAAGAGTGGAGGACAGTGAGAAACTTAACAAAGAGGAAAAAAGAATCAATCACAGATGAAGAACATAATAAATAAAATTTAAAAATACACTTGATAGAATAAATACCAGGCCAGATGAAGCAGAGGAAAGAATTAATGACCTGGAAGACAGAGTAGTGGAAAGTTACCAAGCTGAGCAAATGAAAGGAAAACAAATTATGCAAATTGAGAATAGACTTAGGGACTCAGTGACTCCAGCAAGCACAATAACATTTGTATCATAGGAAACCCAGAACAAGAAAAAAGTGGGCAGAAAATTTACTTGAAGAAATAATAGCTGAAAACTTCCCTAATCTGGGGAAGGAAATGGATACCCAGATCCAGGATGGAAAAATTTGATGCCAAGAATATTCTATCCAGCAAGGCTGTCATTCAGAATAGAAGGGGAGATGAAGAGTTTCTCAGACAAAAAAAACTAAAGGCGTTCATGATGACTAAACCAGCCCAAGACATACTAAGGGGGACTCTTTGAGGGGACAGGAAATGCCTTAAGTGAGAATATAAAAGTAAAGAACACAAAAGCAGTAAAAATAAGTACCTCTGTAGAAAAAAAAAAAAAGCAAACAAAGGATTCATAAAATAAAAGCATGTAAAATATAACACCATATATCTAAAAGGGGCAGGAGAAGTAAAGAATGGGTTCAAACTTAAGCAACCATGAATTTAAGATACACTGCTATATCCACAATATGGTATATACACAAATCTAATGGTAACAACAAATCAAAAATAGATATGCAAAGAATAAAGAGAAAGGAATCCAAGTATATTACTAAAGAAGGCCAACAACTCATGAAAAAGAGCAAGGATGAGAGAAAAACTACAAAACAAGTAACACAGTGGCAATAAATACATATCTATCAATAATTACTTTGAATGCAAATGGACTAAACACTTCAATCAAAAGATATAGGGTAACAAGCAGATAAAAAACAAGACTTGTCTATATGCTGCCTACAAGAGACTCATTTCAAATCTAAAGACACCTGCAGATTGATAGTGAGGAGATGGAGAAACACTTATCATACAAATGGTTGTCCAAAAAATAAGGTGGAGAGGTGCCTGGGTGGCTCAGTCAGTTAAGCATCCAACTCTTGATTTTTGGCTCAGGTCATGATCTCAGGATTGTGAGACTGAGCTTCACATCAGGCTCTGCACTCAGTGCAGAGTTTGCTTAAGATTTCTCCCCCTCACCCCTCTGTCCTACTCACACACACACACTTGTGTAATAAATAAATAAATAAATAAATAAATAAATAAATAAATAAATCCTGGGGTTGCACTACTTACATCAGACAAATAGACTTTAAAACAAAGACTACAACAAAAGACAAAGAAGGACCCTATATAATAATAAAGGGGACAATCCAACAAGAGGATATAACAATTGTAAATATTTATGCACATAACATGGGAACACCCAAATTAAAAAAAATAGTTAATAACACACACACACTTGTGTAAATAAATAAATAAATAAATAAATAAATAAATCCTGGGGTTGCACTACTTACATCAGACAAATAGACTTTAAAACAAAGACTACAACAAAAGACAAAGAAGGACACTATATAATAATAAAGGGGACAATCCAACAAGAGTATATAACAATTGTAAATATTTATGCACATAACATGGGAACACCCAAATTAAAAAAAATAGTTAATAACAAACATAAAAAAATAATTGATAGTAATACAATAATAGTAGGGACTTTAACACCCCACTTACATCAACGGACAGATTATTCAAACAGAAAATCAACAAGGAAACCATGACTTTGAATGACACACTGGACCAGATGGACTTCACAGATATATTCAGAACATTCCGTCCTAAAACAGCAGAATACACATTCTTTTCAAGTACACATGGATCACATATTAGGTCACAAAATAAGTCTCAACAAATTAAAAAAGATTAAAGTCATACCATGCATCTTTTCTGGAAAGAGCACAAATACATGGAGGTTATAAATAATATGCTACTAAACAATGAATGGGTCAACCAAAAAAAAAAAATCAAAGAAGAAATAAAAAATTACATGGAAACAGATGAAAATGAAAACACAATGGTCCAAAATCTTTAAGATGCAGCAAAGATACATCTTTGTTGATGTTCTAAGAGAGAAGTTTATAGCAACATAGGCCTACCTCAAGAAGCAAGAAAAATCTCAAATAAACAACCTATCCTCTCACATAATGGAGCTAAACAAAGAAAAACAAAACTCAAACCCAGCAGAAGGAAGGAAATAATAAAGACTAGAGCAGAAATAAAAGATATAGAAACTAAAAAAATAAAACAGATTAATGAAAACCAGGAGCCGATTCTTTGAAAAGATCAACAAAATTGATTAACCCTAGCCAGACTCAAAAAAAAAAAAAAAAGATTCAACAAAATCACAAATGAAAGAAATAAAAACCACTATCACAGAAATACAAACAATTGTAAGAGAATACCATGAAAAATTACATGCCAACAAATAAGATAACCTGGAAGAAATGGCTGAATTCCTAGAAACATATAACCTACAATAACTGAAGAAGGAATAGAAGATTTGAACAGACTGATTACCAGCAATGAAATTGAAACTCTCAACAAATAAACTCCAGGACCAGATGGCTTCACAGGTGAATTTTACCAAACATTGAAAGAAAAGTTAGTAATAACTATTCTTCTCAAACTATTCCAAAAAATAGAAGAGAAAAAAGAAAAAACTTCCAAATTCATTCTATGAGGCCAATAGCACCCTGATACCAAAACCAGATAAAACACTACAAAAAAAAAAAAAGAGAGAGAGAGAGAGAGAGAGAGAGAGAACTACAGGTCAGTATCTCTGATGAACATAGATGCACAAATTCTCAACAAATACTAGCAAATTAAGTTCAACAATACATTTAAAAAACCATCTACCACAATAAAGTGGGATTTATTCCTGGGATTTATTTGTATTTTACAAATACATTCAATATTTGTAAAACAATCAGTGTGATATCTCACACCAATAAGAGAAAGGATAAAAACCATATGATCATTTCAACAGATGCAGAAAATCATTCAACAAAGTATAACATCCATTCATGATGGTCTAGAGGGAACATGCTTCAAAATAATAAAGGCCATATATGAAAAACCCACAGCTAACATCATACTTAATGGGGAAAAACTAGGAGCTTTTCCCTTAAGGTCAGGAACAAGACAAGGATGTCCATTCTCACCACTTTTATTCAAAGTAGAAGTCCTAACCACAGTGATTAGACAACAAAAAGAAATAAAAAGCATCCAAATTGGTAAGGAATATGTAAAACTTTCAATATTTGCAGATGACATATCTAATAACGGGTTAGCATCCAAAATCTATAAAGAACTGTGACAACTCAACACCCAAAAAACAAATAATCCAGTTAAGAAATGGGCAGAAGTGGCACCTGGGTGCCTCAGTTGGTTGGATGTCTGCCTTCAGCTCAGGTCATGATCTCAGAGTCCTGGAATCAAGTCCCATATCAGGCTCCCTGCTTGGCGGGGAGTCTGCTTCTCCCTCTGCCCCCTCACCCTGCTTGTGCACGCTCTCTCTCTCTAAAATAAATAAATAATCTTAAAAAAAAAAGAAAAAGAAATGGGAAATAGACATGAACAGACATTTGTCCAAAGAAGACACCCAGATGGCTAACAGACACATGAAAAGATACTTAACATCATTCATCATCAGGGAAATACAAATCCAAACCATGAGGAGATACCACCTCACACCTATTACAATGGCTAAAATTAGCAACACAAGAAACAACAGGCGTTGGCAAGGATGTGGAAAAAAAAGGAACCCTCTTGCATTATTGGTAGGAATGCAAACTAATGCAGCCACTGTGGAAGATAGTATGGACGTTCCTCAAAAAGTTAAAAAACAGAGCTACTCTATGATCTAGTAATTGCATTACTGAATAATTACCCCCCCCAAAAAAAACACTAATTCAAAGGGATACATGTACCCTTCTGTTTATTTTGAAGCATTATTTACAATAGCCAGATTATGGAAGCAGCCCATGTGGCCATCAATTGATGAATGGATAAAGAAGATGTGTATACACACACACACACACATATACAATGGAATATTATTCAGCCATAAAAGAGAATCAAATCTTGCCATTTGCAACAACACAGATGTAGCTAGAGAGCACAATGCTAAGTAAAATAAGTCAGAGAAAGACAAATGTCATATGATTTCACTCATATGCAGAATTTTAAAAAGAAACAAAAAAGCAAAGGAAGAAAAAGAGAGAGAGAAACCAAATAGTTCTCTTAACTATAGAGAACAAAGTGATGGTTACCAGAGGGGTGGTGGGCAGGAGGGATGAGTGAAATAGGGGATGGAGATTAAAGAGTACACTTATCATGAAGAGCATTGAGTCATGTACAGAATTGTTGAATCACTATACCATACATCTGAAACTAATATAACAGTCTATGTTAACTATACTGGAATTAAAATTAAAAACTTAATTTAAAAAATGTCAAATGTTAAAAACAAGGAGAGAATCTTAAAAGCAGCAAGAGAGGAACACCTTGTTATTTACAAGGAACCTCATTACGACTATCAGCAGATTTTTCAGCAGAAACGTTGTAGGAAAGGGAGTGGCACAATATATTCAAAGAGTTGAAAGAAAAAAAACTTACAATCAAGAATACTCAACCCAGCAAAGTTTTCATTCAGAATTAAAGGGTATACAGTTTTCCAGACAGTAAAAACTAAAGGAATTCATCACCACTAGACAGGTCTCCTGAGAAATGTTAAAAGGACTTCTTTAAGCTGAAACAAAAGGGTCCTAATTAGTAAAAGGAAAATATATGAAGGTATAACCCTCACTGGTAAAGGTAAAGGCAAATATATGTAAAATTCAGAATAATCTAACACTGTTAAGTTTATGGATCATCACTTATAAGCTAGTATGAAGGTTAAATGGCAAAAGTAGGGGCTCCTGGGTGGCTCAGTTGGTTAAGAATCTGGCTTCCGCTCAGGTCATGATTCAAGGGTCCTGCTGTGGAGCCCGGCATCAGGATCCCTCCTCCTCAGGGAGTCTGCTTTTCCCTCTCCCTTTGCCTGCTCTTCTCCCTGGTTGTGTGCTCTCACTCTCATGCTCTCTCTCTTTCTCTATCAAATAAATAAATAAATAAATAAATAAATAAATAAATAAATAAATAAAATCTTTAAAAAAATAAATAAAAATAAAAGGCAAAAGTAGTAAAAATATATCTACAATAATTAGTTAGGGGATACACAAGATAAAAAGATATAAAATGTGACCTCAAAAACATAAAACATAGGGTAGGTGTAGACCTTTAGGATTCATCTACACTTAAATTGTTATCAACTTAAAAGAGATTTATGAAACCAAGTTGTTATATGGTAATCACAAAGCAAAAACTATAGTAGATAAAAGATAATGACAAAGGAATCTAAGCATACCATTGCAGAAAATCATCAAATCACAAAGGAAGAAAATAAAGGAACTACAAAACAGCCAAAAAAACAAGTAACAAAATGGCAATAAGTACATACCTCTTAATAATTACTTCAAATGTAAACGGACTAAATTTTCCAATCCAAAGACATAGAATGGCTGAATGAATAAAAAAACAAAACCTGTGGGGCACCTGGGTGGCTCAGTTGTTAAGCGTCTGCCTTCAGCTCAGGGCGTGATCCTGGAGTCCTGGGATCTAGCCCCACATCAGGCTCCTCCGCTGGGAGCCTGCTTCTTCCTCTCCCACTCCCCCTGCTTGTGTTCCCTTTCTCACTGGCTGTCTCTCTCTCTCTCAAATAAATAAATAAAATCTTAAAAAAAAAAAAAAAGACCCGTGTATATATAGCTTGTTAAGAGGCTCATTTCTGATGTAAGGGCACACACCGACTGAAAGTGAAGGGATAGAAAAAGATATTCCATGCAAATGGAAACCAAAAGATATCTGGGGCAGCTATACTTAATGTCAGACAAAACAGACTTTAAAACAAGGGCTGTAATAAGAAGCAAAGAAGGACATTAAATTATGATAAAGGGATTAATCAAACAACATATATAAATTTTGGTGGTCCCTGGCTGTTTCAGTTGGTTAAGTGTCTGCCTTCAGCTCAGGTCATGGTCTCAGGGTCCTGGGATGGAGCCCCTCGTCAGGCTCCCAGCTCAGGGGTAAGCCTGCTTCTCCCTCTCCCTCTGCCTCTCCCCCTGCTTGTGTTCTTTCTCTCTCTCTCTCTCAAAAAAAAATTTTTTTTAATCCTTAAAAATAAAAAAAAGTATATAAATTTTGTAAATATTTATGCATCTGACATAGGAGCACCTAAATATATAAAGCAAATATAAATACACATAAAGGGAACAACAGACAGTAATTCAATATTAGTAGAGAACTTTAGCACCCTAGTTTCATCAATGACTAGATCATCCAACAGAAAATCAATAAGGAGATATCAACCTTAAATGACACATTAGACCACATAGACTTAATAGACAGATACAGAACATTCCATCTAAAGGTGATAGAATACACATTCTTCTCAAGTACACATGGAACATCCTCCAGGATAGATCATATGCAAGGCCACAAAACAAGTCTCAAATTTAAGAATATTGAAATAATGTCAAGCATCTCCTCTGATTGCAATGGCATGAAACTAGAAATGAATTACAAGAAGAAAAGAGGAAAATATGCATATATATATGGAGATCAAGCAACATGCTACTGAACAACCAATTGGTCAAAGAAATCAAAAGAGAAATAAAAAAATACTTTGAAACAATGACAACAGAAATACAGCATACCAAAACTTATGGGATGCAGCAAAAGCAGTTCTAAAACAAAATTCATAGCGATAAATGTCTATACCAAGAAACAACAAAAATTCAAAAAACCTAACTTTACACCTCAAGGAACTAGAAAAAGAACAACAACAAAGCCCAAAGTTAGTAGAAGGAAGGAAATAACAAAGATCAGAGTGGTATAAATGAAATAGACACTAAAAAGACAATAGAAAAGATTCAACAAAACTAAGAGCTGGCTCTTTAAAATGAAAAACAAAATTGACAAACCTTTAGCTAGAATCATCAAGAAAAAAAAATAAGGACTCAAAATCAAAAGTGAAAGAAGAGACGTTACAACTAATACCACAGAAATACAAAGGATTATAAGAGATTATAAACCAATATGTGCCAAAAATTGGACAACCTACAAGAAACAGCTAAATTTCTAGAAACATACAAGCTACCAAGAATGAATCAGGAAGAAATAGAAAATCTGGACAGACTGATTACTAGTAAAGAGATTGAATCACTAATTAAAAAAAAAATCTCCTAACAAACTAAAGTCCAGAACTAGACAGCTTCGTGGGTGATTTCTTCAAACATTTAAAGAATTAAAACCAATCCTCCTTAAATTCTTCCAAAAAACTAGAAGAGGAGGGAATACCTCCAAACTCATTTTATGTGACTAGCATAAGCAACAAGGATGCCACAAAAAAGTCACAAGCCGATATCCCTGATGCACGTAGATACAAAGATCATCAACAAAATATTAGCAGACCAAATTCGACAATACATTAAAAGGATCATACTCCATGATCAAGTTGGGTTTATCCCAAGGATGCAAGTTTGTTTCAAAAACCACAAATCAATTAATGTGATACACCACATTAACACAATGAAGGACAAAAATCATATAATTGTCTCAATAAATACAGAAAAAGCACTTGACAAAATTCAACATCCACTCATGATAAAAACTCTCAATAAAGTGGGTTCAAAGGGAATATATCTCAACATAATAAAGTTCGTATATGAAGCCCACAGTTAATATCATACTCAATGGTGAAAAGCTGAAAGCTTTTTCTTTAAGATCAGGAACAAGACAAGGATGCCTACTCCCATTACTTTTATGAAACATAGGATTGGGAATCCTAGCTAGACCAATTAAGCAACAAAAAGAAATAAAATACATCCAAATGAAAAGGAAGAAGTAAAACTGTCACTATTTGCAGATGACACGGTATTATATACATAGAAAACTCTAAAGACTCCACCAAAAACCTGTTAGAACAAACAAATTCAGTGAAGTTGTACGATACAAAATTCAATATAAAAAAATTTGTTGCAGTTCTACTCACTAATAATTAACTATCAAAGAAAAATAAATAAAATAATCCCATTTACAATTGCATTAGAAAGAATAACAGAACTAGGAATAAATTTAACCAAACAGGTGAAAGAACTATACACTGAATAAGACAAAGATTTTAAAAATTGAAGAAGACACAAATAAAAGGAAAGATACTCTGTGCTCATGGATTGGAAGAATTAATGTTAAAATGATCATACTACCCAAAGAAATCTACAGATTCAATGCAACTCCTACCAAAATACCAATGTCATGTTTTGCAGAAATAGAACAAACAATCCTAAAATTTGTAAGGAACCACTAAAGACTCCAAATAACCAAAACAAACTTACAGAGAAGAAAGCTGGAGGCATCAAGCTCCCTGATTTCAAACCAAATAACAAAGCTATAATAATTAAAACAGAATGATATTGGCAAAAAAAATAAGACACATGGGTCAATGAAATGGAATGGAGAGTCCAGAAATAAACCCACGTATATATGGTCAATTAACTTACATCAAAGGAGGCAAGCATATACAATGGGGAGATGACAGTCACCTCAATAAATGGTGCAGGGAAAACTGGATGGCCACATGCAAGAGAATGAAACTGGACCACTATCTTACACCATACACAAAAATTAACTCAAAATGGATTAAAGACTTGACTGCAAGACCTGAAACCATAAAACTCCTAGAAGAAAACATGGGCAGTAGGCTCCTCAACATCCATCCTGGTGATGATTTTTTGGAAGACACCAAAAGCAAAAGCAACAAAAGCAAAGATAAACAAGTGGGACAAATCAAACTAAAAAGCTTCTCCACAGCAAAGGAAACCATCAACGAAATGGAAAGGCAACCTATTGAATGGGAGAAAATTTTTGCAAATCATATCTGATAAGGGGCTGATATCCAAAATACATAAAGAACTCGTACAACTCAATAGCAAAAAAATAAAATAAATAAATCTGATTAAAAAATGGACAGAGAATCTGAATAAACATTTTTTCAGAAAAGACATCCAGATGGCCAATAGTATATGAAAAGGTGCTCAACATCATTCATCAGAGAAATGCAAATCAAAGCCACAAGATATTACCTCACACGTGTTAGAATGGTTATTATCAAAAAGACAAGAAATAGCAAGTGTTGGTGTGGAAATGGAATAAAGGGAACCCTTGTGCATTATTGGTGGGAATGTAAATTGGTTCCGTCAATATAGTAAACAGTATGGAGATTCTTCAAAAATTAAAAATAGGGGTGCCCGGGTGGCTCAGTTGGTGAAGCATCGACTCTTGATTTCAGCTCTGGTCTTGATCTCAGGATTGTGAGTTCAAGTACCACACCCAGTATGAAGCCTACTTTAAAAAAATAATAATAATATATATATATATATATATACACACACACACTATATATGTATATATCTATATATACATATTGAACTACTATATAATCCAGCAATTCCACTTCTGGGTATATATCTGAAGGAAATGAAAACAGGATCGCAAAGAAATAATCTGCACTCCCATGTTCATTGCAGCATTATTTACAATAGCAAAGATACAGAAGCAACCAAAGTGTGTGTCAGTGAATGAATAGACAAAATGCAGTATATACCCACAATAAATTATTGTTCAGCCATTAAAAAAAAAAAGGAATTCTTGCCGTTTGTCACAACATGGATGGACCTTGAGGGCATTATGCTAAGAGAAGTAAATCAGACAGAGAAAGATAAATACCTTATCATCTCACTTATACATGAAATCTAAACAAACCAAAGCTCGTCTATACAGAGAAAGGGGGAAAAAGCTACAAACTTCCAGTTACAAAACAAGTCATGGGGATGGTGTGGTGACTATAGTTAATAATACCGTATTGCATTTTTGAAAGTTGCTAAGAGAATAGACCTGAAAAGTTCTCGTGACAAGAAAAAAAATTTGGTAACTGTATATGGTGATGGATGTTAACTAGACTTATTGAAGTGATTATTTCACAATATATACAAACATTGAATGATTACCCTGTACTTCTGAAACTAATGTAATGTTGTATCTCAATTATACCTCAATTAAAAAAATTTAATGGTATTTGGTCAAAACCTTGATGGAGTTTTGTAGATTTTCAATAAGTCAAGATTGATAAAGAAAATATTTCCTATGAAGAGAAGAGTATCAACAATGACATAGAGTGGGGCGCCTGGGTGGCTCAGTCGTTAAGCGTCTGCCTTCAGCTCAGGGCGTGATCCCAGGGTTTTGGAATCGGGCCCCCCATCGGGCTCCTCTGCTGGGAGCCTGCTTCTTCCTCTCCCACTCCCCCTGCTTGTGTTCCCTCTCTCGCCGCCTCTCTGTCAAATAAATAAATAAAATCTTTAAAAAACAAAAAACAAAAGAAAACAAAAGAAAAAACAATGACATAGAGCTGGAAAGTTATATTCCAGGAATGGGAACTAGAACAGCTGAATCAAAAAGGAGTAAGATGGGCACCCGGGTGGCTCAGTCAGTTAAGCATCTGCCTTCAGCTCCGTTCATGATCCCAGGGTTCTGGAATTCAGTGGTATGTTGGGCTCCCTGCTCAGCAGGGAATCCACTTCTTCCTCTGCCCTCCCCCCCCAAACTCCTGCTCTCTCTCTCTTTCTCTCTCTCTCGCAAAAATAAAAAAATAAAATCTTTTTTTAAAAAAGATTAAAAACTGGGGCGCCTGGGTGGCTCAGTTGTTAAGTGTCTCCCTTCAGATCAGGTCATGATCAAGCCCCGCATCAGGCTCCCTGCTCCGTGGGAAGCCTTCTTTTCCCTCTTCCTCTGCTGCTCCCCCTACTTGTGTTCCCTCTGTCACTGTCTCTCTCTCTCTGTGTCAAATAAATAAGTAAAATCTTCAAAAAAAAAAAAAGAAGAAGAAGAGTAAAAATAAAATAAACAGCTTTGCAAGAGCTCATATAGGTTAGGAATGCCCATTAGGAATTATCTTTATGTCTTGGGCTGAATTTATGTAAATCTATAAACTCGTAAGATGGGTTTTTATGTGTGATGTGCAGAGTATCTCATTTTATTGTCACACTTCTTACCTGACAGTCACAAAGCCCTGCCCTTTCTCATTGAGGGAAGAAGATTCTTAGGTCCATGAATATCTTGTAAAGGTTCCCTGCTTTTAGCCCATCCTGATATGAATTGGTCCAATTTTTTTTAACATATTCTTCAAGTTTTCATGACATCTGATTTTTTTTCTCCTCATTCATACGAGTCACCCACTCTAACTGGTCAGTGATAAACCTCTTTCTTAAAAATAGAAATGAAAACTTGGCATTTTCCAAGACATCTATTCCTTTTGTTCTTACATTCTTTTGTCTATCATTACAGTCTGAAGAATGGTCGCCATTTCTGTTTTACATTTCTCAAAAACCGTGTTCTCTTCATGCCCCATTATGTACATTTCACACTGGATGCTTTACCTTCAGTCCTAGCCTAACAAAATAACACAATAAACTCTCAGATACCTAGGAAACTTACAGCCAATTTCAAGAGCTTTCTCCGAGTAAGCAGTGAGAGATTATAATTAAGAGGCTGTGTGGAACTTTTAGAAAGGAAAAATTCAACAGGAAAGTATAGCCGCGGTGAACTCATGATTATTCATAAGACAGAAGTGCATGAATAATTGAAATCCATAGGTTATCCTAATAAAATTGGCTTCTATCTTTGCCCATTCAGGCTGTCTTAACAAAATACCACAGACTTGTGGTTTATGAACAACAGAAATCTATTTCTCAGGGTTCTGAAGGCCAGAAGTCTGAGGTCAGGTGCCAAGGACTTCTTCTGGGTTGCACTCATTGCATCCTCATGTGCTGGAAGGGCCAAGGAGCTTGCTCAGGGTCTTTTATAAGAGCACTGATCCCGTTCATGAGGGCCCCACCCTCATGACCTAATCACCTTGCAAAGGCCCCACTTCCAAACACCATTACCTTAAGGGTTAGGTTTCAACATAAGACTTTTGGAGGGACACATTCAGACTATGGCACACCCTCTCTGCCTAAATTCCCACTGAATTTGCAACTCTAATCATCCAAAATTTGGGGAGGTGCCAGGACTGTAAAATTCACTGTTGTCGTTAGCAAAGGGATTATTGTATATAAATCAAATGGATCCATATGAAGGATTAGGGGGCCTCCCATGAGAACACAGCCACACCTCTAAATACGTGAGTCCTAGGAATTTCTCAGTAGGACTTTTTATTCAGTTGAAAAATAAAAGCAGGTATCAGATTGAAACCATGTTCGAGAAAAACCATTTCTTTAAGCAGTCCTTCCATGAACACAAAAATCGGTTCGATCAATGTGCTGAAAACTCAAGAATAAGGACTAATAGGAGATCCCTCTGCCCAGCATAGAGCAATGTTTCCACCAGTGTGCATTGGCCTCTCCCACACCAGCATCAGTATCACCTGTGAACTTCTTAGAACCGGAAATGCTTTATCTTCCCTCCCATCCTAAACCTACCAATCAGGAACTTCCGGGTTAGGGCCCCAGGATGTACACTTTACCAGTCCTGTCAGGTGATTCTGATGCATAGTAAAGTTTGAGAACTGGTACAAAACACAGGGGGAACATATTTAAAGGGCAACTCTTCATCATACCTAATTTACATTCCTCTAATTTTAAGTAGCCTTGGGATTTGGCCATCCGCAGCTTCTCTATGATTTTTCAAAGTGAGAGCTATAAGACCTGGCATTAAAAAGGGTATGTATGACACCCTGTTATCAAAATAATTCCTGATCTACGTATATTATGTTTGCTGTTCTCTATCTCAGTCATCGGCACCTAGCTCTGTGACATAAAACACTCAGCTCTTATTCCTCTTTATCCTCTACTGCTCCATAATCCCCTTCAGGATTCTCCATGGTCCACAGGTTTTGACAATGAATTTCAATTTCTAATTGTTTCTGAGAAACAATATTTGTGAAAATATTATTGATAAACACTGAACTTTACAAAGCTAAGGAGCTTTAGAAAAAATAAATAAAGGGCCTTGTCTGTAGCCTGGATATTCAGTTCTGCAGTATAAAGTTACATTTTTTAATTCTAGGCTTGTTTACAGTTCTTCAGCATATTCCATTTGCAAGTATTTTTCCTTTTGACTGTGTTTCAAGGAGTTAGAATACAATGCCATTAAGATAAAATAATCGCCATTATTTATCAAATTGCCATTATTTTATCTTAAAAATAAAAGCATAGACAGTTGATCATTTAAGAGCTCTTTAAAAATGTATCCATCCTGGGATGCCTCGGGGCCTTGAGCGTTTGACTCCTGACTTCAGCTCAGGTCATGATCTCAGGGTCCTGGGATTGAGCCCCGCATCAGGCTCCCTGCTCAGCAGAGAGTCTGCTTGAGGGTTCTGTCTTTCTCCCCCTCCATCTACCCCCCCCCGACTTGTGCATACACTCACTCTCTCTCTCTCTCACAAATAAATAAACGTTTTTAAAAAAAGTATCAGTCCTTGAAGTTGGATTCTCTCTAATAATCACTAAATATTGGGGAAAGCAATACATTTTTAGATATTGGAATGCTTGTTTCTTCCCCTTTTCTTAAACCTACAAGCTGTCTTTTACTATAGTAAGTAAAGCAAATAAACAATGATCATCATGCAGTGAACTGTGCTTATTTTGTAACAATGGAAATCTCTCTAGCCCAGTGGTTTGCATCCTTGGTTGCATATTAGAATCACCCAGGGAGCTGTTTTAAATACCAATGAATGCCCACACTGTGTCTCAGACCAATTAAACAAAAATCTCTGAGGTTGGAAACCAGATATCAGTATTTAGAGTCTCTCCAGGCAATTCCAGGGCAGTTAAGTTTGAGGATCGTTGATCAAAGTTGATCAACTTGATCAAGGCCCTAAGTTGATCAAGGATCACATTCGGTGTGGTTAAAGTAGACATAGAATCTGAGGATGTGAGTGAGGCACCCAATGATTACTATTGGTTGCTAAATCCTTAGTTCATGACCATTTTGCATCACTCCATTTTGTTCAAAAACCCTCAGTGGCTACACAAAAACTAACTCAAAATGGATCAAAGACCTAAACATAAGAGCTGAGTATAAAACTCTTAAAAAGAACGCGTAGGGAAAAAGCGTCATGACAGTGGATTTGGCAGTGACATCTTGGATATGACATCAAAAGCACAGGCAACAAATTGGACTACATCAAATTAAAACTTTTGTGCATCAAAGAACACAATCTATGGAGTGGGAGGAAATACTTGCAAATCATGTATCTGATAAGGGGTTAATATCCAGAATTGAAAAAAGAATTCCTACAATCCAACAACAAAGAAACAAATAACCTAATTTAAAAATGGGCAGAGGTCTGGGTGCGTGGGTGGCTCAGTTAGTTAAGTGTCTGCCTTGGACTCAGGTCATGATCCTGGGGTCCTGGGATCAAGCCCAGTGTCGGTCTGCTTCTCCCTCTCCCTCTCCCCCTGCACGTGCACTCGCTCTCTCTCAAATAAATAAAATTTTTAATCTTTAAAATAAAAAAGAAATGGGCAGAAGTCTCGATTAAACATTTCTCCCAAGATACACAAGCAGCCAGCAAGCACATGAAAAGATGGTCAACATCACTCATCATTAGGGAACTGCAAATCAAAACCACAATGACATACCACCTCACACTCATTAGGATGGCTATTATTTTTTAAAAAGAAAAAGAATGCTGGTGAGCATATGGGATAACTGGAATCCCGTTGGTGGGAATGTAAAATGGTGCAGCTGCTATGGAAAGCAGTGTGGTATTTCCTTAAAATTTTAAAAATAGAATTGCCATAGGATCTAGTAATTCTACTTTCAGGTATATACCCCCCAAAATTGAAAATAGGACCTAGAAAAGATATTTGTACACCTATGTTCATAGCAGCATTATTCACAAGGGTCAAGAGGAAGGAACCAAAACGTCTATTGCCTGATGAATGGATAAACCAACCATGGGAAAGGTGTTCATTTATGTTCTGAGTACAAGGCAAACTCAAAACAGTATTATGGTTATTCATATACTAGTCCTGTTGTTAACAGCACCCAACACTGACTGAGTGCTCACCATGTGCTCAGTACAATGCTACCCACTTGTGGCAGCTCAGATGCTCCTCTCAGACCTCCGACCACATCAATCTACTGGCCTGGGAACTAGATCCTGTTCGGGCCAAGCTTCCCCTGGGCTGCTTCCAGCCTGTGCCTGAGCATTGATAGAGATACAAAGGCAAGCCCAGTCCTGGGGATACCCCACTCCTCTGACAGGCAACTCAGTGGCTTGAGGTCTCCCCAGCGGCCTTGCCAAGCTTACATAGCTTGCATGGTAGCCTAGGACACTTCCAGCCAACCTGCCTTCTTTCTCTACCTCACTGATGGTCAGACCGGCATTGTGGTCTGATGGCTCCCCCTGCCCTTTCCAGCTCCTTCTCTATCATCTCTCACAGGGGCAAATCTAAAAAGTACTCCTTGCATCTTTAATCCTACTTCTCGCAGGACCTGCCTTCCCACAGTAAATGCATTATTTCATCCAATGCTTATAACAAAAATTGTACCATCATCATCTCTACTTTAAAAATAGGAAAACTGAGGTTTGGAGAAGTCATAAACTCATCGTTGGCAGGATTAAGATTTGAACTCTAGCTTTTCTGACCCTAAAACCAGCACTTCCAATCAGTACATGAGTAATACAAATGGTAATGTGAATGGCCCCTTTACTTACTAGATATTTGTTCTGTTTAATTTGGGGGAAAAATGCTCTAAATATGGGAAAATACAGAGAATAGTATAATAAATTTCCATATACCTATTACTCACAATTCACAAAAATGATTAGGTTGTCAAATGAGTTCCTGATTTTTAAAAATATCTGAATAATAAAACACTACACTCCAACATTATGGATAGAACATCCAACCCCAGGCTCATAGCCCTTCCTCTCTCCCCATCAACCATTTTCACGATTTTGCTTGTCCTGCCATTCCATATTTTTTATAATTTTAGTACATACATTTGTATCTATAAAAATACATTGTATGTTTCTAAATTTTACATTAATGGGTACTGTCTGTATGTCTTTTTTGCAGCCTGCTATTTTAAAGATAAACTGTATTTTTAAGATTGGCTCATATATAGTTCATTCTTCTAAACCAGTGGTTCTCAGCAGGAGGCAATTTTGCCTCCCTAAGGGACATTTGGCAATATCTGGAGATATTTTTGGTTGTCACAATGTGAAATGAGAAAGAAGTGGTACTGACATCAAGTGGGTAGAGGCCAGAGATGTTGCTAAACACTCCACAATGCACAGGACAGCTCCCCAAAAGAAAGAATTTTCTGGTCTAGAATGTCAATAGTGCCAAGATTTAACCCCCCCCCCCCCCACACACACACACACTAGTGGTTCTGAGAGTGTGGTCCCGGACCAGCAGCGTGAACTTGGGAACTTATTGAAATGCAAATTCTAGTGCTTTGCACCTCACCCAATCAATCAGAAACTCAGAGGGGTGGAGCCCAGCAATCCACTGTTTAACAAACCCTCCGGTAATTCAGATGCACACTGAAGTGAGAACTCCTGATCTAAACTATTGAATAGTATAATTGTATGGAAACACCACAATTTATCCTGGGACAAATTCACATTTATTATGAAAAACAGTATCCTCTGCATTCCCCAGGGTAAAGACTGCTTAGTCATGATGTATAAGCCTTTTTATATATTGCTGGCTTTTGTATAGAATTTTTTGGATCTACGCTAATGAGTGATACTGACCTACAGTTTTCTTGTAATGTGTTTGTCTAGTTTTGGTGTCAGGGGAACGCTACCCTGATGGAATGAATCAGAAAGTATTTCCTCCTCTTAAAATTTCTGGGAAGTTTGTTTGTAATTGGTTTATTTCTTCCTTGATTGTGTCATAGCATTTACAAGTCAAGCATCTGGGCCTGGAGTTTTCTTTTGGGGAAGGTTCTTTACATATTCAATTTTGTTAATGAATATATGGGGTATTGAGCTACTTCTTCTTGAGTGAGCTTTGGTAATTTGTGCCTTTGAAATAATTGTGTCCAAGTTTCCTCACATACATGCAATTATCAATACCCTGCTGAACACTCTGTTTCTCTCCAGCGTTGTCTCTCTGTGCAGCTTTCTTCTCTGGTACTCCATCCTATGGACGCTAACCATTTTTGTTACTTTGGACTCTCAGCTCCATCCCAGCTCAGGGAGTTCACTGAATTCTGCCTGTATTCTTGCTCCCTGCCCTATTGATGGGGTTTTGGAATATAGGTGAGGTTCGTGGAGTGAGGTCTGGAGCTGATGACCAAAAAAGAATTCTTGAGACATCTTTGGTGCAAAATGGTGGTTTATTAAAGCACAGGGACAGGACCCATGGGCAGAAAGAGCTGCTGCACTGGGTTGTGAGGGATGGCTGATTATATTCTATGGGGTTGGGGGAGGTAAGGAAAAGGGAGGTTTTCAAAAGGATTTTCATACGTTAAAGAAGACTCACAGGATACTGGAGGCCTGTCAAGTTAAGGTTGTTTTTCCCTCTAGGAGGGCATTAACAGGGAGATAGTTGGGAGCTTCCTGGAAGAACATTACAGTCGGCCTGCCTCAAGTATTTGTCAATGGGCTGCAGGTTTTAAGGACATTTAATTGTATCTACATTTCCTTCTGGAAGCTAGGTTATTATTATTTTTTAAGATTTTAAATATTTATTCGTCGGAGAGAAAGAGAGAACACACACAAGCGGTGGGAGAGGCAGGCAGAGGGAGAAGCAGGCTTCCCACTGAGCAAGGAGCCTGACATGGGGCTCAATCCCAGGATCCCAGGATCCCAGGATCCCAGGACCCTGGGCTCATGACCTGAGCCTAAGGCAGACACTTAACTGACTGAGCTGTTCAGGGATCCCCAGAAGCTAGGTTATTGATAGAAGTGCTTTGTTCTTGTAAATTGCTAAGACATTTGTAAACTGAGGGCAACTCACCTCTTGCAGGATGTTTTTTCTTTCCTTAGCTTTAGGGCAGCCAGGAGTGCAGGAGGAATGTCACACAGGTCCCATGGGGGGGGGGGGGTGTCAGCTTCTGCTGTCCTCAGCTTGCCTTCTGTTCCCTCCTCACTATGGCCTAGAACGTCTCCCAACACAGGAAGCTGAAGCAATCACAGGGCTTCCCTTGCTCATTCCCCATTTTCCAGGGATCCTTCTCCTTCTCTGCCTTGAAAACTACTGTTAAGTTTTGTGTTTTTCATTTTTGAGGGCATTTTGGACCCTTTCTTGGGGGTCAGAAAATTCTTACTATACATTTGGGGGATGCTACATATTTTTGAACAGCAATGAGATCAGCGAGAAATGTCTGGAAATTATTTTGAGAATTCCTGATAAGTCCTCATTGCTTGCTGGGTGAAAACACTATACGATGTACAGCTCTGCTGCCTTGTTTCCTGTGCTCTACAAAAGCTTAAATATAGTTTGGGCTTACACTGTACTTCTGCTTTCACAAAAGATTTAGAAGCAGCCGAATAATGAAACTTGGGAAAACAGCATCATGAAATGCTTAATTTGGTAACTTTACCAATTATATTTAATAAGTTAAAATTTCTAGCTTAATGATGAGTCATTACATATTAAGATTCTGGGTAGGACTATTTTAAAAATTTATATTGGGAAAGGTTTTTTCTTAATCTCTTGCCTTTACAAGTTCCAGAACTTTAGGAAATGTTTAAATGAAAGGAAAGTTACCAAAAATTACAGTAATTAATGAACATTAGGGACGAAAGTTAAAATACCCACTCAGAGCTGCAAATGTAAAGCTGTATCTCTTATTATGGTTTGAATCAAATATGCTCTAATGCACACTGAAATCTATCAAGTTTAATTATTTTATAAATGATAAAATAAGTTTCCAAAACTGATGGCAGGAATCACAGTAAGTGCTTTTGGAGCATTGAATTCTATTTAGGTTTTGTTTTTTTTTTTTTTTCCTAATAACTGGTAATACCTTAGTGAATAGTTAAGCAAACTATTTCTTAAAACTTTTTTCATCCATGGTAGATACTTTTAATGTATTATATGACTGGGAAGAAGAATAAACATACAAGATCTTAAAGATAAAGACTAAGCCAATGGGAAGAATATACCTTTCCAAAGAAGTGCATTCCCTTATCCTGCCACTGTACAGCACAGTACCAACCAACCAGCCAATCAACCAAGGAAAAAAAATGAACAAACCAACACTTCAAGACCACCTCATTAATATTCACAGGTAACTGTCTGTAAGGTTCTAGAGACATATGAATTAACTGTGAATACTTACTTGAGAAAAAGTCTATTCTCTTAATGACGAAAGGGGAAATGGGTGAAAATTAATGCAATTCAAACTTTGAAAGGGTAAGGTTGCAAGTTGTCAGAAACAAAGTGCACCAAACGAAGGAACTCGAATTTTGAATCAAACCCTCTTCTGTATTTTGGGTCATCCAGTTTTGATTCATACAGTTACCATGTCCTATCAAATACAGAAACCAGTGAGCAGGATAAATTGGACACCTGACAGCCTTCTGGTTAAGCTGTTTTTGCAGGCTCTTTCACTGAAACTATCAGGAAATTTCTACTTGAGTGGAATAGAACTATAAGACTGAAGTTTCTTATAAAAAAAATGATTACTTACTATTGTATCAATTTGGAGACTCCTGGGTTCAGTGAAAACAAGCAAGGTAAATTTCCCCCTTGGGAAATGCATCGTATCAGGCACAGAGTTCATCTTAATCTGTGTCTTCCAAACAGATAAGTTCTGCTCACACAAGGATGCTGCTTATTTTTTAGGCGGGAAGCTTTAATCCTTCCTTTAAAAAAATAATTTGTATTAGTCTGACACATGCTACAATATGGACGAATCTCAAAGACATTATGCTAACTGAAATAAGCCAGTCACAAAAGACAACTCTTGTGTGAGTCCACTCATATGAGGTACCTACAGTCATCAAATTCATGGAGACAGAAAGTAGAATGGTGGTTGTCAGGAGCTGGAGGGAGGGGAATGGGAGAATGTTATTGAACTCATATACGGTTTAATTTTGCAAGATGAAAAGAGTTCTGGACATCAGGTTCATGACAATGTGAATGTACTTAACACTACTGAGCTATACATTTAAAAGGGGTTAAGATGGCAATTTAATGTTATGTACATTTACTACAGTCTAAAATAAAACAAACCAATCAACCAATTGCCAACAATAATTTCCAGTATTTTTTCACCACGGCAAACACAGAGACGATCACTAGCACACTAGGGTGAATGAGCAAAGTTGATTGAGGCCAGAGTTGATCACCTGGGGTCTCTGGTCATCTCAGGCTCCATGTTTACCCCAAGGGCTGAAAGGGTCAACCTCTTGGCACTTCAGTCGCCCATTTATAGACCCCTCATTGGGAGTATCTGTACTTCATAGTGTGGCCTGACTCTCTCTTCCTACAGCTTTTTCATTGCATGTACCTGATACCCAACACAAGCCTGTTTAAACAAAAAAAGCAAGATATTGACTTAGAGATCTAGGTAATTGACTATAGGCAAGAATGTTTTGAGGGGCGCAAACAATTTTTTTGGACTTGTGTTCATTTACCATTTGACTCTATATCCCACTGGATGTCAGCTTTGCTTTTCAGAAATGTTTTAAGTTACTGATTTTCAATTAGAAGTACAGTGCTTTACAAAATGTTTAGCATCTCTAGACTGAACATTTTTGTACATACCTCCTGATACAGGAAGTTTTCTAGGGAAATGATGCTCATCAGGTGGTCCCACTCTGCTTTTTAAACTTTAATGTATTTAGAAATCACCTGGGATTTTGTTAAAATGATCCTTTAGGTTTGGGGTAGGCCTTAACTTTTGCATTTCTAATAACCTGGTGCTGCAAGGGGGATGGAGCCCTAATCACAGAGAGGGGGGTAGTAGAGAAAGAAAGAGAGAGAAGGAGTGAAAGCGCACACGGGGAATTCCACAAGAAAAACTCTTTCCCCAAAACCATTGACTGGGAAGAGGAGAGGGCCTGAATACTGCAAGTTTTTATAAACAGTGGGGCAGAGTCCAAAGGTCCATATCATCCCCCAGTTTGTACCTGGTGGGCTTGGCAATGTTCTGGTAGGGAAGGAGGGTGGAGACCCAGGAGTGGGCAGTGTGGTCTGAGGATCCCCTGGGTTGCACAGGGAGAAGATCCCCTGCTTGGAGTGCATTTGGGAGTGCCAGCATGGCTCCTCTGGCAGTGCCAGCATACTGCCCTGTTCCCTAGCACAGGAACAAAGACCCTGGCTGAGGGCAGCAAACTTTGGTACCAGCTTTTAGCTGAACTTTACCATAAACTCCCAGCTGCATCATTGCGCAACCAATTTCTGGGACAAGATGGCACTGGCCACAGTGCCACAAGACCACCCCCTCCCCCAGAGGATCAGCACAGATCCGCACTATGAAGAACTCTAAAATTTGGAGTCTTGAGACCCAGCCACACACCTGAGATAAAACACAAGAATGCTGTGCTGCCTGCCAGATGGACGGCTCAGAGGCAGGAAGGGTGAAGACAGAGATCTGGCAGAAGCTGGGGACACAAGAGAGGTGATTGTTTGCTCTTCTGTGAGGGCTTCCTGAAGAGCACTGGGTGCAAGCTACCCACTCTGGGGATAAGAGAGTTAGTCGATGCCATTCCCCCACCCCATCAGCACAGCCTGACTTCAGAGACCAAAATAGCACCACCCAGTGAAGGCTGGATCTGCTTACACAAAGCCCCACCCCCCTGCACCCTGTAGGTACATCTCCACTAGGGCAAGTCCACCTGAGAATCAGAGCAACAGGCCCTTCTCCCAGAAGACCAGCACAACCCCCTGCTCACATGTACCAAGTCTATCAATCATAAAGCACTTCAAAGCTTCAATTATAGGGGAAATAGGATCTAACTTCTCTCTCTCTCTTTTTTTTTAACCCCTTCTTAATATAGCCATCATTGTCAGGAGCAAGAATACAACTGGCTTTCCTAATACACACACACACACACACACATACACAAGTGACCCAGAAATAGTGACAAGTTGGAAGAATTCACCCCAAAAGAAAGAACAGGAAGAATTCATGGCCAGAGATTTAATCAATACAGATATAAGTAAAAGTTGAACCAGAATTTAAAACAATAATCATGATACTAGCTGGGCTTGAGAAAAACACTGAAGACACTAGAGAATCCCTTACTGCAGAGGTAAAAGAACTAAAAACTATGAAGACCAATATAAAAAATGCTGTAACTGAGATGCAAAACCAAATGGACGCAATGATAATGAGGATGGACAAAGAAATCAGTGACATAGAAGATAAAATTGTGGAAAATAACAAAACTGTAAGAAAAGGAAAGAAAGATATTGGATCACAAATGTAGACATAGGGAACTCAGCAACTCCTTAAAGCATAATAACATTCATATCCTAGATGTACCAGAAGAAGAAAAGAAAGAAAAAGGAACAGAGGTTTATTTGAGCAAATTATAGCTGAAAACTTCCCTAAACTGTGGAAGGAAACAAACATCAAAATCCAAGAATCACAGAGAACTCCCATTAAATTCAACAGAAGCTGGCCATCAGCAAGACTTCATAGTCAAATTCACAATATACAACGACAAGGAAAGAATCCCGAAAGCAGCAAGGGAAAAAAATCATTAACCTACAAAAGAAGATAGATCATGTTTGCAGCAAATCTGTCCACAGAAACTTGACACCCTAGAAGACAGTGGCTTGCTATATTTAAAGTGCTGAATGGGAAAAATATGCAGCCAAGACTACTTTATCCAGTGAGGCTGTCATTCAGAATAGAAGGAAAGATCAGAGTTTCCAGTACAAACAAAACTAAAGGAGTTTGTGACCACTAAACCATCCCTGCAAGAAATATTAAAGGGGACTCTTTGAGTGGGGAAAAAAAGACCAAAAGCAACAAAGACTAGAAGGAACAGAGAACATCAACAGAAACACCAACTTCATAGGTAATTAATAGGCGTTAAATCCATATCTTTCAATAATCACTCTAAATGTAAATGGACTAAATACTCCAATCAAGACATAGGGTATCAGAATGAATAAAAGAAATAAGACCCATTTATATACTGCCTACAAGAGATTCATTTTAGAACTAAAGACACCTGTAGGTTGAGAGTGAGGGGATGGAAAACCTCCTATCATACTAATGGATGCCAAAAGAAAGCCAGAGTAGCCATATTTATATCAGACAAACTAGATTTTAACCCAAAGACTGTTAACAAGAGATGAAGAGGACATTATATCATAAGTAAGGGGTCTATCCATCAAGAAGATCTAACAATTTTTAAATACTTATGCCCCCAACTTGGAAGCACCCAAATATATAAATCAATTAATAACAAAATTAAAGAAACTCATTGATAATCATACAATAATAGTTGGGGATTTTAATACCCCACTTACAGCAATGAACAGATGATCTCAGCAGATCAACAAGGAAATAATGTCTTTGAATGACACACTGGACCAGATGGACTTAACAGATACATTCAGAACATCTCATCCTAAAGCAGCGTAATACACATTCATTTCGAGTGCACATGGAACATTCTCCAGAATAGATTACATACTGGGTCACAAATCAGCCGTCAACAAGTACAAAAAGATTGAGATCATACTATGCATATTTTCAGATCATAACACTATGAAACTTGAAGTCAACCACAAGAAAAAATTGGGGAAGACCACAAATACATGGAGATTAAAGAACATCCTACTAAAGAATGAATGGGTTAACCCGGAAATTAAAGAAGAAATTTTAAAATACATGGAAGCAAATGAAAATGAAAACACAACAGTCCAAAACCTTTGGGAGACAGCAAAGGAGGCCGTAAGAGGGAAGTATATTGCAATATAGGCCTACCTAAAGGAGCAAGAAAAGTCACAAATACACAGCCTAACCTTACATCTTAAAAGCTAGAAAAGGAACAGCAAATAAAGCCTAAAGCCAGCAGAAGAAGGAAATAATAAAGATTAGAGCAGAAGTAAATAATACGGAAACAAACAAAATAAAGCAGTTGAACAGATCAATGAAACTAAGAGCTGGTTCTTTGAAAGAATTAACAAAATTGATAAACCTCTAGCCAGACTTATCAAAAAGAAAAGAGAAAGGACTGAAATAAATAAAACCATGAATGAAAGCAGATAGATCACAGCCAACACCACAGAAATACAAACAATTATAGGAGAATATTATGAAAAATTGTATGTCAACAAACTGGGCAATCTGGAAGAAATGGACAAATCCCTAGGAACATACAAACTACCAAAACTGAAACAGGAAGAAATAGAAAATTTGGACAAACCCATAACCAGCAAAGAAATCGGATCAGTAATAAAAAATGTCCCAACAAACAAAAGTCCAGGGCAAGATGGCTTCTCAGGGGAATTCTACCAGACATTTAAAGAAGAGTTAATATATATTCTTCTCAAACTTCTCCTAAAAATAGAAATGGAGGGAAAACTTCCAAACTTATCCTTTGAGGCCAGCATTATCTTGATTCCAAAACCACACAAAGGCCACTAAAAAGAATGATAGGCTGATATCCCTGATGAACTTGTATGCAAAAATTCTCAACAAGATACTAGCAAATTGAATCTAGCAGTACATTAAAAGGATTATTCACCATGATCAAGTGGGATTTATTCGTGGGCTGCAGGGGTGGTTCAGTATCCATCCACAAATCAATCAGTGTGATATACCACATTAACAAAAGAAAGGATAAGGACTGTGTGATCCTCTCAATAGATGCAGAAAAAAGCATTTGACAAAATACAGCATCCATTCTTGATAAAAACCCTTAACAAAGTAGGTATAGAGGGAACATACCTCAAAAGCATTAAAGTCATGTACAAAAGACCCACAGCTGATATCATCCTCAATGGGGAAAAACTGAGAGGAACAAGAAACAAGACATGGGATGTCCACTCTCACCATTACTATTTCACATAGCACTGGAAGTCATAGCCTCAGTAATCAGACAACAAAAAGAAACAAAAGGCATCTAAATTGGCAAGAAAGAAGTCAAATTTTCACTATTTGGAAACGATATGATACTCTGTAGAAAAACCAAAAGACTCCACCAAAAAATTGCTAGAAATAATATATTAATTCAGCAAAGTCACAGGATAGAAAATAAATGTATGAAAATCTGTTGCATTTCTTTCTCTTTTTTTTAGAGTATTCTTTTTTTTTTTTTAAGATTTTATTTATTTATTTGACAGAGAGAGAGAGAGACAGCCAGCAAGAGAGGGAACACAAGCAGGGGGAGCGGGAGAGGGAGAAGCAGGCTCCCAGCAGAGGAGCCTGATGTGGGGCTCGATCCCTGGACCTCGGGATCACGCCCTGAGCCAAAGGCAGATGCTCAACGACTGAGCCACCCAGGCGCCCCACTGTTGCGTTTCTATACATCAATAATAAAGTAGCAGGAAAAGAAATCAAGGAATCGATCTCATTTGCAGTTGCATCAAAAACAATAAGCTATGTAGGAATAAACCTAACCAAAGAGGTAAAAGATCTATACTCTGAAAACTATAGAACACTTACGAAAGAAATTAAAGAGGACACAAAGAAAAGGGGGGTAGGGGAAATGCCATGCCCATGGATTGGAAGAACAAACATTGTTAAAATGTCTATACTACCCAAAGCAATTTACACATTTAACGCAATCCCGATCAAAATACCACCAGAATTTTTTCACAGAGTTAGAACAAAAAAATCCTAAAATTTGTATGGGACCACAAAAGACCCCAAATAGCCAAAGCAATCCTAAAAAAGATAGGCCAAGTGGGAAGCATTATAATTCCAGATTTCAAGCTATATTAGAAAGCTGTATGGTACTGGCACAAAAATGAAACAGAATAGAAAACCCAGAAATGGATCCACAACTATATTGTCAACTAATCTTCAACAAAGCAGGAAAAAATACCCAATGGAAAATAGACAGCCTCTTCAACAAATGGTGTTGGGAAAACTGGACAGCCACATGCAGAAGAATGGAACTGGACCACTTTCTTGCACCATAAACAATAATAAATTCAAAATGGATGAAAGACATAAATGTGAGAGAGAAAACTATCAAAATCCTGGAGGAGAATGCAGGCAGCAACCTCTTTGACCTCGGCTGTAGCAACTTCTTACTAGACACATTGCCAGAAGCAAGGGAAACAAAAGCAAAAATGAACTGTTGGGACTTCAAGATAAAAGGCTTCTGCACAGCAAAGGAAACAATCAACAAAACTAAAAGGCAGTCTTCCGAATGGGAGAAGATATTTGCAAATGACATATCTGATAAAGGGCTAGTCTCTAAAATCTATAAAGAAATGATTAAGTCAACACCCAAAAACTAAATAATCCAGTTAAAAAATGGGCAGAAGGCATGAAGAGACATTTTTCCAAAGAAGCCATACAGATGGGTAACAGACACATGAAAAGATGCTCAACATCACTCATCATCAGGGAAACACAAATCAAAACCACAATGAGGGGGCTGGGTGGCTCAGTCGTTAAGCATCTGCCTTCAGCTCAGGGCGTGATCCCAGAGTGCTGGGATCGAGCCCCGCATGAGGCTCCTCTGCTGGGAGCCTGCTTCTTCCTCTCCCACTCCCCCTGCCTGTGTTCCCTCTCTCGCTGGCTGTCTCTCTCTGTGTCAAATAAATGAAATCTTAAAAAAAAAAAAAAAAACACAATGAGATAATCACCTCACAACTGTCAGAATGGCTAAAATCAACAACACAAGAAAGAGCAGGTGTTGGTGAGTATGTAGAGAAAGGGGAACCCTCTTGCACTGTTGGTGGGAATGCAAACCAGTGCAGCCACTCTGGAAAACAGTATGGAAGTTCAAAATAGAACTACCCTATCACCCAGCAATTGCACTAACAGGTATTTACCCAAAGGAAATAATAATACAGATTCGAAGGGGTACATGCACCCTGATGTATATAGCAACATTATCAACAATAGCCAAAATATAGAAGGAGCCCAAGTTTCCATCAACTGATGAATGGATAAAGAAGAAGTGGTATGTACACACACACACACACACACACACACACACACACACACACACACTGGAATATTACTCAGCCATCAAAAAGAATGAAATCTTGCCATTTGCAGCAACATGGATGGAACTAGAGTGTATTATACTAAGAAAAAGAAGTCAGTCACAGAAAGACAAATACCATATGATTTCACTCATATATGGAATTCAGGAAACAAAATAGATGAACATGTGGGAAGGTGAAAAATAGAGAAGGAGAGAAGGGGAGGCAAACCATCAGAGACTCTTAAAGATAGAGAAAAAACTGAGAGCTGATGGAGGAAGGTGAATGGGGGAAGGGCTAAAAGGGTGATGGCTATTAAGGAGGGCACTTGTTATGATGAGCACTGGGTGTTATATGTAAGTGATGAATCACTAAATTCTACTCCTGAAACCAATATGTTAACTAACTAGAATTTAAATTAAAATTTGGAAGAAAAAATATAAAAAATAAAAAGAGAACAAAAAAGAGTTTTAGTGGGGAGGAGGGATTAAAAACTACCATTAAAGTTTTAGTATCTATTTTTCATGTGCTTAGAACAGAACTCAACCTGATTCCAAATCCTGTTTTTAATCTAAAATAAAGTGTTGAGAAGTCATATTCTTCTTCCAAATTTCATATGGAGGCTCATGCTTTTAGTGATATAAATATAAATGCCTGTGAACATGGCTGGAACAGGTGTTTTGAGGTATTTTAGATAAATGTGGCTTCCGTGCTTGGTGGAAGCAAGCCAAATGCAGATTAGACTCCACCTTCACTGCACCCTTTTCTCTCATTCCCATATTGTTACTTTGTTAGATGTTTGAATGTACCACCATTATACTCGGTTCTGAACTAAGCCAAGATGGTATGGTCTCTGTTTCTGGGAGTATGTGTAATGTTAGAAAAAAATATGTTCCAGTCTCAGACAGCCTGGGTTCAAATCCTGGCTCAGCCAGACACTAAGTTGTGTGACCTTGAAGCAAATTTCTTAACTACTTAGATTCTCAGCTGTGAAGTTAGATAATACTGGCACCTACTTCCTGGGGTTGTTATGAGTAATTAATAGATTTAAAGCATTTAGAATAATGCCAAGCACATAGTAAGCATTCAATAGCTGTTTACTATTACTAAAATATCCATTTGAGTTTGTTAAGGCATATATTTTGTATATAGTGTAAGAAGACAAAGCATCATTAGAAAATGAATCAATGTAATTCACCCCTCTTAAACTAAAAAAGACAAATCACATGATCATCTGAGTAGGCACAGAAAGGCATTTGACAAAATCTAACATCCATTTTCTCAGCAAACCAGGGGATTTCCTCAACCTTATAAAGGGTATCCATGAAAAATCTACAGCTAACATCATACTTAACTGTGACAGATTGAACGCATTACCCCCTAAGATCAGGAGCCAGGCATGGATCAACACTTCTTTTCAACATTGTACTAGAAGTTCTGGTAAGGAAGAAGTAAAAATAGTTCTTATTTTCAGACAAAATTATTGTCTATGTATAAAATCCAATATAATGTATACGAAAACCACTAGAACAAGTGAGCTTAGCAAGGTTGTAGGATACAAGGTCAGTATACAAAAGCAATAGTATGAAACCAATCTGTATGATTCTGTAACGGTGGATATAATGTCATTATTGTTAAAACCCATGGAATATACCACACAAAGGATGACTCCTCTGAACCACGAACTATAGACTTTAGTTAATAATAATGTATAAATATTGGTTCAACGATTATAACAAATGTACCACAATAACTCGAGTGATGCAAATAATATGGGAAATGGGGGGATGAAGAGGGTATGTGGGAACTCTCTGTACTTTCCCATCAATTTTCCTGTATAGTTAACACTGCACCAAGAAGTCTATTAATTTTAAAAACTATCTTAAATAAATTTACAATTAAGTAAATCATGTTGTCAGTTCTCCCAAACTGATTTCTAAATTCAGTGCCATCTCAATCAAAACCCCATTGTTTTGGGGCGCCTGGTTAGTGCAGTCGTTAAGCGTCTGCTTTGGCTCAGGGCGTGATCCCGGCGTTAAGGGATCGAGCCCGACATTGGGATCCTCCGCTAGGAGCCTGCTTCTTCCTCTCCCTCCCCGTGCTGTGTTCCCTCTCTTGCTGGCTGTCTCTCTGTCACATAAATAAATAAAATCTTTAAAAAAAAAAAAAAAACATTGTTTTGATTTTGTTTTTTGTTTGGTTTTGGTTTTGGGTTTTTTTTGTGGAAACTGACAAGTGATTCTAAAATTCACATGGAAATGCAAAAGACCCATAATAGCCAAAACAGTCTTGAAAAAGAGAAGCAAATTTGGAATCACTAACCCTACCTAATTTTAAGACTTATTATGACACTATAATATTCAAAATAGATACTACTGAGGGGAGTGCAAATTGAAGCACCCTTTTTGTGTATCATCTAGCATGAAGTCTTTGACCCAACAATTCCGTTGTAGCGATTTCTACGAAAAAAAATAAAAACCATCAAACGCACCCAAGAACAAAGATAGTAAAATCATCATTATTCCTAGTAGCTAAAAGGTAGAAAATTAACAGATATTTAATGATTAGAGACCACCTGAATAAATTATGGCACATGCTTAATGTTAAAATAAGTACGTATCCCAGCCATTAAAAATCATGTATATGTATTTAATGACATGGAGAAAAGTATAGTATATATGATTATTTGAATTTAGCATGTTACAAAACAATAGGTTCCTGCTTTATTTAAAAATATGTTTCTACATCTGAAAGACTATATAACAAAATATTGACAGTTCTTAGTGAAGAAACTACCAGTTTACAGATACCCATTATTTTTCACACCAAAAAATGCATAACACTTTTGTGATTTTAAAATGGTTTTTATAGTTTCAAATTTTTGAAATTTCTTTAGAAGGATATATTTATCAAAATAGTCATGTTTAGCATGAAAAAGTGATGTGTACTTCAAATTACATCTGACAGGTTAAATCCTGTTTCAAACTGAAGAAGGAGGAACTCTAAGATGTTCAAATCTTTGTTTTTTCCCCTCCCATTCATTTCATTGTGTTTGGTTTTTGTTTTGTAGTCAGTCTGTACCTGCTTTTATGTTTTATATTTTTAAATAAAATCGGTACATGTTTCTATAGAAAATTTGAAAACACAGGAAAGTATTCAGAAGAAAATAACAATTATCTATAATCATTCCTAATATGTTCTTGTATTTCATTGTTCTTCCAAGGACTTGTGAGTATGCTTCTTAGTACCTGGTCTGTATCAGGGGAAGATGGTGTTCCTATGCAGTCATGGAATCAGTCCCACAAGCCACCATAGCCTCATGTAATTGTAATAAAGTTATGAAATTGCTCATTCTTTTCTATATGGTGGGATGGATATTTACTTGTTTTGGAATTTCCTTCATTAGTTTTCTTCCAAGTATAAAAGTATATTCATTATTTTGTAAAATGTAGAACATTATAAAGAAGAAATAAAAATCAACAGTAATTCTACCATAAAGAGATGATCACAGATAACTTCCAGGGGTTTATTCTATGTTAATATATATTATATAAACACTTTCGTAAAACTAGGATCTCACTGCCTTCAGCTCAGGTCATGATCCTGGAGTCCTGGGATGGAGCCCCAGGAAGGGCTCTCTGCTCAGCAGGGAACCTGCTTCTTCCTTTCCCTCTGTGCACACCCCCGCCCCCTGCCCCGCTCCTGCTTGCTTTCTCATGCACTCTCTTGTTTCTCTCTCTCTCAAATAAATAAATAAATATTTAAAAAATAAAAACTAGGATCTCACCATATATTGTTTAGATTTTGCTTTTTTTCACTCAACATTTTCTCATTATAATTTCTATCTTTTAATGGCTGCATTGCATTTATTTGTATGAATATACCATAAGTTATTTAGTCAATCCCTGATCATTGGACATTGGGTTATTTCCAGTTTTGTTTCGTTTTGTTTTGTTTTACAAGGCAAGGCCACTGTTGACTGAGATGTGGAACATGTATGCAAGCACTGTACAGACCATCAATCTACAAATATTTTTCTGCTCTACACACATTATTTATGACAAGGGTCCTTTTTTTTTTTTTTTTTTTTTTTTTTGGTTTTTGTTTATTGGCAGGAGGAGGGCGACGCATGGTAGAGGAAGCTAGGAGGAGGAGAAGTGGAGTGTGCTCCACCTAGTTCAGGGAGAACCACGTTTGCTGCTTTGGGGAGGGATTCCCTGGAGCCCCGCCCCCCAGGCCAGGCACCCGTCCGCCCCCAGTGCCTACTGTCCGCTGAGCTGCACTGCACCCCTGTGGCGGAGCCGCGGCACTGCAGCACGGGAGCGCCAAATCGTAGGGGTTTTAAGGAGGCCATTTGGATTCATTTCTGAGCTGATTTTTTAAATGCAATTTAAAACTGCAATTGTTTTGTTCAACTCACAAATAGAACATTCCCGAGCTCAAATGATACAATGCGTGGGATTTGGGTCTGTAATAAACACTTCTTTAGAGCCCTGAGCACCTGAATAAAAATAAACTTAGCACTTCCTTCCCTGCTCTTTTCTCCAGCTTCAGCCCTGATCACCCTGCCCTTAGGCATTATCCTCCAGCCGAAATGAGCTACTCTCAAGTCCCCAAATAGGGGAGGCATCCTTTTGCTTACTGGGCTTTACACATCCCTAGCAAACCCCAAATCCCCTCTCTCAACCTGACTTCTCAATCTTCCCATAAAATGTAGATTCCTTTTGATTCCCTACAATGGGACTGCTTGTTGGTTGGTGCCTGGAGCCCCCACCAGCTCTGCACAGTAATTCCTCCCCTACTGGCCTAGAGGGTGTTTGAACACTCACATGATGAGAGCGGATAGTACAGCGTATCCTCTCCATTCAGTTCCACCATATTCAGTTCTACTAATATTAATGGGGTGCCTACTCTGTCCAAGAGTCCTCACTGATAGCTTAGGTGGAAAAAAGAGGGGGGGGAGATATGGGATGAGGAACTGATATCTACTGCTATTAACTTTGCCCGGTGTGTGTTATTCCTTCCAACCACTTGCTGCATGGACACAGTTCGAGATGTTGGACTTCATTGGAAAGGTTAGGCTCAGATGTGTGTATTTTAAAAGCATTTTTTGGCCACCCCCATGTGTAGCTAGCATTGAGAAACTTTGCCTCAGAGTATCTGTACCAAACTCCTGAGGTCTTAAAGTCTTAAACAATGAGAAATAATGGTGAGAATTTCAAGTGAGTTTATGGAACACGATATGAAGACAGAAGTAATTTTAGAGATTTGCTGGTTTTGCCTGCCCAATATCCATTCTTCTGCTGCTAGGAGCACGTTGTCGTTGTTGTTGTTGTTGTTGTTGCTTTAAAGATTTTATTTATTTGAGATAGAGCGAGAATGAATGAGAGAGAGAAAGAGAGAGAGAGAGTTAGAGAGAGCACGCACAAGTAGGAGGGAGAGGCAGAGGGAGAAGCAGGCTTCAGCTGGGCAGAGAGCCTGAGGCTGGGCTCCATCCCAGGACTCCAGGATCAGGACCCCAGCCAGAGGCAGATGCTTAACCAACTGACCCACCCAGGCACCCTGAGCACTTGGTTTTCCTTTGGAGAACCACCCTTTCCCCACTCCAAATTCTTGCAGTTGAGATAGGTACTGATTTTCATCCAGTACCCCACCCCACCCCTACCCTCAACACGCACACACACACACACACACACACACACACACACACACGTGGTACATGCATACACAGCCCCTCCAAGCTCTATATTTGCTCTTTTTCAGCTTAAATTTAATTTGGACTCATTCACATCTGAACCTTAAGACTGAACTTCTACCCTTGGACTTATCGATTACTGAGCCAATAAATCCCCTGCCACAACTTTTTCCCTAGATGACTTTGAGGTGAGTTTTGTCATTTGCAATCAAAACATTTCTAACTAATAGAAATTTATGAGACTTTTAAATGAGATAAGCATCTTTATACTTTGTCTACTTATGGAAAGAGGATACATCAGTTGATGTGTCCTGATATAGTTTTCTTTTCTCGTTCTCTGATAAGATTTCCTTCATTGTTCTCAGCAGAGCTTAAGTTGATTAAACATGAAAAGCCCACTTATTTTGTCTAGGTAAGCCACGTTCAACGTACAGGCATACTTTGGAGATATTGAGTGTTTCGTTCCAAGCCACTGCAATCAAGTGAGTATCACAATAAAGCGAGTCAAATGAAGTTTTTGGTTTCCCAGCACATGTCAAAGTGATGTTTACACTATACCATAGTCTATTAAGTGCACACTAGCGTAATGTCTAAAAAAATGAGGTACATATTTTATTTATTTTTTTAGTGTTCAGTGATTCATTAGTTGCATATAACACCCACTGCTCATTGCAACATGTGCCCTCCTTAATACCCATCACCTGGCTACCCCATCCCCCCACCCCCTCCCCTCTGAAACCCTCAGATTGTTTCCCAGAGCCCATAGTCTCTCATAGTTTGTCTCCATCTCTGATTTCTCCCCCTTCAGTTTTCCCTCCCTTCCCCTATGATCCTCCGTGCTATTCCTTATGTTCCAATATGAGTGAAACCATATGATAATTATCTTTCTCTACTTATTTACTTGGCATAATCCCCTCCAGTCCCATCCATGTCGATGCAAATGGGGGGTATTCATCCTTTCTGATGGCTGAGTAATATTCCATCGTATATAAGAACCACATCTTTATCCATTCGTCGGTTGAAGGGCAACTCGGCTCCTTCCACAGTTTGGCTATTGTGGACATTGCTGCTGAGGTACATCCTTTAATTTAAAAATACTTGACTGCTGAAAACATGCTAACCATCATCTGAGCTTTCATTGAGTCATAATCTTTCTGCTGGGGGAGGGTCCGGCCTTGATGTGAATAGCTGCTGACCAGCATGGTGGTTGAAGGTGAGGGTGTCTGGGGCAATTTCTTAAAATGAGACAACAATGAAGTTGGTCACATTGATTGACTCTTCCTTTCACGAATGATATGTCTGTAGCACGTGATGCCATTTGATAGTATTTTACCCACAGTAGGACTTCTTTCAAAATTGGAGTCAATTCTCTCAAACCCTGCCCCTGCTTTATCAACGAAGTTTATATAACACTCTAAATCTTTTGTTGTTTCAATCTTCACAGCATGTTCACCAGGGATAGATTCCATCTCAAGAAACCACTTGCTTTGCTCATCCATAAAATCAACTCATCTGTTCAAGTTTTACCATGAGTTACAGCAATTCCGTCCCATCTTCAGGCTCCACTTCTAATTCTGCTTCTCTTGCTCTTCCCACCACATCTGCAATTACTTCCTCCACAGAAATCCTGAACTCCTCAAAGTCATCCGTGAGGGTTAGAATCAACCTCTTCCAAACTCCTGTTTTATGTTGATATTCTGACCTCTTCCCATGAATTACAGATGTTCTTAATGGTATGTAGAATGCTGAATCCTTTTAAAAGTTTTTCAATTTACTTTGCTCAGATCCATCAGAGGAATTACTACTTATGGTTGCTGTAGCCTTATGCAACGTATTTCTTAAATAATGAGACTTGAAAGTCAAAATTACTCCTTGATCCACGGGCACAGAATGGATGTGGTGTTGCAGGCATGACAACAACATTACTCTTGTCCATCAGAGCTCTTGGGTGGCAGGCGCTTTGTCAGTGACCAGTAATATTTTGAAACAAATATTCTTCTCCAAGCAGTAGGGCTCAACAGTGGGCTTAAAATATTCAGTAAATCATGTTGTAAACAGATGTGCTGTCATCCAGGCTTTGTTATTTCTTTTATAAAGCAGAGGCAGAATAGGTTTACCATAATGCTTAAGGGCCCTAGGATCCGGGGAATGGTAAATGAACATTGGCTTCAACTTAAAGTCACCAGCTGCATTTGCCCCCAACAAGGGAGTCAGCCTGTCCTTTGAAGCTTTGAAGCCAGACATTGACTTCTCCTCTCTAACTATGCAATTCTTAGATGGCATCTTCTTCCAATAGAAGTCTGTTTCATCTCTGTTGAAAATCTGTTGTTCAGTGTAGCCGCCTTCATGAATGATCTGAGCTGGATCTTCTGGAGAACTCGCTGCAGCTTCTCCATCAGCGCTTGCTGCTTCACCCTGCACTTTGACGTTACAGAGATGGCTTCTACCCTTAACCCTCAGGACTCAATCTCTGCTAGCTTCCAAATCTTTTTCTGCAGCTTCCACACCTCTCAGCCCTCACAGTATGGAGGAGACTGAGGGCCTTGCTCTGGATTAGCCTTTGGCTTAAGGGAATGTTGTAGCTGGTTTGATCTTCTATCCAGACCACTCCATCTTTCTCCGTATCAGCAATAAAACTGTTTGACTTTCTTATCGTTCGTGTGTTCACTGGAGTAGCACTTTTCATCTCCTTTAAGAACTTTTCCTTTGCACTCATGACTTGGCTAACTGGTTGGCACAAGAGGCCTCAGTTTCAGTGTATCTCGGCTTTTGATGTGCCTGTCTCACTAAGCTTAATCATTTCTAGCCTTTGACTGAAAATGAAAGATATGCAACTCCTCCTTTTCACCTAACACTTGGAGGCCATATTGTAAGATTATTAATTGGCCTAATTTCAATATTGTTCTGCATCAGGGAATAGGGAGCCCCGAGGAGAGAAAGAGAGATGGGGGAACTGCCAGTCAGTGGAGCAGTCAGAACACACACATTTATTAAGTTCACCACTGTACATGGTGCAGTTTGTGGCACTCATAACACTTGCAGCAGTAACATCAAAGATCGCTGATCACCGACCACCATGATAAATATAACACTGATGAAAACATTTGAAATATTGCAAGAATTATCCAAATGGGACATAGAAACACAAAGTGAGCAAACACAGCTAGAAAAATGATGCCAATGGACTTGTGCAATGCAGGCTTGCCGCAGACCTTCAATTTGTAAAAACTGCACTGTCTTTGAGGCCCAGGAAAGTGAAGTGCAATGAGACAAGTACGCCTGTACTTGTTTCTGCTGTGAGTCTTTTAAAGATGCACGCACAAATAAAATGGAGATAACGAGACTTATTTCACAGAGCTGTTAAAGGCAAAATGAAATCACATTGGTGAAATCTCTTTATGCACATAAATGTCGGGTACCATTAGTCTGGGTGTCATCATTATGTTCATCATCTTTCATTTTCTGCCAGCCAAGTCCTGGATAGTTATTTATTGTTAGAAGTATTGATAGCTGTACAAATGCATACTGTAATTGAGCAAGTAAATGATAAAAACAAGAAATTTGACTCCTTTTAAGCTATAATCATCCCAGGAATGTTGTAAAAGATCAGCTGAAATAATGTATTTGAAGGTACTTTGAAAACAAAAGTGCTACGTGATTATAATGTGCTGTTACCTCAGCCCTGTGGGTCACTGAATCTTAGAAATTGTTCATTCGCATGTATGTTTTGTTTCGGAGCTAATAAATATCTGATCATTTTTATTTAACATTTTAAAAGATTTTGTTTATTTGAGAGAGAAAGAGAGCACAAGAGGGGGAAAGACAGAGGGAGAGGGAGAAGTAAACTCCCCACTGAGCGTGGAGCCCAATGCAGGACTCCATCCCAGGACCGTGAGATCATGACCTGAGCTGAAGTCAGATGCTCAACTGACTGAGCCACCCAGGCGCTCTTCATTTAATTTTAGAACAAAAAACCCACACCCTGTTTTACAGAGTGCAATCTTATACAATGAATGGCTTTATCTTGGTTTTCATTCTCTTCGGCCTCTTGGTGGCATTTAACCACCCTGGCAACCCACTCCTTCAAATTCTTTCCTCCCTTAGAGTCAGTGACGCTACATTTCCCTAATTCTTCTTGACCTTTTCAACTACTTTTGGTTCTTCTCTCCTCCCTTCCAACTCCTAACTCTGAAGAGGACGCACCCAAGACTCTGGTCCCCACCCCCTCTGTCTCTGTCTCTCTCTCTCTTCAGTTCTTGTAGAATTCATTCATTCTTATCTTGCATCAGTCCATAGTTCCCTCTTCCTACTATTTATTTCGATATGTACATGCTGACACTACCTCACTTTCAATATCTTCAAAAACTCTTATCTCCACTATTCCAATTTGGCTGCCTTTGCAAATGTCCTATTTCAGTTGATGGCACTGCCATTGTTCCTATGGCCTTGCCTTCCCTGTTGCTTCCCTCTGGTTCAAATCTGTTTTCCAGGTTCCAAGTACTTTAGTGCCTTCCAGACTCATTTTTATCTGCTCTCTTGAAGACCACCACACCAGCCCAGGCCTCCGTCATCTCCCTACGCACCCTTATAGTTGGTCTCTCTCTCTTTCTCTCTCTCTCTCTCTCTCTCGCTCTGTCTTTTTAAGGAGGCTGCACGCTTGTGGAGCCCAACATGGGTCCTGAACACACAACTCCAAGATCAAGACCCGTGCTGAGGTGAAGAGTGGGATGTTCAACAAACTGTGCCACCCAGGCACCCCACAGCTGGTCTCTTCGACTCTAGACTCTCATTCCTGCCTGTCCTATGGACTGCAACGAAACCAATTCCCTAAAATGCTTTTTTGTGAGTCCATCAAAGCAAGAACTAGACACTGGGCACTTGGTGCCCCCAGTACCTGACACAGTGCCCATATTATAGCTCTTGACTGATTGTCATCCCTTGTTCAGAGGAGTTGTTTCAGTGTGTGTGTGTGTGTGTGTGTGTGTGTGTGTGTGATATCACTTCAGTCTCCTTAGCTTAACTAGTTTTCTATAATATGAATTATTCATCCCATCTTATTTCTAATTGCTTTACAGAGTAAACCATTTACTCAAGCCAATCGTTTCTCCTTTTATAAACTTACACTGCACTGATAATTAAGACTAAACTATTTAGCGATCGTTAATTCTCTATTATCAATGTAATTCATCTCCCTAACTAGATTATAATCCTGAAAGCTTGAAACTCTATTAACTGGCTGCTAGAGAATAGTCTTTTGATCTACGCCCTTCACCATAAATACTACCTCTGACCCACTCAAGTAAAAAAATCTTATTATTTCTCATTTATGTATTTATAATTACTTTTATATTTATAGATCTATAACATATATTTACGTCTCATGGCACCTAACACCATGCTGAGTACCAGTAGTCATTTGTTAAATATTTGCTGGTTACTACACATAGGACTGAGCAGCATTCCACTTCGATTCACTGTTTGACCTGGAAACCCAACACAAAATAGCATCTTGGTGGCCTGACATTATTATCCTTCCTTGAGATGTAAGAGTTTAACCTGTCACAAAGTGAGTCTTTTGATATTGGGACAGCAGGGCCCCAAATATTTATTTTAGCTAAAAGAAGAAGAAAAATAAGAACAAGAACAAGAAGAAGAGGAAGAAGAAAGAGGAAGAGAAGGAGGAGGAGGAGAAAGCAATGATAATGGCAGTTGATAAACATGGCTGCTCAAACTGTAGGACTTAAAATGGGAGACAGCCTTGGAGCTGATGCAATGTAAAAAAAAAAAAAAAAAAAGAGGTGGTGGAGTAGACCAAGAGAATTTTACCAGTCCAATCTTATTGTTTCTGATTTTTTCTTTTTCTTTCTTTCTTTTTTCTTCTTTTTTTCCCCCCACAACCGAAATGACCAAATGATCACCTGGTAGCCCAAAAGAATTAATGGACCTCTTTTCAATTTCTGATTCAAAGCAAGGCAGTTGTTCTGTGTACTTGGTAGAATCTAATGCATTGTGTCGATGCAGGAAGGAGCTTCAGAAATGGAGTCTTTAAGGCTGTATAATTCTGCATGTATTTGAATAATTAAAACGTATGTGCCCCTCCCCCAGCCATCCTTTTATTCTTAGCACACTGCAGACATTAATGACATGAAGCAATAGTGCACTCGCACACTTTCTGAAACAATTGGGCTAATTGTGAACTTGCCAACTCCTAACAAAAATGCTAGTGTGCATTGCTCTGCACTTGTGCCCAGCTCTACCAAGAGATAGCAACACTTTTGTCTCCAGGAGCCAAGGCTCACAGATGGGTCACTCGGCGGAGGCAGAACTGGGCTACGCTCTTGGCAGATGGATTGGAAAGTTGGCTGACTTGCTCAGAAGCTTGGTGTCCTGAGCATCTCCAGCCTCCACGGACAGACTCTTCCGACACACAGTTCAACCCCACCACCTCCCCTCCCCATCAGCATTTTCTTTGGAAAAGTTCTTTTTTACTATGCAGCTCCTTTCACCCTGTTCCTTTGATGACTGTACATTTGCGTGTCATATATATATTTCAAAATCTCTATATAATTGTTATATATGTTATATATAAATCCTTTTTATATATTTGTTTTATAAAAATACGTTATATATATAGAGAGAGAGGGTGGGGGGAGGAGGAAGGATTTCTCAACCTCAATATTTCAGGCTTGATAATACTCTGTTGTGAGAGTCTGTCCTATCTGACAACCAAAAATGTCTCCAGACATGGCCAAATGTTTCCTAGTGGGAAAAATTGTCCCTGGTTGAGAAGCACTGAGGTAGAGCAATGTTGGGTGGATTGTTTGAATTCAGGTCTTGATGCACTGTACATACGGAGGCACAATCCACTACAAAGTACAACAGATAAAAAAAATGATTAGAACTGAAATATTTCCAACAGAGACTCATTTTTATTTCAAGAAATATAAAATACAACATAATTAGACTATTAAAAAATTGAATAGACCCTTGAATTTGTTGTAATTTGTCCTTCTTAGTCAAGTATATTTGATATACTAGGCTTTTACTCGAAACATCTGAATAAGAGAGAAAAAAACGTTTCCACAGGTTGCCTACCTCTCCCATTCTGCCATACTAGAAGTTTTTACTGTATACCTAGATTCTTGAAGGCATTTTTAAACGAGGTGGTTCATGTAGCATGGTATCACGTATATAAGTGCTAGCTTTCAAAAACTTTCAATAATTATTATTATCTTATTTAATCCACGTAGCCACCCCTGGATATATAAATGAGTATTCCTCTTATCCAGATGAAGCGTGCAGAAGTTAAGGCGCTGCCCCAAGGTCACACAACCAGAACACGTCAGAGCTACCTCCAGAACCTGGATCTTTCTGACCTCAGGTCCTATGTTTTAACCATTGTGTTTACTCCCATAATAAGAAAATCAAAGCCAGGAGAAGAAGTAAATTATCCAAATTCCCAGAGGGATTGTTTTGGTGGGCCCACTGTGGTTTTTGTCAAGCGGTGATAGTGGCTGTGATGTGAAGTCCTCGCTTACTTGGGGTTAAATCTCGCCCATTGTGGCTTTGGGGATGTCCCCCTATCACTGCTCCTTCAAGGAACACTTCAAGTACTTTCTGGGACTGTGTTAGAAAACTTTCATTCAGCCCACACCAGGAATAGGATGACTTCCAAATCAGACTTTGATCTATAAGGATGTGACACAGTGGGGTTACAGTGGGGGTTGGTAATGGGGGAGGATCCAGAACAGATGTCAGAGAGGCTGGGAATAGTGGGATCACAGGCGAAGCAAAAGGGGATTAGGATTGGAAGGTGAGATAGGAGGGGGGTAAGGCTGGAGGAGGTAAAGATGCATAGCCTGAACTGGGCTGAGAGAGGCACACTTCTAGGCTAAGGAGACAAGGGGAAAGATGTGTTCTCCAACCCTGGGGATGTTGGGTAAATTTACACCATTGTTACAAGGATCTGTATTAGTTCGTTAGGTCTACCATAACAAAGGACCACAACCTAGATGGCTAAAACAATAAATCCATTGTCTCGCAGTCCTGGAGACTAGAAGTCTGAGACCAAGGCGCTGGCAGAGTTGCTTCTCTCTCTGGGCTGTGGGGAAGAACCCGTTCTGTATCTGTCCCCTAGTTTCTGGTGGTTTGTTGGGTACATTTCATGTTCCTTCACATGTAGAACCATCACCCTGATCTCTGCCTTCGACTTCACATGGTGCTCTCCCTGTGGGAATGTTCGTCTCCAGATTTGACCTAATGATCTCATTAACTTGATTACATCTGTAAAGACCCTCTCTCCAAATAAGGTCACATCTGAGGTACTGGAGGCAAGGACTTCAACATCAGAATTTTGGAGATACAATTCTAGGTAGTGTTGGATGTTTACAAAAGAACAATTAAATCCTCCCCCCACGCCTGCTTCAGCCCTGTCACAGCAGGAGTGACACCAGTGCTCCCACTCCAAGTTCAGACACTGATCGGACCGCTATGTTTTAGCAGCTGATGAGTCATGACCAAGTCACTACCTCGTCTCCAAGGGAACAAACACAGATCTACTGTGGGTGCTTTTAAAGCATAAGCCTAGTCTCTAGATACTGAAATTTCTATTTCTGAGTTAAGGACATGAAACAGATATCTTTCAAGAAAAATATATTAGAGATAAAAAGGAACACCTTTTAAATTAAACATGTTGAAGGACTTAGACTATGTGCCAGTGACCCAGAAGTAATTAAGACATAATTAAGGTGCACTGTAGTGTACGGATAGAGTTAATTCATAAGCATTAAAGTGGAACACAATCATATATTTAAGCTCTTGGAGCTTCCATCAGGAAATCCTCAGAGTTCTAGCCAAAGTCAAATGAACATCTACATGAAAATTTTTGCCTTTGCTTAGCAGCTGTTGTCTTTGTCCTGTGCTATTCAACACTTTCTGGAAACAGCCCCAGGCCCCCTGACCCCAGGGGAATCATTGTATCCCATGCTGGGTTGATCATCCCCAACCTATCACCCACTCCATTTCAGTGATAGGCCAAGATGCACACATGAATCAGTCATTCCAAGCCTCTACCCAGAATTTTCTACTGAAGCTTTGGGGAGGAAGCTCAGTCTTGCCCGTTGGGGAACACACAGGAAGGGTATGAATTTCAAGCTGTCAGAAACCATATTCCCCCCCAACAGGGTAAAGGAGAGAAGGGTAAATAGTGACTCCTGGCAGCCTTGAGACCCATTATAATCTCCAAGAACCCAGAGTTGTGCTTGGTTCTAGCTTTACTTTTTATTTTAGTTTTAATTTTTTTTAAATAGCTTTATTGAGAGATAATTCAGATATCATAAAATTCACCCATTTAAAGCATACATTTCAATGGTTTTTAATACATTCAGAAGACTGTACAATTGGGGCACCTGAGTGGCTCAGTTGGTTTGGCGTGTCTGCCTCTTGATTTCAGCTCAGGTCATAATCTCAGGGTCCTGGGATTGAGCCCCGCATTGAGCTCCTCACTCAGCAGGGAGTCTGCTTGGGGATTCTCTCTCCCCCACCCCGCCATCTGCCTTTGCCCCTTCCCCATACGTGTGCATGCATGCTCTCTAAAATAAATAAATAAATCTTAAAAAAAAAAAAAAGATTGTACAACCTTCACCAGTATATAACTTTAGAACATGTCTTTCACTCCAAAAAGACATCCCATCCCCATTAACACTCACTGCCCATTCCTCCTCCCCCGGTCCCTGGCAACCACCAGTTTGCTCTCTGGCTACGTGGATTTTGCCTTTTCCAGACATTTTTACTCTTTTCTCACATCATTTTAAAATTGTTTTCAGGTCTGCCTCCCCAACCGAGGCAAGGGCTGTCCTGCGAGGATACCAGAGGTAGCAGGCAGGCATTCAAAGGAGTAAGATTCTCTAGCAGGGACTCTCCCCTCTCTCCCATAATTTGGGAGCACAAGATGACCTAAGTTAAGTCTCTTAGTTTGGAGCTGCTACTGGACTCATGCCTAGAGAGTGGTGTGAACAAAACATACATAACATAAAATTTTTAAGTGTGCAGTTGAATGGTATTAATTCACACTGTTGTGCAACCATCACCACCATCCATCTCCAGAAATTTTTCATCTTCCCCAACTGAAACTCTGTACCCATTAAACACCTCCCCATTCCCACCTCTCCCCCTAGCCCCAGGTAGCCTCTATTCTACTGTCTCTATGAATTTGACTACTTAAGTACTTCATGTAAGTGGAATCATATAATATTTGTCCTTTAGTGACTGGATCATTTCACTTGGCAAAATGTTTTCAGGTTCATCCATGTTGTAGCACATGTCAGTAATTCATTCCTTTTTTTCTTCCTGAATTGTTTCTATTATGGCAAAATACACACAACATATAATTTATCATCTAAACCACTTTTAAGTGTACAATTCACTGGTATTAAACACCATCATAATGCTGTGCTACCATCACTACTATCCACCTCCTGAACTCCTTTATCTTGTAGAACTAAAACTCTATACCCATGAAACAGTACCTCCCCATTCCTTCCTGCCTCGTAGCCCCAGACAAGCATCATTCTACTTTCTGTCTCTATGATTTTGGACTACTGTATATACTTCATGTAAGTGGAAATAGACAGTACTTGTCTTTTTGTGACTGGCTTATTTCACTTAGCATAATGTCCTCAAGGTTTGTCCATGTTGTACATATGTCAGACTTTCCTTCCTTTTTAAGGCTGAATAATATTCCACTGACCGTACATACCACATTTTGCTTATCCATTCATCTGTTGAAGGACACTTAGGTTATTTCCACCCTTGTCTATTGTGGAAAATGTTGCTATGAACATGGGTATACAAGTATTTCTTTGAAACCATGCTTTCAGTTCTTTTATATACTCAGAAGTTCACTTATATACTCAGAAGTGGAATTGCTGGATTAAACGGCAATTCTATTCCTAATTTTTTGAGGAACAACCATACTGTTTTCCATAGCAGTTGTACCATTTTAAATTCCCACCAACTATTAGTGCACAAGGATTATAATTTCTCCACATCCTTGAAACACTGTTATTTCCTTGTTTTTTTTATAGTCAAACTAACAGGTGTGAGGTGGTTTCTCATAGTAGTTTGCTTTGCATTTCCCTAAGGACTAGTGATGTTGAACATCTTTCCATGTGCTTTTTGGCCATTTGTATATCTTTTTTGAAGAAACGTCTATTCAAGTCCTTTGCCATTTTTGAATCATTGTTTATTTTTTGTTATATTTGTTAAGTTGTAGGAATTCTTTATATATTCTAGATATTAACTCTTCATTCGATATATGATTTGCAAATATTTTCTCCTAAAGTGAGTCTTTTGTAGATAACATACAGTTTATCATGTGTATGTTTGTTTGGTTAGTTGGTTTTACTGATTATGTTTCATTAATCTCTCAATCTCTGTCTCGATTGGAAAACTTAATCCATTTACATGTAAAGTAATTACTGATAAGGGACTGATGTCATTTTGCTCTTTGTTTTCAAACTTATTGGTTTTCTTTGTCCCTCGTTTCCTACATTACTTTTTTCTTTTGCACTTAGTTTACTTTTTGTAGTAAAATATTCCAATTCTTTCTTCATTTTATGTATATTCTATAGCTGTTTTCTTTGTGGTTACCATGAGGATTACATAACACCCTAAAGTTAGAACACTCTAATTTGAATTTCTGTTAGCTTAACTTCAACAACATACAAAAAATTCTGCTCCTTTACAGCTTTATCCCCACTCTTTTAGCTACTGATGTCACAAAATCACATCTTTATACACTGTCTGCCCTAAAACATAAACTAATAGTTCTTTTAAATGCATTAGTCTCAGGGCACCTGGGTGGCTCAGTTAATTAAGCATCTGCCTTTGGCTCAGGTCATGATCCCAGGGTCCTGGGATTGAGCCCCACGTCAGGCTCCCTGCTCAGCAAGGAATCTGCTTCTTCCTCTGCTTCTCACCCCACTTGTGCTCACTCTCTCTTGCTCTCTCTCAAATACATAAAATATTTAAATAAATAAATAAATAAATAGTCTCTTCAATTATATAGAAAGCAAATATGAAGTTAGAAACCAAAATTATAGGGGCGCCTGGGTGGCTCAGTCGTTAGGCATCTGCCTTCGGCTCAGGGCATGATCCTGGCGTTACGGGATCGAGCCCCACATCAGGCTCCTCTGCTGGGAGCCTGCTTCTTCCTCTCCCACTTCCCCTGCTTGTGTTCCCTCTCTCACTGGCTGTCTCTCTCTCTGTCAAATAAATAAATAAAATCTTTAAAAAAATAGAAATCAAAATTATAATAATACTGGTTTTTAGACTAATAATTTTATTATATCTGTTAACCTCTTAAATTATATAGAAAACCAAAAGTGAAATTAAAAACTATTGTTAAAATTATGCTAGCTTTTATAATTATCCATATATTTACCTTTCCTGAGCTCTTTAATTCTTCGTACAGCTTCATATTGCTGTCTAGTGTCCTTTCATTTCAACGTACAGGACTCCCTTTAGCATTTCTTGCAGGGCAGGTCTTGTGGTAATTAATTCCCTCAGTTTTTATTTATCTGGGGAATGTCTTTATTTCTCCTTCACTTTCAAAGGATGGTTTTGCCAGATAAAGGATTCTTGATTGACATTTTTTCCTTTTAGTACTTTGAATATATTAGCTCACTACCTTCTAGCTTCCAAAGTTTTTTTTTTTCCATAAGATTTATTAATTTGAAAGAGAGCAAGAGAGAGCACGCATGTGTGCATGCACGCACATGAGTTGGGGGCCAGAGGGAGAGGGAGAGAGAATCTCAAGCAGATTCCCCGCTGAGTGCACAGCCCGACACAGGTTTCAATCTCACAACCCTGAGATCACAACCTGAGCCAAAACCAAGGGCCAGCCACTCAAACAACTGAGCTACCAGGTGCCCCTTCTCCAAAGTTTTTAATGAGAAATCTTCTGATAACCTGAGGATCCCTTAATGTGAGTAACAACTTTTCTTGCTGCTTTCAAGATTTTTCTTTGTCTCTGTCTTGGAAAAGTTTGGTATAATGTGTGTTGGTGTGTCTTTCTGAGTTCATCTTGGAGTTCATTGAGTTGCTTAGATGTTTATGTTCATGTCTTTCATCAAATTTGGGAAGTTTTCAGTTATTATTTCTTCAAATATTCTCTCTGACCCTTTTCCTCTCTCAAGATCTCCCCCTCTCTCTTTCTGAGGGTCTCATAATGTGTACATTGGTCTGCTTGATGGGGCCCCACAGGTCCCTTCAGCTCTATTCATTTTTCTCAATCTTTTTTCTTTCTGTTCCTCAGACACAATAATTTCCATTGCCCTATCTTCAAGTTCACTGATTCTTCTGCCTGCTCAAATCTGCCTTTGAATGACTCTAGTCATTTTTTTTATTCAGTTGTTGTACTTTTCCATTACAGAATTTCATTTTGGTTTCTTTTTAGCTTTTCTATCTCTTTATTTTATATCCATTTTGTTCATACATCCTTTTCTTAACTTTCTCTATACTTTTTTTTTTTTTTTTTTTTTTTAGTTCTTTGAGCATCTTTATAGCAGTTGTTTTGAAATCTTTGTCTCATGGATCTGCCATCAGGTCTTTGTCAGGAACAATTTCTGTTGATTTCTTTCTTTCCTTTAAATGGGCCATACTTTCCTCTTTCTTTGTATGACTTGTGATTTTTTTTCTTGTTACTGAAAATTGGACATATGAATTAATAATGTGTTAACTCTGGAAATCAAATCCTCTTCCTTCCCCAGGGTTTGCTGTTTTTTTGATTGTTGTATGCTATCTCTGTGCTAAGGATCAGCCTAAGGTGTAAATTTAAAGTCTTCTCAGGTCTTTTCTGAGCCTAGCCCCTTCCCTGTGTGTGCATTGGCTTTCAAATTTCTCTCACATAAGTTGTTGTTTTTGAATGTTCTAGTTTTTAACGTCTAGCTCCTAAAAGAGAAAAAAAGAAAAGAAAAAGAAAAATGAAGGAGGGCAGGGCACCAGCCCTTTAAATTCCCTAGAAGTCACTTCAGTTGGAGCGAGAGGGGCTTAAAACATGAGGGGATGTCCAAAACACCGGTTGCCTGCCTCTTTGTCTACATCTCTAAGATCAGAAGCAGCATCAGCAATTAGAGCACAGATCACTGATGTTTGGAGGACAAGGTCCTTTTTACCCTCCCTGGCTCCCACAGGCCATGTGCAAACTGCTCCAAAAACACATGCACAGCCGCCTGCCATGGGACTGGAGGTGGAGGACAGGTAGCTAGCTGTCAGTGTGCGATGAGCTGAAATTGACCACAATTTACCATCCAAGTATCTAAGGCTTCAATAGACTCCAGAGTTCCAAAGTTCCAAAATAGTTACATCAGACAGATCTTACTGACACAATTGTTTTCTGGATGGGGAGACAGATTCCTGGTGTTTCCTATCCCACTCTGCCACCTTCTCAGAATCCTTTGTTTATTCTGCCCTTTTTTTCCCCAGCTCTGTGAGCTACTCCAGTATCTATCCAATAAAGCTAATGCTTGACTAAGATGCTTTTGGCATTCTGTCACTTATAACCAATAGAATCCTAAAAAATACACCTGGGTTTTGTTCCAACACTGTAGAAAATTAAATATTTTCCCCTTGGTTGAATACAGCCATACATGGCCAGCAGTAACTGAAGACTTCAAAAGTTTAAGACACTTTTAACTCAAACTGAAAATTTCCATAGTACTTTTGCTAGCAACTTCATGGACTCCATGATCAAGTACATTATAACTAGGAGAGGAAGAACCTACCATGTTCCCAGTTTGTGGTTCTCTGTCTCAGCTGAGGTCTGCCTCAGAACACTAAGCAATGATAATGACAGTATCTGGTGCAATGAAGGGTAGCATGTGAAGAATGGGTTACCAGCTGTGTGGCCACACCCCCACAGACTCTAAGCCAAGGATGGATGATGGCCCAGCAAGACCAAAGAAATGACCCAGAGGCAGCAAGTGAGACATAGCTTTATTGGAGAAACTTACGCACATGGAGTCCAGGAGCAACAGAGAAGACAAAGCATTTGCTGCTGGGATATACATACAGCAAACTTTTATCATGTAGCAACTAGCCTAGCAACTCTCTGGAGCCTTTTCCCTCTTTGTTTGACCAGTGTTCCAAGGAGATCGAGGCCTGACATCCAGACATTCTTTAATTTTAATTTTTTATTTTTTCAGTAATCTCTACACCTAACATGGAAGTCAAATTTACAACCCCGAGATCACGATTCTCATGCTCTACCAACTAAGCCAGCCAGGTACCCCCAGATATTCTTCATTACCAAGGAGACTCTGCAGTTTGCCCACCACTGAAGTCCCTGACCTTGAAGACTGAACAACATGTTTTTTCTATATATCCTACTTGACAGGAACATAGAGGAAGGATGGGATGTGCATATTCTCAAGATAGTGGTTAATGGGGCCATTCAGGGTGTGCTTGTACAAGCCAGCCTTCCAGCACGTACCATACTCTCCATTCCAGGATACCCTGAATGGCCTCTACATTCTCTATAAGATATCCTGGGGCCAGTATGGCAAGGTGCATTGCAACCAAATCCCACAGCAACAGTAAAAGCCACAGCATCCAAATAATAGGAAAACGCAAAAGCCCAAGAAACTATAGAAAACACTTTGCCAGAAAGAAGGCAAGTGATTTAACTGGGCATTATCAGGGTCAGTAGTCAGGGAATCAATACATTTAATGCATGTTTTTAAACTAGCTCTGGCTTGGGAAATGTTGTGGGAATAACCAGTATATACACACAACGTTCTGTCTTGATGAGATTACGTGTCCCTCCTTGTGCTGCGGTTAACACGTCAAGAGCCACTCTATTTTGCTGAGCTACCAGTCTTATTTGGGAACTCTCTTCAGTAAGGAGGGTCACTGCCTTACAGATAGAATTAAAGGGGGCAGCTGTGTGTTTGGCTAGGGCCTCTACCTGTCATCTATACTGATAGTGGCCACAAAAGGGGAGAAAATGGAGAGGGGATACAACCACCAAGATGTTCTTTTGGTTCTATGTCGGGGCCTGACCACATCCCAGTTGATAGGTTCGTCCTGTAAGCAGGTGGGTATATAGCCTGGTGCACTGAGGTGCCCCCAGGTGCAGGGTCAGTTTGGTTATAGAGTAAGTAGAGCTAGCCATGGGTACCCCATGCCCATAGCCATTCCCATGGAGAAGGAAAGGCACCTTCTGTCTCCTTAGCCAGGTGTCAGCAGTAATCAGTATGGTGTGACTGCATTGTTGTGTGGCTATCCACCCCACGTTATAACCTGTAGCATTTACGGTCCTGTTTTCCTGCCCTATGCATGATGGTGCTACTCCCATAGTTTGTACCTGGGTTGCAGTTAACTATCCCAGGCCATCCCAAATGGTGTATTATCATTGGCAGAGTCTTTTTCATCTGCTCTCATATCAATTGGAAATGTTTCCTCTTTATGTCTTTTGGGAGGGGGAGCCTGGATACCTGGGGAACATGTGTCAGTCTAGGTAGGAGCAAGGAGGTGTTATACCAAGTGCAGAAGCATTTCCAAGTTCCAAGGTTGGCAATTCAGATTTGCCAGAGGAGGCCCGCAGTCACTGATGGGGGAATTCACTACATACCCAACAGCTGGTCTTATTCCGTATAGAAGCCGTGGTCAGGGCCCAATGGGGGAATGGGTTTCCCATGCAGGATCTAACAAAATGCAGGAGGTGGTGTTGCTCTGGGATCACACCACCCAACTGTGATTTGGCTCCAGGTGTATAGTAACCAATCACTGGCCTCCCCTCTGTTACACAGTGGGGCAAATCTGAAAAGGATAGTGGGGGTATAACAATGCTCCACAGGCAAATATGATAGTGTCCTTTTTTTTTTTTTTTTTCTTCGGTGAGAGGCCTGGGGTTGTGTACCTTCATTGTCTTCAGTGGAGTGGGACGAAGAGATGGGGTGATGATTAGGTCCTGTTCTATTCCTATTCCCCATCAGGCCAAAAACCTGAACCATCGTGGACTTCTTTGCCATTTCCAGAGCCGTTTAATTATATGTTCCCTGTAGATGGATCTTGTGGCAAGGACAATAAAAGGTTACTTTGTGCCTCTACCTACAGCAGAAAACATCCCTCCTGCATGCTGTCTACTTGTATTCTAAGGGTGAAGTAAGGTCCTTGAGGGAGTAGAGTGCAGACACTGGACTGACTGGAATATACCTGTTCATTTAATGTCCTATTAACAGGCAGCTTGTCCAAAGGGCCAGTGAATGGATTTCTTGTCCCAACTGTTTCAGCAGTCCATTCACGCGTTCTGTCGGTCCAGGTGCAGTGGGATGGTATGGTAGATGGAAATGCCAGTGGATGTCTTGAGTGTTGGCCCACTCTTGCACTTCATGTCCTGTAAAGTGGGAGCCTTGGTCGCTGTCAATGTCAGTGGTACCCATAGGCAGCACACGACTACTCCAGACCAAGGATGGTAGCCTTCTGTGCAGCACGCTTACTGGGGTAGACTTGCAGGGGCCCTGAGTAAGTGTCGGTACACATCAAAGTGCAACAGCAGCCATCAGAGAGGGGCAGGGGACCGATGTAGTCAGTCTGCCATCTCTGAATGGGGTGCCACTCCCGTGCTGTCTGTCCAGTGTCTCTTGGCAGAGGTCGTGGTTGTTCCTCGGCACGGGTTGAGCATTGTTAGCAGACGGTTACAATGTCTTTGTAATGCCGAAGTTAGCCCCAGCTCTTAGCAGTGGCCCACAAGGTCTGTTGTCCTCTGTGTCCCATCTTCTTGTGTAACTAGGTTGCGAAAACTTCCAGGAGGCAGATGTGGGCCAACTCATGAGCCTGTTGCTTACCAGGTGGGGTGCAAGCCGTGTGTGCGTCTACATGGTAAACAGTGATGCCCATATCTTGTATGCACTAAAGTATGTCCTTCTACATGCCATTGCCCCAGAGTGGCTGCCCCGCCACCATCCAGCCCTGGGCCTCCCGCTGGAGAAGCCACATGGTCAATCCTCTGTAGACTGTCCAGCTATCTGCGTGCAACAATGGGGTCAGGCGCCTGGAGCAGCACCATTCATGTTGCTCGGAGCTTAGCCCATTGACCTCTGAGTCCGGTGCCCGTCTATCCAGATAGTTCCAGTTGAGGGTTGGATGGCAATGACCATCCAGGTGCAGGGTCTGGCCCTTGCTGAGCCATCAGCGTACCAGGCACGCTCTGGCATGGGTCTGTCTCCTTCCTGCACGAAGGATGGCAGCTGTGGTGGCTCTGTTGCCTCAGTTAATGGCTGTTCTTCAGCAGTAATGTAAGTTACGGGGCCAAGAATGGAGTGCGGCTCCCACTAAGGGGGCTGTGTGTCTAGTAACACGTTGTTCCAAGTAAGCATGCCATTTGACTAAAGCTTGGGTCTGGGCACTGCCTGACTTGGGCTTTTGGAATGTACCCTTTAGCCATCCCGCTGTAGGATACTCAGTGGGAATAGTTACCGGGATCCCTTTAGTGGTCCTGTCTTCTACCTGCTGTAAGGCATGGTAAGTAACACACAGCTGTTGTTCTAAAACACTAGGTGACGTCTCAGTTCCTTTCCGTAATTGTGGAATTGCCACAGCGCCACCCAAACCCTTCTCCGTAACTGGCGGCCTCCAGTTCACACGCTTATCCCTGGATAAGAACGCCCAAGGCTTGGATCTGTTTAACAGCTACCTTGGCTTGTTCGAATCTTTGCTTTCCTTTGAGGACCAGTCCCATGGGCTCCCTTTTTCACCAGTCCATAAAGGGCCAAAGCAACTAAACCTGGTGAGGGATAAAAGGATGCCAATACCCTAAGAGACGGAGGGAAGTCTGCAACTGCTTTGGGATGGCGGGCCATGGCTATGCCTGTATTTGATCAATGACCGCCGCAGGACCAACTTTTGTCTTACCCGGCCAGATAACCCCCAAGTACTTGACCGGTAAGCCAGGGCCCTGAATTTATTTATTTATTTACTTGAGAGACAGAGAGCAGGGGGAGGGGCAGAGGGAGACGGAGAGGCAGGGAATCTCAGGCAGACTCCCTCGCTGAGCACGGAGCCGACTGGGAGCTTGATCTCGCGATCCCGAGATCATGACCTGAACCAAAACCAAGAGTCAGGCACTCAACTGACTGAGCGACCCAAGCGTCCCTCAGACGCCTCTTTCTTAAGTCGAGGGAACTTATTTAAGAGGCCTGCATGAGCCATCACTCCCCACACAAGGGCTGAGGATCAACTCAGACGTCCCCCCGCAGATTTCCCTTTTTCCCTTTCTGACATCTCGGTGCTCACAGTTTCTCTGGCCTCCTGGCTGGCTCACCAACCGTGGGGCTGCACCCCAGCAGACTCTAAGCCAAGGGTGGCTGACGGGACCAAAGAAATGACGCAGTGACAGCAAGGGAGACATAGTTTTACTGGGAAACTTACGTACGGGGAGTCCAGGAGCGGCAGACGGGACAAAGCATCCGCGGCTGGGACGTACACGCACTGAGCTTTTATAGTGTAGCAACTAACCCAGCAGCTCTCCGGAGCCTCTCCCTCCCTGAATGGCCCGCATTCCAAGGAGACCAGGGCCTGCCATCCAGACATTCTTCGTTACCAAGGAGATGCTCCGGCTTGGCCTCCCCTGGAGCCCCTGGCCTCCAATGCTGAATAACATGTTTTTTCTACATACCCTGCTTGATGTGAACACAGAGGGAAGACAGGATCTCTATATTCTCAAGATAGTGATTAAGGGGGGCATTCAGGGCGTGCTTGTACAAACCAGCTTTCTGTATAAAACTCAGAAACGATCTCAGCATTTGACACTTAATCATAGAGTGAAAAAATTTCAAAACCTCAGGTAGGCCTGTCAAAAAGATTTGCCTGGGCTTTTTATCCAGGGCTGGGCTGACTGTTCCCTGTACTCATGGTAATTAGCCCTACCCTAAACACAGCAGCAAGTCTCCACACATTCCTCAGCAACTCTGGAATCAACTATAATCCCCTTAGCCTAACAAACGCCCTACACAACCTCACCCAAACTCTCCTTACGTCTTCGTCTTCCACCTTTTGTCTGTCTCCCAATTTGCTTCAGCCTGGGGGAGCCATTCTTGGCTTCCCCTCCATGCCTGCATAGTCCCATCTCTGCTTCCTTGCTGACGTCCTGCCTTCTGCTGGTCCTCGTACCCTGAAGGCCAGCTCAGATGCTTTCCATCAGCACAACGAGAAGTAACTTACTGATCCCTGAAATCCTAGGCTCCTTTGTTATGACCACTCTTCCCCTGTCTGCCTTTCAGTGTAGCTCTTGGGAGGGCAGCCTTCCCCCTCAACTGTGCAATCCCTTAGGCTATTACCCACTCTACCCGAAAGAGTTTACAGCACATTTTTGTCGAATAAAATTAATAAACAGATGAGTGTTTCTTGCCACTCAAGGTCCCCCATTACCTGGCCTAACTCTATTAGCCCCTTTTCTTTCGGCTTTTCCCATACATGCTCCACGCAGGTCGTTCTTGCCATTGTGCCCTGGGTACACTCTGTTGAAGTCTTTGCTTGTATTAAGTCTGCACGTACCCTTTCATTTATTCAATCTTTATCCAGTCATTCATTCCTTCAGTCATTCACTCGCTCCTTCTGTCACTCAAATATTGACAGGGCATCCGCTGAGTGCCGCCCACTGGGCAGAGGCTCTGAGAACACAAAAATGTCAAAGAATGGCTCCTTGTCTTCCAATATGGTAAGGGAGACGTGTAGACTGAGCGCTACAAATAGTGTGTGGTACTATTGGTCCATAAGGGAGGTATGTACCAATAATGTGGAGATGGGTGTATGCAGAAAGAATTAGGGGTCCCCCGATAAACAAAGACAGACACAGCTTTCTCAACATAAGAAAAGTCATTTTAGGCCCCCAGCTATCTTGGGAAAGAATGGCAACCACTATCAGGCCAGGAGAGAACACAATCATATTCAAAAGTGAAGACTGACATGATGTACGCTCTTGAGCTCTCTCTGCAGGATTGAAACCCCTTTGAACACTCAGATACCAGGCCCACAGGAGCCAGAGAATTGATGATGCTGACCCTTGCCACCCTGGTGACTTTGATCTTCACAGTCACCTTAAGAAGACCTTTGCCCCAATTCCATGCTGTATTCCCCAATGCACAAGTCCCTTCATGAGTACATATGAACCCCTGGCTTAAAACTTTCCTGATTTTGTTGTTGGGGAGACACTGCTTTGGGAAAGATCCCTGGTGTTCTCCTTTACTTGCTGCAGGTAAAACCCTTCCTTTTCCCATTCTTTGGCTTGGTTGTGTCTTTTGGCTCCACACCTGCCAAGAGGTGAACTCAGTTTTGGGTAACAAATTTGGCGACCCAGATGAGACCGCTTGCCTACCCCCTTTGAGTTTCTCCAGCTCCCACGGGCGACGCAGTGGGCCGTGGCAGTGGGAGTTCAGCTGTGAGAACTCATCTGTGTTGTTAGGGAACCTGCAGGGAAGGTCATAAGAGAATCTCTCTTAAAAGCCTGATTTGTCAGATCTGTGCACTTAGACTCACTGAACGGTTTCAGCCACCACTCCAGACATTTAGAGTCCCTTCAGAAACGTGAGTGGCAAGGACCCCACAAATTGACGTCAGGTCTCTGCCCCTATCTCAAGTGGGTACAGGAAGGGCTCAGGGTCTGCACAGCTTTCCGGTCTGGTACATCTGGAGAATCTGAGGGATCGTAAGACAGCCTTGTCTTCCCAAGTCCTGGAAGCTGATCAGGGATGCCTGATTGTTGAAGGTCTCAATGAGATAAATCTCAGGCTCTGGAGATTATTTGTCTAGAAATTGTCTGTAGAGAGGTGGCAGTTCAGTATACTTGAGCAACGTGAATGCCCACTTTTAAATTATCAATTCAAAGAACTTACTTACCAACTCTCTAGAGAAGCAAATTTTCAGTGAGCTAAGAATAGCCAAACTTGTGTCTCTACTAACCCTTATTGCAGACCTCTTGGCAGTTAGAGACAAATCTTTAACAGAGATCTAAGGATATGGGGAATCGGACATTGATCCCCTCAGTATCCCATTAAGGTGCATCCTGAGTCATTAGAAGCTTTTCGGGTCTACCCCAATGATGAAAAAACAATTTGTTTTCTTTTGTAGTACTGCTTGGCCACAATCAGCTAGAAGACCAGGAAAAATGGCCAGAAAATGTCTTGTTAAATTACAGTACCATACTCCAATTAAACCCACTTTGTAGAAAGGAAGAAAAATGGATGAGATCCCTTATGTACAATGCTTTATGGCCCTCTGCCTAAGTAAGGAATTGCAGAAGAAATATGGGCTTAAGTATATTCAACTATCTAGCCCAGGGAATAAGATCATGCTCCCAGTTTGGGAGGAACCCCCTGAAGACCCCTCAGAGCTCCCCTTGCCCTGGGGATTTGGAACAGGTTCCCAGCCCTCAGCCGCACCTGCAAGTCCATCCCCTCCAGATCCCAAGTCACTGCTGGATCCACTCCGTGTTTACTCTCCTACCCATCTAAACCACCTCCATCTTACTTAGGAAAAGGAGAACCTAATGATGGGCTCCCAATGCTCAGCCCCACCAGTACTAGGAGTGGTCATTCTTTTTTTTTTTTTTTTTTTTTAAGATTTTATTTATTTATTTGACAGAGACAGCCAGTGAGAGAGGGAACACAAGCAGGGGAAGTGGGAAAGGAAGAAGCAGGCTCCCAGCGGAAGAGCCTGATGTAGGGCTCGATCCCAGAACGCTGGGATCACGCCCTGAGCCCAAGGCAGACGCTTAATGACTGTGCCACCCAGGCACCCCTAAAAGTGGTCATTCTTATCAGACTCAGAACGTATGCCCTTTGAGGCAGGTCCCAGGAGGAAATCTGATCGTTATGCACGCACCCATCCTTCTCTACCTCCAACCTGTACGGTTGGAAGCAAAATACTCAAGGACTCAGGGCTGACCCAGAGGGGTTTGTTAACCTGATGAACACTATTTTAATGAACCATAACCCCATTTAGTGAGACATTCAAAGCCTATTAACTACCCTGCTTACAGGGGAAGAGAAGGCAACTGCCTTGCTCAAAGCTAGGCAGGAAGCAGACAAGCAGCATGCCACCCAGCCAGGCAGTGTTGTTTGGAGACCTGCTGAGCAGTCAGTGCCAACCACTGCCCCTCACTGGGACCCAACTGCCTGGGGGTCAGAGAAAAGCTGGAACATTAGAAGTACCTGCTCCTCAAAGAAATGAAGGCTGCAGTGGCTCGGCCAGTCGACTGAGGCACGGTAAGGAACACAGAACAAGGGAAGGATGAAAATCCATCTGCCTTTTTGGAAAGAGTTAGTGAATGCCTTAGGCAATATACCGCCCTAGACTCTGAGGACCCAGGAAATGCTATGGTAGTGAACACCCACCTCTTATCTCAGAGTGCTCCAGATATTTACTGCAAACTTCCAAAGACTGCAGTAGGACCTAACACCCCCACCTCCCAAATGGTTGAGGCGGACTTTGGGGTCTTCAAAAACCGGAATGTGGCAGAGGAATAAAAAGACGACAGGAAGATGAAGAAATAGGCTGCTTTGTGGGCAGTGGCACTGCAGATCAGCCCAGGTGACCCAGGAAAAGAAAATAAGAAGACACCATGAGTGAGTGTTCCCTACCCCAAACGTGGGACACACAAGCCACCAGCAAAGCTGGGGCCCAACCAATACGCATACTGTAAAAGGGAGGGACACTGGAAGAGGAGATACCCTGACTGTCCCCAGATAGGAAAGACCCAAGCTAAACCCTCTTCCTTTCAATTCCTGGCGAATGACAAAGAATATCGATAGGACCTGGGATCTCCCCATTTGGCTCCTCAAAGCACCATCCCTCTGGCCCCCGAGGAGCACTGGGTCACTTTAGATACAATGGGAGAGCCGACTGAATTTTTGCTGGTTACTGGTGCTACATTCCCACTGCTGACGACCCAAAAGGGGCCCCTCCTCAAGAGAGAATGCAACATCAAGGGGGTGTCAGGAAAGGGAAATACAAGAAAATTTTTTGAGCCTCTGACCTGTGAAATAGGTTCAAAAAAACTTGAAAACCCTCCTTGTGTGGTCCCGAATGTGTGATCCCTCTGTCAGGGAAAAAGAGGCTGGCCAAGTTGGGAGCCACTATGCATCCCAACCAATGCAGAGTTGGGGTAAAGGTGCCCAAATCACAGGGGGCTACACTTCCAGCACGCCTTACCGAGGATCCCTCTGTGCTAGAACCTATTCCTGCCCGCGTACTTGATCAAGTGAGGCCAGAAGTTTAGGCAGGAGAGAAAATAGGCTGAGCTGTGAATGCCCAACCTATAAAGGTTTTAAGAAATTCAATGGATTACTGGCCAAAAGTAAAACAATACCCCCTTAGACTGAAGGCAAAGAAGGAAACAGAACTCATAATAGATTGCTAAACCAAGGCTTGATAAGACCCTGCCAACCTCCCTGTAACACCCCAAAATTACCCATTAAAAAACAAAACAAAACAGGAACAGAGGAATATTGATTTGTCCAAGGTCTTATGGCAATAAATGAGGCTACACAGGATATCCATTCTTGGTCCCAAACCCCTATACTCTGCTCGCTCACCTCGAGTGAAAACAGGATTTATATCATTCTGGACCTTAAAGATGCCTTTTTCTCTATACCCCTAGATGAGGGCTCAAAAGAACCATTTGCTTTTGAATGGGAAGATCCCCACTTGTATCAGAAGCAGCAGTACTGGGACACCTGGGTGGTTTAGTCAGTTTAAGCACCTGCCTTCGGCTCAGGTCATGATCCCAGAGTCCTGGAATCGAGTCCTACATCAGGCCCCTTGCTCATTGGGAAGCCTGCTTCTCCTTCTGCCTGCCACTCCCCCTGCTTGTGCTCTCTCTGACAAATAAATAAATAAAATCTTTAAAAAAAAAAAAGGCAGCAATATTGCTAGACTGTTCCGCCCCAAGGGTTTAAAAGTTCTCCCACTATTTTGGAGAGGTTTTGAATCAAGATTTGAGAGGATTACATTTAGAAAGGGGAACAGTCCCCCAGTATGTTGATGACATTCTTATAGCCGCTCAATGGAGGAGGACTCAGATCAAAATACATTAGAGGTTCTAAACTGTCTAGCAGAAAAGGGATATAAAGTCTCAGAGAAAAAGGTCCAGATACCTAAGACAGAGGTCAGATACTTAGGATGCTTGATCTCTGAAGGACAGAGACCCCCCCCCCCCAGAGCACACAAAGCAAGCCATATACCAGCACTCAAAAGCAGTGGAGGTTTTTTGTTTGTTTGTTTGTTTGTTTGTTTGTTTGTTTGTTTGTTTGTTTTGTGAATGGTGGGACTTTGCTGGATATGGATTCCCAACTTTGGTTTAATTGCAAAGCCCCTTCATGAAGAACTGCAGGGACTGGAAACCGACCCTTTTGAGTGGGACAGCCAAAATGATCAAGCCTTTTAAAAACTAAAAGTACTACTACTTAGTGCCCTGCTTTGGGCCCTCCTGACCTCTCAAAACCACTGGAACCATCCATCCATCCATGAGAGGCGGGGACTAGCCTCGGGAGTCCTCACTCAAATGTGGGGACATATGAGGAGAGTCCTAACAGACTAGTTAGATGGCCACCATACCTGCAGGGGCGGCAGCTACTTGCTTATTAATAAAAAGGGCCGAAAAACGTACTCTGGGGCACCCTGTAACAGTATGGGCCCCTCCCTCATCAAGTGAGACAAATTCTGAATGCCAAGGGCCATAATTGACTAACAGATGGCAAACTAAGCCAATTTCAAGCCCTAATGCTAGATACTCCAGGCCGCGTATCAAGTCATATCAAGCTTTGAATCCTGCCATTTTGCTGCTGTCCTGCTAGGAGCCACTTGCCCATTAACCGTAATAAAACCACTGATGTGGTATATTCCAGTAGAAAAGGCCTAAAAAGTGAACTTTCACCTAATGCTGATGGAGTATGGTTTGTGGGGAAAGCAGATTTTGGAGAGAAGCAAACGTAAGGCTGGATATGCTGTGGTCTCCCTGCATTAAGAGATAGAAGCCAAAAGCCTGTCCCCAGGAGTTTCAGCTCAGAAGGCTGATCCGAGCCTTAGAGCGAGGGGAAGGAAAGGCTGTTACTATATACCTTGATTCAAAGTATGCCTTCTCGGTAATACACGCTCATGGGGCTATCTGGAAAGAGTAAGGTCTACTCTCAGCTGCTAATAAAGAAATCAAACATAGCAAAGACATTCGCTGTCTCTTAGAAGTCATGCACAACACAAGGAAATAGCTGTGATTCACTGCGGAGACACCAAAAGGGAGAAAATGAAGAGGCCAAGGTCAAGAGCCTGGTAGACCCGGCTGCTGAAAGTGCAGCCTGAGAGAGGGAAGCCTTAGAATTCCCACTATTCCCTCGGTTCTCCATGTAGTTTTAGACCAGACTACTCCCCTGAGGACCTATGAGAGACACGATCAAAGGGCTACAAGAGGACTTCAGTCTCAAAAGCCTGGTTGATCAATAAGGCCAGCAAAATATGGATGCCTCTAAGTCTGGGATGGGCAGTTGTTAAGAGCACCCATGACTCCACTCATGATGGAAAAGAGACAATGTGCAACTGGCTGATGTGAATAATTAGCACACGCAGGTTAAGACACCTAATTGAAAAAGTCATCAGCTACTATGCATAGTGCCGAAAAAACAAAGCGAACACCAGGCCTTCTGCCCCACCACTAAGAAGGGCTGTTGAACCTGGGGGCACCCAGCTGGGGGAGGATTGACAAATAGATTTTTACTGTGATGCCTCTCGCATCAGAGGACTTCAAGAATCTCCTGACCCTGGGGCTCTGGGGTGGCTCAGCCAGTTGAGCATAGGACTCTTGGTTCTGGCTCAGGTCATCTCGTGGGTCACAGGGTTCGAGTCCCGTGTTAAGATCTGCACTAAGCAAGGAGTCTGCTGGAGATTCTCTCCCTCTACCCCTCCCCACCCCCTACTCACGTTCGCGAGCATGCGCACGCTCTCTCTCCCTCTCTCTCAAATAAATAAAATATTAAAAAAAAAAAAATCTCCTGGTCCAAGCTGACACTTTCACCGGCTGGACTGAAGCTTTTCATTGCAAAACGGAAAAAAACAGGGGGCACCTGGGTGGCTCAGTCGTTGAGCATCTGCCTTTGGCTCAGGTCATGATGCCAGCGTTCTGGGATCGAGCCCCACATCAGGCTCCCTGCTCAGCGGGAAGCCTGCTTCTCCCTCTCCCAACCCCCCCCCCGTTTGTGTTCCCTCTCTCGCTGACTCTCTCTCTGTCAAATAAATATATAAAATCTTAAAAACAACAAAAACGGAACTAGTTAAAGCCCTTCTACACAGTATTAACCCAAGTTTGGGGCTATCCCAACAGTTCAAAGTGACAATGGACCAGCCTTTACCTCCAAAGTGACGGTAACATTAGCTCGCTCCTTAGGTATAAAACAGAAACTGCTATCTGGAGGCCCTAGTCCTCAGGAAAAACAGAGCAAACTAACCAGACCATAAAAACGACATTGGCCAAATTATGCCGAGAAACATAGGAAAATGGCTAAAGCTGCTGCCCATAGCTTTAACTCGCGTGAGGGCAGCCCCCAAAGGGAAGTTAAAACTCAGTCCTTTTGCAATGATGTGCGCCTGGGGATCCTTTCCCGGGGATGGGTGTTCTGTATCCGCGTCTACTTGGGGCCCATGGGCGGGGCCTGAAGCCGACCTGGAAACAGGAAACACTATGGAACATGAAATACAGGTAGGGAAAGCTGTGGCTGGACTGGGCCACCTGCCAACCTAAGCTTCCCAGCCCCCACAGAAAGAGAAAGCCATCCTTACGAACCAGGAACCTGGGTGTATCTAAAGACACGGAAAACAGGTACCCCCTCCGACCAACCACAGCCCTTACGGAACGGGCCTTTAGTCTCACTAACCACCCGCTCTTCCTTTACCTTGCGGGGAGTAAGGCCTCGGGTCCACCATTCCAGAGTGAAAAAGGCAGCTGAACCTGTCTCGGGCAACAAAGAAGGGGACCAAACAGACTACAGCTGTGAACTACTGTCAGCTCTCCGGCGCCTCTGCAGAAAATCCGGTTAACCAGGGCGAGTTAAATCCCTGAAGTACCAGGAAGGAGGTACTCATGGTTTGACCCCTGCGTCTCCAAACCGCTGGTGAACTTTGTCACTTCCTGACTGTAACAAATTCAACTTCAAATTGTCCTTTAAACAATCTTTAAGGAACACTCCAGGGGATAATAAAAGCTTATCTAGCTTGGGCAGCCGGAGAAGAATTCACTTCTTTAACTAGGGAGACCACAACACCCAATCTCAGCAGGAAGCCGTTACAGAAGCCTGACCTCTGCCCGTGACCCCTCAAGAATGAGGAATGAAATATCTCAAGGGAGGATCTCGTAAGATAAGAGTGAGCCTCCCCCCCCACCCCCCGAAAAACGTGGCTTTCTCGACATAAGGAAAGTCATTTTAGGCCCTCAGCCATCTTGGGAAAGAATGGAAGAATAAGCAGCCACTATCAGGCCAGGAGAGAACCTAGTCGTATTCAAAAGTGGAGATTGACTTGCTCCACACTCTTGAGTTATCTCTGCAGGATCAAAACCCCTTTGGGCAGTCAGATAGTAGACCCACAGTGGCCAGAGAATTTGATGGGGGAATGCGAGGTTCTTGTCTCACGGAGTCGAAGAATGAATCTCGTGGACAAAGGAGAGTGAGTAAGTAAAGCCATGTAAGTTTATTAAACAAGGATACAGAAACAGCCCTCAGAAGTGTGAAGGGTCCCGATAGGGTTGCCACTGAGGGCTTTTAGGGATGGTCTTTTATAGACAGCTAACCAGGGAACTTAAATCTTTTTAACATCTCTATTGCTAGTACCATTGACTAAGGACTAGTGATAACCCCTTCAATGGCTTACTTCCTTTTTACGGTCAGGTAATTCTCGGTTGGTCACAAGTAGCTGTTATAACAAGACCCCACCTCTGACACCTGGGACTGGATGGTCTGGTTTATTCCCTTATCTCTGGTTTCCTTTCATCTCCCACATTTTGAATTCTGGGAGCTGATCCCCTGGCCCCCTACCTATCTCTCCCTACCTAGCCCCACCTGTCCCTTACTTGAATTTGATGATATTGACTCTTGCCAGCCCTGGTGACTTTGATCTGAACTAAGTCATCTTAAGAGGACCTTTGCCCCAATTCCATGCTGTATTCCCCATTGCACAAGCCCCTTCATGAGTACATATGCACGCTTACCTTAAAACTTCCCTGATTTTGCTACTGGGGAGACACTGTTTTGGGAAACATCCCTGGTGTTCCCCTTTACTTGCTGCAGGTAAAACCCTTCCTTTTCCCATTCTTTGGCTTGGTTGTGTCTTTTGGCTCCACACCTGCCAAGACACAAATCTAGTTTCGGGGAATAGGAGGAAGGAGTGGTTAACTCTACCTGGAAGGTGGGGGACCATGTTCAGGGGAGCTTCACAGAGGAGATGCCCCTTCAACACCAAGTATCACGCAGAAGGTTGATGTTAAGGGTGCACTCACAGCAAAGGGTAGTGGGCAGTCCTGGCTACGGAACTTCCAGGCCCCAGTGAGGCCCTCTCCCCAACTGGGAACTTCTCTGCATGCTGAATTTGGGTGTCTCCTTAGAATGGGATTAGGAGCCCAAGTCCCACTCAGACCTACTTTTGGGGTCTTAACTTGCAACCCCCTCTGACTGGCTACTGAATTCGTTGCTTGGGTGAGTGAAATCTCCAGTTCTGCTCTAGACGAATAGCACCTGGCTTACTAGTTGTTTGGTCCCTTAGAAGTATTTGCATCCAGTGTCATCATATTTGCCTTTATTTTATTAGTCAACTTCTCCGAGTTCAAGGGGTGACTCACTGGCACACCCTCATTTAACTGCTTCATGTAAAAGGCTCTTCCTCCTGTACCCTGAGGTAAACGCCATAAGGGTGAAGTCCATTTTTCTCTCTGTGTATCGCACAATGCCAACTGTGCTTGGCTGCTGCTGAGGGTCAGTGTCTTCTGTCTTCCCCCCCAAGGCAGTTCTTATTTCTCAGCGTTCTCTCCTCTTTTTCCAGGCATCCACGGCCTCCTATTCACCCAGCTCCCGCAGTAAATTGCCCTCCCGCCCCAGAAGCAATCCTCTATCTAGGAAATGCAAAATGTTTTCTGCAGAGAACAAAGCCCTCCCCACTCAGGGGAGGATATTTGAATGTAGAACAGGATTAGACAGAGGTTAAATCTGCTGACCTTCAGCCTCTCTTTCCTCCCTGAGATTTTACGATTCTGTTTTAAGGTACAGCCTTTAAAGTTCAAAGAGCTTGTTTGCCACAGGCCTTGTTCTACAGATTTTTTCGGGTGCTATTATTGTGAGAAGAGGGATATAAAGGTATAAAAACTATACCTTTAAATTGAGATTAGGAAATTGCTGGTTGATAAAACATGTTTATTGTGTTAGTCATTAATACATTTACAAAGTGATATATGAATTACACAGTAATAAATTAAAGAAAACCAAATTCAAGGCTAATTAGAGGAACTAGTACATGTAACAATGCTTTGTAACCCCTGAGAACTATGCAAAAATAAGGTGTTATTGTTAATATCATTATTACTTATAGCTGTCCTAAATGTGTGATTTTCCTAACTCGAGGCACAAGATTAAGAAGTCTAGAGATCTTTCAGTTCCTTGTCAGTGTAAGATACCAGTAACAAGCAGAGATCATTTTCTTTCCTTTCCAATTCATCCTGAACTCTGATCAGTAAGCAGGGCCAGAAATATCAAATGACACAATCCATTCAAACAAGGCTATGCATCCTTTCAGTGTCAGGACAAAGTTTGGGGACCAAAAGAAAGGTTTCTCAAATAAAATCTTTCATGTGTAGACACAGGCATGTCAGGCAAAAACAGTAGCTACCTGTCGAGCTCATGGGAATTGGTCCCAATGGGGCCTCTTCCTGTTCCATGGGGGGGTCCCACCTGCCATCAAAGCACTGGGCTGGGCTGCTAGATGTACTCAGTTCATCTCTCGGAAATAAAAAAATTAGGTGGACAAAAGTTATCAACATACCCACACCCTCATAGGAGTGTGATTTGTGTAAATATGTGTGATTTCAAGAGATTTTGTAAAATAGAACACAGAAATATAGAACAGGAGTAGGAAGTCTGAGTGAGGAGACTGAAAAGAAATGACAAGTGTTTGCATTAATTTGCTTTGTTCCGGGAGGGTTGTGCCATGCTCATTGATTTATTACAGACTAACATTAAATTAAATGAGTTAGTAAATGTGAAGTTCCAAGGCCACTGCCTGCGCATAGTAGGCACTCAATAAATGTCATGCCTCCCTCCCAGCATCCTTCTACCATTGTAATCATCAAACTTATTGCCAAACTTTGAAGACAGATCTAGAATAAATTCCCACCAGGAACAGAGACACAATGGAGGGCATGTAAGGATTCTGTTAAAATAACTGCACACCCGTCCTTCAATCAGCACCTGATCTTTGCCCAGGCAGTATTCAAGATGAACTTTGGTCTTTAAGGCAAATCAGCTCTGACATCACATACAGTCTTGGAATTAAGCATTAGGGCAATTAACCTATAGACACTCAGAAATTCTGATAGCTAGGGTGGGGGAGGGGGAATGGGTGGATCACATCAGAAATGATCCAAGGATTCTAGAATGTAGTTTCAGATAAAAATCAGTTACAGGGTATTCCTGGGTGGCTCAGTGGGTTAAGCATCCGACTCTTAGTTTTGGCTCAGGTCGTGATCTTGGGGTTGTGGGATTGAGACCTACCGTGGGCTCTGTGCTCCATGTAGAGTCTGCTTGGGATGCTTTCCCCACCATCCCCATTTGCTGCTCCCTCTGCTTGTGCATGAGCGTGCTCTCTCTCTCGCTCTCTCTCAAATAAATAAATAAATCTTAAAAAAAGAAAATCAGAATCAGTTATGAAGTTGACCAAGTAAACCCAGCATAGAGTAATCGTCATAAAACAAAATTCTGACTTCAGGGCAAGGAAAGGGACCTTTTCTTCTCAAACCATTACCTTAGAGCGTCAATCGTCATGATGGAAAATAAATTCATAGTTCATCTCCAGCACTTATCAACGTGCCCAAAATATTGTAGGCACTCAATATTTGTTAGACAAATGAATCTTAGTTTTTTAGAATGTTTGACAGTCAATTCCAGGTAGAAATGATAGATTGGACAGACGTATCTAATCTAACTCCTTCCAGAACTCCACTAAAACTCATAAGGATGGGGAGAGAGGGAGAAGAAGCAAAAGCAACAGAATTCTGGAAGCTAGAAAGCAGTGATAAAGGGCTTGGCAGACTTGACAAAACCAAATGCTAACTTAGTGGCATTGCAAAATCCTCTGGATATGGAGTGAAGATGTAGGAGGACTGAAACAAGGAAAATGGTTGTGCGGCAGGCTGGCTGGATTGGAGGACCCAGAGGAGGTCCCACAGGACCAGCCAAGAGGGTCCTAGACTTCATGCAGGGTAGAAATTAAACATGAGCAGAGAGGAGGTGACAGCAGAGTTTACTGAAGACCCAGAGAGAAGAGCACCTGGCTGGCTCGGTCAGTAGAGCATGATCTCAGTCTCAGAGTTGTAAATTCAAGCCTTGCACTGGGTGTAGAGATTACTTAAAAATTAAAAAAAAAAAAAATCTTTAAAAAAAAAAAAGAAACCATTGAAGACATAGAGAGAATGTAGATGCAGACAGAGAATCTGGGAGACTTGGGAAAGAAAGAAGAGGAAGTCTCCTCTTTATTTGGGGCCTGGGGCTTTTATTGAGGATTCTGATTTGGTTCACCTATCTTCTCAGCAATCCAGGTACAAAGATGAGTGTTGTTTACGTGCCCTCCATAAGTCACTTATGCCCTGGAGCCAGGGGCCTTGATGAGCCGGTGGTCTTCAAAAACACATTCCTGATGACCCTACACAGTCACTCTTTAGATGCTATCTATTGTGCTGGAAGACCCCAAAGAAATCATTAAATCCTTGACCTTTACAAGGAGCACATGCATTATCTGTTCAATAAGGCATGTGTAAGGGGGAGCTGTAGGTCCTAGCAAAAAAAGAGAACATACAAAATGACTGAAAAAAGCAGTTTTTCCCAGGGTCCCTTTAGATTCTTGTCTCACTTGGGGGTTGGAAGCTACTTGAGAAGTAGTTCCACTTTTATATCCTCTCGCCTGACTGTTTCTACTGGGTGACAGCCTCTCCCGCTCCCCTAACTGAAGTGGAGGTGTACCACTTCTCATCCATAGTTCTACGAGCTGGAGACTCTAGTAAGAAAACCGAAATTAATTAATGTAGGCATACTAAATGCTCACATCCTCTCCCAATTCTTCATACGCTGGAAGTCAAGCCTTACCTTTCAGGCATAAGATGGAAGAAGCCTTCTCTAAGGAAGATGACTAGACCAAGGGGGAAAAAAAATCCTTAAAAATAGTGATATGGGGTGGGATGGGGTGAGGGTAGAGGCATAAGATGGAAGAAGCCTTCTCTAAGGAAGATGACTAGACCAAGGGGGAAAAAAATCCTTAAAAATAGTGATATGGGGTGGGATGGGGTGAGGGTAGAAGTCCCCAACAAAGATCCTACTCATATTACCTTTGAGCAATATTCATGGTCAATAGGTTTTCCCTGCTTCTCATCAGCTTTTTGCTATCCCACCCTTAAATATGAAGGAGAAACTAGGATTACCAAACAAAGGAGGAAATCCTCTAAGGTGAAAGATAACCGAAGGACCTAAATTGCCAGATTGAAGGGGCCCACCAAAGACCCAGCTCAATGAATGGCAACAGACACATACCAACAATATTTTTACAAAGGCAAAATTCTCTAAACTTTTGAACAGAAAAACCATATACAAAGGAGAAGGAATCAGAATGACTTCAGGCTTCTTAACAGCAATGCTGAACCCTGAATTCTGAGAACAATAGAACAATGCCTCCAAATTCTGAAGGAAAATTATTTCCTACTTAGAATTCTATACCCAAACTGTCCATCAAGAATAATGGGGCTGGTTCCATCTTGTGGAACCTGCCAGCTCTCACATCCTGAGAGTGTACTTTTGCTTTAATAAACGGCTTTGTGCTTGCAAAAGAAAGAAAAGAAAAGGAAGAAAAATTCTCGAAAACCTTACCTTCCATGCACATTTTCTTAAGAAGCTAAGGGAGGGAGGACATGATAAATCAAAAAGAGAAAGAGTATACACCAAGAAAGAAGAAGGTATGGATTATAGGAAACTATACCCAAGTAAGGAAAGAGGTGACGCGAGTGCTCAAGGTGCTGGTGCACCAGCTGTGTTCCAGATGTAGACGACAGCAACTGCAAACTGAAGCCCTGCAGCTCCAGAGAGAAGATGCGCTGAAAGAGGTTATCATTAAGATGTCAACTGCTTTCATTCCGCTTTTTAAAATCTGAGAATGGAATACTTGAATGAGCCTGATCCAGGTTGATTTTTGTATTTGCTTTGCCTTATCCATGTTTTGATGGAGTTTCTGTTCTGCCCATCTGTCCCCCCACCCCACTATGACCTACTACAGCCCAGAGAAACTGTGGACACTCATTGAACCTCACAGAAGCCTTCTGGTTTGACCTACTCCAGAACTGGAAATGCGCTCTGGTGGACTTAGAAGCAAAAAATAAAGAGCAACCTTCTGCCCCACCCCCGACCCCCAGGAGAGTCTTGCCAGACGTCCTATACGTCGGCCACTTGCCAGTGGTCCCAATTTATTAAGTTGTATGTTTCCCAGATCTCACTCATGACCTTGTCCACTGATTTCTCCAGAATGTCTTTTATATACTTCATGGAAGCTGAAGCCAGACTATGGGCTAGAAATTCTGTTCAGCTTATCTTTGAGATCATCTAATAATGCCTTCACGCCTTTTTCCTACACATCTGGGCTTCTGCTTGCTGTTCAGTTGTTGGGGTTTTATGGTTTTTTTTTTAAGTCTTTATTTATTTATTTAAGTAATCTCTACACCCAGCGTGGAGTTTGAACTCACAACCCTGAGATCAAGCGTCTCATGCTCTTCCAACGGAGCCAGCCCGATGCCCCGCTGCTCAGTTTTTATATTAACCACATATGGTGGTTGATAAAATATGAGGGAAAAAAACCAATGATAGTGGTATTCCTTAAATATTTCAATTACTTCCTCTCCAGGGATTTTGGAGATGGTATCCTGAAGATTGAGCCAATGAGTAGTAGATTGAAGTGGAAAGCGTCTGTGTTGTAGAAAAGCAGCCTCAATGGGTCATGAGCAGCCTGAGGAAACATCCATCTTCTCTGTTTCCATTTCATGCCCCACATCATCTCCATTTGGCTGTCAAAATCTTCACTTTCAAATCTTCACCTGCTGCCAACACCTAGAGCCTTTCCAGGAAACAAACTGTCTAAGTGGTAGGAGCATCGCCGCACAGGGACTAAGGGCATGATAAGCAGAAGGAGCTGAGTCTAAAAGATAGGCCCTTCTCAATCTTCCTCGTGGCTACCCGGTCTGTTGCTTAACATCCTTCTGGGGATCCCTGGTGCCCCTCAGTGGATCCCTTAGCATTGCACACAAATGCTCTTTTTAATTTCACCTCTCCCTACTTTGCCAGTTTCACCTGTGGTCCCTACAGCCATTTTCTCTTGTCCGCAGCAATATTCAACTACTTACAATTCCCTGAATATTGTATTCACTCCTCTGTATTTTGATCATGCCTGGAGGTCTCTTCTTACACACTCCTCTCTTCCTTGTCTGCTTAATATCTGCTTATTTTCAAGACTCAATTCAGGCATAACTTCCTCTAGTAAGACTGCCCCACCCTAGCCACTTGTCCTCCCCAGGCTGGGTTAGATGCGCTTCCTCTATGCATACCTATGCATGTCACGTTGTATGGAAAAGTATCTCTTTGGGATGCCTGGGTGGCTCAGTGGGTTAAGCATCTACCTTCAGCGAAGGTCATGATCCCAGGGTTCTGGGATCAAGTCCCACATTGGGCTTCTTGCTCTGTGGGGAGCCTGTTTCTCCTTCTGCCTGCAGCTGCCCCTGCTTGTGCTCTCACTCTCACTCTCTCTCAAATAAGTAAATAAAATGTTTTAAAAAATTAATTCACATAATACAGGCACTTGGCACAATAATGTCACATAATAAGTGCTCATTAAATGTTTTTTTTTAAAGATTTTATTTGTTTATTTGTCAGAGCGAGCACAAGCAGGGGGAGCAGCAGGCTGAGGGAGTAGCAGACGCCCCTCTGAGCAGGGAGCATGATGCGGGACTCAATTCCAGAGCCCTGGGATCATGACCTGAGCTAAAGGCAAACGCTTAACCGACTGGGCCACCCAGGCATCCCAGTGGTCATTAATGTTAACTATTATTACCGTTATTTCACTTAGTTCTTAAAACAACCCTAACCCCTATATATTGTTATCACTTATTTTTCCAATCAATAAATAGTTCAGAGTAGTTAATTAACTTGCTCAAATCACAGAATGAAAAAATGAATCTGAGGAGCTCCTGGGTGGCTGAGTTAGTTAAGTGTCTGCCTTTGGCTCAGGTCATGATCCCAGGGTCCTGGGATCGAGCCCTTCACCAGGCTCCCTTCTCAGGAGGGAGTCTGCTTCTCCCTCTCTCTCTCCTCTACCTGCCCTGACCTGTTCATATGTGCTCTCTCTCTCTCACTCTCTCTCTCAAATAAATAAATAAAATCTTAAAAAAAAAAAAGAATCTGAGTTTCTTTAAAGCCCATGTTCTTTCTACATTCTTGCTTTCTCCATAGTCCCGGCAGAAGTAACATCATATCCCAAGGTAGAGACCTTAAAGAGAAGTGTGTACTGGGGACAGTGACAAGTTGAGAGTGATAGAGCATAGACGGTGGAGAGGGGGGCAGTGGGCAGTAGAGGCTGGTCACAGGCTATGAAGGGCTTCCAAATACTGAAGTTCATAAAATATGTCAGTCCCACTAATTTGCTCATGATATTTAGCTCTAAGAACTGCTGAAGCAGAACATTCCCTTTGGAGTATACAAAATAAGACAAGCTCTGTGTAAGACATTTTTGGTCTTGCTGAGGTCAATGTGGTGGGTTTGTTGCTGAGGAGAAGTTCTGACAATTGCTATGGAGATGCAACATAAGCAAAGAAAAGCAAAACTGTTTGTTTTCTGAAAGCAAAATTAGAGGGAATCACAGTAAATCAAGATTCAATACATAATGTGTTTTGTAAATAAACACCAATTTGAAGAGCAACTTCAGGAAATGAAATTGACCGAGTCCAAGTCTTCACAGAAAACCCATCTGCTCTCTCCTCTAGATGGTTGGAATGCTTACATGTGGGAGCATTTCTTTTTATCATCATATGGCTTCTTCATTTGAGAAGTAGAAATAAGAAAATTTACCTTTGATTTCTATTATACTCTTGCAATCACCATATACTTTATTTTTTTAAAGATTTCATTTATTTATTCAAAAGAGAGAGTGCATGAGAGAGAGCACAAGCAGAGGGCAGGGGCAGAGGGAGAAGGAGAAGCAGACTCCCCGCTGAGCAGGGAGCCTGATGCAGAACTTGATCCCAGGACCCTGGGATCATGATCTGAGCTGAAGGCAGATGTTTAACTGAGCCACCCAGGTGCCCCAAAGTCGTCATATACTTTAAACTGAAAGGGCTGAATGTTATTCGTACTCTTCTGGGGGGAAAAATGAAAATTAATTTCTGCCTGATTATTTTAATACTATGTTTAGCATTGATTTTAATATAACAGAAGAAACAGAATTGAATTTCAACTCAGAACAATTCGAAATCATTACCAATATCAACTAATCTGGTATATTTTTAAAAGGTAACTTAGACAAAAGCAAAGAAACAGAGGCCATTTCAATACCATATTTTCTTGTTCCCATAAAAAACTATCCATTTTTTGCCAATATTTATTTACTTATCTAACCAAACTGGTGATTGGGAATGTACTAGGTGCCCAGCTTGATGTCAGGCACTAAGGACACAGTCATAGTCAAGGCAGACACAGTCTCTACTTTGGAGGAGTTTGCAGTAAAATACCAGAAAACTACAAGCAATTGCATCAAAGGGTTAAAGTTAGACACTTTTGTTAATATATTGCAAGAGGATTGGGCTTGTGAATACACAGACGAGTACTTCTCAAGCTTTGTATGTGAATCACCTGGGGGTCTTATTAAAATGCAGCTTCTGATTCAGTAGGTCTAGAGCGGAGCTGATATTCTGTATTTAAACATGGTGTCATGTAATGCTGATGCCACTAGTCCATGGACCACACTTTGTCGTGAGGGCATAGACTATTAAGATGTACGATCATTAAGGTGTAATATTAAGATGTAGGGCATAAAGTAATATTAAAACTTTTTCTCTTCTTGGTGTGAAAAGTGTATTCTTCAGAATCAAATAGTTGAGTTGCAATCCTGGCTTCGACCATTTGCAGGCTCTGTGATCTTAGGAGGGTTACTTGACCTGTCTCAGTTTTCTTATCTGCAAACTGGGGATAAGGGCAGGGCCTATCTTGTAAGGTTGTTGTGAATATTAATAAAAAAGTATACAATTCACTTAGAATAGGGCCTAACTCTTAAGTACTCAATAAATGTTAGCTATTATTTTTTGTATTAGTATTGGTTTAGAGATCTACTTGGGATTTGGTGTGCTTCATTAATCTGAAGATTCATGATTTTTATAATTCTGGATAATATTCAGTCATTACCTTTTCAAAAGTTGCCTTTCCTCAAGTGTTTTCTCTTTTCTGGGATTCTGGCTTGACATCCATGTACCTCCTACCATGTACCTTGTGTCTTCTATAACCTTTATGTGACTTAGCTTCCTTATCTGTAAAATGAGAATCCGAATTGTTAAAAACAAAATTCAACTGAGTAAATTTAAAGATCGAACTGACTTTATTCAATGATCCATGAATCAGGCAGCATCCTGTCTAACAAATAAAAAGGAGCTCCAAGGAGCAGTCCAAAACAGAAAGCTTTTATAGGCAGAAGGGGAAAGAGAGTGGATTGTTTCAGGTAAGGTGAACTTCCTTTAGGGGACAAAAGGGTCTAGCAGGTGGATTAACTCACTAGTCCTGACCAGGAAATTCCAGACTGACTGGTTAACATTACATTCCTGGGAGAGGCCTAGTAGGTTAGGCATTAAATCTTCATTTGCTGACATGGGGCTTAGCACAGTGACTCCATTTGTGGCTTTCCTGTCCTTTTTAACAATTAACCCCTTTTGATCCAGCTCTCAGTTTAACTGAGAGATATGTTCCAAATTTAAGGCACTAGCACCACTCTTAGCTATCATTCTGAAGTTCTTGGAGTCTATGTTGATTCTGTGTGTAGTATTCATGGGTTGTGATGTTTTGGCTGAATCACTGTGATAATTCACAGGCCATGCCTTCTGGTTCACAACTTTTAAGTTGGTCATTCTCTTTGTTCCTTTTCTGATGTTCCAGTCTTAGGGAGATCATTTGCTTAGTGGCTGCAAACATATATTTAAAGGTCTTAAGAGAGTACATGCACCAAGGAGATTTCTATGATTATCATAAGCAGGATAATTCCCATCATCTGGAGTACACTTCAAAGCCATGGTCTCTAAGACCCAAATCAATGAAAATCAAATAAGTCAAAGAAAGACCCCATTGAAGGAGACACCTTTTGAAGCCAAGTGATTTGCTCAGTGATCTTAATGTAACTGAGTTTCAGCTTTCCCCTGAAGTATTAATCCAGGTGTGGCAGGTCATGTTGGCCATAGCACAGACATCCCCTTGCTCAACTAAAAGATAATCAAGGGCTAACCTATTAGCAAAAACAATTTTGTCCAGAGAGTCAAAGGATTTTTGTTGGGCAACTACTGTAACTAATATTACAGGAGATTCTGTAATATTTCGAGAGTTAAGGAGAAATTCCTGATCATAGTCTCATTTGTACTCACTATTGACCAGGGATGTAGGGCCCTGACAAAGGAAGCCAATCCTGAATCATGAATGCCTCCTGATAATTCCCATTAGAATCTGTGAGTCAGGCCTGGAAAAGTGACAGTTATTGAGGCCAATAAAAGTTTAAGGTCCTGTAGACCACACAGGCAGTTTTATTCTGGTTACTTTGTGTCCCCCCCCCCCCCACCTTTTTTTTTTCCTCTTCTTTTTTTCCTTTTCTCTTCTCTTCTTTCTTTCTTTCTTTCTTTCTTTCTTTCTTTCTTTCTTTCTTTCTTTCTTTCTTATTTCTTCTTCTTCTCCTCCTCCTCCTTCTTCTTCTTTTTTTGCCTAGAACCTAGACACAAGTTTTCCTGGGTTTAGGGTTCTTAACTAGAGACAGGGAAATGGGTGAGGGAGTCAGTAGCATCATGGACAGGCCAGAATTCTTGATGACAAATCCAATAGTTTGAAGGATTGCTCCCTTAGCAATGGCCTGGGAGATATAGACGATGGCATTATCTTTCCAGGCCAGTTCCAGAGTAAAGGAAAAAAAGGGAAGAAGAAAGAGTTTCATGTTTAGTTAAAATATGAAGTCTTGATCCAGTGTCTTGGGCACAAACAGTCTATACCAATGTGAGCTATTGCTTTTCCTAGTCAATTTGATTTAAAGGTCTCCAGTGTCTGCACACAACAAAATGTTAGATAGAGCCTTCTTCAGCTGTGAGATGTATGCCCAAGTCCCTAAAGTTTGGCTACCATCTGGGTAGTGAGGAGGACCTAAAATACTCTCTTGCAAGGAAATTCAAGGGCAGTCTTTGTTCTTAGTGATTCCAGATCAGAAGAGTGAGAGAAAATTGGATATCTTAGTTTGGAGAATTGTAGCCAAATATCTGAGGAAACTAGAATTTAGGATCCAGGGGTACCTGGTGGCTCAATCAGTTAAGAGTCTGACTCTCTCTCTCTCTCTCTCTTTTTTTTTTTTTAAGATTTTATTTATTTATTTGACAGAGAGAGAGAGACAGCCAGCGAGAGAGGGAACACAAGCAGGGGGAGTGGGAGAGGAAGAAGCAGGCTCCCAGTGGAGGAGCCCAATGCGGGCCTCAATCCCAGGACTCCAGAATCATGCCCTGTGAGCCGAAGGCAGATGCTTAACGACTGAGCCACCCAGGCACCCAAGAGTCCAACTCTTGATCTCAGCTCAGGTCTTGACCTCAGGGTTGTGAGTTTGAGGCCTGCATTGGGCTCCATGCTGGGCATGGAGTCTACATTAAAAAAAAAAAAAAAAAAAAGATTCAGGATCCAGTTCAATTTGCAGGTATAAATCAAAACCTCAAAAACAACTAACAGGATTAGAATCTAACATTTCTTTTTTTTCCAGAGATAATCACAGTTAAGTTAGCTTGTTTGCATTGAACTTGCTGTGATCATTGACATAAGTGCAGCAAGAGTAGTGATTGACCATACAAGCACTTTTTCTTTCCTAGACAGAAACAGAATGAGTAAATGAACTTTTTTTTTGTAAGAGGTAAGTAAAAGATTCAATTTGATTCTTCTAGAGGGGGGAAATAGGAGTTGAAAATAGGTCTTCATTTTGCAGTCATCATCTGTATAAGTTCTTCATAGTTGACTTGTCCACCTCCATCAGTATCTGTTTCTTTGATCATTTCATCTACTCCTTCATCTGTTAGTTTTTCTCCTAAGCTTGTCATGACATGACATAGTTCCACTGTGCTGATGTAACCATTGCCATTTTTGTCAAAGACTCAGAATGCCTTGTGAATTTTTTCTTTATTGTTTGTATCTTTCATTTTTCTAGCCATCACAGTCAAAAATTCTGGGAAATCAATGGTGCCATTACCATTAGCATCTGCCTTGTTGGTCATATCCTGCAGTTTTGCTTCTGTTGGGTTCTGTTCCAGTGACCTCATGACAATTCCAAGTACTTTTGTTGTGATGATGCCATCACCAACTTTGCCTAAAAGGGAGAAAGTTTCCTTGAACTCAGCAATTTGCTCTTCCATCGGCTGGTCAGCCATGGTGTGAGAGAAGTGAGGAAGAACAGAGAGGCAGTGAGGGTGGCTGCACCAGCTCAGGGGGTGTGATGGTGGGAGTGGTCCCACTGTGGCTACTAAGGCACATTGTGTGCTCAGCACTTTGCCACTACCTGACTGTGAGTAACAGTGCCACCCCATGAGGCTCCTAGGACCACGGCCCCATATGAGCACTTTTTAAGCCTGCTTTGTTGGAACCTTGCAAGGAAGGTATCAGGTCTATTTTTCCAAGGGGCTTTATTGGATCTGTAAAGTCAACTTTAGTTCCTTAAAACTGTCTGGTCATATCTGAGTCTATGCACTTCTATCTCAAATTTGACATTCCAGTCAAAACTTTGGTAATATAACTAATGTTTCCAAGCGTGTCCCTTTATAAGGAGCTTAGATTCTTACTGAATTTGTGTAAATAACTAACAGTTTTCCCACAAAAAGAATGCTCAGGAGTTTCTGAATTCTGAAGGGAGCAGGTATGGAGAAAAAAATAAATGTTTCATCTTCATTTACAATAGTACACTTTACCAAATTGCTGTAAGTCATGGATAGCTTAACGTTTCCTCAAATCTGGAAAAACAAAACATTAACCAGAGCTGTTTCAAACAAGAAGTCATAAAAATTATAATCATATTCCTCAGTTCACTCAGTTCCATCTTACCTACTCTTGTTCTGCTTGAGTCCAGTTTTTTCCATTAGTTCTGGAAATTCTTTCCCAGTTCAATTTTATGATCATAAAGTTATCAGAAACCTGTGTTTGCCAGAGTCCTTTCCATGAATCTTCTTGAAGATAAACCTCTACCTTTGCAAAGCATCAGACTAAAACAATAATTCTCTGTAACTGACAAAAGACTTAAAAATTCCCATTATTAAAGATCTGATGAGAGTTTACTATAATGGAGTTAAGTATGAAATTTGTTTATTTTTGTGACACAATATTTTATAATAGTAACTGGAATTATGATTGATATCATTTTGCCAGGACATATTCAGATTTCTAGGAGTTCCATACAATTTTTGGGACACTTATACCATAGACTTACATAAATACAATATAAAGAATGCTTAGTATTACTTCTTATTTGACAATGCTTCCCCTATAATTTAACATGGTAAATATGTCTAAGCAGTTTAACGTCTTCCTTTTTATAAGGAGAGAGAACAAATCTTTTTATTTTTATTTTTTTTAAAGATTTTATTTATTTATTTGAGAGAGCAAGTGAGAGAGAGAGAGCACGAGTGGCAGGGAGGGGCAGAGGGAGAGAGAGAAGCAGGCTCCCTGCTGAGCAGGGAGCCCGATGTGGGGCTCCATCCCAGGACCCTGGGATCATGACCTGAGCTGAAGGCAGACACTTAATCAACTGAGCCACCCAGGCACCCCTATTATAGCTTATTTTTAAAATACTTGTAACAAATTCATGCAGTCTTTACAGCTTGAACCCATATAAAATTCCTTTCTCAAAATTCTGTTTTCCATGAACGCTCTACAGTTTTGTCCTGTTTTCCTCTTTCCCATTCTGAAATTTCCAGCCTCTCTTTAGAACAAAATTACCTTCTTTTTCCTCAATAAAAATACATTTCCATTCCTCATACTTTCTTTTACTGAAAACTCACATCCTACTTTCCTTGCAGAGATGCTTCCCTTATTTCTAGTAGTTTTAGTTACATATATTAGAATTCTTAACCCTTAAAAACTTTATTCCTAGTAAAAATAAAGAAGTAAACAGTTGTGGACTGTCTTTCACATTAATGTTCTGGATTTGCAAATTTATAAATACCTTTTGTAATTTCTAGGAACATATGGTTTCTCATAGTAAATTTTTCAGCAGGGCACAGAACATGTTTACTAATAGATGCAAATACCTTGAGTTCTTCTATAAAAGGAAGCAAAAAATGAATAAACCTATGTTCAATAATTAATGTTTCGGTATTTTATCTTATTCGAAAATAGATAAACACAAAGATCTGGACATTCCACGAATTTAACTTAACTTGTCATTTTAACATAAGTTAGCAAAAATTTAAGGTTTCAAGTCACCAAAAAGATCTGGGGAAACGGTCTTAAAAGCTCACCTAAAAACTCTGTCCTACTAAAAATTTGATGAGACATTAGACAAAATCATTTATAATCCCCAGCTATTTTCTTTTTGACAAATTTGTATGAGATAACATGAACTCATTTGACCTTTAGTAGCCTAGGTAGAATTAAAGTTGTGTGTCTCTATTATTTTTAATGTTAATAACTCTGAAGGCATATCTGTTGCAATTAAATCAATAAACCTTAAATTAGCTTTAATACCAAATATTTTCCCAGGTCATGTGAGCTTGAAATTCATTTGGGTTAGTTTCCATTATATTTCTGAGAATTTAATTTATATAAGCACTTAATTGTCTTTAAGCCAATTAAATACAGCTCTTATAAAAATTAATTTTGGCAATACCATCCAGAGGTAGAAAATTTCCATACATCTACAGTTTATATATATGTATATATATAGAGAGAGAGAGATACAGAGGCCTTGCAGCTTTCATTTTAGAATTACTGCCATGAATCAGTACAAAACTCACTAGTTATAAAAGAACTTGAATCTAAGTTGTTTTTCCAATTTTGTAAAGATTTATAAGGTAGGGACAGTTGCTTTTAATACCTCAAAGATTTGGGTTGCAACTTCAATCAACTTCTGATTATCACCTTCTGACTACAGAGCTACTTCATTTGAGTTGATGTTGAAGAATTTGTGTAAGAGTCTTGGAGACACTTTTTCCCCAGTTGATTGCAAATGAAACATTGACCCTTAGGCCATCATTTTGATGGTGGACCCTTATATGTGTGCAGTGAGTGGCGGGGGAGGGGAGTCCAAGTGTTACTTTAAGTGCATAGTGTTGGAGCAGTTCTATCTGTAAGGCCAGTAGCTTGGTGGACTTTAGTCTTGTTCCAAAGTCCTTTCAAAGTACTCAACTGTGTCACAGGTTCACTCAAACTGTTAACCTCTCATCCTACTTTCTGCTTTTTTATCAATCCACTAATCTCAGGAGATAACCCATCTAGGAACAGAGCAGCTAGAGCACATTGGGTGACCTCATGTATTGTATGGAACCTGGAGTACCACAGGAAGAGAGCTTCCAGATGAGCTTTCAAGTTTGCCACAGGGGCGCCTGGGTGGCTCAGTTGGTAAAGTATCTGCCTTCTGCTCAGGTCATGATCCCAGGGTCCTGGGATAGAGCTCTACATTGGGGTCCCTGCTGTGCGGGGAGCCTGCTTCTCCCACTCCCACTCCCCCTGCTTGTGTTCTCTCTCTCTCTCTCTCTCTCTCTCTCTCTCTGTCAAATAAATAAAATCTTTTTAAAAAATGAATAAATAAAAAATAAAGTCTCCCACAGATTCATCATCTTCCTTTGTTTTTGTGTTTGAATAATAGACCAATCAATGTGAGCAGGGAAGACTCTAGCAATGACTTTTAAAGATCAGTTCCTATTTTATGAGCTTTTTCTGGTCCATGAGGGAACCATGTTGAATGTCTTGGATCTCAGGTATCATCCTTCAGGTTATAAAATCCTGCTTCCTGCATCCATTTCTGGGCTCCACCAGGTTCCCCTAGCATGTGCAGAAACTGATAAAGATCTGACAGTCCAGGGTCATAGGTCTGGATAATAACTCCAAATTCTTCAGAAAACTTTTGGGGGTCCTCCCTGGGCTTAGGAAATCCTTTAACCATGGCCCTTACTTGGGTATTTGATCAAGGAGTGGAAAATATCTTAGGAGGATCTCCTATAACCTCAAGTAGTTTTATTATTAAAGGTAGCTGTTCAATAGCCTCTTCAGAGTGGGAAGTCAGTTCAAAGAGTTAATGAAGCATGAGTACTCAGAGAAGGAAGGATAGAGGGATTCAGTAGAAGTCACATCAGTCAGACTTATCATCTTGTTCTAGGTACCTCTTGTGTCTTTAATTTTTCATTTGCCTTTTGTAACAAATCTTTTAATGAAGTTATTTTGGAATCATAAACTAGTTTTGAAGCTTCTGCATACCATTTAAAATAGGTATTTCTGTTCGTTTACTTTGGGAACCCTTGCTTTCTACTGTACTTCTTAAATTAATGCTCTTGTCTAATTGGAATATTCCCCATAATGGCCATTGTAATTCTGTATTGTTTTTAGTAAGATTTTGCCACTTTTGTAGATATTTAGAGCTTTGGGGACCGTATAGTTCTTAGACATGAAACAACCAGGTGTGTAGGAAAGTGGCACACTTGATTATTTGGAGTTTAAGGATCTACCTATCTTAATCTATCTAAGCCTTTGGGTCTCTTGGATATAATACTTGATAAGGATGTGGCACTGGGTTGGAAATTGTTTGATGTTATACAGTGTACATCATTGCATGGAAATTTTCTCAAGGTTGTGAATGACCCAGTGTCAATCTAACCTATACCATAACCAACTTATCCTAACGCATGAGTCTTTGGATTAGGTGGAAAGCACTTTCACAGCTTTTAAATGCTTGGTTTGTGTCTGCCCATTTTGTGGCTGCTTCCAAGATTCCCACTAGAAATAGCCTTTATCTACACCAGACAAGACAAACATGTGTACCTTAATATATCAGCAGTAACGAAGAGATGTTAATTCATTCTTGCTGACAGAAGACCCCATGTGCAACAACAACAATTCCCACCTTGGAAGTTGGAACGGGGGAAGGATTGAACCAGCATACCTCAACAAATGGGGACTGTGGACCAGGGGGGCTCCACATAAATGCAGAACTGTGAACTCCCACCAGCAGTTCCCACCTGGATCTTGGGACAGAATCAAGGGCTAAGAGTTTCCATTAATTACATGATAACTGCAACCTGAACTACCAGCAGCTCCCAAAGTGAAAGTGACCAGAAAGCCAGTTAGATCCAGAGCTTGATGCAAAGACAGCAGAACTCAGAACTAAGAGAAACTTACTCATGGCCCTTAGTAATGGTGAGACGGACAGAACTCAAAAGGATTTGTGGGTACCATTCCTGTTTCTTATTGTCTCTGAATGCTACTGGAAGTTCATTTTGGATTCCATCTCCACCACAAAATCTGTTTAAAAAAAATTCAACTGTGTGAATTTAAAGATCTAACCGACCCATTTCAATGATTCATGAATTGGACAGCATTCCATTTAGCAAATAGAAAGGAGCTCCACAGACCTGTACAAGATGGGAGGCTTTTATATGCAAAAGGAGAAGAAGAGTGGATATTTTAGGCAAGGTCGCCTTCTTTTAGGGAATGGAAGGAGTCTATCAGGTAGATTGCCTCAGTAGTGCTGACCAGGAAATTCCAGACTGACTGGTTAAGACATTCATGGGAGAGGCTGAAACTGCAATTAGGTTAGGTATTAACTCTTGGTTCGCACAAAGACTTAGCATGGGGCTTAGTACAAGTGACTCCATTTTAGACCTGTTGTTTCTTTTTAACAAAATAGTATCTACTTAGTAAGGTTGTTGTTAGGATTAAGTAAGTTAAGATATATTTAAAACACTTAGAATAGTACTGTATGTGTGTCAGCTATTATTAACACTCTGGTCATAGGTCCTTCTTCATTTTTAGCCCTGGGAGATTTCCCTTACTTTATTAGGGGAATGATACTATAATTTATAATAAATATAGATTTGGTCTTCCTCCTGGCAAAGAGCCCCTAAAACCTTTGGAATTTCCTGTGAAGAGAGAGGAAGAGTTATCTTTTGTTATGTTAATGAGATGTCTTTTGGAGGACACCAAAGGATAAAGGTTGGTTGCCAGTAAAGTCAACCAGATGATTATAGGGCTGAAACTTTCAGTCTTTTCACTGACCTCCAGGGAGGGGAGAAGGGCTGGAGGTTAAATCAGTTGCCAACAGTCAGTGATTTAAGCAATCATCCCTTTGTAATGAAGCTTCCACAAAAACCCAAAAGGACTGGGTTTGGAGGTCTTCCAGGTTGATGAACACATGGAGATTTGGAGAGAGTGACATGATCAGAGAGGACATGTAAGCTCCATGCCCTTTCCCCATACCCTATTCTATGCATCTCTTCCATCTGGCTGTTCCTGAGTTATATCCTTTTATAATAAACTGGTAATCTAGCAAGGAAAAGATTTCTCTGAGTTCGATCTAACCTATTCCATAACAACTATGGCTGCTAGTCTAGCAAATTAATTAAACCTGAGGAGAAGTCATTGAAACCTCTAGTCCAATGCTATTCCTTAGTAGATAGTGCCAGAACTGAGTTGAATTATAGGACACTCAGGTGGTGTCCAAGAGCTGTTTGATAGTGTAAGAAAACCCACACACATTAGAATTGGGAAAGAACTGTAGGGGTATTGTATAATAGGTCTTTTCCTGATTATTTAGTCCACCCTTGTGAAATCTGAAGTTATTCCAGACTCTCTTGCTTTAAAGCCTTTAAATATGACCTTTTTGCTTTTTTTCCCCTTGTTTTTGTTTAAATTCTAGTTACTTAACATACAGGGTAATATTAGTTTCAGGAGTGGAATTTATTGATTCATCCCTTACATACAACACCCAGGGCTCATCACTACAAGTGCCCTCCTTAATCCCATCACCTATTTCACCCATCCCCCAAACCACCTTCCATCCAGCAACCCTCAGTTTGTTCTCTATAGTTAAGAGTCTGTTTCCTGGTTTGCCTCTTTTGTTCCCCATACATCCATCTGTTTTGTTTCTTAAATTCCACATACAAGTGAAATCACATGATGTTTGTCTTTCTCTGAGTGACTTATTTCACTTAGCATCCTATTTTTTAAAAAGATTTTATTGATTTTTGAGACAGAGTGAGCATGAGTGGGAGGGAGGGGCAGAGGGAGAAGCAGACTCCCCACCAAGCAGGGAGCCCAATGTGGAACTTGATCCCAGGACCCTGGGGTCATGACCTGAGCCAAAGGCAGACACTTAACCAACTGAGCCACCCAGGCGCCCTAGCATACTACTCTTTACTTCCACCCATGTCACTGCAAATGGCAAGATTTCATTCTTTTTGATGGCTGAGTAATATTCCGTTGTATATATATACCACTTCTTCTTTATCCATTCATCAGTCGATGGACATTTGGGTTCTTTTCATAATTTGGCTATTGTTGATAATGCTGCTATAAAGATCGGGGTGCATGTGTCCCTTCAAATCAGTATTTTTGTGTCCTTTGGGTAAATACTTAGTGCAATTATTGGATTGTAGGGTAGCTCTATTTTTAACTTTTTGAGGAACCTCCTTACTGTTTTCCAGAGTGGCTTAAACAGTGTGCATTCCCACCAACAGTGTAAGCGGGTTCCTCATTTCCACATCCTCACCAACAGCTGTTGTTTCCTGTGTTGTTAATTTTAGCCATTCTGAGAGGTGTGAAGTGATATCTCATTGTAGTTTTGATTTGTATTTCCCTGATGATAAGTGATGTTGAGCATCTTTTCATATATCTGCTGGCCATCTGTATGTTTTCTTTGGGAAAATGTTTATTCATGTCTTCTGTCCACTTTTAATTGGATTATTTGTTTTTTGGGGTGTTCAGTTTTAAAAGTTTTTTTATTTTGAATACTAATCCTTTATCAGATATGAGATACAGCCTTTCTTCTGTGCAGAACTCTTTCCCTCTTAGCTCCTCTCATGACTATTTAAGACAGAGGTTAATATGTGTAGTATATTGAATATAATTAACTGTATGACAGAAAACCCAAAATAATCATAGCATTAAAAGGTAGTTTATTTCTCACATAAATGAAGTCTAGATGTATGGGGTCTGATAGGTATGCCTTCTCCATAATCACCAGAGGTCCAGGCTCCTAGATTAATATTTGGTTTCTATCTTGTGATTAAAGATGGCTGCTCCAATTTCAACCATCATACTCAAATTCTAGCCAATAGAAGAAAGAGGTGAAGAAGGGCATGCCCCTTCCCTTTAAAACATTTCTGTGAAGTTGTACACACCATTTCCTGTTGGCAAGAATTTAGTCACATGGCCATGCCTAGTGTCATGGAACACTGAACAATGCAGTCTTTATTCGTGATGACCAAATGCCAAGGAGATAACAGATATTGGGGGAAACAAGCAGTTCCTGCCACTATACCTCTCTTATTTCCCTCTTAGATCCTATACCTCTTGCTTACCTCCAGAGTGAATAACTTGGCCTGGTTTGCCCTGAACTTTCCGGGAGTTTGCATTGAAAGTCCTATGTCCCAGGAACCCCCTTCCACCCTCCAGCTCCCAGGCATTGATGAGCAAACTGGGATGATAGTCACCCTATATAATCTCTACCTTGGATCTTATCAAACTATGAGCTCCTTGAGGAATAGACCGGTGTCTGCTTAATGTTACATCCTCAGTATGTAGCACAGTGCTCCACACATAGTATGCACTCAATAAATAGCACATATTCACGTAGTACCTTTTATGTGCCAGGAACTGTTCTAAGTTCTTTACATATGTGTTATGAGCTGAATTGGTCCCTCCCCCATTCCAATTTCTGTGTTAAAGTCCCACTACCTCAGAATGTGACATTGTTTGGACATAGAGTAGCTGCAAATATAGTTAAGATGAGGTCATACTGGTGTAGGGTGAGCCTCTAATCCAATAAGACTAGTGTCCTTATAAAAAGGGGAAATTTAGACACAGAGATATGTACAGGGAGACCACCATGTGAAGACTGGAGTTATGCAGTCAGAAGCCAAGGAACTACCTGAGGCAAGGGGAGAGGGCTGGAACACATCGTTCTCTAGAACCTTCAGAAAGGGTATGGCCCTTCCAACACATTCATCTCAGACTTCTGGACTCCAAAACAGTGAGACAATAAATGTCTGTTGTTTAAGCCACTCAGTTTGTGCTACTTTATCATGGCAACCCCAACAAACTAATATATTAACTCCTCATCTTCACAACTCCCTTGTGAGAGAGCCACTATTATTATCCCTATTGTACAGATGAGGAAACTGAGGCGCACGGCAGTTAAGAAAACCAAAGAAAGTGGGGCACCTGGGTGGCACAGCGGTTAAGCATCTGCCTTCGGCTCAGGGCGTGATCCCGGCATTCTGGGATCGAGCCCCACATCAGGCTCCTCCGCTATGCGCCTGCTTCTTCCTCTCCCACTCCCCCTGCTTGTGTTCCCTCTCTCGCTGGCTGTCTCTATCTCTGTCAAATAAATAAATAAAATCTTAAAAAAAAAAAAAAGAAAAGAAAACCAAAGAAAGTGCCAACGAGAAATACAGTGAAAGAGATATGGACAAACAGGAAGAAAGAAGGAGGGAGGAGGGAAAGAAGAAAATTTTTGAAAAGTTAAAATGTAGGCAGGAATAAAGAGAAAGAAGTGGCAAAGGAAAAGGATTAAAATTTGACTTGGCCAAAGAATATTAGAAGCTCTAGGTCACTGTACATAAACCACTAACATTTCTCTTTTTCAGAGGTGTCAAGAGTTTGAATAAAAATGTCCTTCTGTCAGGAAATGAACTCTCATTTTTGACACGTCCATGTATTTTATTATGTTTTGAACCTGAAGCTATGGCTCCTGAGAGCCCTGGTCTTGATTTTGCAATATAGGCTTCGTTTTTATTGGAAGAGTGGGACTAATAATAATCACTTGTTCCGTGAATGTGACTTTTAGAGATTTGGATTTTATGCTCACGTGCTTTATGGATTTGTTTTTGATGGATGCAATGGTACTTATTTTACAAAGCTATTATACATTACACTTCTTACCTCTAGTTTCATATATATATGTATGTGTATGTGTATATGTATTCCCATAAGGGAAGAGGCCATCGCTGAAGTGCAAAGTTGGAGGCAAAACCCCTGTGAAGAGGGGGCTTAACCTTCCAGAATGCAGTATACACATTAGACCAAAGATTTTTCTTTTCATGGTGCTGTGTCTCCAATCAGAAGGATATGTGGATCTGTAAATGAGGTGGCAGAAGCAGGAGCAGTCTCACTTACCTTCATCCCCAGTGATCTTCTTGGGGTCTACAGGGTTAGAGGTTCTGGTTGTTGATAGAGCCGTGCTTTCACCAGAGGATATAGCGAGGGTCCAATTGAATTACAAACTATGGCTGCCATCCGGGCGCTTTGAGCCCCTTGTGGTCAGGGATCGGCAGGTGAGACTAGTGACCATCCTGGCACGGATAATTAACTCTGATCAACAATGGGAGGTAAGGCTAATTCTACACAATGCAAACAGGGAGGCATACGTTCAGAACTCAGATGAGCCACTTGGTCACCTTCTTGGTTCTTGGTTCTCCTTTGATCAATTGTAATTGTGAACAGAGAAGTGAAGCAACCCGAGCCTGAGAAGGACATGATTACTGGCGGCTAAGACACTCTGATAATGAAAGTTTGGGTTATACCACCAGGTAAGCCACCAAGACCAGCAGAGGTGGTAGCTGAGGGCAAGAGGAATTTAGAATGGAGAGAGTAGAGAAGAGAGGCTAGGACAGCTAGTGCTGGCCCTAAAACCATGTACAGTGATGGAGCTTACCCTGAGCTGCTCCCTGGATGCGTATGGAGCAGTGGATTTGCAGGGTGCAAGGACTGAACAATGGCAGACACAGAGAGGGGCCACGCCCTTCAAGAACGCTCTTGCTGCCCAGATATGAAGAAGTGGTAAGCGGACAGCCTCTTGTTGGTGGCTTCTCAGTGTCTGCCCCAGCTTTCAAGCGGCCTCAGCCAGTGACTGAGCAAGGGCCTAGCCATTACTGTCCTGGACCAGCAGGGGCTTTGTCAGGCCTGCATAGCGATATGACGCTTCTCCTTGTCCCGTCCTTCTATCTCCCCTGTTCTTTTCACAGGTGTTACTCTCTAATACATTTATGCACCTCTAATTCTATTGCAGTGATTGATTGCAGGGGATCCCAAACCAGCACGTGCAGTGTTAGAAAGCACCACAAAACCTCAGTAACATGAAATATTAAGCATTTCTTACTGCTTATGAGGTTACAGGCCAGCTGGGCAATAGTTTTGGTCTCGGCCGGGTCATTATGTCTGTGTAGTCAGCTGTGGCGCAAATGAGCAGCTCTGCTGATCGCAACTGGCTTCTCTCACAGACTTAGGGGTTGTTGGCCATGGGCTGGTCCAGGTGGCTTCCACTGGGACAAGTGGTCTTTTTCCTTCAGAGAGTCTCATTCTCTAGTCAGCTCATGTTGGCTTGCTCACATGGTGGTAAAAGGCTTTCAAGAGAACAAGCTGAAGCAAACAAGGCCTCTTGAGGTCTAGGTGTGGAATTCACACACTGTCATTTTTGCCATATTCTTTTGGCCAAAGCAAATCCCAAAGCCGGCTGAACTTCATGGGGTAGGGAACCATCTCTTGTTGGAGGAGATACAAAGTCATATTAAAAAGTATAAAGAGTATAAAGAAATGGGGACATTTTAGTGAGCTCTATATCACCAGGAGAATGCCGTACAGTGGAGTGCCCTGGAAAAGATAAACTATAGCTATGGCAGTCTACTGTACTGTGATTTTTGCTTTTTAGTTCTTTTAATATAGTGAAAATCTAAAAGCACACGGAATATGTGGAGAATAGTATAATTAACACTCATGAACCCACCATCCTACTTTAATCTTAAAATTCTGACATACTTGGTTTAGATATTTTAAAGAAATAAAACTTGAAGATGCTGTATACCTCTGTCCATCCTTGCTTTTTCTTTTTTGAGGTCTTCAGCTATACATTTTAAATTCCAAATATTTACTTTTTATTTAAGTTAAAGGATTTGAGACTCATGCCTTCTGGTGATTCAGCAGGAAAAAAAGGAATTATATTCTTTCAGTCATTAAACAAATATTTATTGTATCATCTATTTGCCAAGCACTGCACTATCTATGTTTTGATATAGTATATTCCCCCCCTTTTTTTTGCTATATCTTTAAAGTGAGAAGCAAAGAACGTTTCCTTTATAATCAGGGCTCTCTTCCAAAAACATTTTTTTAAATACCTTAAAAAAAGATTTACCTTGATGATGACTTTTGTTCTCTTAGTCTGTAAATTTTCATTCCAAGTTTCTTAACATTTTTCTTCTATGGGTTTGGCTCTTGTGTCACTGGGGTGGGTAGGATGTTTTGGTATGTTTATTTAGTTGCTAGTTGGCCACACCTTTGGTTTTCTTTCATATGATTAAATTGTTATTGCTTGTAACTCCCATCTGGTTTCTCTACTTTAATATGATGACTTCAGAGTGCAGTACTCTCTCCGGTCTTTCTTTTCTGTGCTTTTATGGTGATTTATATACGTATATTTGTACAAAAATATTTAAATGACAGCCTTATTGACATATAATTTACATACCATAAAATTCATCCCTTAGTACATTCAGAGTTGTGCAACCTTTGCCACTTTCTGATTTTACAGTATTATCATGACCTCAAAAAGAAATCTTGTACCTATTAGTTGTGACCTCACATTCTCCTCTGCCTCCCAGCAACTCCTGATCTATTTCCTGTCTCTATGGCTTATTCTACTCTGGATACTTTATATGAACAGACTCATACATCATAGCAGTTTGTTGTCTCTGGTTTCTTTAACTTAGCGTAATGTTTTCAAGGTTCATCTATGTTGTAGCAATTCATTCCTTATCATGGCTAAATAATATCGCATTAAATGGATATTCCATACTTCATGTATTTGACAATTGATGGATATTTGTATTCACTTTTGCGCTGTTATGAACAATGCCACCGTGAGCATTCATGTGCAAATTTTTGTGTGGACATATTTTCATTTCTTTTGGGTATATACCTACAAGTAGAACTGCTGCATTAAATGGTAACCCTATGTTTAACTTTTTGAAGAACTGCCACACTGTTTTGCAAAGTGGCTGTACCATTTTACATTCCCATCAGCTCCGTATGAGGGTTGTAATTTTTCTACATACTTATCAACACTTATTCTTGTCTATATTTTTATTTTAGCCATCCTGGGAGGTGTGAAGTGATGCTTCATTAAGGTTTTGACTTACATTTCCTTAATGACTAACGATGTTGAACATCTCTCATGTTCTTATTGGCCAAGTGTATATCTTCTTTGAAGAATGTCCATTTATTTATTTTAACTAGGCTCCATGCCCAGTGTGAAGCCCAAGGCAGGGCTTGAACTCACAACCCTGAGATCAAGACCTGAGCTGAGATCAAGAGTTGGATGCTCAACTGACTGAGCCACCCAGGTGCCCCAAGAATGTCCATTTTTAAGTTGGGCTAATTAAAAAAAAATTTTTTTTTAATTTTTAAATTTTTGAAAAAATTGTTGTGTTGTAAGTTCTTTATATAGTCCCTTATCATATATATGATTTTCAAACATTTTCTCACACTCTGAGGGCTGTCTTCTTATTTTCTTTCTTTTTTTTTTTTTTAGAGATTTTATTTATTTATTTGACAGAGAGAGACAGCCAGCGAGAGAGGGAACACAAGCAGGGGGAGGAGAGGAAGAAGCAGGCTCCTAGTGGAGGAGCCTGATGCGGGGCTTGATCCCAGAACGCTGGGATCACGCCCTGAGCCAAAGGCAGACACTTAACAATTGCGCCACCCAGGCGCCCCTGTCTTCTTAGTTTCTTAATGATGTCCTTTGAAGCACAAACGTTTTTAATTTTGGAGAGATCCAATTTACTTTTAGTTTTGTCACTTACACATTTCAGTGTCACCCTAACAAATGATTGCCTAAGCCAAGGTCACAGAAATTCAATCCTGTGTTTTCTTTGAGGAGCTTAATAGTTTTATGTCTTAAATTTAGATCTATGATCCTGTTTAAGTTAATTTTTGATATGGTAAGAAGTAGGGGTTCAAATTCATTCTTTAGCACATGAATATCCAGTTTTAAGGTAATTCCTTCTCCATTAAACTATCTTGGCACCCTTTGCTTAGGTCATATCTCTATTGTTTTGTGGTAAACTGGATAAATCTTTCTCTGTCACTGGAGAATAGGGAATATGTTTTTTTCATTTAAAATGAGAAAACCAGGTCACCTGGCTGGCTTAGCGGAGCATATGACCCTTGATCTTGGGGTCAAGAGTTCACGTTGGGTGTGGGGGTTAAGATGGTTAAGATGGTAAATTTTATGTTAAAAAATAAAAAAATAAAATGGGAAAACCAATTTGAAAAACACCTACCACAGGGCCTGAAAGTAAATATTTTTTCTGTCTTTTGAGTCTCCCTACAGCACTTAGTGTGGTATTTGGCACACAACAGTTTCCCTAAATGTTTGCTGAATGTAAAGTGGGCTTGAGCATGCATTCCAAAAGAAGGAGGTGGTTTCTGAAAACTCTGATTTCCAGAACCCCTAGGCCTTTTCAAACCAAGAATCTGAATAACAGCAGAGACTCACAGCAGTGACTCACAGCTCAGTGAAGTTGTGTTGTTGTCAGAGCAGGAGCCTTCCAGTGATTCCTCATCTTGAAGGTAAGTGACAAACAGGCTTTCACTTAAAGTAAACCCAAGCACTTAGAGCAACCCGACAGGTCCAGGACATTTTTCCCCTAGTTTAATTTCAAGTTCTCCAGATGTCTACTTATTTAACTGTGTATGCAATAATAAAATTCTAACTTGTGGATTTGACCTCAATTCCACAAAATCAACTGTGGTTCTTATCTGCCTAAAAGCAGAAAGATTTTCTCAGGCAGCAACAACCACTATTGAAAAGGCAAAGAAACTGCACTCAGGTACCACAGGCAATTCTATTTTCAGTGACCCTTTTCTCCCTTTCTTTTTCTCTCTCACACGCTGACATCAGGAACTCTTACAATCTCTCAGAAATAGAGCATGAAGCTGGAGATAAAGGCCTGCTCATTCCACCAGGGAGTTTCCTACAGGTTCATGTCCAGGCAATGTTCCTGCCTGTCCTTTCGGTATTTTTCTGAGATTCCAGGATCTGCCCCTTTCCGTGAGAACGTGTGTATGTGCAAATCCAGAACCTAAGGTGTGTACTATACAGATACACATAATAACTTTTTTACACCTTCTTTTCACCTTTGAAAATCATTCACAGGGGGCGGTCTCATAGCTAAGGGCTCCAAATTACAGTTTTTCACTCTGGCGCCAAATCACTTCTCTACAATTAATCAGGTAGGAGTCTCTTAAATACATTTCTTCTAGGGCTTGTGGCCACTTCGTAACCCTAAGGTAAGTAGAACCCAGCGAGGCTGGAATAAAAACAATTTTTAAAAATTAGACTTTATATTTTAGGTTCACAGCAAAATTGAGTGGAAGACTGAGATTTCACAAATAACCCCCTTGCACAGCTCCCCCCGCCCGCCCATCAACATCCAGGAGAGAGTGATCCATTTGTTACAATTGAAGAACCTATCCTGACACATCATAATCACCCAAAGCCCACAGTTTACATTGGGGTTCACTGGCTGTTGTACATGCCATGAGTTTGGACAAATGTATATTCATATGTATTCCCCGTTATAACATACAGAATCATTTCACTGCCCTAAAAATCCTGTGTTCCGGCAAGACTCCATTTAAAAGGGTGATATGAGAGGAAAAGAAAAAAAGCGTGCAGCCCAGAGGCTCGATCAAACTCCAAGTTTGTTTCCAAGTTCAGGGCTCCCAGCTGACGAAGTCTCTCCAAGTCCAGCCAAGGGAAGGTTGCTTCTCCCCCTCCTCCTCTTCCTTTGTTCAAGTGTCAAGCAAATGGGTTTCCTGTTGACACCGGAATATTGTGAAAGGGCAGGAAGAGGCCAAGCCACCTCCTCTTTCCCGGCTTCCTATCCCATTTATTTATTTTGTACACGTTTGTTTTGGTCGGGCGGGCGGTTCCAGCGTGTGGCTGTGGGGCGGCCCCAGCGGCGGTAACCCCTCCCCGAGGAGGCGAGGCCTGGCCACAGCCCGCCCCATCCCGGCTCCAACTCTGCGGGGCGGGGAAGGGAAGGAGGAAGGGGGAAGCGAGTGGGAGACTGAAAGCTGGGAGAAGGAGGCCGCTGGTGCGCCGCGAGGAGGCGGGGAAACCGGCCCGAGCCAGGCCGCTCCCCCGCGGGCTGCAGGTGGAGTCCGCAGAGGTAGCCGCTGCCGCTGCCGCCGCCGCCTCCCTCCGGGGCCCGAGGGCGCTGGCGTGGAGCGCCCGGTGCTTGCGGACCCGGCGCCAGGGCCCACGGCTCGCCCGCCGTTCCGGAGCTGCGCCTCCGCGCCTCGTCCATGGCTGAGGGCCGGCGGCGGGAGGACGAGGAGGAAGAGCTGCGCGAACGCCGCGAGTTCGGGGGCCCGCGCCGCGCCCGGGGCCGTGCGCTGTCGGGCCACTCGGCCGCAGGTGAGGGGCGTGGGGAGCGCGAGGGGGTGCGGGCGAGGAGGGGACCGAGGGCTGGGCGCCCCGGGGCCGCGCCGCTCCTGCCCGGGACGGCGGCCGCTCCCTCACCCGTCCGGCTGGGACCGGCATCTTCCACTCTGCGGGGGGAGACGCAGGGAGAGTGGCTTTTCCATCCTCATCCTCACTCTCGGGCCGAGCCCCCAGGAAATCCGAACTGGTGTCTGCCAGCTAGTGGTCCTGGAGCCGAAACGACAGAGGTTTCGTGCGCACTAAATCCAGGAGCTGCTGGCTTGAACTTGGTGGCCCGGGTGATTACTTATCTCCAGATGAGTCAGAGGCCGGTGCAGGATTCTCTGGGTCTAGCAGTCTCGGGGGACGACCCCTCCCGATGGGTTTGCCTGCCCGGCCGCTACCAGGTCGAACCGCGTGCTGAGAGTCAAGTCTGGTTGCGTGTCTCCTGAACTTCGGACCTTTGATTCTGCCCAACCCCCACCACCCGAGCTCACCAGTTATCTATAGCACTTGCTTTAGAGTTCTTTTGTGAGCCCCCTCAGTCCAGGATATAGCATGCCAAAAGGCAGTTCGTTTCGACCGAGACTCATTTTTGGGTCTGTAGTTACTTTTATGGTTTTGTGTTTTTGGGTGCACAAAGGCGGCTCGGATCAGTAGTTTGGAACTTAAGTGGAAGGGTAAGTGTAGATCCACACCCCTTCTCTGTTCCTGGGGCAGCTTTTCTACCAAACATGATGGAGAGGAAATTCTTTGGCCTCTGGTTCCAACTGGATTAGCTACGTATCTGCAAACTGGAGGGAAGAACAAACTTAGGGAGATGACAGCAGGAGGGAGAGAAGTGAGAAAGACTTAGAGGAGAAAGATTCATTAAAGCCTCTTTAGAAAATGGACCGTTGTAAACATTCCATCAAGTCATGGAGAAGCTTTACTATGGGGCTCCCTTTAACCCGAGGGAAAGTTGGAGAATTAAGAGAAGGTAACAGGTCTGTGGGGAACCAATGAGGGATGGAAAATGGGATGAAAGGAAAGAATTTAGTGGAACATAAAGGAAATAGTCACTTTGCTGTTGGTAGGATCTTGGAACCTTAAGAATAATTCTTGATGCCCATTACTAGGACTTTGCATCGAAATAAGGCATTTGACTTTCTGCGTGAACACCAGTTGTTTTGAAAGTAATTGATAGTTTTGTTCAGTATAATCCAGACTAATGAAATCATGGGCAATTGCTGGATATGAATTAATATTTCTTGCAAGAATACAATGAAAAAACTTTACAAAGATGTACCTCCATTGATTTGCTAATTTAAACAGTGTAGGCTGCCTTGGATTCCTATTACCTTCAGCAAAAAGCTTCACTTTCTCTTACAATGGACTGTAGTGTGAACAGTATTGGAGGTCAGACTAGATATGATCCAGATATATGTTCATCATTTAGTTGCAATATGTGTGTTTATCCCAAGCTTTTCTAGGTTCTGTGATAATACTTTGCTGGACATGACATTGTATATGTTTTCACTTAGAAATTGGTGTTTGCAGTTTCTTTCTTTTTTTTTTTTTTAAAGATTTTATTTATTTATTTGACAGAAATAGAGACAGCCAGTGAGAGAGGGAACACAAGCAGGGGGAGTGGGAGAGGAAGAAGCAGGCTCATAACGGAGGAGCCTGATGTGGGGCTCGATCCCAGAACGCTGGGATCACGCCCTGAGCTGAAGGCAGACGCTTAACCGCTGTGCCACCCAGGCGCCCCGTGTTTGCAGTTTCTAACCATGTAGTATGCCCTGTTTCCATTAAGGGGTGAGGGACAGAAATATTATGGAGTGGGCAGAGGGTTAAACTTGAAACAATTGGTCTTCTTTTTTTTTTGGGATACATTATTTAATACTTCACATTTCTTTACAGGCTGTGCTCCTCTTTCCCGTCATTAGTTCACATGTTTTCAGACACCATTGCATTCCTTACCAAGCTTGGGCATTTGTTAGTTGGATTTGTGCTAGATGTTGTGCTCTGTCCAAGTGAGAGAGTGAACTGACCCAGAAGCTTCGTGTTTCTTCTGCTTATTGTCTGTCTTTCTAATCTTTCGCCTCTCTGGTTCTCACTGCTTCCTTCTTCCCCCACCATTTTACAATCTAGGTTTTCTTTTTCTTTGATCTCCCATAACTTGACACCATACATCTGGGTTTTATGGACTGAGGGAGTCTGTGAACTCCTCTTCCTGCTAAATGTAGGTGTGGTTGTGAAGATGTGTTTATTTTTGCAATATACATTCAGAAGAGTGTATAAAGCCCATAAATTATAAAGTGAAACTCTTGTAACCTGTATCCAAATCAGGAAATAGAATATTGTCAGTTCCCTAGAAGCTGACTCTGATCTCTCAGAAGTGGCATGGCCTCTTCTTTCCTCTTGAGGGAACTACTTTTTTTGACTTTTGTGATAATTATTTCCTTGCTTTTCTGTACAGTCTTACCTGTATGCATATGCATCCCTATATAGTATTACTTAGTTTACCTATTTTAAAGCTTCATATGAGTGGAACCATCCCGTCTGTGTTCTTTAGTGTTACGCTTTTTTCACTCAATACTGTTTGTAGGATTTATCCATGTTGTTATATGCAGCTATAGCTTATTTTCATTGCTTAAATATATCACCCTTTTTGTCTATCATTTTTTATTGATTTGTTGGCGTTTTTACAAAGGAATCTGAACTTTTGTTGGTGGCATGTGTTGTAAATAACGTCCACTTGGGCTTATTTTTAAAATTTCCTTTATGGTTTCTTTTGAAGTGGAAATTCTTAATTTTAACGTAGGTGTATTTATGAATCTTTCTTTATAGTGTCCCTCTTCCCTTGCTGTGCCCCTTGATTAAGAATGCTTTCCCTACCCCAAGGTCATGAAGATATTTTCCTAATCCTCTATTTCACGAAAGTTTTGTAGCTTTCTTTGTGGAGAGATACCGTAGTTTCATCAGACTCTCAAAAGGGTCTGAGACCTTCTGACTCACCTTCAACATTTTTATATTGTTTCACCGAAGGACAGAGAATACACAATTCTAGGACCTCCCCTAATCACCAGGAAGAGTGGTAGGCATTAACAGGGTTTAATAAATACTAAATAAATTTATTTTTCCATATGTTGACGACTTTATGGTAAACTCTGGAAGCACTGCTATAACTGAGTAAAATAAGTAATATTGTCAGTATGAGGGCACAGAATAAAATTCTTGTTCACCATGAATCAGATGTTTCTTATCCCTTGTGAGGTGAGTATTATTTTCTCCATTTTATAATTGAAAAGATTCAGGCTCAGAAGTATTGAAGCAACTTGCCCAGGATACATCAGCTAGTAAACGATAGAATGGGGGCTTGAATCCATGTCTTTTTGACCTGAAAGTCCATGTTTTTCCAAGCTATCCCACTGGCTGCTAATAAAAGTCAGTTGCTATTAATGCTCCACGTGTTTATACCTGTATGTTGCTTGTTATATTTTACAGATACTTTACATTTATTTGATGCTTTTCTGCTGAGGAAGGGCTTTCACAACGTCCTTTAACTTGATTCTTACAAATAACCTGAGAGGGAAGCGGGTATGTTTTGTTATTCCCATTTTAAAGACAAGTAAATTGAGGGGTGCCTGGGTATCTCAGTTGGTTAAGCATCTGCCTTCGGCTCAGGTCATGATCCCAGGATCCTGGGATTGAGCCCCACATGGGGCTCCCTGCTCAGTGGGGGAGCCTGCTTTTCCCTCTCCCTCTGCTCCCCTCCTCCTTGCTAGTGTGTGCGCTCGCTCGCTAGCTCACTCACTGTCACTCTATCTCAAAAAAATAAAATCTTAAAAAAAAATAAAGACAAGTAAATTGAAACTCAGAAATGGTGGAAGACTTAGTCTAATACAAGTAGTAGGTATAGCTGACCTCAGTTACCTCTACTGAGTGTTTGACGTCATAAACTGTAGTTTTTTTGAGTTGATTCATGGGACATACCAGGTCATATGGCCCAGTTTGCAGTTGTCTAAAAAATTGAAGAGACTTATTTTAAGTCCCGTGGAAGCTATAGATACATTTATATGTTGTTTAAAGATCCTGCATTCACCAAATCTTTAAGAAGACCTGTGAGGGGTGCCTGGGTGGCTTAGTCAGTTAAGTGGTTAAGTTCTGCCTTCTGCTCACCTCATGATCTCAGGATCCTGGGATCAAGCCCTGCATGGGGGGCTCCCCACTCATTGGGGAGTCTGCTTATCCCTTTATCTCTCCCTCTGCCCCTGCCACTTGTGCTCTCTCTCTCAATTAAATAAAATCTTAAGAAACCTGTCTAGCTATCCTCATTAGCATGATATATGCAAAATGGTATAGAAAATACAGGGACTATAAAAAGATTTATAAAATAGGATCCCTGCTTTAAAAGAACATGTCATAGGATTAAGGAAGGTAAGGCTGATACACTTTACTTTTATTTTGTTTAAAAGTAATTCTAGTATAATTAATGTAGTGTTATGTTAGTTTCAGGTGTACAATATAGACAATTCTGTACATCACCCAGTGCTCATCACGACAGGTGCACTCCTTAATCCCTATCACCTATTTCACCCATCTGCCCTCCCACTTCCCCTCTGGTAACCCCCAGTTCACTATTTTTGTTGTTGTTCTCTATATTTAAGAGTCTTTTTTTGTCTCTCTTCTTTGTTCGCTTGTTTTGTTTCTTAAATTCCACACGTGAGTGAAATCATATGGTATTTGTCTTTGACTTACTTCACTTAGCAGTATACTCTCGAGCTCATCCATGTCCTTGCAAATGGCAAGATTTCATTTTTTGATGGCTGAATAATATTCCGTTGTATGTATATATCATATCTTCTTTATCCATTCATTGTCGGTGGACAGTTGGGCTCCTTCCATGTCTTGGCTATTGTAAATAATGCTGCTATAAATATTAGGGTGCATGCATCCCCTTGAATTAGTGTTCTGGTATCCTTTGGGTAAATACCGAGTAGTGGAATGACTGAATCATAGGGTAATCCTATTTTTAATTTTTTAAGGAACCTCTAGGACTGTTTTCCACAGTGGCTTCACCAGTTTGAATTCCCACCAGCAGTGCAAGAGAGTTCCCTTTTCTCCACATCCTTACCAACACTCGTATCTTGTGTTGTTGAGTTTAACCATTCTGACAGGTGCGAGGTGATATCTCATTGTGATTTAGGTATGCATTTCCCTGATATTTAGTGATGTTGAGCATCTTTTCATGTCTGTTGGCCATCTGTAGGTCTTCTTTGGAGAAATGTTTATTCATGTCTCTGCCCATTTTTAATTGGATTATTTCTGTTTTTAGTGTTGAGTTGTAGGAGTTCTTTATATATTTTGGATACTATATTGGATAGGTCATTTGCAAGTATCTTCTCCCGTTCAGTAGGTTGCCTTTTAGTTTTGTTGATTGTTTCTTTGCTGTGCAGAAACTTTTTATTTTGATGTAGTCCCAGTAGTTTGGTTTTTTTTGGGGGAGGGGGTGCTTTTTTTTTTTTGGTGGGTTTATTTGCTTTCATTTCCCTTACTCCCGGAGGTATATACAGTGATATGTTGCTAAGGCCAATGTCAGAGAAATTACTGCCTGTGCTCTCTTCTAGGATTTTTATGGTTTCACTTCTACAATAGGTCTTTAATCCATTTTGAGTTTATTTTTTGTGTATAGTGTAAGAAAATGGTCCGGTTTCACTTTTTTGCATGTAGCTGTCCAGTTTCCCCAGCACCATTTGTTGAAGAGACTTTTTCCCCACTGCATATTCTTGCCTCCTTTGTTGTAGATTAATTGACCGTGTAATCGTGGGTTTATATCTGAGCTCTCTATTCTTTTCCATTGATCTGTATCTTTTTTTGTGCCAGTACCATACTATTTTGATTACTACAGGTTTGGTAGTATATCTTGAAATCTGGGAATGTGATACTTCCAGTTTTGTTCTTTTTCTAAGCTTGCTTTGGCTATTCAGGCTCTTTTGTGGTTCTATACAAATTTTAGGATCATTTGTTCTAGTTGTGAAAAATGCTCTTGGTATTTTGATAGAGATCGCATTAAATCTGTAGATTGCATTGGGTAATATGGACTTTTTTTTTTTTTAAGATTTATTTATTTGAGAGAGGGAGAGGGAGGGGGAGAGAGCAAGAGCCTGCAGTCCCCAGGCGCGGGGCAGAGCGGGGAGAGAGAGAATCCCAATCAGGAGCCATGGAGCCTGCTGCAGGGCTGGATGGCACAACTCTGAGATCATGACCTGAGCCAAAATCAAGAGTCGAATGCTTAACTGACTGAGTCACTCAGGTGCGCCTAATAGGGACATTTTAACAGTGTTTGTTCTTCCAGTCCATGAGTATGGACTATCTTTTCATTTGTTTGTGTCATCTTTGATTTCTTTCACCAGTGTTTTATAGTTCTCAGAGACAGGTTTTTTACCCCTTAAGTTTTTACCTATTTTATTATTTTTGGTATAATTGTAAATAGAATTGTTTTAATTTCTCTTTCTGCTACTTCATTATTAGTGTATAGAAATACAACAGATTCCTGTATATTGATTTTACATCCTGCTACCTTACTGAATTTGTTTATCAGCTCCGGTAATTTTTTGGTGGAGTCTTTAGGGTTTTCTGTATAGAGTATCATGTCATATGCAAATAGTGAAAGTTTTATTTCTTCCTTACCAATTTGGATGCCTTTTATTTCTTTTTGTTGTATGATTGCCGTGGCTAGGACTTCAGTACTATGTTGAATAAAAGTGGTAAGAGTAGACATCTTTGCCTTGTTACTAATCTTAGGGGAAAAGCTCTGTTTTTTCCCCATTAAGTATGATGTTAGCTGTGGGTTTTTCATATATGGCCTTTATTATGTTGAGGTATGTTCTCTCTAAACCTAACTTCGTTGAGGGTTTTTATCATGAATGGATGTTGTACTTTGTCAAATGCTTTTTCTGCATTTGTTGAAATGATTATATGGTTTTTATCCTTTCTCTTGTGGAAGTGATGTATCATGTTGATTGATTTGTGAATATTGAACCAAACCACCCCCTTGCATCCCAGGAATAAATCCCACCTGATCAGAGTGAATGATATTTTTTAATGTATTATGGATTTCGTTTGCTAATATTTTATTGAGGATTTTTGCATCTAGGTTCATCAGAGGTACTGGCCTACAGTTCTTTTTTTTGCAGTTGTCTTGATCTGGTTTTGGTGTCAGGGTAATGCTGGCCTCATAGAATGAACGTGGAGGCTCTCCTCCCTCTTCTGTTTTTTTTTTGGAACTGTTTGAGAGAATAGGTATTAACTCCTCTTTAAATGTTTGGTAGAATTCACCTGGGAAGCCGGCTGGTCCTGGACTTTTGTTTGTTGGGCGTTTTTTGATTACTGATTCAGTTTTATTGCTGGTAATCAGTCTGTTCAAGTCTTCTATTTCTTCCTGCTTCAGTTTTGGGAGGTTATAGGTTTCTGGGAATTTATCCATGTCTTCTAGGCTAATACATTTTAATGAAGATAAATAAGAATATAAAGTAGTTCACGATGATTACCAAGGGGACTTTAGCAAGAGAACCAAACTGTCATGGTTCATTTTTTCTTACTAACTGTGTGACCTTGAGAGTGTTACCTAACCTCTTTGTGTTTCTATTCCTTAATTTGTAAAATGGGAATATTAATAAAGTCTATTGCATAGAATTTTAGGATTACATGAATTAGTATAGCTAATACCCTCAGAACATGGCTAGGCACATAGTGAATACCTATAAAGTTATTAGTGTTTATTTATTTATACTTTTGTTATTGTTAAAATAGCTGACACTTAGCTGAATCCACATTTTTCTTCATTTGGGAGAAGTTATGGGGTTTCAGTTGGTGGAGAAGGAGGTAAACCTGCATCATCAGCATTTCTCTTTTCTTTTCTTTTCTTTCAAGATTTTATTTAATTATTTGACACAGAGAGAGGCAGCAAGAGAGGGAATACAAGCAGGGGGAGTGGGAGAGGGAGAAGCAGGCCTCCCGCTGAGCAGGGAGCCCAAGGTGGGGCTAGATCCCAGAGACGCCTAATGACGCCCAGATCCCAGGCACCCCAAGTATTTCTTAATCTAATGTAGTTGCTTTGCTTTGGAGTTCATGCATCTTTTAGAAATACATCAATTTTACAAGACCCCCAAAGACTGAGTGGAGTTGTTCATTTGACATTCCTTGCCCCATACAGAATTTTAACGTGTCTTGTACTGACCTTTACCTTTTATTCATCATTACAAATGAAAAGCTCATTCTTGCTTTTCATGTCGTTCAGAGTTAACCAGGGTGCATCTCTTCATTCTTCTTTTTGTTAAATTTTGACGCTGTTCATTGGTGCTTCTAACTTCATTGGCACATTATATTCTGAGGGCAACATACTGTGTTTTCCCTTAGATCATTTCAGCTTTGCATTCAGTGGTACTTTGAAACTAATCCTCTGAACACTTGGGTTTTAATCAAGTCTCTATCAATTAGCTTTAGCCTCTAGCAATTTACAGCATGTGTCTGGGCCTTGGTTTTTGCTTTATTAATTGAAAGGATGAGGCTTCCAACTTTACACTTGGTTCTAGGAGATGAGAAGAAAACTTCTGACTTGGTTTATAGAAGTTTGCCAAAGTGTGAGATAAAATCTTGGGCAGGTTTCTCTGGGCTGCTTGTGAAGTGCTCTGTTGATGAGGGAGAAGCGAAAAGTGCGAAGCTCAATAGATACTCCCTCACCTGGAGAGAGCAGTTCCATTACCTTAAGTTGTCCTGCAGGCTCCAGACAGGAGCTCCACTGATAAAGTGATGATCCACTTTGAAAATGGAAAACATGAGATGTGTTCTAGGGAATTTATAGTAAGGAGGCACATAGTGAATACCTATAAAGTTATTAGTGTTTATTCTTTATGTATACTTTTATTATTGTTCAAATAGCTGACACTTAGCTGAATCCACATTTTTCTTCATTAGGGGGAGGTTATGGGGTTTCAGTTGGTGGAGAAGGAGGAGGTAAACCTGCGTCATCAGCATTTCTTAGGAGGTAGGTATTATGGGAATGTTATCAATTAAGTACAAGATGAAAAAAATGCATGTTCAGTAGCTTCAGAGCACAGAAGGGGGGTTAAGGTTGGAGAGGATCGCTGGATATAGCCTGACACAAGGAGGAAGGTGGCCTGCCTTCTTGTTTACGAGGAGGTAGAAATCAGTTCCTGTCTCGCATTAACTGTACGCCTCATCTTCAGGAGCTCTAAGCTTGCCTTTGGGGTGGGAATGGGTGTATGGGGGCATTGGGTGGCACAGGCTGTAGACCATCTTATCTTTTTTTTTTTTTTTTAAAGATTTATTTATTTGAGAGCGAGAACACGGGTGAGTGAGAGAAAGTGGGGGGCAGGGCAGAGGGAGAGGGAGAGAATCTCAAACAGACTCCACACTGAGCATGGAGTCTGATGCAGGGCTCGATCCCACAACCCTGAGATCATGACCTGAGCTGAAATCAAGAGTCTCAACTGACTGAGCCACCCAGGCACCCCTCTTTTTAAATAAACTTTGTTTTTTATTCTTTTTAAAAATTTTTAGAAAGATTTTATGTATTTGTTTGTCGGGGGTAGAGAGAGAGAGAGTGTGTGTGCAGAAGCCAGGGGAGTGGCAGGCAGATGGAGAAGCAGACTCCCCACTGAGCAGGGAGCCTGATGCAGGGTTTGAGCCCAGGACCCTGGGATCATGACTGAGCCAAAGGCAGACACTTAACTGACTGAGCCACACAGGTGTCCCTAAACTTTGTTTTTTAGAATAGTTTTAGATTTATAGAAAAATTGTGAAGATAGTACATAGAGTTCCCATATACTCACATCCCGTTTCCCCTGTTATTTACATCTTAACCAATGTTGATATTAACTAAAATTCATACTTATTCAGATTTTCTTAGCATTTACCTCATTCCTTCTTGTTTTGCAGGATCCCATCTAAAATACCATATTACATGTAGTTGTTCTATCTCCTTGGGCTGTCCTCGGCTCTGATAGTTTCAAGGATTTTCCTTGTTTTTGATGGCCGTGACAGTGCTGAGGGTTACTGGTCAGGTATTTTGTAGGATGTCAGTCTTGGGTTTTGTCTGATATGTTTTTCTCATGTTTAGAGTGGAGCTATGGGTGTTTGGGAGGTATGAATGCCTGCCACATTTTTATTGTATATTAAGTATACATAATGAGCATCATTTTTCGGTGTTGATGTTGATCTTGATCGTTTAGCTGAGTTCGTATTTGTCAGGTTTCTCAACTTCAAGGTTACTCTACCCACCCCCAAACCCCTTTCCATCCTGTAGGAAGTGGAGGAAATCACTGTGCACAGCCCACACTTAAGGAGGAAGAAGTTATGCTCTAACTTCTTGAGGGCATAGTATCTACATCATTTTTTTGGAATTCCTCTGCATGGGAGACCATTCTTTTTTTACTGTCTCCTTCATTTCTTGAGGCTCTCTAAACATATGCATTGGGGGTGTCTTTGGACCCTGCCTTTGGAGGGAATGTAGGCTCAATTCCTGAACCCTAATTCTGCCCAGAATATCTGGTATGTGCTGATGTCAGGCACATAATTTCATTTCATAATTAGAAAGGAAAGGCACAAAATAACATGTGTCTGATCGAGGTGACCTGTGATTAAAACTCATTCATACTAGAGGATCAGCAGGTACAAAGGACTAATATGAGTTGTGTTTCAGTTTGGATATGGAGAGGAAGTTAGAGTACGACAGGAATTTGGAAAAGCGCTGGACTAGGATAATCAGATAACAAAGAGTTAATATTTATTGTGCAGTGGGTATCAGCTACTATTGTGGTTGTTTTACATTTCGTCCTCATGCCAATCCTATGAGGTAGGTGTGACGATTCCCTTCAAGTTTACAGGTGAGGAATGCGAGACCTATGAGGGGGTAAGTTATCCACTCAAGGTCACACAGCTAGGAAGTGACAGACTCTCCTAGTTGCCTACCTAGTATTCTTCTCCTTCTTTCTTAGTCAGTGGAACCCTCTGCTGCCAAATGTGGCAATGTGCCCACCTATGAAATGACTTCTACCAGCTTACTAATGAGATGCAAGTAAAAGTTGAGTGGGGTTTCTAGGAAAGTGCTTTAAAGAGGGGACACAGGGGTGGGGGCGCCTGGGTGGCTCAGTCGGTTAAGCATCTGCCTTCGGCTCAGGTCATGATCCCCGGGTCCTGGGATCGAGCCCTGTGTCTGGTTCCCTGCTTAGCGGTGAGTCTGCTTCTCCCTCTTCCTCTGCTTCTCTGCCCACTCATTCTCTCTCTCAAATAAATAAATAAAATCTTAAAAAAAAAAAGGGGGGGGGACTCAGCTGCACAGAATATCCTTTTGCCCTTCCTTCCCTCTCCTACCAGGAATAAGGAGCCGTAGCTCCCAGCAGCCATCCTGGCCATGAGGTTACCTTGAGGATGGAAGCCGTGCACTGAGAATGGTGGAGCAGAAAAATAGCTGGACTCTCACTTAGTTCCTAGTGACAACAGAGTCATCGTACGAGGTTTTGATTGCCTGGCTCCTTTATTTGAGAAAATATAAACTATCTGGTTTAAGTCACTGTTATCTTAGGCCTGTACAGCTACCAGTTGAATGCAGTTCCTGACTGATACAAATTCTAATTTGATCTTTCTTTCTCTCTTTACCACCAGGCTTAATGCATTTTGGTAACATGAGGTTACCTTAGGATACCTAGATTCTTGTTACTGTTTTGTTCTTTATTATAATGTGACCACTGAAAATTCACTTACAGCACCCCCCCCCCGGCTTTGCGTCTTTTGAAAGGGAATTATTCATTCTCTGCTTTATAAGTTTATTCTAGGGAAGGTGCTTGTGAACTTCCAAGTTCTCCTGTTGTGTGATGAATAGTTCTTGAAGAGGGTCACGGTCTTCCTAGGACAAGTTGAAGGGTACTGAAAAGGAAACCTGTAGGATCTGAGAACAGTTTCCTGATGTTGTCATTTTGCTTATTGCCAGGTCAGAGTATTTCTCAGGGAACAAATAAATGGAAGCTGTGACGGGAGGTGATTTTTGTCCCTCCTCTGCTGCATAGGAGCAGGTTAACAATTGTATTGCTGATGAGCCCTACAATGCATGCCAGGCCTGCCGCTTAGGATTCAGAGTTCATTTGTGTTCGATATGGCTGCCTTCATTTTACTGGAGCATTGTTTCCTGAAGATACATTAAGCAAGGAATCACTATACTGGAAGATAACTAAATGCTTTTTCTCTGAGAGCTGGCCAAGAACAAGGGGCGCAGAAGACAAGGTTTGCATAACATGTGGGGAATTAGTTTTTCTAGCAATAAAAATCATCATTTCCAAATAGTCCTTTGAAACTCGTACAGAGATGTTGGCAAAAAACTGGAAGGCCCCTCAGCATGGGGCTGCTCATGTAAATGATCCCTTTATTTCCCCAGAAGGACCCCCCCCTCTACACACACTAGTTCAGTGGAGATAACTGGAGCTCTGGGATCATAAAGTACAGTTGTGTTACTCAGTTGAGGTATAACTCTCACCAGTGGAGGCTGTGGTTTTTAAGTAGAATTCATTTGGAATAAGGATTGCATTTGAATATTACTGTTATGTGAAATGCCTAATACCACAAACATTGTACTTCTTATACTGTTGTTCCTTTTCTTCTTAGAAAATTTCTTTTGTTATTAAACTTTAGTACATGGCGTGTAGTATTTTTTACATTTCTGTAGCAATGGGTGCTCTAAACAGTGCTTCTCAAACTTCAATATACCTGCAGATCACCTGGAGATCCTATAAAAATGTGATCCCTAATTTAATAGGTTTGGGGTGGAGCCTTAGATTCTGCATTTCTGACAAGCTCCAGGTGATGCTACTGCTGCTGGTCCCTGGACCACATTTTGTGTCACAATGCCTATAATTACGTTTACACCTCAGTGCCAAAGTTCTCAACATTGGCTAGGCGTCCGAATCAGATCAGGTGCAGAGTTTTATTTATTTATTTATTTATTTATTTATTTATTTATTAAAGATTTTTAATTTATTTATTTGACAGAGAAAGTGAGCACAAGCAGGAGGAGCAGGAGAGGGAGCAACTCCCTGCTCAGCAGGGAGCCTGATGTGGGGCTGGATCCCAGGACCCTGGGATCATGACCTGCGTCGAAGGCAGATGCTTAACCAACTGAGCCACCCAGGTGCCCCCAGGTGCAGAGCTTTAAAAAAAAAATACGCTCCTGACCCCATCTTCAGATTTCCTGCTTAATTCTGGTATAGTTGCTGGGGAGCTGGATTTTTGAACTTCCATGTGAGAGGTGAGACTCACTGGCTTAGTGTCCTATTAAAAAATGTGATGTTGAGTGGTTTCAGTGTGATTTGTAATTTGAACCGTTAAACGTATTTAATCCCTCTGTTACCTTGTAGAATAAGGAGGCTGCATATAAAGAATGTTGTAAGGCGCTATCATTGAAGTAACTGGAAAGCAGTGTATGTGATGTTAATGTATTTTCAGAGTGCAAGAAGTAGAGGCCTGTTTGGCTAACCTCAGCTGATAGAGGTTTATTACAAGGATACACAGGTAAGTAAGTTGGAAGACGCAGGTATAGCCTCAGAAGTCATTTGGAAATAAGATTTGCTCTGGGAATCTCATAGCAAATAGCGACTCCAGAGAACATTTCTTTGTAAGTTGGGATAACTGTTCCTTGTATGTCAGTGACACTACCATTTTTGTGACTTACTGAAGTTACTGGAGAATTGGCTGTCTTGTTTTTCTTACAGTCAGCCTCTTCAAGAAAGAGGCTCTAAGTAGGTTGGCCAGCTACTGTCCTGCACCCTTTTGGGCAGTGTTCTCAGGCCAGTTTACCTCAGGCTCAGGACAAACTATAGACAGCTAGCTACCTTTCGTGGACCCATCTCAGATCCCTTCTCCTGGAGGAGTGTCCTAGGGGCCTGGGGTAGCTGCATAGAAAAATTGAGAATCACCTGCGGCTGCTTCTATCAGATAGGACTTTGGATCTTGGGGATGTTACGAGGTTTATTAGAATGTGGAGGATAAAATTGGCAGACCCCATGCATGACCTGAACGCTCTGACTTCCGGTAATGAGTTCCATGAGGGGAGAGACTTACTTTTTTTTTTCCTTCATTGTTAGAGCCTCATAACTCAGAACAGTGACTGGCACATATGGTCAATACATATCTGCCAAATAGAATACAACTGAACTTTTAAGAAATGATTTAATGTGGTCTTTATTATTTAATTACGTTTTATTTTTACCCAAATCCTTACGTACACAATGATGGAAAGCAAATTCCTACTTTGTTCATGGATTACCCTGTTGAGAAGAAAGGATGTGCTCTGACACCAAGGAACTTCACAGTGTTCTGTTTCCTTTTAAGTCTTCAGAGCTTTAGATGTTTGCCACTTGGTGTCATCAGTACAGCTGATGCCAGGCTTTGGTCTGAAAGGGCAGCAGATGGATGTCCAGTCCAGGGCTGGGAGTCCTTCCTAACGGTCTCCCTTCGGTTCGTCTTGGCCTCGGGGCAGTAAAGCAGCGCCGCGGGGCCTTGCACTCGTGGGCAGTTCAGCCGGCCACTGCGGACCGTTGTGGATTCTTGGGGCGAGCGGCTCGTCCCCGCCCAGGGCGCCGCCATCTTGGGTCCCTGTTGAACCTGCTTTTAAAGTTGAGACGCAGATTTTGGATACTTGGCCACAGAAAGGAGGCTAATTTTCAGGTAAGGAGAGCGACACTGGGAAGATAGGAATCTCGTTACTTAACAGCTGCTGCTGCTGAAAAGCCCCAGCCCCTGAGGGAGGAGTGACCAGCGGGGCCAGCGACAGATGGGCTATAGGGCGTCAAAGCGAGCAACAAGTTCAGCGCTGCCAACTTGACCTGACTGGGGAAGAGGAGGTTGCCTTTTCATAGCCTCTCTGGGAGAGGGGCAGTGATACTGAACATTTAGGAGGAAGTCTTAATTAGAGCATTTTGCTGTTAGTGTAAAATGACGAGTACTTAACATAGTTCTTGGAACAAACCTTTCAACAGCTCCTTGAGCAGAAGGATTTTGGAAACTTTCGTTCACTGAGAAGAGAGGAAGCGCTGAAATAAAACAAGCATTTATTTGGGGTCTTAGAATTGCAGTTCAAGGGAGCACAGATTCGGGTAGCAATTCAGACTGTGTCCCGTTGAGGAGTAAGAGCCAAGAGTCTGTATTAGCAATTTGGGGAAATAGCAGAAAACTTAAGTTGTTTTCCAAAAATGATGGATTGGAAGGTATAATTACATTTTACAATTAATTAGTTTTCTGGGTACATTACAATTAATTAGTATTCTGAGTCCATTTATTAAGAAAATATTTTCTGCAGTGTCCAATTTTTTGAGAATATAGGTGTACCAGTCTTGTGTTCAGTCATGTGCTTTTGCCCAGTTCAATAGTCCAGAGTAGTTACTGTTTCAAAAAACAGGATGACGTTTTAGTCTCTAAAATAAAGCGGCTCATGTTCAGAGGTTTTAGACAGGTTCACACTTTGCAAGGTAATTTGGTGCTAATCACTTCATAGGTTTCCAAAGAATGTTCAATGATAATGAGGAATTATGGGTTTTAATTCTAATATTCTTTAATTCTTTGCTCACTTAATTGAAAACTAGATTTCTTAGTCCTGTAGTAGGTTTTTAAAAAGTATCAACTCTTTGGCACGTTTGAACAAAATACTTTATCAGTCACTTGTTTAGTGCTTAATATATGTCAAAAACTCATGTAATTCCCCCTAATAATACAAAGTCAGATTCTGTTTTTCAGATGAGAAAATTGAGGCAGAAAAATTAAGTGGGGCTGAGCTTTGAACCCCTGCAGTCTTTTTTCTGCTTTAATTTAAAAATTTATATACAGAGGTGCCTGGGTGGGTCAGTCGATTAAGAGTCTACCTTCAGCACAGCTCTTGATCCCTGGGTCCTGGGGCTCAGCAGGGAGTCTGCTTCTCACTCTGCCCCTCCCCCTGCTTGTGCTCTCTCTCAAATAAAATCTTTAAAAAAATTTATATATAGTAAAATTGACTTCTTTTTTGGTACATACTTTTATGAATTTGAATACATGTATAGATTTATGTGACTACTGCCATTGTCAGGATACAGTAGATTCATGTGAATACTGCCATTGTCAGGATACAGAATGCTTTCATCACCTTGAAATTCCTGTGCTGCCCCTTACAGTCAAACCTTCCCTACACCCTTAGCCTCTGGCAACTGCTCATCTATTCTCTGTCTCTTTAGTTTTACCTTTTCCATAATAGGGTATAAATGGAACCCTTATGCATCTGACCTTTGAGACTGGCTTCTCTCACCCAACACAATGTTGTGGAGATTCATTCGTATTGTTAAAATAGTTTGTTCATTTTACTGAGTAGAATTCTATGAACATACCACAGTTTGTTTATCCACTCACCTGATGAAGGATATTTAGGTTGTTTTCAGTTTTGGGGGATTATGAATAAGCTGCTATAAATATTCATACATAGTTTTTTGTGGAGAAGTTTTTATTTCTGTAGTTTTAAGTACCCGGATACCCGTTTCGTGGGTCATATGGTAAATGTATGTTTAACTTTATAAGAAACTGCCAAACTATTTTCCGGAGTGGTGCTATACCATTTTGCATTATTGCCGAATGTATGAGAATTACATTTGTTCCGCATCCTCATTGGCACTTGGTATTGGCAGTTTTTCTTGTTTGTTTTCACTGTTCTGGTAGATGTATAGTAATATTTCATTGTGGCTTTAATGTGCATTTCCTTAATGGATAATGATGTTGAGCATCTTTCATGTGGCTGATTGATACCCATGTATTGTCTTTGCACATTTTAAAATTAGGTTGGTTGTTTTCCTGTTGTGGAGTTTTTAAGAGTTTTTCATATATTTTACATTCAAATCTTTTGCTGGATATAAGATTGGAAGATAGTTCTAATCTGCAGCTAATTTTTTCATTCTATTCGCAGTATCTTTAGCTCTTTGAACAGCTTGAAAATAGCTGATTTAAAGTGTCTAGTAAGTCCAGTGTCTGTTCTTCCACAGGAACCATTTATATTGATTGTCGTCCCCCCCCCGCCATGTGAGCCATCCTTTCTTGTTTCTTTGCATTCCTTGTAATTTTTGGTTGAAAACTGGACATTTTGAATATTACAATGTAGCAACTCTGGAAATCAGATTCTTCTCCCACCGCAGGTTTTATTATTACCGCTTACTTTGGGTATAGTTTTTCAGTGACTTTCCTGAACTAATTTTGTAAAGTATGTATTCTTTTTGACATGTGACACTGAAGTTTCAGTTACATTACCTTAGCGATCCGTTAGTGATTGGATAGTTTTCCTTAAATCTCTAGCGTATCCCCCAACCCAATCTCTCAGTCTTTGCAGTGGGCTCTGTGTGTATATCAAAGCACACCTTCAAGGCCCAGCAGGCAGTGTACAACTTTGTTCAGCCTTCACTTTCTGCTTGTGCAGAGCCTGAAGATCAGCCCGAAATGAGAATTTAGGCCTTCTCAGATCTTTTCTGAGGATCCGCCTGCCCTGGCCACGCACATGGCTTTCTAGATTCCCAGGAATATGCGGGAGCTTTTCAAAGCCCTTATTCCCCAAAGCATTTTATTCTCCAGGCTTTCCTCCCAATGTCTTTGGTTAGTCTGTTGTTTCCCCCAACTGTTACCCATTGTCTCATGCAGCAACAACTAATGTGTTTATTCGCCTGTAAATATTTTCAACAAACTTCCTCCAGCTAGCCACTTTTTAGCACCTGGAGAGTTCTGAGTTAAGCAAGATAAAGGCAAGTCTTTTGTGCTAGTCTTTCAAGGCACCCATTTTACAGTTGACCTTTGAACAACGCAGGTGTGAACTGTGTGGGTCCACTTATACACAGATTTTTTTTTTTTTTTGATCAGTGTAGTACTATAAATGTATTTTCTCAGTGACATATTCTTAGCTTTACTGTAAGAATACAGTATATAATACATGTAACATATAATGAATGTGTTAATAGACTATGTTATCAGTAAGGCTTCTAGTCAATGGTAGGCTTTTAGTAGTTAAGATTTGGGGGAGTCAAAAGTTGTGTGTGGATTTTCAACTGCATGGAGGGTTGGCATCCTCAGCCCCCACATTGTTCAAGGGTCCACGGTATTACAGTTTGTGAATGAGGTCTGTGCTACTTTTTTTTTTTTTTCTCCTTCTTTTGATACTGGTACTAGGAAGGCAAGCTATTTTCAAGGCTACCACTGAGCTGGAGAATGGGGGATGAAGCCAGGGTAAGTTAAAATGTTACAAAGCTCATTACTTTAACCAAAATTCAGATTATTTTTAAGTGTTTCGCTGGACTTAAGTGTAGTAAGAGGTTGTTGCCAGCTTTTGGTTAGTTTCCAGTGTTACAGAAAAGTTGGTTCTGCAGTTCCTGCCAGTTTTTTTTTTTTTTTTTTTTAATTGATTTTATAGAGGACAGACTTTTGGAGCTCCTTACTCTGCCATTTTCACTGACGTTACTCAGGTATGGATTTTAGAAGATCTGATCGTCAGTCTTTTTATGAGCAAGTTAGCCAAAGTTTTCCCAGTTAATACTAAAAGAGAAGGTGTGGATATTCTTACTCATTTTGGAGTGTTTGTGTATTGTACAATAGCATTATCAGAGTATTTCAGGAGTCTCGTGCATTGGATTACAGTGCTGGGGTCAAGATCCTCCATTTATTTTTTGTATTTTTATTTTTTATTTTTTCAAGATTTTTATTTATTTATTTGACAGAGAGACAGAGAGAGAGAGGGAACACAAGCAGGGGGAGTGGGAGAGGAAGAAGCAGGCTCCCAGCAGAGCAGGGAGCCTGACTTGGGGCTCGATCCCAGTACCCTGGGATCACGCCCTGAGCCGAAGGCAGACGCTTAATGACTGAGCCACCCAGGCACCCCCAAGATCCTCCATTTAAACCCTGCATAGGCAGCATGCTTTTCTCAATTCCAGGCCATAGACAATCCTTAATCTCTGTTGCTTTTTTTAAAAACATGCTTGCTAAGGGATATCTGGCCAGGGAAACTCCATATTGCTCTTGTTGTTAAAAGAGAAAGTAGCTTTTTTTTTTTTTTTTTTAAAGATTTTATTTATTTGTTTGAGAGAGAGAGACAGAGCATAAGCAGAGGGAGTGGCAGGCTGAACAAGGAGACTGATGCAGGACTCGAGCCCAGGACCCTGGGATCATGACCTGAGCCAAAAGCAGATGCTTAACAGACTGAGTCACCCAGGCGCCCCAAGAGAAAGTAGCTTTACTGCACTGTTGACACTGTTGTGATTGATGTAAATCAGTCATGTGTTAACACTCCGGGGAGTGGAATTGATGAGGGCATGGTGTGTGTCACTTTATATGTTGCTGTGTTGTTTGAGTTTCCTCCAATGAGTATTACTTTAAGAAATAAATTTAAGATACCATGTGAAATAATTGTCTACTGGTCTAGTGTATTTGTTGCTCATATTATAGCCTTTAAAAAATAGCCTTAAGATGAGTTATTGCAATGATCATAGCAAATGCTGTCCAGTTGATGAAAGAAATGATAGATAAAGTGAGGACATGGTAATAGGAAGGAGGTATATAATTGTGTTTCCTGTGAAGATCATTTTTCAGGCATTGGCGAATTTATCATTTGTTCACCTATTCGAGCTTATGATGTTCGCTTGTTTATATGAAAGCCATAATCACTTGAAAAGCAAATCCTCATTTTATAGCCATACTGTTGAAAGCTATTAAATATAATCAAAACCTACCCTTAGCATTCTCTGCCTTATACTTTCCTGTATATCTCATCTCCATCTTGTGGCCCAGCAGAACCTTTTGTAGAGGACTAGATTCAGGAGACTGCGTTCTAATGCTCAAATTGCAACTAGCCAGTTGTGTGACCTTGATTTAATCTCTTTGGGTCTCAAATTCATCATCGATAGTGTGAAAGATTTAGGCCAGTGATCTGGAAACTATATTCCTGTGGGCCAAATCTGACTCACTGTTTTTGTAAATAAAGTTTTATTGCAACACAACCATGCTTATCCATTTATATATTGTCTGTGGCTGCTTTTGTGGTGTGTCTGCAGAGTTGAGTCGTTCTGACAGAGTCATGTGGCCCGTGAGCCTAAAATATGTGCTGTCTGGCCCTTTATGGAAAAAGTGTGCTGTAACAGCCTATCAAGTTTCCTTCCAGTTCAAAAGTTCTTTTAGTTTTGGGATACTTGGGCCAACCTTTGTTTTTAACCATCGGATTGCTTCTTAGCAGATCAACAGAAAAACTCAACTGGAAGAGGGGAAACAAATCATATATTGTTATTTGTTAGACACCTGTATCTGTGATAAATCTGTCATATTTTGTTGTTAATGCTGTGGTTATAAACAACTTCTAAAGCTCAGTATCTCACTTTTCTTGTGCATTCTGGGATCCTGGCTGAAGGAGCAATCCCTAACTGGGAAAAAGAACAATGGAGAAATCATGTGCCACCTCTTAAAACTTCTATTCAGAAGTAGCTTATATTACGTCTACTCATATTTCTTTGGCCAATAGTGTTAGTGGTACGGGGAAGTGTAATCTTTCTGCAGAAGGCCCTGCAAGTCACCTGGCACCTTCAGTGGGTGGATACTCCTTCTCCAGGGAGGGCTGTGAGTCACTGGGAACATCATCATCTACCGCAGCCTCCCTAAAAGGTTCGATAGTGTGAGCAGACCAGAATCATGGCAAAAACTTGGGTTTTAGGATTCTTTGTGTGTTATTTTTCATGAACTTTCTGTAACTAGTAACTAAAAATTGGCCCATTGAGCTTTTGGAATATATTCTGATTCTCTCAACTTGCTTATTTAATAAATCCTTAATGTAAGAATATAATGTGTCTGGATTTCTTTTCTTTCTTTCTTTCTTTCTTTCTTTCTTTCTTTCTTTCTTTCTTTCTTTCTTTCTTTCTTTCTTTCTTTCTTTCTTTCTTAATAGACTCTTGATGTCTTTAACCTATGTTTCTTACCCTGAAACCTCGGTAAAGTTCTTAACTTCCTCCCTCACCATGATTACTTACATTTTTTAATCATCTCTTACCAAGTTCTGTTGAACATGCACTCCTATGTAGCCCTTGACCCTGTCCTCTTCTCTCTGTCCTCATTGCTGCCATCCTGGTCCAGATATTTTTCACCATTCGCAACATCCTTATACCTAGCTTTTCTACCTCCAGACTTGCTTTTCTGTAATTCATTCACTACGCATCCATCAAAATGATTTTTCTAAAATGCAAATTGACCATGTTATTCCCCAGCATTAAAAATCTTTCAATGTCTTGTATATTGTATCGTCCCCTAAAAGCTCAGATTTCTTAATGTGGCTTGGCACCTTTCTTTCCTGGGAATTCCCAGATGCCCTGTTAGGCTTACTTAACTTTTTCATGACTGGAAAAAGTCTTTGTTCAAGAAAGATTTTTCTAGAGCCCATTTTATGAATTCACACAGTATTTGGTAGATGTTTTCCATTTGTAGAGATTCAAACACTTGATGACAGGTATTGTGGAAAGCCGACTGTGTGCAGTTTTTTTTTTTTTTTTTAAAGATTTTGTTTGAGAGCCCTGTGCGAATGGGAGAAGGGCAGAGGGGAAGGGACAGGGACAAGCGGACTGGAGCGGAGCCCCACGAGGGGCTTGATCTCAGGACCCTGAGATCATGACTTGAGCTGAAACCAAGAGTTGGAAGCTTAACCGACTGAGCCACCCAGGCGCCCCACTGACGGTGTAGTTTTCAGCATGATCCAATAGCAAGGGTGCTCCTGTCCTGATGCTCAGTGGTTGTTCTTTCTTGGAAGAGCTTGGTTAGGCCTGATGAGCTGCAAAGAAAGGTAGGTTGACATTGGTATTGTTTTGCTTTCTCTGTGACCTGCTTTTAGAAGTTTAAAATGTATCCATTTTGGAATGAGTCCTTTATTTGGCCCCTTTTAGTGAGCTAACATATTTTTCCTTATGATACCAACTCAGCAGCTTCTGGACAAAAGAATGTGGAAAAAAGGGCACTTTTTAAATACTATCTCCTCGAGGTCTTTCATGTTAGGTCTCTGTTTCAGAAGTAAAAATAGTTTCATTGAACTCATAGGGGGAGAGGAGATTTCTACTGACATCCAGATACTTGGATTTGAAGATGATCTAGTGATTTTAGTTTTTAAGGCCAGATGTTTTCATTATTTAAAAAATTCATTGACACAAAATTTCTTTGATCAACCAACTGTTATCCTTTCTTTTTATCTAGTCTAGTTATATGGAATTATTAATAAAATGAACCTGATACCGCTCAACTCTGAAGCTTTGCAGATGCTGTAACCACAGCTTTGTGTTATTGTAAGCTAATTTTAAAAAGCAGGCTTAATTTTTTTTTTTTACAGCAAGGTTTAAAAAAACACAACTGTACATCTGTATAAACAGTTAAAAAGGAGTCGGAAGCATCTTGACCACATCCTTAAGCATGAGGATTGTAAAAGGTTGTAGTGATGAATACAGTGGTTACATGGGGGATTTGAACTTTCTATGTTAGATATTTCTGTACATTTCTATTATGGGGTGCCTGAACTCACCACCCTGAGATCAAGACCTGAGTGGAGCTCAAGACTTAGATTCTTAAGCTGCTGAACCACCCAGGCACACTTTTTTTTTTTTTTTTAATCAGTATTGGGAAACAAATTTTTAAAGATTTTTTTTTTTTTTTAAATGAAAAGTTACTTGGTTTCCTCCTCCTTAGGGAGGGAACAGTCTTCTCTTCAGGGTTAGAACAGGCTGCCTTGTGGTACTTACAATATTGTTCAGGTTCTATGAATAAATAAAGGAATCCTTGAGCATCTTAAAATTACATGAGAATGTATGTGCACATAAGTGTTTTCTTTGGGGCCCAGAGTGAGAGTGATGTGGGGAAAAGAGTCCATAATTAAAACAGTCTTGTGAGTCTGTTTCTCGAGTCTTGTGCTCTCTGAGCTTCAGATTGCCTGCTCAGCATCATTAGTTGGGTATCTGATAGGCTTCTCAAATCTAAGATGAATGTATTCCTTCCTATTGCTGCTATTAACAGATTAGTACAACCTTAGTGCTTCCAACAGCATGACTCTATCGTCCACAGTTCTGGAGGTCAAAAGTCTGAAATCCGTTTCACTGTGCTAAAACCAGGGTATCTAGGTCTGCATTCCGTCTGCAGCCTCTAGGGAGAATCATCATTGCCTTTTTTAACTTCTAGAGGCTGACCACACTCCTTGGCTTGTAGCCCCTTGCTCCGTCCTCAGATCCAGCAGTATAGGTGCTCCTCTCTCCCTTCTGCTTTAGTCCTGTGTCTTCTGCATAATCTGGTCAACACCTCAGACTCTGACTCTCCTGCATTCCTTTTACAAGAAAATTTGTGATTCTGTTGGGCTCACTCAGATAATCCAGTGTAATTTCTCCATTTCAGAATGTTTAACTTAATTATGTATGGGAAGTCTTTTTTTTTTTTTTTTTTTTTTTTAAACCAGATAAGGTCTCATAGTCACAGGTTCTGGGGATTTCACCATTGACATCCTTGGGGGAATTCAGCCTACCACTGGATTAGGTAGCCCATCACATCTGTTCCTCTTCCATCCTTCCTCATTTCATTTAATAGTATGACCATTCTGAAGCCAGTAACATAGGAGTCATTCTTGATTTCTCTTTTCAGGTCCTTCTCTTTCCCATCCTTGTATCCCAATTACTAATCTCATCATCCATATCCAGTCCATTACATCATATCTAAATCCGGTCAAAGTATAATCTCTGAAAGTATTATCCTAGTTTTGCTCAACTGCATCTAGAATCTATCTTCTTCTCACTAATTTTCACTAAAATCAGAAACTTTCAGCATTTTGGAGCCCTAGGCTCTCATCCTATGTTATTCTTTTCACTCCTGGATGTTCATAGTTAATTATGGTACAAGGTAGTGTGGGCTAGGTGTCATAAGAGTGGCACAAAGTGCCACAGGACTAGACCCCAGTCACGCTCTTCCAACCACATGGAGAGGGGAAGTGAACACTTACATGGTAAAAGATGCCGTGGAGAGAATTTGGGTTGAGGATGATTATCCTGAACGACAATTCGAATTTCCTATTAAGATTTCAGTCTTTTTTTATTCTTATGACAGTGAGCATTTTCTCTTAATGTTGATAGTAGGGAATATTATTAGTCTAACCTCCTGTTATTTTGAGTGACTCCTTCCTCTTCCTCCCTTTCCTGAAGAAGGAATATGTTTAATAAAATTCTCAGGTAGCTGATTTCTGGTATGTAAATAAACTACACAGTCAAATGTGGTGAGGAGAATAGTACAGCTTCAGAATGAAGTCAAGCATCTGAAAAGATAAAATACCCACTATTGAAGTAACATCAAAATGCAACCTCCGTATTTTATTATTTTGAATTCTTTTTCCATAATGTCCCCACATTTTGAGGGTGACTTTACAATTTAGTGAAATAAAGGAAAAATGGGTGATTACTTGAAATAGTCCATTTGTTAATAATAATAGAAGATCTGGAAATAGCTATTTCCCCCCCCCACTTCTAGGATTAAAAATTGCTGATTGGATTTTCAGCAGCCTTAGTGTACAGCTTTATTTGTTAAATGTGATCTTAGCAAATCCCACCTTAGTTAAATTTCTCAAGATGTGAAAGTGAAAATTGTAGCATATTGAATCAGATATTCCAAGGAATAAAGTATTCTACAAATTAAAATCGATTTTTAAAGCAGAAATGCTACTGAGCCCCCCTCCGAAATAGAGTGTAAAGGTGTCCCTCTTTATTTCTTCCCCATTTGGTCATTTGTGGTGTCATTGACTAAATTTGTTACCAGTAAGTACTTGACATTTTAGTTGTGTGAATACAAATGTTTATTGATTTTTTTCCCTCTGGTAATGCGTACCAGTTGCTGTATCATATATTGGGTTAAACTTTACATTTTGTGTGTTAGCAGTTGAAACAGAAAATGTGTGTAGTTAGTTTGAACCTTTTTTTTTGAAATAGTCACATGGATTATTTAGAAGATCTTTAGAGAGTCCTAAATACATTACAGACTAATCATTTTTGTTGAATTTAAGCAGGAGAAAAATTTCCGTTTTTTAAAAATAGCTTTATTGAGATACAATTCACACACCATATAGTTCACCCATTTCCTGTTAATTTTTAAAGCCATTTCCTAGGGTCCTTTCAGTCTGCTTTTTAGATAGTCACTACCTCTTAATCAATAGACAGAAATAAGGGGGTTGAGGTTTATGAGAGAAGGGTGTTTCAGGAATAAACGGCAGGTAAAACAAGGCTTGGAGGTAGAAGTGGGATGAAGGAAATGAGAACAACATTGGTCTGGGTAAGAAGGAAAAAAAGGCAAATAGGAAGTTAGGTAGATGTCTTAATGATGAATTTTAAGTAGATGCTAAGAAACCTGGGCTTGTGCCTTTCTTCACCTTGGTTAATGGGGCCCTACTGTAAGGGTGCAGATGGGTAGTAGTGTAGACAGCAACCTTATGGAATCAAACCTTCCTCACGGATGCTCCAGGATACTTCATGTAGCCCTTGTGTTTTGCTCATTAATACATTGGTATCAGATTCTTACTCTCTCTGCTTCTTGTCTAACTCTGCTGCCATCTGACTAGCCCCCTCATGGCTTCTACATACACCCATGCACTGTGGTATGGGATTTTCTGTTCTCTTCTTTAATCATTCCCTTGCTCTTAACTCTCCAGTGCCTTCTCATTGCCCTGAGAATAATTCAGAATCCTTACTGGGGCCTTCCAGGCTCTGTAGGACCTGCCCTCAGTGCCGTCTCTGGTCTCAGTTCATACACTTCTCCTCCTTTGCTCACAGTGTTCTAGCATTGCACTGACCTTTCTGTTCCTCCTCACACATGCACCTAGCATATTTCCAATTCAGGACCTTTGTACTTGGTATTCACTTTACCTGGAATGTTCTTTGTCAGTTTTTTTTTTTTCCTTTACCCTTCTTTATGCGGGCCTCTATATAATGTCATCTTCTTAAGAGAAATTTCCCTGACCACCCTGTCTAAAGTGGAATCCCCTACCTTGGTTCTCTGCCCACTTCTCTTTTGTTTTTATCAGACTTTCCTATACATGACATTATAATAAACATTTATTTTGCATTTGATTATGGTCCCTCTCCCTCACTGGAATGTAAACTCCTTGAAGGCAGGCTTGATGTGTTGAATGTACTGCATTAGCCTCAATGGCCAGAATGGTGCCTAGAACATGGTGGGCACTTAATACTCTTGAGTGCATGCTGAATACCATACGATGTGTATTTACACTTCCCAGGAGAAGGGATCTGTTGGGTTGTCCAGTATTGAGTGCATCTGTCTGGTAAGAACTTAAGCCAACTGCCCCAACTACTGTGGACAGCTATTAAATCAGGTGCTTATCCCTGGTACATCCAACCAGTAGTGGCCAGGACAGTGAGGTCATGTGGTCCTCTTCTTTCGGTGTATCTTTCTTGCCCCTTGAATGGTCTGGTCCCTCCAAAAGTTTTAAGTTTCACCTCTTGGTTCATGAGAAAAATTTTGCCAGATCCCACGCTGCAGAACAAGTGCTTCCCGAGAGTCTGGAGAAATGATAGGAAACAGGATTGTGGCTTTCTTGACTCAGCTTCTTTATGTCCTCTTGCTGTGTTGTCCTGGCCCATACTTTTGTGTTCTTTTTCTTCCTGTTTGTTTTGATTTTAGTCTGTCCTCGCTCCTCTGTTTTTCTTTCTTGCCCCCTTTTTCTCTCTTGTTCTTTTTTGTCGGTTGCCATTTTGCTTTGCCCTCTGTGTCATTCCAGCAGTTGCCTAGATTAAATTGTTGCCTCCAGAAACCTTCCAGTTTACCTGTTTCACGTGCTCTTTTCTCTCCTTTGTTTGTTATGGCTGGAGAGATACGAGGAGGAGAATGAGACTGAAACATTTCTCTCCTTCATTATTTTATTTAACTAATATTTGAAGGTCCGTTTTGTGTAAGACATTGCGTCAGGTTCTGGGCTACCTCCATAAACAAAATAGCCAGGTTCTTAGTTGGGGAAACAAAGAGGTTGAGTGATTATTATTCATTCATTCATTTGTTCAAGTATTTACTGAAACTAGGATACAGTAGTTGGCAAAAACAAAGATTCTTATATTTTGGTAAGACGTACATTAACTAGACAATTACGCAGATGAATAATCTATTACAGCTGTGTTGAGTCCTACGAAGGAGGGCTCCATCATGCTATGAGAATATGTATTGGGGGATTTGTTGTGGCCGGGAGAGTTGGGGACAGCTTCCTCGAGGAAGGGAAAGGTGAGTTGCGATCTGAGGCACAATAAGAATTAACTAGGCAAAGGCAGTAGGGGAGCAGGAATAGCAGATGCAGAAGTCCGGCCCCCAAGAAGGGTTTGGAACATTTGAAGAATTGAACGCATGGAGAGCAGGGTGCTGTGAGGCTGAGGATGCAGGCAGAAATCAGGACCTGCAGGGCTTTGTCAGTCCTCTTAAGGACTTTGGTCCTGATCCTGTGAGCAAGGAGATGTCTTTGAAGTGCCGAAGCAGGGAAAATGGGGGGAGAAATGTATTAAAAAATCTTCATTGTTTAAACACTGGTCTGAATGCTGTGGAGAATAAATGGAGTTGAGCATAGGTAGGTGTAAGTGAGGGAGGGGGGACGTAGCCTCTAGTGGCAGTCATGCCTGTAGTGGCAGTCCAGAAGGGGGAGAGATTAATGGCTCTCAAGGATTTTAAGTTTCCAAACTTACCCTCATTTACTGTTAAAGGTATTTGTTTATCCAAAAAGTTGTTATTTGTAAGTTGACTTACCATGAAAGACACAGATGCAATGAAACTTAAGTTCATTCAAATGAGAAATGAAGGATGATTTAAATAAAAAGGGATGTGAATGGAATTATACTAGATAATCTAGGATAAAGATAATGACTGAAATTGAGTATATAACTTCGCTCTGAGCTCCTGGAAGCCTAGGTAAAGTAGGAAATAGTAGGTCATGGGATGGATTAACAAAAAGAAGCATGCTAAGTAAGCAAGGAATGTTATCCTGTCCTTATTAAACATTTAAAGTACTTTATTATTGGAGTAACATTAAACAACCCGGGCAGGTCCAGATTGTTGAAACCTAAGACCTCAGCTCTTGAGATCATGACATTAATCCATTTTTTGGTAGTAGGTCACACTGGTAGTTCAAAAAGCAATAATTTCAGAAAAATACAGAGCTGAATTATATAGACACATTTTTTATATGACCCCTTGCAGAGGCAAAGTGTGGGATAGTAGGGAAGTGAGGAATAGAGATAAGGTAAGAAGCCCATAATGCAAACCATGGGCCCAAAGTAAACTTTTTTTTTTCTTTAAATTTTTGAGAGAGAGCGCACAAGCAGGGGGAGCAACAGACAGACGGGGCGGGGGAGAGGGGGGAGAAGCAGACTTCCCTGAACAGGTAGCCCAATGCAGGACTCTATCCCAGGACCCAGGGATCATGACCTAGCTGAAGGAAGACGCTTGACTGACTGAGCCACCCAGGCCCCCCCAAAGTAAACTCTTAATATATTTCCTTGAGGACTTTACCTTTTGCCTTCACAGATACTTCTCTTCTTGCCCACTTCTCTAGTAGCCATTTTATTTGTGTCCGTATAACTTATTCATAGGAGGTAACTTTCTTGCCTTGTAAGATTCATAGTCAGGGACAAAGAATGTCATGCACAGAAGCAGCAGCCTTATTTCTCAGCTATTCACATTCCTACCACTAAAACATACTTTGAGAATAAAGAACCTCAAAACCAGAATCATTTCTGATTATTTTAATGAAGTAATCCAGAGTTCCCAGTGACTCTTCTGTGAGTTCTCTGCTCCTGGGCCTTAATCTCTGTGTATTCCCCTCCTAACCCTATACTTGGCCAGTGGCTTTATGTCTACTGTCCTGGTAAAATGTTAGGCCCAAAGGCACAGAAGGGTCCCAGGAGAGCCAGAGAGAGCAGTACAGTAAGGTACAGGATGTCAGATAAATCCAAATTATTGGCACCCAAGACCTCAGCTCTTGAGATAGTGGTCTTAATCCATTTTTGATAGTAGATCACACTGGTGTAGACTCCAGGGAGAGATTGAGCACAGCCTGTTCCCCAGCTTACCAGTCCTATCTGGGTCCAGACACCATTAATATGACATGACAGAGGTCCTCCAGAATCACCCTGAGGAAAGATAAAGGTCATGAGTGTAGTGAAAAGTGACCTTGAAGAGGAAAATGGTCTCAAGGTGGAGAGTTCCTTGGGATAGGGCAATGGAACCCACGGAGCTGGAGAACTCTAGAGGGAGCTAGACTTTTCACTGCATTAGGGGACGATCTTGGGAATTCTAGAATCATAGAATTTGAAATTGACAGAGACCTTAGCTGAATATACCAGTAGTGTCAAAATACTCATAACAGTAATAAAAAAATAAATTTAAAAAAAGGCAATGAAGATACACACACAAAAAAGCTCCCCCAACCCAAATACTCATCTGTGATAAAAAAGAGAAATTAATGTGATAACTTTTTTCCCTAAAGGTAAATTTCAATTGAATGGACTGTCCTTTTCCATTCTTAGGTTCATATTGCCTTTTTCTAATGTGACAGTAATCCTTATGTAAAATGATAGTGATCGTAGTTGATGGTTTGTCTCTCAGTCTTGCTACCTCTTTTTCTAACAGCTTTGCTGAGATATAATTCATACACTACACAATTCACCTGTTTAAAGTGCACAATTCAGTGGTTTTTAGTATATTCACAATGTTGTTCAACCATCATCACATTTTCATCACCCTCAGAAGAAACCCCATACCCATTAACAGTCACCCTCATTTCCTCTCAGCCCTAGGCCAGCTGGTAATCTGCTTCTGCCTCTATGGATTTCCATATTCTAGACATATTGTATAAATGGAACCATATGATATATGATCTTTTGTGTCTACCTTCTTTCACTTAGCATATTCTTTTCAAGGTTCGTCCTTGTAGTGTCTATCAGTGCTCCATTCCTTTTTATGGATGAATATTATTCCATTGTTTGGATAGACCACAATTTGTTTATCTGGTCATCAGTTGGTGGGCATTTGGATTATTTTCACTTTTTTGCCCTTACAAATAATGCTGCTATGAATATTCATGCATAATTTTTTCTGTGGACATGTTTTTATTTGTCTTAGGTGTATACCTAAAGTGGAATTCCTCGGTAATATGGTAACTGTGTATATAACCTTTTGAAGAATAATAATTCCAAAGCAGCTGTACCATTTTACATTCTGAGTAGGAGTATGAAGCTTCCAATTTATCCACATCATCAACTCTTGTTATTATTTACTTTGATAATAGTCATCCTAGTGGGTGTGAACCCATGTTCCGCTGTTATTTTGATTTGCAAATAATGAATATTACAGATAGGACATCTAGGCAGAGATAGAGAAAAGCATGTGTGTTTGTATGTACGCGTGTGTGCTCACGCACGCATGTGTGAGAAAGAAGAAGAGAGGAAGGGGGAGAGAGAAAGGGAAAGGAAATAAAACCAAGTGGCCATTCTAGGACTAAAAAATAAAATATGTGAAAATATGTGAAGAAAACTTTCACTAGATGAACTGAACACTAAAATGTAGATGACAGGAGAGAGGCAATGATCTTGAATATAGATTAATTTATAAGTATCCAATTTGAAGAGCAGAGAAAGGTAAAAATAAAACAGTATCAGAGACTATGTGAAAATATCAAAAGGTGTAACCTTCATTTTCTGTTTCAACCAGAAGAGGAAGAGAGAGAAATGAGGCAGAATATTTGAAGAAGTCATGAATGAAAAAAATTCTCAAGTTTTGATAAAAGATAAAGAACAGATTAAAAAACAAAACCAATGAATCCTAAATAGGATAAAACAAAGAAAATCACACCTAGCACATCACATTCAAACTTCTTTTTTTTTTCAGATTTATTTATTTTATTTATTTGAGAGAGAGAGAAAGCGTGCATGCATGCGCTTGCACATGTGGGGGGTGCAAAAGGGAGGGGAGAGAGAGAATCCCAAGCTGACCCACTGCTGAGCTGACCTGGAACCAAGAGTTGGATGCTCAACTTACTGAGCCACCCAGGTGCCCCATCACACTGAAACTTCTGACAATCAAATATGAAGGTAATTTTATATTGAAAGCAGCCAGAGCAAAACAACACATCACACTCAATGGAGGAAGACAAAAATGATGGATGATTTTTCTTAGGACAGTTATGATCAGGAGACAGTGGAATGACATCTTTTAAGTGTAGAGTGAAATGTTCTTGCTTGAAAAAATAAAGTTGGTAATTCTGTGTCAACCTCTTAATATATTTATAAAAATATACCAGTCTGTGAAAACCCAGTAACCAGTCGTTACCGTTTCTCTAGATCAAAAGTTGAAGAGATTAAATTCATTGGTAATTCTATATAACACAAGAATTATTGTCAGAACCCTTGTCTCCTGATTCCCAATCTACTGTTGTTTACATACAGGAAAACCTGGATCTAATCTTGTATTAAAAAAAAATTCAAGAGCAAACCCTAACCTGGCAAGTATCCTTCATTTGAGCTGTATCACCAGCACATATCTCGTCCTCTTGGATGACTGGCTCTAATTCTGGCAGTTTGGAACCGATTGGGTTGTAGAGTTGTTCACAGGCCTGGCGGTCAAAGATGGGTATTTCTGCTTCCTGGAGAATGGAGGGGTAATCACTACCTGTAAAGACAGACAGGAATGAAAGGAAAAGCAATCTGGAAAGTTGTAAGGACAACACTGAGTCATGATTTGCAGAAATCTCTGAATGGGAATCCAAAAGCAGACTATAATCACTTTCCAATCATATTTGCTAATGCAAGCATTTTTTGGGTAAACTTGATCTAAAACAGTGGGTAATTCAAAGTTATTTCTATTTGTTTTAAGGTTTTTCTAATGTGCCAATGTGGGGTATTCCTAATGTTCTAAAGAGAAATTCTGATACAGTTTGATTTAGTAAAGATGTGAGTAATTGAAGTACTCTAAAACTTCTTCCTTTCCTATTTTTCTGCTTGTCTTAGGAGTTGACACAACACTTTTAAAAACATTTTCAAAAACACTAGATTCTCCCGGACTTTAGATCAGGTTTGTTAACTCTTGTTTCAAAGAAGTAATTATGTGTTCAGATTGTTAGTATCTGCTCTTGCAGCTATAGCTAGACTCTAGGCAGGATAGGAAAGTAAATAAACATACTAACTGTGAAAAAAGACATTTGAAAACTTATAGATAATATCAATAGGTTGGGGTTTATTAAAAAATATTTGCCATAGTAATGGTATGCCTAGAATGCACATGTTCTAGAATGTGTAGGAGGAGGAGGATGGATAAAACCACCCCTTTCTGTACCCATTCTCACCTTCACGTTCCTTAACCTTTCCCCATCCAGTCACCCAGCAAGAGGCTGGAATTTTCAACTGCTTTGTGACACTGGGCAAGCAGATGGGCAGGATGAAAGGAGTAAAGGTGACTCTAGAGACCAGTTTCAACAAGGCGATGTCTGCACTTGTATTTTCACTTTGGGGATGGATGATAATTTTGAACACACGATGCGTCACACTTTGACGTGGTTGGTCTGTATGAATTGATCCCAGCTGTACAGTATAGAACAAAGGAATCCAGCTCCTAAGGGGAATAGAACAGAGAGAATAAAAAAGGAGCATGCTTAGGTGCTGCAGTTGGGTGAAGACAAGCTGCTTATGGGGAGCACTAAGTCTCTAGGCAAGAAAGGATGGTAATGGACCTGGAATGAACCAGGCTACTTCCAACGTGGACTAGGGTTGATTTGTTGCTTTTTCTCCTTTCCTCTCTCCCTAACCACTCTTCTTTTGTTGTCTGCTATCTCTGTCGTCTCCTCTTATATGCTTATTGCCAGAGTTTTGTCCTGTATTTTCTCCCATTTTCTTGGGGGTCCTAATCTGTGTTATATCCCCTTTTTTCTCGATTCCATGTTTTCTTGTTTTTCTCTCCGTTTTTTTAGTGAAGCACATTCTCCTATGGCTTCCTGAGAAAATGTACGTGAGAGGTATAATATTTTTGCTGCTTTGTATATTTGAAAATGTCTTGTTTCTATCCCACACTTGATCACTGATTTGCCTATGGGTAGAATTCTGGATTTTCTCCCAGCATTTTGAAGTTCTTATTCCATTTTCTTTGAGCTTTCAGTATTGTTATTGAGAAGTTCTGCTGTTTTGATTTCTATATATATATATATTACTTATCTGTTGTTGCATAACAAGTTACCACAAAGCTTAGAGGCTTAAAACAACAAACATTTATCTCACAGTTTCTGTGGGTCAAGAATCAGGTGTGACTTAGGTGGGTGCCTCTGACTCATCTCTTGAGAGGCTCCAATCACGTTGGGCTGCAGTCCTCTCAAGGCTTGACTCTGGGAAGATCTGTTTCCAAACCCCCTTATGTTGGCAGGCTTCACGTCTTCACTAGCTGTTGGCTGGAGACATTAGTTTCACATGAGCCTCTCCCTAGGACTACTCTCCACATGGCACCTTGCTCCTCTTAGAGCAGTAGCTCTGAGAGCGTTCAGATTATGTTTGTGTTCCAGAAAAGCTTAAGACAAAGTTCCCTGGCTGATGTTTAGGAAATGATTTGGCACAAAGTAAGAGAAGTTTCTAATACAGTGCCTATCTCTCTCATTTCTTTCCCTACTTCTGGGTCCTGTCCCAAGTCCAAGGTGATGTAGGGTTTCCTTCTGCCTCCCTGTATTACCACTTTATTTTTTTTCTTTTTTTAAAGATTTTATTTATTTTTTTATTTTATTTAATTTATTTTTTTTTAAAGATTTTATTTATTTATTTGACAGAGATAGAGACAGCCAGCGAGAGAGGGAACACAAGCAGGGGGAGTGAGAGAGGAAGAAGCAGGCTCACAGCAGAGGAGCCTGATGTGGGGCTCGATCCCAGAACGCCGGGATCACGCCCTGAGCCGAAGGCAGACACTTAACTGCTGTGCCACCCAGGCGCCCCTATTTATTTATTTATTTTAGAGAGAGAGCGAGCAGGTGGGGGGGAGGAACAGAGGGAGAGAGAGAGAGAAAATCTCAAGTAGACTCCACACTGAGCACGGAGCCCAACTAGGGGCTCAATCTCATGATCATGATCTGAGCCTAAATCAAGAGTCAGATGTTTAACTGACTGAGCCACCCAGGCGCCCTGACCCGTGTTAGCACATTCATTTGTCTGTTGTTGGTTCATTCATGAAATCATTCAAGTATTTACTGAGAACCTATGTGTGTGCTAGCCACCAGGTAGGACTCACTCTCTTAAGCAGTGTGCTGCTGTCAATATCCACCTGTCACTGATGAGAGACCCTCCACAGACATGGTTCTTGCCCAAGTGCAAGCTGACTTGCCAAGGCCAGTGCCCTGGAACAGCATCCTGGCCACCCACAACACGGCCTGAGTAAGCAGGTCGTCCGCACACTAGAGAAAGGAGAAAGACAGACATGTAGAACTCTCAGTGTCCTGTTCTTCTGATCCTCATCTTCTTCTTCTTTTTTTTTTTTTTAAAGATTTTATTTATTTATCTAACAGAGAGAGACAGCGAGAGAGGGAACACAAGCGAGGGGAGTGTGAGAGGGAGAAGCAGGCTTCCCGCCGAGCAGGGAGCCCGATGCAGGGCTTGATCCCAGGACCCCGGGATTATGACCTGAGCTGAAGGCAGACGCTTAACGGCTGAGCCACCCAGGCGGCCCCGATCCTCAACTTCTCATCATCCCCAAATTCCCATCTGTTCCTAGGACCTGAGTCCTCCCTGCCTCCAGCCTCCATCCTATCCCAGTTCCAAACCCAGCCGTCTAGGTAGAGACCACTCACTTGATCGCAGATCTTTTGTTTTGGGGGAAGAGCTTGGGCAAAATCCTAAGACAGACATCATATCATTAATATACAGTAATGCATCTTATATCTAGATTCATTGAACGGAGAAGCTTTCCACATATTTAAATTTCTCAGATTTGTATTAAAGGCCAGATTTTTATAAACGTCTATCCATTAGTGGGAAATTCAAAAATTACATACTTACCTGCTTTCTTTAGCAGCATACATGGAATGTAATATAACTTTTACTGGAAGATTCAGGGTTGTCATCAGAAATATCAAGTATATTAGGTTGTAAACACAATGATGCCTTCAGGTGCTTTTGAGGTTTATGAGTGGTTTTCTTTATTTGATTTGGGATTTGGCAGTATTTGTGTATCTTTTTTGCTACCTCTTATCTTTTTGCTGCTGTCAACCAACCCTGCTTTTAAATCATTGTGGGCCAGAAAAATAAGTGAACAAGCTTATGCCTGAAATCACTCAAGAGTATTGATACTTCTGGTTCCCTCTGCTTGAAATGCTCTTTTCCTAGATGCCTGTAGTGAAGTCACTCAGTTCCTTCAGGGCTTTGCTCAGAGGACTCCTTAGTGAAACTTTCTTGACTACCCTATTTAAAATTACAACACACCTCCTGCCCCTGCCCTCCTGCTGCCCCTTTCCTTTCATAACATTTAGGACTTTCTCACCTGCTTTAAAATTTATTTATTTAATAAGTGCAGTGATTATCAGCTCCATGAGGGCAGGGGTCTTTGTTTTGTTTACTGTTTCACATATAGTATCGCCTCAGGACTTCCCCAGGACACAGTATTCATAGTAATGTCCCATGGTGAAGTGTCATATTATTCTATATGATAACTTCTTCAGCCAAAAACCTCTCCCCCTCCCCCGTACCCCCCACTCCAAAGGCTCACCCAGTAGAAGGGACAGTAGGAAGGCACTGCCAGCAGGGCCCATATCTTGGTCCTCAGAATCAGTACTTTGTTTCCTGAACTCAGGCTCCCAAGGGGAGTCCGGCTGGGAAGCAGCCAGAGAAGGAGGACAGGACCAGCTTCTCCTCCTGGATGGATTCCTCTGGTTCACCCCCTCCTCTCCTTTGGTTTTCACCCCAGGGCCAGGCACTGAAGGGCCCAGACTTTAGAAATGCAGTGGCAGGACTCAGGGGGAGGAGCTAGGGCCTGAGGCGCCCCCTACTGTCCCAGGAAAGCAGGAGGTCTGGGGTTCCTGCTTGTGGATTGGAGGATGGGGGTGGGGGGTTGCAGTAGCTGTCTGCACAGGGCAGGTCAGAGGGGATCGGAAGGAATGGACCTGTTCTCTAGCAGGGAAATAGAAGATGGGCAGGATTCTTCAAAAGCAAGAAAAGGAAAAGAGGGAATTAACCTAGTACCTAATTTTTCCCAATTTTTTTGTTTTCATCTTTGTCACAGTGTTAGCTGTAGAATATAGGGCAAGTCAGATTTTCTGGGAAATAGATTAAGAGATTGTGTGCCAGAGGGTTACTGGGGAGTGGTCTCAGGATCAACACCTTGGGTCGGGAGAACAGAAGCAGGATGGAAGCAGGATTGGGCAGAGGGAGAGTTGAAGTGTAATTCATTTGCATACGGGCCACAGCCAATCCCACAAGTTGCTCAGGAGCTGGGGTGGCTCTTAGAGATGTCCTGAATGTAGACAAGGAGTCTAGGCCTTTGGAATTCTGCATGATTGGATGTAGGTTGTCTGTAAGGAATGGGCATTACCTTGGGTGAAGTGACTCTGTTGATAATTCTTGGGATAGGATTTAGCTGTGAACTAACAGCAGCCAACCCTCCTGGTTGCTAGGAGAATGAATACTTTAGTCCTGAAAGGAGATCTTGGGTGCCATGGTACAGCATCTTCTACAGAATTCTCTGTGCCCTTTATGTTTCTGGTACCGATTGTTTGTAGGGTACTAGGTCTGTGGAGGCAGAATTTGCTGAACTGTTAAAGCATGTTAGTGCTCTCTTATAGCTCAAACTATTGGGAGGTTTGAAAGAAACACATGAATAATTAAATAATAGAAGACCACAAAATGTAGCTGTTTTGGTAAGATTTATTCAGTTACAACCAACAAGACCCACTTAAACTAGCTTAAGTAAAGAGGGAATCACTTTAAAGATGTTGTTATGGGCTGAAATGTGTATCCCCCAAAATTCATGCATTGAAGTCCTAACCCTTGGTACATAAGAATTTCACCATTGGAGATAGTGTCTTTAAAGAAGTAATTAAGGTAAAATGAGGTCATAAGGTGTAGGCCGTAATCCAATATGGCTGGCGTCCTTAATGCAAAGAGGAACTTTGGACACAGACATGTACAAAGGGGAAATATGGCTATCTACAAGCCCAGGAAGCTTGGAATGTCTTTTAGGAGGATCCAACCCTGCTGACACCTTGATCTCAGACTTCTCACCTCTAGAACTGTGAGAAAAATAAATTTGGTTTTTAAGCCACCCAGTCTGTGGTACTTTGTTACGGCAGCCCTGGCAAACAGATACAGATATCTATGGAACAATAAGGAGAACAGAGTACCAAGGACATCTGAAGCTATCCTAGGACAGACCTGGAGACCAGAGCAGGAAGGGAATTTGTTTTTTTTTTTTTTTTTTAAAAGATCTTATTTATTTATTCGACAGAGATGGAGACAGCCAGCGAGAGAGGGAACACAAGCAAGGGGAGTGGGAGAGGAAGAAGCAGGCTCATAGCAGAGGAGCCTGATGTGGGGCTCGATCCCACAACGCCGGGATCACGCCCTGAGCCAAAGGCAGACGCTTAACCGCTGTGCCACCCAGGCGCCCCAGGAACTTTGGATTCAGGATGACTCAAGAGCTCCTGGAGAGCATTCAGGATCTTCACTTGGGTCCTCTGCCATTAGTATGGCTCAGCCACAGTCCATGCCTTTTCTTTGTCTCTACTATAAACTGCCCAAGTTTTTCCTTATTTTCAGTTCAAATTCCCGAGGATTTGAACAGATTATCTTGTCTTACCAGGACGTAGTTCCATGGCTATGGACTAATTGTCTTTGGTGTAAGTGCCCTTATGCATGTAGTGGGGAAGATGAGGATGCAGAAATAGTGGCCAACTAAGCAGAAGGGGCTGTTGTGCTGGGACCCATGGCAGATTCACTATATCTCAGGGTATTCCAGTTAATTGGTGGTGTTCACAGGAAATTTTACTATTTAGTCAGCTCAGGAAGTATAGCTTTTTAAAAAGATCTCAGCTTGAGGTTTGCCTTCAAGTCATGTTTGGAATATAGGTAGTCATTTTGCAAAGACACCAAAGGTGTGGACAGGTCTTTCTGTTGATTTATCAAAGGAACAAGAATTTGACCAGATACTCTTTTTCCTCTGAGAGTCTTGTGGCTGTCCTAGATCTTTGAACTTTTATATCCCTGGATAAATCTGAAGTCGCTTGTTAACTCTTTAAAATTAGTTGCATTGCTTACAGATCTCTTTTCCCTTTTGTTTAAATGCTTTATAAAAAAATATATTTTGGTTCCAGTTTAGTTAGAAGTATGCTTTATTGGAAGTAAGCAAGACACCAGCTCCTTCCTCTGAAAACTGGAAGTAAAAGGAAAGTATTAAGTAGTTATCTTGCTTTTCCTGTCCAAATGGTGGTTCAGAGTAGAAAAAAAAATGGGCTTAGTTGATGAGAGGGAAGAATCCCAGTTAATAAATGTGCTTGGATTGATGGAATTTGAAAACCACCACTTGTAGCCCTTCATGAGATCATTGATTCAGGGGATGATTATCAGTAGTCGAAAGTTTTAGATGAGAAGCTGATAGAGTTCGCTCAGCCTGTTACCGTTTGAACCCTCTGATCAATCTTAGCATCATGAAAAGTAGAAAAAGGCAGACATGTGTCTCCTGATGTGACAAAGTAGGAAGCAATATCCAGTGAAGTATTTGTATTAAAAAAAATGAAACCTGAGTCTAAAGCTACTTCCACTCATCGCACATACAGAGAATAGAGAGTAAGTTTAATTATAATACAAGTGTATAGTCAAGTACAGAATGAGCGACATTTTATAAAACAACTGATGTGGTTTCTGTAATAAGCGAATAGTATGAGAGTAAAAAGGGATGGAAGTTCCTCTAGATGAAAAGAAACTTCAGAGACATAAGTATGTGTGGCCCTTGTTTGGTTTGTAACAAACCAACTCTAAAAAGCCATTTTGATACAATCAAGGACATTTGATAATGAACTGGTTATTAGATGATATCGAGGAATTGTTACTAGTCTTGATATATGTGATAATGGCATTGAGTTATTGGTGAAAATGTCCTCTTTTTCATTTTTTCTCGTTGTTGTCACTTTTTTAAATTGAGGTATAATTGACATACACTATTACATTAGTTTCAGGTATACCACATAGTGATGTGACATTTTTACACATTGCAGAATGGTCACCACAGTTAAGTCTGGTTACTGCCTGTCACCTTATAAAGTTAACACAGTATTATTGACTACATTCCCTGTGCTGTATGTTATATCCCCATGACTTATTTATTTTATAACTGAAAGTTTATACTTCTTAATCTTTTTTACTCATTCTGCTCCCTCCCCACCCAAACCCTTCTCCTCTCAGTTTTTTATATCTTTGAGTCTGTATTTTGTTCTGTTTATCTTTTAGATTTCCACATATAAGTGAAATCATGTGATATTTGTCTTTGTTTGACTTATCAATTAGCATAATACCGTCAAAGTTTATCCATGTTGTCATGGATAAGATTTCATTCTTTTTATGGCTGTGTAGTATTCCATTAGGTTGATTGATAGATAGATAGATATCACATCTTTATCCATTTATCCATTGATGACCAACTTAGGTTGTTTCCATATCTTGGCTGCTGTAAATAATGCTGCAGTGAACATAAGGGTGCATATGTCTTTTCAAATTAGTGTTTTTTTGTTTTCTTCAAGATACCCAGTAGCAGAATTGCTGGATCATATCACAGCTCTGTTTTTAATTTTTTGAGGTACCTCCATACTGTTTTCCATAGTGGCTGCACCAGTTTACATCCCCACCAGTAGTGCACAAGAGTTCCCTTTTCACATCCTCCCCAACAGTAGTTACTTTTTTCTCTTTTTGATACTAGTCATTCTGGCAGGTATGAGGTGATAGCTCATTGTGGTTGTCATTTGCATTTCCCTGATCATGAGTGATGTCGAGCATGTTTTCATGTGCCCATTGGCTATCTGTGTATTTTCTTCGGAAAAATGTCTGTTCAGGTCCTCTGCCAGTTTTTAAATTGTGTTGTTTGGGTTGTTGTTGTTGTTGCTATTGAGTTGTTTGAGTTCTTTATATATTTTGGATATTGACCCTTTATCAGATATATGATTTGCAAATATCTCCTCCTATTCAGTAGGTTGTTTTTTGTTTTGTTGATGGTTTCCCTTGTGGAGAAACTTTGTGTGTGTGTGTGTGTAGTCCTGTTTGTTTTGTTTTTGTTTCCCTTGCCTTCGAATTGAGATCCAAAAAAATATTGCTAAAACTGATGTCAGGAAGCTTACTATGTTTTCTTCTAGGAGTTTCATGGTTTTGGGTCTTACATTGAAGTCTCTAATCCATTTCGTGTTAGTTTTTGGATATGGTATAAGATAGTGGTTCAGTTTCATTCTTTTCCATGCAGTCGTTCAGTTTTTCTAGCAGTGTGTATTGAAGAGACTGTCCTTTCCTCATTGTATATTTGGTCCTCCTTTATTGTAAGTGACTATATATACATGGGCTTATTTCTGGACTCTCTATTCTGTTCCATTGATCTGTGTGTCTGTTTTATACCAATACCATGCTGTTTTGATTACCTTAGCTTTGTAGTATAGTTTGAAATCAGAAAGTGTGATACCTCTGGCTTTGTTCTTCTTTCTCAAGATTGTTTTGGTTATTTGGGGGTCTCTTGTGGTTCCTTACCTATTTTAGAATTATCCTATTTTTGCAAGAAATGCTTTGGAATTTTGAAAGGGATTGCATTGAGTCTCTAGATTGGTTCGAGTAGTATGAACATTTTAGTAAAATCAATTTTTTCAATCCACTAGTACAGAATATCTTTTCATTTGTTTGTGCCTTCAATTTCTTTCATCAGTGTCTTACAGTTTTTCAGTTTACAGGTCTTTCACCTACTTGGTTAAATTTATTTCTAGGTATTTTGTACTTTCTAATGGGATTGTAAATAGGATTGTTTTCTTGATTTGTTTGCGATAGTTTGTTATTAGAGTATAAGAAAGCAACAACTTTTTGAATATTAATTTTTTATTCTCCAGCTTTACTGCATTCATTTATTGTTCTAGCAGATTTTTGATGGAGTCTTTAGGGTTTTCTGTATATAGGATCACATCATCTGCAAATAGTGGCAGTTTTACTTCTTTACTAATTTGGATGCTTTTTATTTCTTTTTCTTGTCTGATCGGTGTGGCTAAGACTCCCAATACTACGTTGAATGAAGTGAGAGTAGACAGTTTCTCCCTTTAGGTCTTTTAATAATTTGCTTAAAGTATTTTGGTTCTCCTGTATTGTTTGCATATATATATTTATGTTATATCTTCTAGCTGGATGTCATTATGTAGTGCTCCTCTTTGTCTTGTTACAGTCTTTGTTTTAAAGTCTTTTTTGTCTGAGATGAGTATAGCTACACCAGCTTTCTTTTGGTTTCCATTTGCATTGAATATCTTTTTTTATACCTCTACTTTCAGTCTGTCTGTGTCCTAACTTCTAAAGTGAGTCACTTGTAGACAGTATATGAATATGTCTTGTTTTTTTTGTTTTTGTTTTTTAAATGCATCAGCCATTCTCTGTCTTTTGACTGAAGATTTTAGTCCGTTTACATTTAAAGTAGTGATTGATAGGTATGTACTTAACTGCCATTTTGTTAATTGTTTTCTGGCTGTTTTTATAGTTTCTCTCTGTTCCTTTCATCTTCTCTTTCTATCTTCCCTGTGGTTTGATGACTTTCTTTAGTGTTATATTTAGATTCCTTTCTCATTTTCTTTTGTGCATTTACTATAAGTTTTTGCTTTGTGGTTACCTTGAGGTTCACATATGTAATCCTATGTGTGTAACAGTCTATTTTAAATTGATAACTTAAATTTGAACACATTCCAGAAGTACTCCCCATCCCCCATCATTTTGTTTTTGATGTCCCTTTTTATATCTTTTTATTTTATGTATTCCTTAATTATTGTAGTTTTAGTTGATTTTACAACTTTTGCCTTTCAGTCTTATTAGTAGCTTTGTAAGTGATCGATCCACTACCTTTACTATATATTTACCTTTTCGATCAGATTTTTTACTTTTGTATGTTCTTTTGTTTTTAATTAGTGCCATGTCTGTTCAGCTTAGACCTTTTAATATTTCTTGTAAGGCTATTTTAGTAGTTGGGAACTCCTTTAGCTTTTGCTTATCTGGAAGATTCTTTATGTGCTTCACATCTGAGAGATAACCTTGCCAGGCAGAGTGGGTAGAAGTTTTTTCCTTTCAGCACTTTGAATATGTCATGCCACTCTCTTCTGACTTGCAAAGGTTCAGCTGAGAAATCTGTTGATGGGCTAATGGAGTTTCCCTATATGTAACAATTTGTTTTTCTTTTTCTGCTTTTAATATTCTCTCTTTATCTTTAACTTCTGACATTTTAATTATAATGTGTTTTGGTTTTGTTCTTTTTGGGTTCATCTTATTCGTAACTCTCGGCTTCCTGGACCTGCATGTCTGTTTTTTTTCTCTAGGGAAATTTTCAGCAATTATTTTCTTCAGATAAGTTTTCTGTCCCTTTCTCTCTCTGTTTTCCTTTTGGGACCCCTATAATGTGGATGTTGAGAGAGACAAATTGCAAGCGGGGGGAGGGGCAGAGGGAGAGGGGGAGAGAGAGAATCCCAAGCAGACTCTGCCCTAAGTGCGGAGCCTGATGTGGGGCTTGATCCCAGGACCCTGAGATCTTGACCTGAACCAAAATCAAGAGTTGGATACCCAACCAACTGAGCCACCCAGACACCCCTGTTCATTACTTTTTTGTTTTCTGTTTCCTTGTTAAAATTCTCACTGTGTTCATCCATTCTTCTCTTGAGTTAGGCAAGCATCTTTATGACCATTATGTTAAATTCCTTTCTCAGGTAGATTACTTATCTCCATATCAATAAGGTCTTTTTCTGAAGTGTTGCCTTGTTATCTCATTTGGAACATATTTCTCTGTTTCCTCACTTTATTTGACTCTTTGTGTTTGTTTCTCTATAGTAGGCAAGCATCTACCCCTCTCAGTCTTGAAGGAATAGCCTTATGCAGGCATGATCCTTCTCGTTCTACCTTGCTTTATCTATCAGTTGTTTCTGGAACCTTTGTGATTGCCTAAGCTGCCTGAGTTGTTTTGATACTCTTCCATTGTTGAGAGTGTGCCAAGACCTGTCAATAATCCAAGCACCTAGTTTTAGGCTGATTGGAATCCAGATCTCAGGCAGCTTCTTGAAGTATGCAAATATACATAGTCTTATGGGGCCACAGTTGTAATCCCTGCTGGTCTTTAGACCAGTAAATTTGGAGGGGTCCCCTGGATGACTGTTGGAAAAATTGGGGCTCCAGATGAGTATATAAGCTCCTTTCTGTTAAGTCTCGTTAACTGTAGAGAAGCCTTGTGCAGGGTGCACAAGAATGATGTCTCCCTGCTTATGTTCCCTGGGACCAGTCCTTAGCTTCTATATGTGAAGGAAACCTGAAGTCTATCCTTTGAAGCTCCAGACTAAGTGAATAGGTTTTATTGACAGGAAGACTGGGGTTGTGTTTCAGTCTACTGTCTGTGCAGTGCCCTGGGGGTCGGAGCCTGCCAAGAACTGCCTTTCCAGTTGTTAACAGTTCCATGGAGGTTTGAAACACCAGTCCTCTTGGTCACCAGGACGAGGCAATTAAAGGGTGTCACTTCTGTGGAATGCATGCACCTGCTGGCTTTAGTGAGTCAGTTGGAGAGTGTAGGGGCAGGGCACAGTCACTGGCTGTAGAAGGGCAGTGGGAAAATGTCTTGACTGAGTGCATCTGTGGGCTTCAGTGTTCAGTGGAAGTGCCTTTTCTGTTTGCACACTTTGGCTTTAGGCTGGCAGCGGGAAAATGCCACGACTGTTCACAGTCACCAGCCCCAGTCAGGGGGCAGGGGAGTGTTGCAGTTGTCCGTACTCATAGACTTTAGAGAGTGGGAGAGCTCTGTGACCTGTTGTCTTGCCTGCCCCAGCCAGGGAACCAAGGGAGTGTTGCTCTTGCCCTCACTTCTTGCCCCGACCTGTCCCAGCAAAGTAGCAGGAGGGTACTGCATCCAGACTTGCCTGCCTGTGCTAGCCGGATATGTGGAGCGTGCCACAGTGGCATCCAGTCGTTCTCTGGTGAGCATCTCAGCTGTCTCGCACTCCTCCAGCCAGTGCCCCCAGATTAGCAAATGAATCTCTTCACATATAGCGTAGGCACTTCAAACCTGTTTTTCCTTGGGTCTCAGGGCCGATAAGACTATGTGCGAGCCCTCTAAGAGGGGAATCTGTTTCCTGTAACAACTCTGGGAACCCCAGACGTCAGCCTCATTGGTTGTCCAAGCCAGATGTTTTGGAGGCTTCTGTCTCCCATGTGGATACCAGGGGTAGGTTGCCCAGTATGGGGCACCCCGCCCAGAAGTGCCTGTTTGATGAGATCCCTCCCTGTTGTCTGCCAACATGCCAGGGGTGGGGTTTTTTATGATACTGTATCTCTGTTTCTCTTACGTATCTTGATGTGCTCCTTTTATCCATTGTTGTGGAGAGCAGTTCATCTAGTTTTCAGATCTTTTTTTTAGAGGGAAATGATTCGTATGTTGTAGCTATAGATTTGGTGTGTCCATGGGAGGAGGTGTTTAGGGTCTTCTTGTAAAAACTAAATGAGATAAAGTGGAAGTACTCAGGGGGCGCCTGGGTGGCTTAGTCGGCTAAACATCTGCCTTTGGTTCAGGTCATGATCTCAGGATCCTGGGATCGATCCCCATGTTGGGCTCCCTGCTTGGCGGGGAGTCTGCTTCTCCCTTTCCCTCTGCCCCTCTCCCCTGCTCGTGCTCTCTCTCTCTCTCTCAAATAAATAAATAAATAAATGAAATCTTTTTAAAAAAAAGTGAAAGTACTTAGCTTGGGTTTGGCCTATTTAAGGATACAAAAATAAATAGCTGCTGTTTTTATTTGTATTGAACTAATATCTCCGTCTTAAGTACTAAATTCTGGACAACCGGTCTTCTTGGTGATGGCTTAGATTAATGTTGATGGTGCCCATGGATAAGAATTTCTCAGCAATATCTCTATTGGCATTTTGGGCCAGATGATTCTTCATTGTGGGGTGGGGTGCTGTCCTGTGTATTGTAGGATGTTAAGCAGCCTCTCTGACCTTTATTTTACTGGATGTCAAGGAGTACTACCACTTCCATTTGTGACAAACAATTGTCTCCAGACATTGCCAAATGTACCCTGGGAGGCTGAATCACCCTCAGTTGGGAACCACTGCTGTAGAGCGGGAATGCCACTTTGGAGATGTAGTCTTCTCTTGAGCACCTGAGAATAAAACAGGGACAGCGGCAGATTTGCAAATTTTGTAGCTTTTTGTCTATATTTCCGGGAAGAGCAAATGGATTCCATTGCCTCTCTTCTAATTCAGCCCATTAGATTGATGTATTATATTGGAAAAATGAATAAATCCCCTTATAAAACAATCTTTTAAAGAATAATCGATTACTCTGGCATTTTGTCTTTTCTGTCACCTTGCGGCAATAGACCTTAGGCCTAAAAAGATCCAGTCTGGTCTTAGTTCTTGAACTTGTACAAAAACATTTTTAGTCCAGCTTTAGTTCCACTAACCAGTATGTCCTAAAATTAGTCCATATACTTGGCATCCATTATGTCAGGGCCAATCCCTGGACAACATTTTAGAGACACCCTTTTCCTCTTCCCAGCTCTTTGCCTTCTTGGCCAATAATCTGTAGTTTCCCTTTCCTGCTCTCACCTTCTCCACAGGGACTGCTCCTGCTCTGAGCTCCATCCTACATGCCCAGGGCCCTGCTGCCTGCCCATCAACCAGGCCCCCTTTGCAAGAGCTGTTGGTCTTGTTCTTTTGATCACTAAGAGAAAAAAATATTTCCCTTTTTAAATTTGTTTACTTGTACTCATACTAAAGGAATTCTTCCTATGGTTTTGACAACTGGTTTTCTATAGTCTATAGCTCTCATTTTGTTTTTCAGAAAATGAGATTTGATGCTTTGTTTTTTGCAAGTCTCTATATTAGATGCTGCTAGAAGGTCAAGAAAATGAATAGGATAGCTGCTTATTTTGTCAAGGCTGTTCTTATCTATTCAGGAGAAGTAAAGCTGTGTACACCCAAATAATGACAAATGGAGCTAAGAGTATAAGAAGTACAAATAACTAGAACCAAAGGGCGGTGTTATTTCAGCATAGTATAAAGATGAAACTTTAGTAGAGCCTTCTCACAGTGAGTAGAGGTAATCTGGTATAGTGGAAGAGCCAGCTCTTTTGAGTCAGACAGTCCTGGATAAATCTATTTAATCAAATATCAGCTGTGTGATCTTTGGCAAGTTACTTAACCTCTTTGAGCCTCAGCTGCGTTCTGTGTGTGTATTTTCATTTGTGAAAGCAGGATAAATAATCCCTTCTTGAATTTTAGGACTAAGTAAGATAATATTTAAAGTGATCGGGGGTGCCTGGGTGGCACAGTCAGTTAAGAGTCTGACTCTTGGTTTTGGCCCAGGTTGTGACCTCAGGGTTGTGAGATCGAGCCCTGCATCGGGCTCCATGCTCAGCAGAGAGTCTGCTTGAGACTTCCATCACCCTTTCCCTCTGCCCTTCCCCTTTGCTCCTCTCTCATGCATGCACATGTGTTCTCTTTCTAAATCAGTCCTCAGAAAAAAATAAAGTGATCAGCGTACTAGCCAATACAGAGGAGGCATAAAGTAAATATAAGTTCCTGCTACAGAGATGAGATAAAGATGTCATGTCACGCAGAGAGTCCACTTGGCCAGATCTTTCCCAGGCAACATGACTTTGCACAAGTCCTCTCAATTTAGGCTTTGGGGCCTTAGCTTTTTAGCCTCAGAAATTCAAGGTTTGTCAGAGCACCTAGAATACATCAAATTCAAGAGACCGACTCACTAAATTTTAAGACCTGTGTATGAGCCAGAATGTTTATTTGCTTTGAGGGCTATTCATTTCCATTATTTGGAATTTTCATTTTTCCTAACCAGGGCACATCTTCTTGATATGCGTAGGGACAAATTAGTAAATGGGTGGTGGTTTGAAGAGACTTAGGATCTGAATAAATGGAAGTGGTTAATCTCCAAAGCATTTCACTTATTGGGATGGAATATCCCTTCTTTATGAAAGCTAGGTGAAAGAGCACTTCTCCATAACAGAACGTATTTTTCTAAATAAATGCGGCAATTATATTCATCAGGCAGAGTCTCTTTCCCCCTTAACAGCCTAGGGTCTGATGAACACGTATGGTTATCTAGCTTTTGCTGCCTTGGATTCCATGCTGACCCTTCCCCTTCCGATTATAGTCAGTGCCTAGTGCTGTTGATTAGATTGAAGCTTCTCACTTATGGTTTCATGCCTCTTCTGTTGCTTTGACATTATACCCAGATCTCCAAGGTCAGCTTATTCTTAAAACACAGAAGGCATGTATTTGCTAAAATTTTGGCGGGTTCTTTTTACAGCTAATTATCTCATTTCATCTCAGACGTTATGTATAAATTTTCCTGTTAGGTTTCAGTTTTAGAGGGTCCTGGTGGGAAAGGGGTGGGACAGTGCTGTGTAGTGAAAATAGTTGCCATTCTCCATTCCCAGCAATTACTCACTTAGTTGATTTTCCAGTGCTGCTGTGTGAAGACGTGTAAGGATCATCCCCTGGGTCTGTTAAATAAGCAGACTTAATGCCTTGAGTTGAGAGTTGTATCAGATAACTTGTAAGGTGCCTTTCAACTATTTTGTTTCCTGATTCTAAAACCTTTACCTCCTTGTTGGATTTCTTGGCTCTTGTATCTAGATCCATTGTCTTTTTCTCACACTGTTATCTTTTTACTTATTTAGAATCTCACATGTTTAGTGAGTTTATCTTTTGTTAATTTTGTTAATGTTAATATGTCCTTGCTTGCCATTCTGTAGTGTTGTCACCTAAAAAAAAAGTCCTGAGGAAAGGTTATTAACATGAATAGTGTGTCTTTGAGAATAAATTGTAATCATCCTTTGAGTACTGCTTATACTTTGTATCATTTTTTCATTTAGGGAATTAATTTTTTTCAAAGTTGTTACCATTTTCATATGTATGGGAAGCTTTTTAATGGCCCAGATTTAATTTATGTATTTTTATGTAATTATCTTTGCGGTTATTAATGAAAATCTTCCTTTTAAAGCAATGATTTTATTGGTATTTAATGAAATTTGAGCAAGGGATGTCCACTTTGTTGTTGTTCATTCCACTATGTTGTCAAAACTTCTTCCAGTTATTTTTTACTATTATTTGCCTAGTAATACAGAGAATCCTGTTATTATTTTAATGATCTTTTTATGAAATCCATAGATTATGTCAGCATTGGCCAATGTCAGATCCCATGTTCTCTTTTTTTTTTAAAGATTTTATTTATTTATTTGTCAGAGAGCACAAGCAGGGGGAGCGGCAGGCAGAGGGAGAAGCAGGCTCCCCACCGAGCAAGGAGCCTAATGCGGGACTCAGTCCCAGGACCCTGGGATCATGACCTGAGCCGAAGGCAGACGCTTAATTTCTTCAGCCACCCAGGCTCCCCTCAGATCTCATGTTCTTAACCAGTCTTTGTATACCTGCCTAGGAAAAGGACAGGGATAAAGCAGCCATAGATTTCTTACATGAGACGTGTTCTTACACCACTTTTTAGTCAGGAAATTGCAAGTTGGAGATCTAATAAACACCTTCCCTTGACCCCAGTATACCTAAGAGTACAACCATGAAGTGCTTTCAGTGGGTGGCGTTAACTGGAGACTCAGAAGGTATTCTCCCCTGAATATTTCTTTTTTTTTTTAATGTATTTTTTTTTTAAAGATTTTATTTATTTATTTGAGAGAGAAAGACAGCCAGCAAGACAGGGAACACAGGCAGGGGGAGTGGGAGAGGAAGAAGCAGGCTCCCAGCAGAGGAGCCTGATGTGGGGCTCGATCCCAGAACGTCGGGATCACGCCCTGAGCCGAAGTAACGACTGCGCCACCCAGGCGCCCCTCCCCTGAATATTTCTATTTAAACTCCCTATCCCTCCATTTAATCCTTGACTACTAAACGCTGGTCAGTTTTAGCTTCCAGTAGCCCCTTACTGCAAACCTTTCCCTGACTTTACCTATAGAAGGCAGCCTGTAAGATCCAAGGCCCAGTGATCCTTGCTTCCTGATACTTATACCTTATTGACTTACTGTTTTACAGACTAGACTATAATAGGGGAGCCTGGGTGGCTCAGTTGGTTGAGCATCAGACTCTTGATCACAGCTCAGGTCTTGGTCATGAGTTCAAGCCCTGCATTGGGCTCCATGTTGGGTGTGGGGGAAAAAAAAAAGACTAGAATACGGTCAGTTTTGAGATTGGGTTATAAAAGGACTGTGGCTTCCATCTTGGGTGCTCTTTTACTTTATCCTGGCTTATTCACTCTAGGGAAAGCCAGCTGCCACGAGGCAGCCCTACAGACATGCCAGTGTGAGTGACCTTAGAAGCAGATCCTCTGGAGCCTGCCACAGACCTATGAATGAGCTTGACAGCAGCTCCTTTTCTAGTTGAACTTTGAGATGACTGCAGCTGATAGAGCAGCAGCCCCATGAAAACCTCTGAGCCAGAACTACCTGGCTAAGCCTCCCCTGATTACTGACCCCAGAAGCTGTGAGATTATCAGTGTTTGAGTTTTTATGGCTGTTAAGTTTTGGGGTGATTTGTTGTACAGGAATAACTAATACACTGCCCTCGGCTCCTCTTTCCTGCTGTGCTTCCACTGACACCTAATCTTTTGAGTCCTTGCTTTTTCTTCAGAACCCAGTCTAGGCCCATATTGGATGGTTTTCATCTGGAATTCAGCAAGGGCAAACTTACTAACCTCTCTGGACTCCAGTTTCTTCATTTGTAGAATGTGGGATTGGTTGGGCCAGGTGATTTCCAGATCTTTTTCAGCCCTAAAGTTCTGTGCTTTTGGATTTCCCCAGGCTCTTGTCTCCAGTTTCATGAAAAGAATGAATATAAGAAATAACAGATGGAATCAACCAAACTTTATTAACCCGGGGGCTCTTGCTTTCCAGGTTGACTTGGATATAAGGCAACAAACAGATTAGGCTTACTGACTAGCCAGAAGTAGCAGAACTACATCTGCCGTGCTGAGTCTTCAAAATCTCTCATCAAGACCATCAACTTCTAGGAGCACCTGGTGCATACCGACTTGATCTCAGCTCAGGTCTTGACTCAGGGTCATTGGGCTCCACACAGAGCATGGAGCCTATTTAAAAAACAAAAACAAAAGCCATCAACTTCTAGAATTTCCCCTTTTTCTTCTCATTCCTGTCACTTATCTGGTCATACTAACCTCAGCCAGTTAGGGTAGCCCCAGGAAAATAAGAGGTAGAAGCATTACAGGGAGGAGCCCAGAGAAGTCCAGACTGAGGACAGCAGAAAAGTCAGTCTGTGAAATGGCTGACTTCTCAATCCAAGATTTGTAGAAACTGATGTTTGTATATATTCCAGGCTCATTGGTTCGGGTGCAGTTTGATTCCCAGCTGACCACTCCTGCCAGGACCCAGAAATCCTCCACTCTACACGTCAGGGGATCTCCTCTGCTGCCCTGGGGAGAGAAGAAATGACTAGGCCATGCACAGGGCAAAGACAGTAACTCTCCCAGTCATTTAGTGAAGAACTGTGGAGTTAGGGCCTGTCCAGGCACTGCTGGATTCACCCAGGGATTCTGAAGCTGTGATACATGGAATTAGCACATGGGAAAGGGGAGGGTTCTGGAAGGTGCCTACAGGATGGATTCTTACTATACACTGATCCATCTGCCACACTGGGATTTTGGAGCAGATCATGGCTTCACTGATGATGGGCTTGATTCCATGCAAGTCTGCTTTCTGGTAGTAGTCACTGCATGTCTGGAGATCAGTAAGGGGCACTTCTAGCTCCTTCAGGATATAAGATGGCTTCATATCTGTGAGATCAAAAAGAATCAGAGCTGTCTTTAAAAATTGGGAAGCAACTTTCAGCTGGGGATACAGATTTCATGCCTCTGGGTTTCAGGGATTTCAGCTCTGATATTAAATATTCTGCCTCCATATCAGGCGGCACTCTGCTTTCCAGTTCGGGGAAATAGCCTAAGGGTGGAGTTCTCTGGGTCTGAACAGGGCTGAAGGCATTTGCTCCCACTCAGATGCCACAAATAACAGAAAATCTTGTGATTCAGGAAAACCCAAAACAATGAATGACACAGAATTACCTCATTTAGCCTTGGAATATATTGTTATATTCCATAGAGTATGAAGAGGTAGATCTCACATACTCTGAAAAATGAAGACTGTTGATTCAGGCATGAAACTCTCCTCTCCTCTTCTGACTTGAGACTTGCTGAGCAGCCTGACCTTTTTGAATACATCTTCATGCCTGCCTTCACCTCTCCATCTAACCACACGCACTACCCAGGTGCAGAGGGAGAGCTCCATTACATCATCTCACACTGAGAGCTACCTTCTCCCTAAGCTCATTGTCTTGTCCTTCTCACCTTCAAGGTCTTAGCGCTATTGCTGAACAAGAGCAAAAACAGATACCAATAAGCAAAAGAGATTACAGCAGAGGTATGAAAGCTAAGGGGAGGTAATAGGGTCAAGGAGAATTTGAAGTCTGCGGCATCTCATTAATTGCCTGGAGAGTGCAATATATCTGGGGCTAGGGCCGGGGTAGAGCGTAGGGGGAGAGAATGTCAGTTGAGGCAAGAGGGCTCAGAAAATCTACTTATCCTCACGTTGGTGTATTCCAGAATAGCTCCATCCAGTCACCCAGCAGGAGGTTGAGTTCTTGAGCTGGACTGCAGATGTGGGGAGGCAGATGGGCAGGACAACAGGGGTGAAAGAGACGGGGTAGGCCAGTTTTGCCAGAGCGATGGCACTAGTTGTGTTTCCCTGGAAGTGAGGGTAGGGGATAATCCTGGACACAGGGATTAGCGTCGTTTTGGAGCCCAGGCGACCAGAGACCTGAAGTGACCCCACCAACACACTGTATTTTCTGGTGTCCTTAGACCTGAGAAGAGAAGCAGAGTGGGGTGTCACAGCAGAGCCCGTCGTTCTAGAGGTTGCATTTTTCCTCTGACTCTTCTTAAGCATTTGTTCCTTCACTAAGTATTCAGCATTTTTCTGAGAGTACAAAGGAGACTTAGACGTGAGATCTGGCCCTCATAGGATTGTGTGCGTGCACGCACATCCTTGTCTGCACCTCGAGTGTATGTGAGAGAAAGGGGAGTGAGGAAGGGAGGGAATGAAGGCAAACAAACAACAGACAATTTAACTACAGCATTTTAAACTGTGATAAATACTATGAAGAAAACAGGATTTTAAGTTAGTAAAGGATAGGGGAAGAGTCTTTAGATTGGGCAGTCACGAAAGGTCTCATTGAAGAGAGTCCCAAAAGGTAAGAGTATCAGGAATAGCATTTCAGACAGAGGGGGTAGACTGTGCAGAGGCCTGGAGGGTGAGAAAGAACTTGGCAGTTTCTAGGAATTGAAATAAACCTGGAGTAGAATGAGATGAGGTTGGAAAAATGAGCAGATACCTGGTGATCTGTAGCTTATAGGTCACAGTAGAGCATCTGGGTTTTATTCTAAGTTGCCTGTGCAGCCACTGAAGGATTTGAAGGAGGGACTGACATGATCTTGCCTCTGACTTTTTGAAAAATCACTTTGTTATGTACATGAATCAAGTAGCAAAACCTATTATACTACTGTAGTAGTCTGGGGACAGCTATGCTTAGTCAAAGTATACTTTGGAAGTAAAACTGACAGAATTAGTATATGCAGTAGATATGGAGGGTGAGGGAGAGTGGGGGGAGTTACATTTCTGAGTATGGCCTGAGCAACTGGTTATGTTGTTGAATGAGATAGGGAAGAAAGAAGTCGGTTTGGGGATGATGGTGGTATGAAATTGTAGCTCTGTTTTGCTGATGTGACCTTTGAGGTACCAGTGAGACTTCCAAATGGAAATGCAGCAGGACTAGAGTTTGGGGCTAGTGATGTAAATGTGGGTGTTATCAGCAAGTATATGACATTTTTAAACCATAGGAGAGGATGAGGTCCCTGGGGAAAGTAAAGAGGGCCCAAGATCGTGCATCCAGAGTGGTGTGAAGATGTGGCATTCTGGAAAGGGAGGGTCCCTCCCCGGGGAATATCTCCTTGGGTAGAGACTGAGTTGGGAGGACAGGGAATAACTGTTTTCAGGCATTCATTTCAGTCAGGGTGACTGTCAAATATGAAGATGAAATCTTAAGAGTAGTTGCATTGAACTGAGAACTAGGGCAGGAAACATTTGGACCCACGTCTAAGGCACAGTGTACTGTATGGAGCAGTGCAGGGTAAACTCCTGTCTGACCTTAGCCCTGGAGCTCCAGTCACCCGAGTCCCCTGGCGGGTGTCCCCGAAGCAGGGCCAGCACTCACCAGAAGCAGCTTGCCACTGTCAACACCCACTGCTGTGAGATGAGGGTGGCTGCACAGGTGTGAAGCAAGCCCTGGCGGATGCTGACCTGCCAGGGCCACTGGCCCACGTTGGCCTCCCTGCCTGAGGCAATGCCAGATGAGACTGCGGGCCGCCCACAGACTGCCGACAAAGAAGAGAAAGGCATGGGAGATCTGCCCAGAAACCCACCCCTCTGCCCCCACCCCTCCGTGCTGCTTTCCCAGACTGGTATCGTGTCTTCAACTTGGCACAAATTCCCTTCCCTCAGTCCACCCAGTCATGCTGCCCTGGCTGGGGCCTCTTACTTGACTTTAGGAGATTCTCTGGTTCCTCCTCATTGGTACCTAGGGAGAGAAAGGGAGTATGTGGGAGACACCCGTGATGAATTCTTGTTGCCTTAGGAGAGCCACAGCCCATGCCCTGTGCAGCTTCTCCTGGGCTGGAGTCCTTACCCCCGCCTAGGACTCTCCTCACCCCAGGAACACACCTGAGATCCCCAGCAGAAGAGGGAGCAGGAAGATAAAACCAGCAGGGCCCATGTCTTTTTCCTCAGAATCAGCACTTCCTTCTTTCTGGCCTCAGGCTCTCAGGAAGAGGCCAGCTGGGGAGCAGCTGGAGAAGGGGGGCAAGACCAGCTTCTCCTGGATGGATTCGTCCGCTTCACCCCGCCTCTCCTTTGGTTTTCACAGGGGCCAGGCACTGAAGGGACCAGACTTCAAAAGTGTAGCTTCAGGACCCAGAGGGGAGGAGCTGGGGCTTTAGGCGCCCCCTGCTGTGCCGGAGTGCAGGATGTCTGGGATTCTGCCAATAGGAAGAGGGGCAAATTGGGGGTGGGCACTGGAAGGAGCTGGGCTCAGTCAGTGCAGTGATCCTGGTGTGGGGCAAGACCAGGCTCACAGTCCTCCCTCTGTCCAGCCTGCCACATCTCAGGGACTTGCCCTAGTCGCTCTCATGGCATTACCCCCTGGCCAGAGGTGAACCAACCTGGGGCAGATCCCTTAGCTTGGATCCCAAAGGGCTGTGCCCTAAGTCCTTGGCCTCTTGACCAGTTGCAGAATTGATAAGAGAAAATGAAGAAGAGGAAATAAGCCGGTTAGTTAGCTGACCAGTATTTTCTGTTTTGTTCTTTTCCCCTTTTTGTGTTAGTCTCTACTTGTTGTAATTTGTCCTTTGCTTTCCTAAGTCAGCAAATACTTACTGGATCTTCATCATGTGCAAGGTATTGTGCTAAATGTGGCAGAATCTATAAAGAATCATGAATTACAGGGGCGGGCTGCCTGCCTTCAAGGTGTTGGCAATCTAGTTGGAGAGGAGTGGAATAAGGAAATAACAGGAGGTTTTTGTTAATAATTGATCTCCTGTTCATTAAAAAAAGGGAGTAGGGGACTCTGAAATCTGAAGGAACTTGGATAAGGCACATGAGGCAAGTGCTGAGCAGATGTTGGTTGCTATTTTTAAAACCATGATGATGATGATGATGATGACAATGACACCATTATTTAGACTCTTTAATTCCAGAGCTGGTGCTTGGCATAGGAGAACATCATGGGTGCAGTAAAAATGAGTGGGATTAGAAGGCCTACAGAAAAGGGGAGTGGGGGGAGATTATGCTTCTAAAAATCAAGAATGAGATTATTAAAGTCAAGAATTAATTTAACTTGAAACTTTCTGGAGACCAAAGCAGAAAAGAAAAAAAGGATGAGCTGCATAGCTCACATCATCTGAAGCATACTGATAAGCATAAGCAAACTCGAGTCAGGAGGTAACTTTTTCCCCCTTGGCAATAAATTCAGTGAGTTTGTTATAATATTATAAAAAGTGCAGGGGTTAATGTAACAAGTTTTCTAGAGAACTGAGAAACACGCCTTGGTTTTTATATTCCCTTAATACATGCTAATGCCATCATTTTGAGTCATGATTAAGGCATTTCTGTGAAGAACTAAACTAACTTAAATGAAGTATTTATGTTTCTTGTTACATAACTTGAATCAAAAGTAGAATTTAGAGAAGATGCCTCTTTCCTCTTTCAAGTGCCAGTTTTTCCAGCTGTGCTTTGGTGAGGTCTGTATTTTCTAGACACCCTTCAGACTGTCTTGACATTTTTTCGACATTTTATTTTCTTGACTAAGGAACGCAGTTTGTATTTCTGCCTCTATGAGAGCCTGTCTCAGCTTTGTTTGGTTATGGGCTGCAGGTAGGCAGGTGGGGAGGACAATTCCAGAACCAAATAAAAGTAGGAAAGATCTCAGCTTATGAACTCTCATCTCCCCTGTTAGAAGGGAATGGATAAAGTCCGCCCCTCCCCCATCCAGAAGCCCCAGACACCTCTCCCTGGACAGCAGGGGGCACCTCAGTTCCCCGGCTCCCCCTGGGGTCTTCCAGACATACTTCTGAAGTCTGGTCCTTCAGTGCCTGGCCCTGGGTGAAATGGATAGAAAGCAAAAATTAGTTTAGCCATAATGCCCAGAAGTTAGATACCAGTATTAAGGTACTAATGTGTGTAATTAGTAATGTAGACAAATTACAAACTCTAAAGAGAGAAGGACAGTTTATTTATTTCTAGGATTTTATTTATGTATTTGACAGAGAGAGACAGAGAGGGAACACAAGCGGGGGAGTGGGAGAGGGAGAAGCAGGCTTCCTCCTGAGTGAAGAGCCCGATGCGGGGCTCCATCCCAGGATCCTGGGATCATGACCTGAGCCGAAGGCAGATGCTTAACGACTGAGCCACCCAGGCACCCTGAGAAGGGCAGTTTAAAGTCTTTGTTATAATTCAGGTTGTCCTTCTAGTTTACAAAGAGAATAAACTTTTGTCTAGAAGTATGAAATTGATTTCCGAAGAGTTTAGCATGTGATCAGTTACAGAAGCTTGACAGTATTTTACATTTGCATAACATTTTCCTCCACACCGTGATTGTGAGGGTTTTCATTTCTGTTTTGTAGATCAGGAAACTGAGGACCATGGTGGTTAAATGATTGAACTAGTTGTATTATTGTACCCTAGCAAAGCTGGGAATTGCTTCTATTTCCTAGTCTACTGTAGTATCCCCCTTCCTTATCCCTGGGGGATGTATTCTGAGACCCCCAGTGGAGGCCTGAAACCACAGATAGTATCAAACCCTATATGTACTGTTTTTTCCTATGCATGCATCCCTAGGATAAAGTTTAGTTTGTAAGGTAGGCACAGTAGGAGATTACCCACAGTACCTAATGGTAAATAGAACAGTTATAACACTATGCTATAATAAAGGTTATGTGAATGTGGCCTGTCTTTCTCAGAATATCTTACTGTACTATACCCACCTTCTTCTTATGATGCTGTGAGATGATAAAATGCCTATGTGATTAGGTAAAGTGAGGTGAGTGATGTAGGCATTGTGACCTACTGTGTGAGGCTAGTACGGACCTTCTGATGATACTTGCTGCTTCTGGACCACAGTCGACCAGGGGTAACTGAAACTGTGGAAAGCAAAACTGCGGATAAGGGGGGACTACTGTAATCAGATTCAGATCCAGATCTCCTGACTCCTTGTGTAGTAATCTTTCCCTCCACGCTACCGCAGCCTCCCAAGTCCACGAGACATTGTTTATTTATTCAGTAATCATTTTTTCATTGCCCATGCCAGACATTGTTCTAGAATAAGAGGAGCAACAACATAGGAAAAGCCTCTGTCCTCATGGAGCTTCTGGTCTAGTTTTAGGTCACGACAGGTGCTTTGGAGAAAAATAGAACAGGAAAGGAATGCCATGGTGGGTCGTGACTTCTAAATATGGTGGTCAGGGAAGACATCACTGAGGTAATTTCTGAGTAGGTATTGGAGGAAAGAGAGACATTGAGCCAGTGGTTACCTGAGGGAAGAGGGGTTGAGGCACAAATGATGGCAGTGCAAAGCCCCCGAGGCATGGGTGTATTTGGACATTTGAGAAACACTAAAGCTAGAGCAGAGTGAGTGAGGGGTGCCAGCAATGGGAAATGAGGTCAGACAGGGAATGAGCCAGACCATGTAGGTCCTCATGGGCTACTGTGAGGACTTTGGCTTTTATTCTTGGTAGAATGGGAAGATTTTGGTCTGACTTAAAGTTTTAAATGGATCACAGTGACTACTAGGTTGAGAATGGTCAGGGGTAGAAGCAGGGAAACCAGTTAGAAAATGGAATAATTTGCGCAGGACGTAATGATGGCTTTGGACCAGAGCTGTGAGGGCAGAAGTGGTAAGAAGTGGTAGATTCTGGGGGCCCCTGGGTGTCTCAGTTACTTAAGCATCTGCCTTCAGCTCAGGTTGTGATCCCAGGGTTCTGGGATCGAGCCCCACATCGGACTCCCTCCTCGGCAGGGAGCCTGCTTCTCCCTCTTCTGCTCCCCCTTATTTGTGATCTCTCTCTCTCTCTCTCTCTCTCGCTCTGTCAAATAAATAAAATCTTTAATAAATAAAATCTTTAAAAAAAAAGTGGTAGATTCTGGTTGCATTTTGAAGGTAGAGCTAATGAGACTTGCCGATAAATTGGATGTGGGTGTGAGAGAAAGAGATGAATCTATAATGACCCATATGTTTTTGGCCTGGGCCCCTGGAAGTATGGTATAGCCACTTACTAAGATGGAGCACACTGTAAGAGGAGCAGGTTTTTGGGGGGAGACAAATTCATTTATGGGCATGTTAAGTTTAAGATGCTTGGTAGGTGGGTGGGTCTTGGTAGATAGACTAGAAATGTCTAGTAGGCTGTTGAGTATATGAATGTGGAATCAGGAGGTTGCAACAAACCGAAGGGCTAGATTAGGGTTTCACCAGCATGTCAGAGTGTTCAAAGCCGTGAAATGAGATAAGGTCACCTGGGGAATGAGTAGAAATAGAGCCCACTGTGAGTTTTAGGATTGACCACGCCAGTGTTTAGATGAGATAAACAGGAACCAATAGGATACTTGAGAGGATAGCAGGAGTTAGAAAACTGATAGTAACTTTTTAAGGGACCTCCACACTGTTTTCCAGAGTGGCTGTACCAACTTGCATTCCCACCAACAATGTAGGAGGGATCCCCTTTCTCCACATCCTCTCCAACAATTGTTGTTTCTTGCCTTGTCAATTTTTGCCATTCTAACTGGCGTAAGGTGGTATCTTAGTGTGGTTTTGATTTGAATTTCCCTGATGGCTAAGTTAAAAATTGAGCTACCCTATAATCCAGCCATTGCACTACTGGGTATCTACCCCAAAGATACAGACATAGTGAAGAGAAGGGCCATATGCACCCCAATGTTCATAGCAGCATTGTCCACAATAGCTAAATCGTGGAAGGAACTGAGATGCCCTTCAACAGATGACTGGATTAAGAAGTTGTGGTCCATATATACAATGGAATATTACTCAGCTATCAGAAAGAACGAGTTCTCAACATTGGCTGCAACATGGATGGCACTGGAGGAGATAATGCTAAGTGAAATAAGTCAGGCAGAGAAAGACAATTATCATATGGTTTCTCTCATCTATGGAACATAAGAACTAGGAAGATCGGTAGGGGAAGAAAGGGATAAAGAAAGGGGGGGTAATCAGAAGGGGAATGAAGCATGAGAGACTATGGACTCTGAGAAACAAACTGAGGGCTTCAGAGGGGAGGGGGGTGGGGGAATGGGATAGACTGGTGGTGGGTGGTAAGGAGGGCAAGTATTGCATGGTGCACTGGGTGTTATACGCAACTAACGAATCATCGAACTTTACATCAGAAACCAGGGATGTACTGTATGGTGACTAACATAATATAATAAAAAATATTATTATTAAAAAAAAAAAAGAAAATTGATAGTAGTCTTCTGGAAGCCAAGTGAAGAAAATGTTTCAAGGAGGAAGAAGTGATTGGCTGCCAAATGCTGCAGACAGTGAGGAACTGGCCATTGGATTTGTATCATGGAATGGATTCTTTTGAAGGAGGTTACCGAGTGGACATGACTATCAGTTGACCCATGAGCTGGACCTGGACATGCAGAGGCTCCTTACCTCCCCCCCCCGCCCCCGGCCCCTGGCCTTGGAATGTGGGTTCTGTTTGCCTTTAATACTCTAGAGGCTTTCCAGAGACATATCCTCGAGATAGTGATGTGGTGTTGAGACCATCCAGACAGTATATGTGACTAGCCCAGTGAAGGCCTCCATATAGTTTTAAGATTTGGCATGTGGGTATGGAATCTACTTATCTTGGTGGCTGCCCAGGACAAGCCTCATGTAAATTCCCTTCCTTACTAAACCTGCCACCTACCAGTCTGGAGTGACCTGCTTCTTCCTTTGGTCTCTCCCTACCCTTTGTTTCAAATTACACCTGGGAAGCTCCCAAGGTGGTTGCAAACCAAGAGATTCAAGAGAGAAAGGGGAATAATTGGAGACAACAAATAAGGCAATCTTTAAAAGTTGTTTTACTGTTAAGAGAAATTGAGAAACTGGGATGCCTAGGTGGCTCAGTCAGCTAAGTGTCTGCCTTCAGCTCGGGACATCAGGGTCCTGGGATCGAGTCCTGCATCGGGCTCCTTGCTCAGCGAGGAGCTTGCTTCTCCCTCTGCCTGCTTCTCCTTCTGCTTGTGCTTGCTCTCTCTCTCTGACAAATAAATAAAATCCTTGGAAAAAAAAAAAGAGAGGGAACTTGAGAAACAGTTGGCAGAAGAACCTGGGTGGTGCAGTTTTTTGTTCTTGTTGTAGGATGGGAGAAATTATTTCATGTTTGTGTGCTAATAGAATTATCTAGAAGAGGGAGAAATTAAGGCAGGAGAGAAAGTGGGAGAATTGCTGAAGTGTTCTTGAGCAGACAAGAGGGGACTGAACGTAAGGCATTGGTTGGGGCATGAGGATGCCTAGATTGGAGCACAGACAGGTCTTTTGGACAACAGGAAGAAAAGTAAGTATGTGACTACAGATGCCAGTTGGTAGGAGATGTGGTGGTAGAAGTTTCTGCTCATTGTTTCCATTTCCTCAGTGGAATAAAATCATCTATTGAGAGTGAGGATGGGAGGGGAAGTATTGAGGACTTAAGAAGAAGGAGTGAACTAGTCATGTATGAAGAAGAAAGAGTGAACTAGTGATGTACGAGTGTGGGAGCTGAATGGAGCAGAGAAATATTAGTGTCACTGCTGGGCAGGAGAAAGCGTTCACTTGAATTTGAAGTGAAATTGCAGAGTTGTGTTGTTCACAGGCAGTGTTCAGCAACATGGGTGGAGGCATAGAGAGAGTACAGAGTGGTGGCTGTCACCAGGGTGAGGTTCTCTGAAGTGGGTACGATGAGGGGGACAGGCAAGGGAGTGATTATAATGAGAAATCATGAACTGGAGCTGGAAAGGTGGGAAGTAAGGAATGAGGGGACTATAGAGGGTAAAGCAAAGCAAAAATCACCGGATTATAAATCCTGATGGAGTTGAAAATGATTGGAATTGGTGTTCTTGCTCTAAGAAGTGCAGGAAAGCTAGTAAGTGTGCTGGGAAGGTGAGATGCTTACAGTTGAGGTCATGGAGAAGGTGCAGTTATGGGTGATAACAAGGCCAGGGAAGTTCGCGGAGGTAGCATGTGAGGTCGGGTGATAGATCATTTAGTCCTGATGGTAGAGTATGCTGGAGAGGCCCTGGATGCCGGGGAGACTTATCAGGAGCACGCGGAGGCCCATGGCTCTCCTTTCTTTCACTGTTCTCTGGGTCTTTCGGAGTACAGATCTGAACACTGAGACCCCAGGCTGGAGGGCCACTGAAACTCGAGGCTGGGATGCATCCCTCGGTCGCCATCTTTGTTGACTCATCTTCAGCTGGCGATTCAGCTAAACTGCTGTTTTCTTCAGCCACAGGTTTCTGTTTGGTTCACAAAACCGTCATGGGAGACTTTGCGTTAGGTCTGGTGCACCTGTGACCAGAGCCTAATGCCCTTTTTCTCCAGGCTGGCAGATGGAAAGAAATCTAGAGTGAATAGTTACTATTAAAATATTGCTAGGTCTGGCTCCCTCTTCTGCTGCATGCTAGGTATAATATATAGTGGTTTTTTTTCTTTACAATTACTGAAAAAATTTGAACAGAGAAATGAAGATACGGAGTAAAATAGAAAGATTCCTTCCACACCCTCTTCACTTCTACCACCTCTTGGGTTGTTTTTTGAGCATCACTCCAGATGTCTTTTCCTTCTTTTTCTGCCTATGCATGTATATTTGTGTGGGTTCTGTATGTACATTGTGTGTGTGTGTGTGTGTGTGGTGTGTGTGAATAAATCACAGAAAAGGTGGAAGTATTCTGCACGCTGCTTACCTTTCTCCCTGGAGTCCTTCCATACCAACACATACTGAGCTGAGGACTTGTTTTTAGCACAGCAACATAACATTACACAATACAGAAGTGTAGCATAATGTTAAAATCATGTCCATATTGATGGAAACTTAGTTTTTGGTTTTTGCTGTTATAAATTATGCTGTAGAATATGCTAAAGAATATCTATATTCTTGGTACTTCTGCACTTGCTTTGATGTGAATTGCTCTTACCTGGAATTACTAAAGAAAAGACCTAGTGTTTGAAGTCTGATCTCTGTTGCCGAATTGTCCTCCACAAAGATGGTACCGAGTTATAGTGATTGAGAGAGCATCCCCTTTCCCACCTCCTCATTCATACTTACCCTCCATAGTACCTCATCTGATTGGACTATTAGGAGAAAGCATTTTTCATGAAACAATACTGTACTAATTTGGAGGGAATAACTGAAATTGGGGAATAAGAAAAATAAGGTATTTCATTCTTATTCCTTTGTAGGGGATGGAATATTAATGCTTCTCCAAATTCTAAGATAAAGCTAAAACAAAGAGGGCCTTAACTAAAAACAGGAAAGTGATCAGAAGCAAGGCTGTAGAGTAATGTAAGCCATCATAATAAAAGAGCAGACTTGATTTCTCTGATGTCCTTGAAAATGTTTTCATATATATATTTTTTACAGCAAGTTTATAAAGATTTCAAGTTCTCTGGTAAACTCTTATGAATCATTGATTCCAGATTTTATCTGAGTTTAATTCTGAGTTTATGGTGATTACACTGGAAAGAAATTTTGTATGAAGTTTTATTTATTCTATTTGATCAGGTTTTCAGATCTTGAAATTTTGGCCTTTTTTGAGGGAGAGACCTGTAATAGTTCATTTTTAAGATGTAACAGTATAGATTTAGTACTGCCTTTTCATTTTCTCATGCTTCTTCTGTGTAGAATTTTATATTTGTGATCTTTCTCCAGTTAAAAGGTATTTATTATTGATACCTTGATAACTGTCTGATAATTTTTTAGGGAAACATTTGAAAACAAGTTTTAGGTATGAAACTTAGAAGAGCTAAGTAAAATTCTTTTTATTTAAGAAAATATTTTTAAATGTTATGGATATGATGAGTCCATACCTAGGACAAAGTTTATGTACAGACTGAAAATATGCAAGAGTGTATGTATGTTTTGGATGGCTTTACTGTGAGTTTGTACTTGTCAGCACAATAATTACATACCCTTGAGTGCTTTATAGTTGGGCTTTCACGTAAGTACACATCTGTTTAAAACTCAGAACAATCTTGCAATACCCACTTAAATGTTTTTGAGGCTCACTTTATGTCTTTGAGGAGAAGATGATGGAAAAGTAACAGATGGCCAACAAGGATATTAAATTGACAGGGAAGCAACTTAATTTACTTTGGTTCCTGAGTTAAAGATACACACACACACACAATTCACTTTAAGAAAGTCCTGGGACTGTGTTTCCACTGAAGTCTTTAGCTTGTGATTTGTCTCGTTGTTGTTGTTTTTGTTGTTGTTGTTTTATTTCATTTTGTTTTTGTAAGGCGTGGTGGGGGGGGGGGGCGAGAAAAAGGGAAGAAGAAGGAGGAGATGGGTTTGAACCCATGTTTATAGTTCCAAAGTCAGTGCTATTTCTGCTTCTCTTAAGAGTCTGTTTTCTGTTGACCTTTATCGCTGGAAGAAAGTTTCAATGCTCAGAGCAATTTTTTCTAATCTTAGATCTAGATTTGCTACTGACTGGATTATTGCATGTTTGAACATGTAAAGAGATTTTCTTGTTAAATTAAGTTTAATCTTATACTTAATGTTCCCTATTATATGGGGAGAACTTCGAAGCGAGGATCAGAAATCAGATGACACTAATGCTTCCTAATGAGAGAAATCTCTTTTCAGTGCTAATTAAAAATATATTGGCCGGACGTCTAGTCAGCTGGGCTTAATTCTCAGCACTCAAGTCCTGAACATTACGGGAAAAACACTTTGTGCAGTTCAGAAATAGCTAGATTTTTTCCATACTTTCATGAGGAAAAATCAAAAAATGAAATTAGAAAAAGAAAATCATTTAAAACTATCTTATAGTTAGGAAATGTGAAGTAAAGAAACATGGCAATTTCTGATATGTCTGGAGGTAGGGTGGTTATTGTGATCATACTTTAGTATCTCTTGGCTGCCCTTGGGGGATTTAAGGATACATGTTTATGGCAGTCTCAGTACTGAACACGGGAAAATAAGAACAATCATAGTGTCTGTTTTTTCCGTAAATACCAGGTAACTTTAATGAGCTATAAGAAAATGATACCACTTTTACATAGCACCACATTGATTTCTTAGAAGTAAATAATTTAGGGGCGCCTGGGTAGCGCAGTCGTTAAGCGTCTGCCTTCGGCTCAGGGCATGATCCCAGCGTTCCAGGATCCAGTCCCACATCGGGCTCCTCCGCTGGGAGCCTGCTGCTTCCTCTCCCACTGCCCCTGCTGTGTTCCCTCTCTCGCTGGCTGTCTCTCTGTCACATAAATAAATAAAATCTTTAAAAAAAAAAAAAAAGTAAATAATTTAATATAGTCATGTTACATGCAATATATCCAAGATTTGGCTCTGTTTTATTAAATCCATATAAAATGAATGCATCTGTTCATATATGCATTAAGGTTACAGACTTGTACAATTAAGATAGGTTGGAGGGGCTGAAGATAGCTGCAGGGATTGATTCCAAGTGGGCATAAGGCATCTTTTCAGGGTGATGGTAATGTTTTAAAATGATTGTGATGATCATTGCACAAATCTGCAAATTTACTAAAAATCATTGAATTGTACACTACAAACAGGTCAAGTTTATGGCATGTAAATATGTCAATAAAAATATTGATTTTTAAAAAAAAATGAGATGGGAAATACGTGACCGTAGCTGACCCCAGAAGACATAGGAAATCTAAAAGAACAGTTACTATTGATGAAATAGAGAACGTTCTTAAAGAGCTACCCTCCCTTTTCTCTCCTTCAAGTTTACAAGGAAATTCAGCCACACCTTTAAGAAACAGATCACCCCAGTGCTATTTTCAACTGTTTCAGAACGTAAAAAATGAAGGAAAATTTCCGAATTCCTTTTTATGAAGGGAAAATAACATTGATATTGAAACAAGGAAAATATATGTTTCCTAAAAGAAAACCAGAGATCAATTTTGGGTGTGAATAGTGAAGCAAAAATCTTTGGAAGAGAAATTATAATGCAGTATCACTTTGGAGAACTATCACACACAACAGCAGAATAGTTTGGGCTCTGGAGCTAGACTGGCTTGGAATCCCAGTACCATCCCTTCTTGCTCCGTCAGTAAATAAGAGAATTTCCTTCGTTGAGTTCATATGAAGGCTGAGTGAATAAAGCACTTTAGGTAAGTTCATGACAATAAATGTTGAGTAGGATAACTACACATTTTATAAAAAATTTTATAAATATGTCAACATTTGGTCATTTCTCTATTTTGGACTATTAGGACTTGGTATTGTAAAGGATAGTGCGATAAATACCTTCATATGGGTATTTCCCTCACTTTTCTATTCCTGAAAACAGATTTTTAGAAGTAGAATTTTGGAGGAAAAGCTATAAACTTTAAAGTCCCAAATAGCTCTCCAGAACGATCATACCCATTCCTGCAGATGGTAGGTAAGAGGGTCTCTCTACACTGCTTAACCAGTATTGAACATCATCATCGAAAAGAAAATCTTAGGTAATTTGATAAGCCAAAAATAGAATGTTAGCACTTTATAGCCTTCAGATATTGAGAGCATAGAACAGAAACTTAGTTCAAAATGTTACCACAAAGCACCTGAAACTCTGAGAAATAAAATATTGCCTGTGTTCCTTAGATGAATACCTGGAGTTGGGATTTGCTTTTCACATTCAAATTTTACATCATGTTAGGATATTTTCCTCTTGTAACTTTGCTTCAAGCTACTTAATCTGATGGAGAAATTTTCCTAAAAACATCAGTTAAAAAACAGTCTATGGGGGCACTGGGGGGGCTCAGTTGGTTAAGCATCTTTGGCTCAGGTCATGATCTCAGGTTCCTGGGATCGAGTCCCACCTCAGGCTCCCAGTCTGCTTCTCCCTTTCCCTTTGCCGCTGCACTCCCCCCCCCCAACTCATGCTCACTCTCTCTCTCTCTTTCAAGTAAGTAAAATATTTTTAAAAAATAATCTACCCAAAACAAATGCCGCTAGGGAAAAACTATTTTCAGCCTTTGTTTCTCTGTCTTCAAGATGGTTATAAAGTTGTATATCTTTCCAGTCTTTCTCTTTATTGTTCCTTCTTCAGTTAAATTCATGCCGGTTTTTAAATTCTTTGGGAAGTGAGAATGGGTCAAGTCCCAATGAAAAGACTCATAAGCCCAGTTGGGCCAGTGCAAATCCAGCCAATTGAATTTGAATTTAGATGACTTTTCAGCTAGAGCAAACTGGGAACTTTTTTGATCTTTTACAGGAAATGGGTATGTCTGCCTCAAGAAAATCTAAAAGGGCTCTGGGTGCAGTCACCACTAAAAGCTGGGAAGGTGGAAATAACCCATCTGTGTCCCGGATTTGTTCTCCTGTGAAGACTTGACACTGCTAAGGGAGGATTCCCTTTTCTTGAATTAAAGCATTCACTTGAAATCTTACCAAATGGCGATATCCTCTTTCTTTTCCCCTAAAAAGCAAATTAATAGGGGACTGTGTCTTGTTACACTATTTATTCAAGACTTGAACAAATTAATATTAATATACTAATCAGTTCGAAGACTAAGTCAGAAAGGTCAGTAGTGATAAAACTGCTTAGCAATTTAATTATTCTTTTCCTTTTAAAAGATTTTATTTATTTATTTGAGAGAGAGTGAGAGAGCACGCCGAGCATGAGTTGGGGGGAGGGGTAGAGGCAGAGGGAGAAGCAGGTTCTTCACTGAGCAGGGAGCCCTACTTGGGGCTGGATCCCAGGACCCTGAGATCATGACCCGCGCCCAAGGCAGATGCCTAACTGACTAGCCACCCAGGTGCCCCGCAATTTAATTATTTTTATATACATTTGAATTCTATACAGTAGAGATTGCTCCCATTTAACCTGTCAGTTTTGCTATGGCTGTGTTTTAGAGACAGCCACACCTATTGATACTTGGTTAACATTTCAATGCAACATTGGAGACACTTTTTCTGTACAAATTAATTATTTTAAATTGAATGGCAAAACTTGAGAGGCTACCATGGTTCTGATGTCCATTTGCATCTTCTGCTTTCCCAGAATGTACATTTCACCTGACATGTCTCTCTTACGGTCTCTGACCATAGCATGGTATTGTCAAGCCCTTTATTTATTTATTTATTTTTAAAAAAGATTTTATTTATTTATTTGACAGAGATAGAGACAGCCAGCGAGAGAGGGAACACAAGCAGGGGAAGTGGGAGAGGAAGAAGCAGGCTCATAGCATAGGAGCCTGATGTGGGGCTCGATCCCATAACGCCGGGATCACGCCCTGAGCCGAAGGCAGACATTTAACCGCTGTGCCACCCAGGTGCCCCTGTCAAGCCCTTTAAAAATAAGCACTGGATTTATGTTTAAATCTCACTTTTAATCTTTTTTTTTTTTAAAGATAATTCTGAGAAAAAGCCATTCCTGTGATCCTCAAATTGAAAGGAACGATGTAGAATCAGATATTCGCATCTTCCTTTCCTGACTTTGTTGCAAATTCTATTTTCCTTAGGCTAACTTGGATGTTGAGCTTTCCTTCTACATGCTGTCAAGGTTTTGACCCTGATTTTTCTAAAATCTAAAGGTGTAGTTCCCCCAGACTCATGTGTTAGCATGTCTTTGAACTAAAGAAAACCCTTCAGCAGTTTTTTTTCAGAGATGTGAAGACTCTGTGGCGTCTTGGTAAGATGTCTGTGTCTTGTTTACTCTAGACCATTAAAGGTCAAATCAGCTTTTGTTTCCTAGTTATTAAGTTCAGGAGCCAAAAGCTATTATAACAAAATAGCATAATAATATTATAATAAAATAGCAATGTTAGTGAAATACTAACCCACAAAACCCATTGAGCCTCCCTACCAGTCAATGCCTGCTACTGCCTTCAAGAAGTATATGTAACACCTTGGAAATTCGGTTCCAGAACGAGTCTTGAAAATCCGTTGAGTTTCTCACTCCTTGAAGAGGACATACCTGGAGATGTGCTCCCTGTTTGGTTCTTGCTCTAGCAAGTATCAGAAAATCTGTTTATCGTCTGTCTCCTTTTTAGCACCCATTCTCAGACGACATCAGTCAGTGCTCAGAAAAAGAATAACAACTTCAGAATTTTTGAATGTTCGGCTTTTCTCCCAACAGTTGTCGTGCGTTGACTTAGGGAATAACTTTGGAAACATATGGGACAGATCTGATGTCTCATGCTTTGTTTCAGTCTTTCAAAATAATAACACTAATGATTGCCGTTTGTTAATCTCTTGTCCTTTTATGACTTAATTTCTGCCATTAGGCAACATAATATGAATGCCTAAAACAGTTGAGAACTTCCTGTTGTCAGTGACATCCTTACTAGAGACAGAAATCACTTTATTTACCGCCATGTTGGTTTTGAGGGTCTGTGACATCAGTTCATACAGTTTGGCTCCCACATCATAATGGTATTCATGGAGGGAAATAGAAACAAGACATTGCTTTTTGCTTTTTTCATTTTTCCTTTTCCCTTTCTCCAGTTTATTTTTTCCTTATATAGTATAAAGTCTCACCTTTTTACTTACTATTTATTATACTTTTAAATTTGATCATAACAGAGTATGCTCTTAATTTAGATACAAAATGGTTTTTCTTACAAGTATTTGGACAGGAATTACTCAGGAAGTGTGCAAATTCTTGATTGCACGTTTATTTGCACTTAGTTGATTAGCATCATAAAGATTAAGGAGAAATAACCAGGGAGAGTCCTTTCCTTTTTACAATGCTGTCTGTTTCTGGGAAAGTGGAAGAGACGTTTGGGGTATTCTGTTCTCTCTGAATCTTTTTATAGTTTGTCTAATAGTCAGTATTCCTAGAATTATCAGTGTCTGTTACTATTATTATTGGAATAATATTCCAATTATTGGAATTATTGGAATTATTGTTGAGAAACTTTCTGCTTATTTTGTTTTCCCTCATGATTCCTACAGGTTTGTTAGTTGTACTGTCAATGCCAAATCTGTCTGTACCTGGGAGACTTTCTTACAGCTTTTTATTGGAAGATCATTTATCTTTTTTATTTCCCACATATCGTATTTAGGGATTAAGAATCTTATAGTCCTAGTTAAATACAGCCCCCTTTATTATTGAAGTCCTCATACTGGAGGCTTTATGTCTTAGGGAAATTCTATCAGCTGTCACCCAAGGGCATTAAAAACCATATAAAGTCATATAAAACCTATCCTTCTAAATATACCTTCTCCTTTATATTCCATTGCACTTTTTCCTTTTAACAAACAAAATTCTGACTTGTTAATGGAGATGTGATGTTTTCGTTTTCTTTCTCTGTTTATTTAAAAAGGCACATCAAGAATGTGCTGTTGTGAAAAGCCATCTTGGGCGTGGGATTGGAGTCAGATCGAGCTGAGTTGTAGTTCCAGATCTGCCCTTGTTGGTTAGTCTTGTGACCCTGGGCCGGTTACTTAACCTCGGGGAACTTCAGGCTCCACATTTTAAAATGGGAATAATTGCAGGGCTGTGACAGTTAGTGGATGCACATGGCACAGAGAATGGAAATGCACCTCTGATTATTACCATTACTTTTCAGTTTGGCATAGATCAGGTTGGCAGGCCAGTATATGAAATTCAGAAATATTTTTTCTTTTCTTTTCTTCCTCTCTTCTCTTCTCTTTTCTTTCTTTTTAAAGATTTATTTATTTGGGGTGGGGAAGGGGCAGAGGAAGAGAATCTCAAGCAGACTCCCTGCTGAGTGCGGAGCCTGCTACAGGGCTGGATTTCACCTCCCTGAGCTGAGATCATGACCTGAGCCGAAACTAAGAGTCAGACGCTTATCCAACTGAGCCACCCAGGCGCTCCTCGGTTAGAATATTTTAAATATTCTCTTCTATTCTCTAAATTCTCTTTCTTTTTGATCTAGAATTCATCATTCATTTTGGTCTTTCCCTCTTATATCATTGATTTTTCCTTAGATGTTTGCTTAGCATTAGTTGTAGGTACATGTTTGTGAATAAAAGGCTAAATTGGCTTTTCTCCAGAAATGTTTTCCTCTGAAGGACATAATTGTGTCAGTGGTGTTGGTGGGTTTTCCTGTAAGGGAGTTGGAAGATAAGCTCAGACCCTTAAAATTGCCAAGTTAAGGAAGTTGTTATTCTAGGGGTGAAATGTATCTAGAAATGGAGTGGTTCACTGTATTTCACCTGTAGGACCTGTCTCCTCTATCTCCCAACAACTTCTGGGTCTGAAGTTATTTTGAAATCCTAAATTACCCTAAACTGTACTCTCTTTCCCTCTCAAGTCGCTGGTCCTCCACAGGGACTCTCCCTAGGCAGATCACTAACTTTTTATGGGTAGCAGTTTTCTGCTTTTAGCTCAAAAGGGAAGCCTTGACTGTCTTCTGGGTGTAATTGGTTCTGGAACAGGCTGAACAGTGCTGAGGACCTGGATCTGGTGATCTGAATAGAGCTCTAATTAACTACCCTCATGGCTGTCCATGGGGCCAGTTTTCATTCTTGGACTCAGAAGGAGCTTGCTAGAGAGAACTCATGTTTAACCTCTGATGTCTTTGATATTGGTTTCAAATTTCTTAGGATGTTGAGTCATTGATTACTCTCATTCTTGTTTTGTTTCAGTGTTGTTATGGTCCTATTCAGGTTTTAATTTTTTATTGTCATTTCAATTTATAGGGAGAGGAGGTGGATGTAACCAGCCATCTTGAATGAGTCAAGTAAACATCTACATATGATTTTTCACTTTAGCCTCAAACCTGTCTCCATACTCTGTTGAACTCATAAATGTTAGTAGCATAAGATTATTGATAGTACTAAGTAGTGGATGTTATCCTAAACATGATATATTCCTGCCCATTGTCTCATCTTGCTTTGTTCCTAACCTCAGTTATTGGTAGCATATACCATGCACCATATCATTACTCCCGCTTCCTCCCTCAACACATACTGCCCATTCCCTGTCCTGTCTGTGTCCCCTCAGCCCTCCCACTTTCATTTCCTCCTACTCTGTCCTTACATCAAGCTTTCCACCTGGTTTACACTGTTGTTAGTGGTCTCTCTTCTTTTATCCTCCAGCCCTCCACCCCAGTCCATTCCACCAGGCTACCCTTTCTTCATTGCCTACAGAAAAGTACAAATGCTAACGTATAAAATTCATGAATTGCTCCAAATGATCCTTAATTAATGTTGTAATACCATCTCCCAGAATATTTTCCTCACACTCTGAGATCTACCTACAACTGGATTACTCAGTACTATCCCTCAGTTCTTTGTGCTTTCACCACTATTGTGTAGTATTTCTTTGTGCTTTCACTACTATTGTGTAGTATATAGTTCTCCTTAACTTAGATGCCTTTCTTCCCATATTTACTTTTCAAATTTTGCGAACTTAAAGTTATGCTCAAACCAAATGCTATCTGTTCTGGCGAGCCTTGAAGATTTCTTAGTCACAACTAAACCTTCCCTTATAGTCCAATATTTTAGTAGCTCCTGGGCATTTATGTATTTAATATTCACCATTTGATGATTCACTAGAAACCCTGTAAGTTCAAGTAATTTTCGTGTCAGCTGATGTTGGAATTTTTTATTCCTGCTGTAAGGCAAGTACAACAGTCCAAGTGGTTGATTAAACTGTAGTGAAAGTTGAAAATGCAGTTAACTCATGCTATACGGGTGTGCACAGGAAATACATAGATTTTGGTGGAATTGTTATTTGAGAGAGGTCTGGGAATTTGTGCAAATATTTTTGTTAAAGATTTTGTGGATTCTTAAAATTCTCATGACATATCAAAGGTTCTTCTGCATTTTTTGTACTCAGTGGTATGCATTAGAAATTGTTTGTTCTTGTGCCTCAATGTAGATTGTAAGTTTGTTGAATGTAGCTTTTGTTGTGTTCCGGGAGTACTCTACAGTCTCTCATCCTCCAAGACAGTCAGCATTACCTTTGATTCTTTTTTCTCTGGGCCAGAGCTGGGTAGACCAGAGAGGTCTGTACCTGAGCACGCTGAGCCAGAGAGTGGCTGAGGTTGATCTCACGCACCTGCCTCTGCAGATGTTTCATCCATGGCTCCATGGGAAGAAAACCTATAACGCCGTACTCGGGTTTCTGATAAAATAGAATTGGATCTGTACTTCATCTCCGTATTACTGAAAGTGTCCGCTGTTTCTCAGACCTGTTTTTTAATTGCTTGGGGTGCAAGGGTTAACCCAGGAATGATGCAGACAGACATATTTCAGATGTGTCAGTGAGTCTGGGTGTGGAGTAGTGTAGAAATCTTGAATAGTGGATGACAGGCAAACCCAAGATATCTGGAAGTCTGGTTTGCATAAATGACACATAGCTGCCCCAGAGCCAGTTTCTGGTATGTGGCTCACACTGCCCAGTGTTTGTATGTATGTTTTAGCTATCATTATCAAGAGTGGATTTTGTGTTGCAGTTAAAAGACGGCTAATTGTATTTGAAAAGAAAATCACCAATACCCAGATTGGCGTCATATAAAAATTTAATAATTATTTTAGGTCATTTTATTCTTTTCTAAAAATTGCACTCTGCAGGTACAGGAATTAACAAGCAATAGTATCATAATCTGTTTAATTTTATAATGGATTGTCCCTATCATCATGTACCTATATCCATACTCTGTCGAACCCATAAATTAAATGTTAGTAGCATAAGATTATTGATGGCACTAGGTAGTGAATTGGAGCTGTTCTCCCAGTGCAGGTATCTTGTCATAAGACACCCAAGGCAAAATCTTTTGTATTCTTAGGAATTTATGAAAGGGTGCTTGTTTTATGAAACTGAAGAAAACCTCAGAGACAGTTGGAAGGAATTTGAGGCCCTGGGTTCAGTCTCTAAACAACACACCATCTGATACTGACATACAAGTATGGCTTGTGGTGAACAGCATTTCTACACTCTTACCCTTGTAGTTCATCAAACAGGTGGGACCTCCAGCCTTCGATAGAGTGGAAAGAGCAGGGACTTTGGGATTCTTCAGATCCAGGTTTGAAAATTCATACTCCCTTTTTATTTAACTAGCTTCTCTGAGACTTTGCTTTCTCATCAATAAAGTGGAAAAGACTTGCATCGTGGGAATTCCATGAAGAGTAAACGAGACTATATTAGCATGCCTCTAACATAGTGAAGACTCAATGAATAATAGCTGTCATCATTGTCACTGTGCTGATCGCCATTTCTGAATTTATCTCAGCTGTGTTTTGTGACCTGGGAGCCACAGAAGGTGAATCCCTTGTGTAGTTTCCTGTGCTTCTTTGAAATAATTGCGTTTCTTTTTCCTCCCCTTAAACGGTGCATTTTTCATTACACAAATAGGGTGTTTTGTGAATTCTGCAACTCTGAAGCCGCACTTCAAAATGCTTTCATTCCAAATCAAAATTATTTGAAGCCTTTGCACGGTAATGTGTAATCTGTCTTCTCCGTGAATTATTAACAACTGCCCCCTCACACCCCCAAAAGGAACACCAGATGATACAAAGGCTTTTGTAGTTCATTCGGCTGCTTCCCAGTTCGCAGAGGTGAGAGGACTCCTACCAGGAGACTCAACGGTAGACACTTAGGTTGTTCCTACTGTGTGTAAGGTGCTCTGCCAGCCTTTACAAGGCATATAAAGGCCCTGTCTTGAAGGAACTTACAAAGTGGAAGCAATATGACCTAGATACAGAGAATTATAAGGTGATCCAACATGTGCTGATTGCTGACCGGTGCTAGGCACTGTGTGGGGGTGGGGGTGGGGGTTGGGGAAGCCTTCCTTCTGCCCGTGGGGAATCAAATAAGGCTTCAAAGCTGAAATGGCAGATGGGTCTCAGGTCTCCTCCTAGAGATCCCGTGTATCTTTAGAACTGTGAAAAATCATGGGGCGCCTGGGTGGCTCAGTCGTTAAGCGTCTGCCTTCGGCTCAGGGCGTGATCCTGGTGTTCTGGGATCGAGCCCCACATCGGGCTCCTCTGCTGGGAGCTTGCTCCTTCCTCTCCCACTCCGCCTGCTTGTGTTCCCTCTCTCGCTGGCTGTCTCTCTCTCTGTCAAATAAATAAATAAAATCTTAAAAAAAAAAAAAAGAACTGAAAAATCAGAACTGAACACTCACTTTGGAGGCATTCTGTACAGTTGAAGAATAGATGGAGACAATTGCGCATTCTCTTTGCTTGTGTCCCAGTCGCCTTTTGAAGGTGGTTTTACAGATGGAAGTTTGTTAATAAAGTGGAGAGGAAGGAGATGGGTGGGCTTGAATTTGCAAGATGCAATGTGGTGTTGTGCAGAGAATACATTCTCTGTCCCTAGGTGAGGTAATGTGGCAAGGCCAGATGTGGCTTTACCTTTACTTGATTAAAAGGAAAAAAAAAAATCATCATTCTAGATTAGAGACCAAGACTGCCCCACTGTGGATAAAAATCTGTTTGAGGACTCAGATCAGAAAAATCCTTACCTGTATAGGAAAGATTTGCACAGCCTAATGATCTTACATCAGAGTGAGGTGTATGGTAGTTGGAATAAAGGGATCTTCCCTTTTTTTTCCTGCTTCCCTGCAGATGAAGGAGTCTCTTGGTTAGAGTGGTTTCTGATAGTGGCTCATTTTGCAGAGACAGGTGTAAAAAGGTAAAACTTTGTTATAACGTCTGCGAATTAATCAACACTAAAGGAATAGGAGACCGTAAGAATGGGCCTTTTGCCCTTTAAAGGAAAAAAAAAATCCTTATTTTTACACTAACAGCTGAAAAAGCAACCTGTGGTTAGAGATGTTGTCTATCCTTTGACACCTGAAATAACAATTAAATAACAATTTTAGTCCTGTTTTCTGGATTTTTTTTTTAAGATTTAATTATTTGAGAGAGTGAGCAAGAGAGGGCATGAGCAGGGGCTCATGAGAGAAGCAGACTCCCCTGCTAAACAGGGAGCCCGATGCAGGACTCATCCCAGGACCCTGGGATCATGACCTGAGCTGAAGGAAGATAGATGCTTAACTGACTAAGCCACCCAGTCGCCCCGGTTTTTGGATTCTTGTAGAAGAAATCCATATTATCCTAAGATATAGAAGCAGATTTCAGTAATTTTATAAATATATATATTTATAACATATATTATAAATAGAAATATATATTATAATAAATATAAATATATATTATAAATAGAAATATTTTATCTATTTAGTTTTTTTTCTTTATATCACTCATTAATCCTCCTGAGGAAATTTATTTTAAAGTTCTTGGGTCTCAGAAAATGACTGCGAGGGCTTAATACCTGCAGGATGAACTAAGGATGGGGAAAGACTTCAAGGAATGGGGGGGGGGTGATTCGTGGTTGGCATAGTTTTCATCCTGAAGGGACTGCCTCTCTGCCTTTGAGTTCTCTTTCTCCTTTCTGCTGCTTACTTAGACCTTATTTATCACTTCTGTCAGAGGCTGCAGTTGGAAAATGAAGAAAAGTGAAAATCCAGATTTATTAATTTTTTTATAGTTGACCCTTGGTTCAAAAGGGTAAGAGGCTGGATGATTGGGTAAGAGGAGCTTTGGAAATTAATTATTAGTACAGTCCTGCCCTCTTGACCAGTAATAAGTGAGAGACAAAAAATTCCACAGAATCAAAAAATCCATACTGGACAAAGAATAATTAACCTTTTTGGATCATGTACTCACAGATTATGAACTCTATGAGTATTCTGTTTCCCTGATATTATCATCATAATAGTAAACATTTACTGAGCATTTATCCTTGTCAGCAATCATACTATGTCCTTTATATGTATTTCTTCATTTACTCCCTACTCCTCATTCAGCTTGATGAGATATGGGTATTGTTGTTATCCTCCTTTACAGATGTGGATACTGAGGCTTATAGTGCGTAAACATCTTGCTAATAAGGCCATTCAGGTAATAAATGGCGAAGCAAGAACTCAAAACAAAGCTGTCTGACCTAGACTGCTTGCACTTAACCTCTGTCTGGGTTGTCACACTGAAATATTTATCGATTTCCCATTAGGGGTATGATCCAGTAGTAGATACCTGGAGCCACTAAAAGTGCACTCATCTCTGTGGAACACGTAATTCTGAGATGCACAAATTAACCTAAACAATGGCAAAACCAAAGATAAATAAGTGAGGTGAATATAGAAAGGACATTTAATATAATCTTAAAAGATCAGGGCTTGACCTGATAGGATTGGAAACGCTACTCTCCTTTGCGTTTGGATCCTGTGCCTGGCCCATACCGGGAGGAGTTGAGTTCAGTAGAGACAGACCACCTGCTTATCCAGCATGGGTCTGGCCACGGAGCTACACATACCAAGCTCTGTGTAAGGGACTTGGTTTTCCAGGGGAGTGGAGGGTGATGAGAAGATCACACTGTGTGCCAGGATACCACATACCAAATATGATTTTGTAAGAAATGTTTTATCCTCAAATTAGTTTGGGAAATGCTGTGTTAAACAAAGTTAAACAAATTTTTTTTTTAGTTGCAAGATTTCTCAGAGCCTTTAAGATACTAATATGTGTTGTGACTATCCAAGAGGTTATTATAATTTGGGAAACACTGAAAGAAATGCCTGATATTGAGTCACTTTCCCAGGTTACCTTTCTTGTAGCATATCTTATTCTAGGTAAAATTTATGACTCCTTTAGAAAAACTCTTAGGAATGACCTCATGTTTTGATTATGGGTCTAATATTTTTAATTTGGTAGTTGGGGGAATAGAGATTCAAATTTAACTAAAAGGTCTTTTTGTCCCTCTTTGAATCACAAGTTTCACTTGCTGAAAACTTGTGATTTTGTACCAAAGAAAGGTCTGAGAGTAATTATTAAGAGAATCATTAGGGGGGCGCCTGGGTGGCACAGCGGTTAAGCGTCTGCCTTCGGCTCAGGGCGTGATCCCGGCGATCTGGGATCGAGCCCCACATCAGGCTCTTCTGCTATGAGCCTGCTTCTTCCTCTCCCCCTCCCCCTGCTTGTGTTCCCTCTCTCGCTGGCTGTCTCTATCTCTGTCGAATAAATAAATAAAATCTTTAAAAAAAAAAAAAAAGAGAATCATTAGGGAGCCTGAGATGGAAACAGCAAGGAGAGTTGATGGCACCCTGTTCCTCAGCCTGCTTCCATTTCTCCTGCCCTCATCACCTTGCTCCCAGGACCTGAGTGGCACTGGTAAAATGTCCATCTTCCTAAGGTTTCTACCAAATGCACCTTGGGGTGAAGAGGGGCAGTGTAGATGGTGGCTCTGATTTTTCATCTCTTTGTAACTACTAACTTAAAAAGCCTGGTTCAATGGAGAGTTGAACTCAATAATCAAAGCGATTCAGTTGAACCATTTTCAAGAAAAATCATTTTAAAAGTAGCAGTCTCTTTGCCAAATAGGTGATTCTTCTTCGAGTTTAAAGGTGCTGTAGTTTTTTCTCCTATGTATGGTTTGGTTTGGTGAGAGCTACTTGAGACAAGAGTAGAGCAAATGTGGGTCATTAAGGGCAGAGGTGACTCTTGAATCACTACTGTGTTTATAAAAAGTAAAAAAGAATGTATGGGCATTCTTAGGAAGATACATTTTTCACCAGTAAAGATGTCACTGAACGAGCTATAGCCTAAATGAGAGGGCAGAAAGGGCATTGGACATTACCATTATCAACAAACATTTACAGAGGGCTGACTGTGAAGCAGAGTTTAAATTAAAGTCCTGCTGGGTCAGTTAGTAGAGCATGCTACTCTTGATCTTGGGGACATGAGTTCAAGGCCCCCCCCCCCCCAAGTGAGCACAGAGCTCACTTAAAAAGAAAAAAAAGAGTCCTGTCTTCATCAGACACACTGATTAGAGAAGGGGATAGACACATGCCTGAAATCTTAAGTAATAAGACATGTATGTTAGTGGCCAGTGAGTGATACAGATGGTATGAGAATTCAGATAGGATGTGGTAGGCAGAATAATGTTGCCACCTCAAAGATGTCCATGTCTTAAACCCTGGAACCTCTGAAGATGTTACATTGCATGGAAAGAGGAATTAGGGTTGCTAATCAACTGACCTTGATATAAACAGGTAATTTTGGATGATCCTGGTGGGCCCGGTATAATCCTAAAGGTCCTTAAAGTGGAAAAGGGACGCAGAAGAGGCAGAGTGAGAGAGAAAGACGTAAAGATGCTACATTGTTGGAGGAAGGGGCCACAACCCAAGGAATGCAGGTGACCTTGAGAAGTTAGAAAAGACAAGGAGAAGCAGATTTCACTTTGAGCCCCCAGAAGAAATGTAGCCCTGCAGACAGTTTGACTTTTAGCCTAATGAGACCTGTTTTGACTGCTGGCCACTAGAACTAGAAGAGTCAGTTTTTGTTGTTTTAAGCCACTGAGTTTGTGGTAATTTGTTGCAGCAGCAAGAGGAAACTGAATACAAGGATGCTGAAAAGAAAGAGGAGTCAGGGACAGTTTCATGAAGAAGGTGGTTTTTGAGCCAGGCACTAAAGACAGTTAAGAGTAGTCAGACCAGGGTCACAGAATTTATGTTCCAGGTACTAAGCTAAGTTCTTTATACCTTTAATTCATTCATCCTCAAAAAAGCTCTGTCAGGATAGCATTCTTCCCTAATGTGTAGATGAGAAAACCTAGGTTTGGAGAGACTAAGTAACTTGGGCCATCACCACAGGGCAGGACCAGTCACAAACCACTAGTAAATAGCTGGCCTTTTAACAAGATGGCAGCTGACATCTATTGAGTGCTTACTTTGCACAGGCAAAGTGCTGAGGATGTCATGTCATTAGCTCATGTAGTCCTCTTAGACTCTAAGCATGAGGTGATTTGTAATTTTTCTGAGGCACAGATTTGGCTGGCCGGCAGGATGGCTGGTTTGGAGGATAAGAGACTAGAACCAGAAAATCCAGTCAAGACGCAACAATCCTGACAAATGCTGATCAGAACATAAAATACAGGTAAAGACAGTAGGCATGGGAAGGAGAGAACAGATTCCAGAGACAATCTGCTTTGTTGAAACATAATTTCCTTTTTGAAAAAACCTCCTCCCTCTCTAGCTTCTCCCTCCCTGTGTGATTAGGGTGCTGCACTTTAATGAGTAGACATTTTAGAATTAATAACAGGTGTCAGTATTGACAGTGCTATAGACTAAATTTTTCCACTTACCCACAGAAGCATGGGTAGCAGTCACATAAACTCTGTAATATGCCTTCTGATGTGCTAACTCACAGATACTGTCTTTAATTTCTTGGTGGTATAGTAACTGTCTTAAGTTCAGCAACAGCAAATGTATATTTATTGACAACCTACCATTTGAAAGAGCAATATACTTGGGTGCCTGTGTGGCTCAGTTGGTTAGGCATCCAACTCTTGGTTTCTGCTCAGGTCATGATTGCAGGGTCGTAGTAGATAGAGCCCCGTTTTGGGCTCCCGGCTCAGTGGGCTTGTGCTCATACTCGAGCTCTCTCTCTGTCTCTCAAATAAATAAATAAATAAATAAAATCTTTAAAAAAAAAATAAAGATGAAAGAGCAACATACTGTTTACTGTGGGTGTCTCAAAAATGAAAGTCGACTTGGAGACATATCTGAACAAGGGTGGTGAAATGAGCTAGGAGGAGGAGGTGAATAAGTGTTAGTGTCAGTAATTTTGTAGAATGAACCTAGCTTCTTTTCAAGTAGACATATATTTGCAGTTTTCTTTGCCTAAATAAAAGAACCATTTAAAGACTTTAATAAAGCCTCTGAAAACTCTGATCTCATATAGGTACAATTCCATCCATGAGCTATTTGAGTGGAACTACTTTCCCAATCGTTCCAGGAGTCACCAAAGTAAGATTCATGATCCATGAATTTCCTCCTCAACCCCCCTCCCCCAGTCTGCCTTCAGCTCAGGTTATGATCCGAGGGTCCTGGGATTGAGCCCCACAGGGAGCCTGCTTCTCCCTTTCCCTTTACTATTCCCCCTGCTTGTGCTCTCTTGCTCTCTCTGTCAAATAAATAAATAAAATCTTTTAAAAAAATACTGAATGGCACAACGCATTTATGTAGGATTGATCCATTTTTAAAAAGTAACATATACTATATACTCCCAAGCTGGAATTTGATGGTAATGCTTGGAAGTATGGTACAGAATCCCTTCATAGGTGATACTAATTTTAAAGATAATATCTCATTTTAATACTCCAATATGAGGTACAAGGCAGATTCCATTATACCACTTCCTACTCTATTGTGCATATGTCTGTGTGTATTCATTCATGTAGACTTGAGTCTTCCCACTGATTTCAAAGAATGATTTAGGGCTTTTCACTGCCGACTTGAGTTAGTAGTCTAAGTTCCCTACCCAATGTGGTTTGATTTTCTGTCCAGTTAAGTGATCAAAGCCAAATCCTCAAAGCCTGAATGTCTTACCGTGGATTCTAATAAGTTCTAAGTTGGCCATTCTTCACAGTTTTAATCAAAGCAAAGGATGACATTTGCATTTTTGTCATCTTCGTTTCAAAGTGTTTGTCGTATTATTAGATTCAGAATCACCCTGAATGGTTACACATCAGTAGACTCTGCCTAGTTATTCCCGAAAAGCTGTCCCTGCCAGAACAGGGGCCCATTTCTACCTCAATGGAATATCACCTAAATACATAAACATTGGATTCATGTATGTCCAGATTACTGAGAACCAGAAGTCATCATGGCAGGAAATTTGGGGTAAACTGGAGTTCTCCTACAGAGTCACCAACCCATGATAGCTTCCTCTCACTCTCCTGATCTCAGTCCCCTTGATGTGTCCTGGGTTCCCCCATTTCCTCCTTTACATCTCCCAGTAACATTTACGCTCACATGCCAGCAGCACCCCGGCACCAGTTCTGCCTCATGTTCTGCTTTTGTTCTGTTTGTGGGGTATTCTTCCATTTCCTCAACTGGCTTTATTAACCAGGACACACGGATGAGTAGGAACAGGGAATGCAAGCATGTTTTCTTTTTCTTTCTCCTGCCTTTCTGTGTGTGTGTGTGTGTGTGTGTGTGTGTGTGTGTGTGTGTGTATGAGTGTATGAGAGACATACACCTACAGAACCAGCAGACGTTTACATAGCTCTCCAGCCATGCTGACCTTCACAATGAGAGTGTCCTGCTGATCTTTGAGTGACTGACACCATCATGCACTGCATGGTGGGCGCCCCTGGAGTTGCTGCCCATTTGTTGTGGCTAATGCACTATTTGGCAACTAAATTTTAGAGTTAGAGCATTCTTACTTTTTAATAACTTTTTTTCATACAAATGGTGTGATTTTGGTCTCGTAGGTTATTCGTATGATTCCTAAGTATGTAAAAGTTCAGGAAGCCTTTGCAAGTACATTCTTTCTGAATTATTTAAAAATTAGAAACTCTGAAAAAAAATGGGGGGTATATGCCAAAGAGTGTTTGATTTGAAATAAATAAAATCCATATGCTTAAAGCACTATATGTAGTCAAGATGAAATTTCCATATTTGCTATGGATCTGTTCTCATTTTTCTTAAGAGAGTTCTGTCCAAATGTTTTATTATTGTTGGCAAGATCCAGATCCCGAATCTGCCCTCAGTGCTTTGTTTTGTTCAGTCTTGGATTTTGGATCAAAATAATAACCATTTATTAATTTGCCAGAAATTCTGCATCCCGACTCGTGTTATTTCTTCACAATTGCACAATCGTCTTGGCTGTCATGAAAATTACTTTGCTTAAAATAAGTATAGAAAAATTAGTGTAGACAGATACACACGTACACAACAGACACGTACTACTTATGTATGTATTTAAGCTAAAAGATAGCTTATGGGAAAATGTGAAACCCTGTTGTTTCTACACTTCGAGAAAAAAATATTAAGACAAGAATATGTGTTTTAATTTGTTTTCCATTGTCAAGAGCCTGGATGTGGGGGATATTGCGAGTAACGGATAATTTACCCTTCTCCCCAGATTATCAAATATATGGGTCTTAGGAGTGTTGCAAAGTGTATATTTGCATAGGAATATAACACTGAGGGAATTTGGGAGGGAATGTTTAAAATGTCTTCCAACAGATTATCAACTAGTTCGATAGAGAAGTACCGTGGGGAGGCATTTATATCTCCTTAGAGCACAAAGTATGAAATGACTGTAGAATTTCCTGTTTTAACCAAGAATGAGAGAGAGCTATGAGCCATTCACTTCCTGAGTGGACACATTCCAGCTGTGCAGACTGGTCATAGCACATCTGCCAATCAGAACAGGCCCCGGAGGGAAGCCCTCAGATGCTGAGTCTTGTTTACATGCATCGTGACTCTGTTTCTCCCCTCCTCCTGTGTGTTGTACCACTAGGGAGATTTGTGGGGGAATTCGCTATTACATGCCTAAGTAAAGTCTACGAAACTAGGATCCCAGCCACATCAAATGGTATCCCGGACAGATTTTTAGCTCATCTTTAGCCACAGGTAAGAGTTGTTGCTTTGTTCTATGAGGATAGCTGATCTGCATCCAGTTTCCAGCCTTGTTTTGAGGTATTTTCTTCTCATGAGCAAAACTAGCAGCCTAAAGCTGAAGAGGAACGTTAGAAAAAAGTGATTAAAATGTGCGCTGTCTTGCTATGACTTTAAACTTTTAGTGCTCCACAAGTGAGAAACCATGATGTTTTATTTGAGGGAGTGTAAAACGAAGTTAAATTAAAACAAAAGCTTGAAAAGGGGCAGTAATACTAGGTCACTGTGGGGAGAAACAGGAACCAGAAGCATATTAACATTGTGCATTTCAGAGAGCAGTGTATCTAAACAAACATGTTTTATTATGAATCTTCCTCCTTTTTCGTCTTTCAGAAAACATACTTCCTGTGTACTAACTCCTTGGTTTCAGAAAACATTTATTTTTCATTATGAATCTATTCAAAAAGAACTGATAATAAATATTTAACTGTGTAAATCCTATGCCTTTTCTTCCATAATTCTCCCCAGAAGTTTTATAGTATGTTTTTAGTATCTTTATGCTGCTCCACGAGCAATAAAATTAAGGGGCAAAAAAAAAAAAAAAAGAATTCCTGGCCAATCTTTGTTTTGCCATTAAATTCTGTATTATTAGTATTAATTCAGAAGATACTTTAGAAAACTGTATTTTATTAACACTGCATAGTATTTTTAAAAAGTCATTGCGTAGGATTTTATTGTGGCTTACACATTGCTTTCTGTTGTTAGTTTTTCCGTAACATTGAGACCTTTTCACTTTTTTTATTCTTAAGCATGTACTGAAAAAATTATTTGGAATAGAAAAAAAAAAGACAACCTAGGGACTTTGTAGTTCTTTCTCTTATATATAATAGTCTTCAGGTTGATAACAGCATTTTACAGCAGCCTCCAAAGAGGCACATGTGAAAACTTCAAGCAGCCCTGCCCTTGTCTCTTACCCTATGGCAGAATTTCTCAACGTCAGCAGTATTGATGTTTTGAGTGACATAATTCTTTGTTGTAGGCTGCATTGTAGGACGTTTAACAGCATCACTGGTCTCTGTAGCTACTAGATACCAGTAGCTCCTTCTTCCCCAGTTGTGACAATCAAAAATGTCTCCAGGCATTGTCAAGTGTCCCCTGGGGAAGGGGGAGTAAAATTGCTCCTGGTCAAGAACCACCTCCCTCTATGTAGCACATTAGACCTAATTATCGGTGAAACGTTGAAATCCAACTTCTGAAAAATTCTGGGCAATAGAGAGTTAAGGATGAGGCTGTATGGGTCTTAGGGTGTTTGCAGATGTTGCTGTAGCTGACTGCTCATTTTTTCCCCCCTCCCTATCCTGTTGGAAGCTTTTGCCAGCCATGATTCATGGAATGATTTTTTTGAGCTGAGTAATCTGTGGCTTTTCAGTTTCCTTACTTCTTTCCTTAGCTAAATTTGTTTGGGTTTTAGCATAGTGTTTAAAACAGCAAAGATCTTTGAAAATGAAATAATGTGTGTAATGATATACTTTCCAAGTAGATGATTGTAACAAACCGTAAAAACTTTCCGTGCCGGTCTTTTTGTATATCCTTTGTACCTCTTCTGTCAGACAAATCCTTTCAACTCTGATGAAGAGCCTCATACAGGGGAAGACACAGCAACCTTTGAACAGTCCTTTGTGAAATCTATGGTATGGCAGCTGGTATTTAAGAAGTTCTTTTCCAGCGCTTCTGAAGAGTATTTTGACATGTAGCTGTCTCCTTTCTTTACAGATCGCAACGAACGAAATAAACCAGAGCATCGTTCTTCAAGGTATGAGTTTATGGTTTTTAATAATTCTGTGTAACACTTCTCATTTGGAAAATATTTGGAGGCAGTGCAAATATCCCTTATAGAGTTGCTGTATATTTGAATCTTCTGTGGCATTCAGAAAAGCTTCACAAGGGAAATACTGTTTATTTTCTGAACAAAAATTCTTTATGAAATTATTGACGACCTGAAAGACATATCTTCCTTGTGAATTCCTATCAGTGACAGCTAAATCTTTACCAAAAAAAAGAAAATCCCTATTTCCTTCCTTTGGTGGTTTTCTTCCCCTTTCTTTGACCGATATTTTTATAAATATGTATTTCTTTTTTCCTAATCATAAAACTCACATGGGCTCACTGTAGAAATATTTTAAATATTTTTTTAATATAAAGCATTAAAAAACAAAGCAAAACAGCCTGTCTTCCATTAGCTAGAGATGGCTGGTTACCGCTAAAGTTTGATGTAATTGTTCTAGTTTTTCTCAGTATATATGTATTCCAGTCGAATTCTTTAAGTTCTTGTTAAATAGATTCAAAGGCCAGGAAGGCTGTTTCACTTAAGCCCCTCACTCACACTGTCTGAGCATGTATTTTACTGGACCTTCACCAGCACTGAAGAATATTTTTTAAAATACTTGTCAAACTTACAGGTGGAAAATAATCTGACTTCTACTCCTATGCAAGAATGATAGGCCTGTGTTCGATTTTTTTTTTTTTTTTTTTTTGCCTAGTTCTGTGAAGGACCATAATTCCTTTAATATTATTTTCACCTTATTTCACAGTCCACCCCTTTTACTTTGCATTTTGTGTTGTGGGAACCGATAAAATGGTAATAATGCATTCACTGGGTTGGAAAACCAAACCCTGATGCTTTTTCAAGGTATCAAACCCAGTATACATTGACCTCAAATGAATAAAAATACAAAGTCTATGAAAACTCCATTTGTCAATCAAAATAAGTCAGTGAGGCCTAATCTGGGAGAAAAATACAGTGGAATATTTGGAATGTAAGGCTGATTTTTTTTTTCCGGGTGTAATTCACATACATTAAAATTCACTCTTGGTGTATGTTTCTATGAGTGTTGACAAATATAGTTATGTAACCATCACCACAATCAGAAAAGTCTGTAAGACTGATGTTTTTTTTTAAGATTTTATTTATTTATTTGACAGAGAGAGAGACAGCCAGCGAGAGAGGGAACACAAGCAGGGGGAGTGGGAGAGGAAGAAGCAGGCTCATAGCGGGGGAGCCTGATGTGGGGCTCGATCCCATAACGCCGGGATCACGCCCTGAGCCGAAGGCAGACGCTTAACCGCTGTGCCACCCAGGCGCCTCTGTAAGACTGATTTTTTAATACTTAAAAATAATAATAGAAAAAAAGGCAGTGTAATAGACAAGACTTTAACTGTGAATGGCATAAAGTTGGAATGGTAAAAAAACACTTTGTGTGATAAAATCAGTATCCATAAGACACTGAAGGTTTGGTAAATCAGGCAATATAAGTTTTAATTGGAACAAATGTAAATCCTTACACTTAGGTCTGAAAGACCAATGGAACATAAGGAGGTAAGGGAGTTGTAACTTAACAGTATGTTTGAAAAAGTCTTGAGGATTTAGTTCTTTGTAAATTTGTCATAAATCAAAAATTTTGTGTCATTGCCTCCACCTCCCCCCAAAATGTCAGCATCAGTTTAATTATACTAAAAGAAATAGAATGTCCAATAAAAGAAAAGTAATAGCTCTAGACCATACTTTTTGATATTGTATCCAATTTTGGATCCACAAGGCCTTGAAAAATTGAAGTATGCACTTGATATATATTGATATCACTTGAGGAACTTAACAAAATCAAAAACAGAGTCCCATGCTCCACTCCAGAGATTCTTATTCAGTAAGTATAGGGTGAGTGGGTCCTGGGAATCTGTATAGTAAAGAAGTCCCTCAGTGATTCCGATGTATAGCCAGGTTGGGAACCAGTGGAATAGAAGACAGCAGCTGAGTTGGGACAGGGAATATGAAAGAGAAAAGTAGGGTGGAAATCAAAGTTAAATCACAGGAAGACTTAATGTAAGGGGTTTGGTGAATTTAGCCTAGGTGTGGAAGTTTGGGGAGGTATATGGGACAGAAGTAACTGGCTTTGAGGCCCTGAAGGCTAGTATGTAGAAGACATTAGCAAACTTGTTCCCCCTAAAGGCTAGTCTCCACCACCAGAAACCAGGGATCCCTGCAGGAATGGCTAATTGCAGCTCTGGGGAGGGGAAGATACACGTGGGCCTGGACTCATGCTGTGACAGAAAGATGGGAAATGTTCAACTAATGGGTTGTATCAAAAAGGCCTAGGAGGCAGTTTCAGGAACCTCCTACTGGCCAAATCTGGGACAATTTGAGTATCAAAAAAATTTTCAAATGATAATCGATTCTAACACATGGGAGTTTTAAAAATCCATGCAGAAGAGCTCATAGAATCAGAAAGTCATCATTTTATAATTCTTAGTATAATAGTTGATTCAGGCAAGGATCATCGAGTGGCTACAAAAAGTTGTTGGACAAATATTCACACTGCCTTAAAATTATTTTTAATTACAAAGGGGGAAATGTAACTTTTCAGTGAATAGATCTGGGGATCTCATTCTTAATCAGGTGGTCAACTAATATATCATCACTAGTGAGATATCCTGACAGCAGGTGTCTCCACATAGTGCATTAGCAGTACATACAGGTATCACTTATGTAGTACTAGTCCCGACAGAAACAGATAATGTAATAAAAATACCAAAAGGCTTAAAAAAATTCTAGAATAAAAGAGACTGAATTTTTCTTTAATCTGGAATTTTAAAATCCAGATTTTTAAAAAGGTGCTTTGGGGATAATTATGAAATTTAAATATGAATTTTATTTTGGATAATATCTTATTAATAAAACTTTTCTTAGGTATGTAATAGAAATGCTGTTATGTGTGAAAATATTCTTACTCTTAGGAGATACACACAAAAGTAATAGAGGTGATGCAGTCTTTTTTTTTTCTTTTTTTTTTAAAAGATTTTATTTATTGGGCAGAGACACAGCAAAAGAGGGAACACAGGCAGGGGAAGTGGGAGAGGGAGAAGCAGGCTTCCCGCTGAGCAGGGAGCCTGACTCGGGGCTGATCCCAGGACCCTGGGATCATGACCTGAGCCAAAGGCAGACACTTAACTACTGAGCCACCCAGGCGCCCCGAGGTGATGCAGTCTTATGTTTGCTAAATAATCCTCAAATGATTCCTGAGGGAAAAAAAAGCAAGAGGTAAAGCCGCAAGTAGGGGAAAATATTAATAATTGGTGAATAGATGAAAAGCATATGGGTGTTAATTGTGCTGTTCCCTCTATAGACCTGAAATTGCAAAATAAAAAGTAGCCGTGGAAGCGACTGTTCTGTGTTCCGTTGAGTCCCAGAGGGCGGAATGTGCGTCCGTGGGCGGAAGTTGAGGGGTTGTATTTCTGCACAATGTGAGGAAGGATTGCCTAACATAGCTGGTCAAAGATGGAGCGGGTTACTCTGTGACGGAGCATTGCCAAGAAAAAAGCTAGATAAGCTAGTGCTGGGAATAGAAAGATTCACACATTGCTAATTACTATTCTAGATGGTTCCAGCCCCTTGCTCATTCAGCAGCTAATGGGTGTTTGTGGAGAGGCCCTCATCTGGGCTTGCGGTACCATAGAAAACAAGAAAATGTCTCCAGCAGGATGGAGCATAGAGCGCCCGTAGTCTGGATACTCCCAATCTCACAGAACCTGTTTACTGTAAAGGCAGGCTCCCAGTCTCCATCGTTGTACTTCGGGCAATTCTTGTGGTACTCTTGAGGTTATTTGGAAAGTATTTTATCTTTGACCTCTATTTTATACCATCAGATTCTCAAGGACTGTGCTACTAGTCTTGGTAACCTTAGCACTAAGTATAGTGCCTGGTCCATGATAAGCACTTAATAACTAAATGTTGAATAAATGCCAGTTATAGTTCAAAGAGAGAAAGGAAATGCCAGTGTTCTTCTTTTGCAAATTGGGAGGGATCTGACTCTCAAAAGCTAGCCTGTAGCTGTTATTGACTGTTTAAGTATAGCAAGGAGTAATGCCCTAATAAGAAAGGAGAAATGTTTTTGCAGGAAAGGCCATTGTTTTCTGGGCAGGGTGTCTGCTGAGATTGGCAGTGACCTGTTCTCCCGGTGCCATTCTCAGCCGAGCGGGGATACCTCACCAGGCCTGCAGTGCGTCAGGCCGATTAATACCTGCTGCATCCACCGAATGGAAAGAAGAGGAGATAAACAAAAGTCACTTAATTTTGGTATTTTTGTTGGTTCTCCTCAGGCCACTCACTCGGCAGCAAGAATGATGGGCTGAACGCCCAGCAAGGATGAGACAGATGCATTTCTTTTGTTTGTATTTTTATAAGGCCAGACGCTCCTATAGCTTTCCCAGTGAGAAGTGAATAAATCTCGGATGTATGCTTTTCATTTCATGCCTAAAGAAGGAAAGCATAACTCTTGTCAAGTTAAAGGAGGAGTTTTATCAGGTATAGGTCAACACTAAGACCTCAGGCTAAAAAATATTGCTTAAGCGTCTGTAAGAGGTTTGCTGGGTGCTTTTTGGTTGTTTGTTTTGATGTTGGCATTTAAAAATTTGCTTATTGCTGATTGAGCTCTTTTGAAGTCAAAAAATACTGAATTCTTGTCTTTGCCTTGTTAGTTTAAATACACCATTTACCAAATTGACATCCCATGGAACATTCTTAGGTAGGATGTTAATCAGTATACAAGAAGTAAGTACTCATGCGCAAAAAAGTCTGTGAAATGGTGATTTAAAACAAAATTAGACATATTTCTTTGCTGGGATTCCATTAAGAGTCTTTGATACACAAAAGTGCATTATAAAACTCCAAGTGAGAGATTTACTATACAGGATTTAAAAAAATTTTTTTTAATTGTAACTTCCTTTCCCAGACACACAGCTGTTAATAACATCTAGGAAAATGTGCTATGAAATGACAGTTTGGGAAACTAATTGAGAGGGAAGTAGGAGCTAAAGATAATAAAGAAAGTTAAGCCCTGTGGCTGTCAGTGCCAGGAATGGAGAATTAGGAGCTCTTTTTGCACCCTACCAGCTCTGAATAGTAGATCCCAATGACTTATGGGGGCTGAGAAACCCGCTACTTTGTCTTAAATGTTTTACCTACCACAGGGAAATAATTTACAGCAGCCAAAAAAAAAAAAAAAAAAAAAAAAAAAAAAAGTATTGAAATGAGAACCCTAAATCTACTTATTAAAAATTATCACTTGAATCTTTGTCTTCTTAAAGCCTCTGAAAACCACCTGTTACAATCCCCTTTGAAACCTATTAATAAAATTCAATGAAATTTCAGGAAAAATCACAAAAAAATTGTTGGAACTCAACAAAATGACTCTGAAATTTATAAGGAACACCAAGAATAACCAAGGCACTTTTGAAGTTCAGAGGGGAAGGTGGACCCCTGCAAGTAATTAAGACAGTGTTTTGTCAGCAAACATAAGAACAGGTCAAGGAAACAGAAGAGAGTCCACAACAGACATAGGTGGATACATACCTTTCTAGAGGCAGCATTCAGATTGGGGGTGAGGGGGCGGGGTGGACATGTCCGCAAATGGTCTAGCAACAACTGACAGTCCATATTTTTAAAAATGCAGATGGAATTTGTTTTATCATACGAGGTAGAATCTTAATATGTAGAAGTCCAAAATTGAAACTGAAACATTTTAAAGAAATATATGAGAATATCTTTATGACTTTGGGGTAGGGAATGAATTCTTTTTTTTTTTTTTTTTTTAAAGATTTTATTTATTTATTTGACAGAGATAGAGACAGCCAGCGAGAGAGGGAACACAAGCAGGGGGAGTGGGAGAGGAAGAAGCAGGCTCATAGCGGAGGAGCCTGATGTGGGGCTCGATCCCATAACGCCAGGATCACGCCCTGAGCCGAAGGCAGACGCTCAACCGCTGTGCCACCCAGGCGCCCCTAGGGAATGAATTCTTAAACAAGGTTCAACAAATACCACAAAGAAGATTGTTAAATTTAACTATGTGCGAGCTTAAATGAGCAGTGGGGAGGGGCAGAGGGAGAGGGAGAGAAAGGGAGAAGCAGGCTCCCTGCTAAGCGAGGATCCCGATTTGGGGCTCAATCCCAGGACCCGGGGATCATGATCTGAGCTGAAGGCAGATGCTTAACCAACTGAGCCACCCAGGTATCCTCCTATAGCTCTTTTACTTGAAGCCTCATTTATTGCTTTGTGGATTTTTATCTAATTTTGTTACTTAAGAGTTCTAGAAGTAATACATGAAAACATTTTTTAGTAGTAGAGAAACGTGGTATCTGCCTTTATTCCATAGGCAGCTATTATTAAGAGTCTAGTGGTTCAGGGGCACCTGGGTGGTACAGTTTGGTGGAGCATCTGGCTCCTGATTTAGGTGCAGGTCATGATCTCAAGGTCATGGGATTGAGTTCCGTGTGGGATTCCAAGCCTCCCCCCACTATGCATGCGCACACTCTCTCTCTCTCAAATAAATAAATAAATCTTTTTTTTTTTTTAAAGAGTCTAGTGGTTCAATGTCTATCCTAGTCTGCTTTCTATGCATGTATGTATAGTATATATTCAAATTTTATTTAGAATAAACTGGGGTGTCTGTGTATAGTATATATATATATATTCTATATATATATGAATATATATATTCATATATATGAATATATATAAAAATATATACATATATATGCAAACTTACCCTTTTTGCTTATATTTTAGGAAGTTTTATCATGTCACTTTCCACTTCATTATTTTTTTAAACTGCTACATAGAATTTTCTGATGTAATTATATTATTATTTATTTAACCAGTCCTTTATTGATAGCATTTGAGTTGTTTATCAATAGCACAGCAGAAGTGCTGCTGTAATAAACATCTTTTTTTTTTAGATTTTATTTATTTATTTGAGAGAGAGTAGGGGGGAGGGGCAGGGAGAAGCAGGCTCCCCACTGAGCCGGGATCCCAGGACCCTGGGATCGTTACCTGAGCTGAAGGCAGACGCTTAACTGACTGAGCCACCCAGGTGCCCTAAGGTAGATTTTTTTCTTCAAGTTTCTGTTGAACTCTTTTTCATAATTATCTTAAGTTTTAAAATGTTGCATACCCTACATTTCTGTTTTCTTCCCTAATCTCAGATTGCTTCATGATGGTTTGGTGTCACTCCAGGTTCAGTAGGGCTCATTTCCACATGATATGGCTGGAAATGTCACCCCACACAAGGAGGGACTCAAACTCACCATGCAGTGTATTTGTAGCACACAGGTCAGTACATGCAGAATTCATAATTGATGATGTTAAAAATCAGCAACCCCTTTGTTACTAAGAATTTGAAAGAGTGTTGGTTCTCTGCATTGGTACCCTGTTGGTCCTACAAAGATGCTGAAGATTTTATTTGACACTTTACCATCATCACATTATGGATAGATTAGAAGCAAAAGATTTAACTTGCTTTTGATCTTCTCCTTTCTGAAATGTTTGTTAAAATGTCACGCTCTGCTGGGCTTAGCTTAACTACTATAATTCTGTAGCATTTCCTTGCCCATATGTTTTAATTCCTGTACGTCTATAAACTATAGCTTGTGTGTAATTACTTTGTGGCATTATGTTTTCTAAGCTATAAGAGAAGCATTACTTTTGCTGTAGCATCTGTAATGCTATAAACGAGGTGAAAAATCAAAGCATATGCAGGTTTTGTGGGGGGAAATGTCCTTTTGCAATGAGAAATGTTGAAAGGATTATTAACATTTTATATCATTCTACAGAGAATGTATATTTATTATGTTGTTGTGGTTTTAAGAAATGTGACGTTAGCATTTGCCCCCAGTGTGATGAGCATGAAAATGAAGCATTTATGTGGTTTATCAGTTGGGTAATTGAGAAGTTTTATCAGCTGGCCTACCACTGCCATAGTACTTAGTGCGGGGGCTTCTCTGAGGTTGTTTCAAATTAAACTATCAGCAGGCAGTTAACTTTGGAACAGCTGCTGGTCCTGTATTCATTTACTTTTTCTCAGAATGGGCATGCGTGGCCACCCATTTCTCAGCACTCCAAGGAGCGTATGAAATGCCCAACCTTTAAATTTTTCATCCTAATTCATTTCTCTCTTTCCCTTGGGTTAGTTATATTTTATATTCGTTCTTTGTTTTTCTGCAGTGTAATTTAGAAGGCGTTATTTACATAGTTCTACAACATCTATAATAAATGGCCTTTAGTTGAATGAACTTCATATACGTCCTTGTGGATCTCAGTCTGTTCCTAGGTTATGGTTTTACCCCAGCTAATAAATATCCTCATATAGTTGGACTTCAGTTTTTAATTGAAATGTTTTCCCTTAGTGGCACAGCATGTATCACATTTTTCAAGAGCATTGATGAGGACTATAAACCACGAAAGTGTACTAAGTAAGTTAATTCCTGGTAGAATTTTAGTGTACACAAAGTTGCTCAACAGCCACTCAGTAGCCCGGTCACCTCCTGTCTCATTAACAGTTAACTTCTGTTGATCAAAATTCATTCTTGTCCTTCTACATAAAACCCTTCTCAAACCAGAAATCAGGCCTTGTCCAGAAAATGAAATTTCAAGGTTGGGGGCTTCCTTTTTGTTTACGTTCTCCTCTAGATTATAAATCAGGTAATAAGTTTTTGTCACTTCGAATCTTGTTCCAGCTGTAGAGGAGCTCTGCGAAGAGGCAGAGTGAGCTTGCCCACCCTTGTGCAGTACTTCTAACGAAATGCAGCCAAAAGAAGGCAGGCGTGCCCAAGAAGGACTCACACGTGTCTCTCTCTCTCTCTCTCTCTCTCTCTCTCCTTTAGGAAAGGAGGATTGTTGAGAATCAGTACCCTTTGGAAATTAAGAAAATAAAAAAATAAAAGTCAAGTGTTGGTTATCTGATTGTCTGAATGCTTCAGAGTAGCATTAACATGCCCTCCATTGTAAACTGGTTTCCTGTAGATAATCTTGTCCCTGGCACAGTGCCTTATCCAGGGTTGCGAGCTAGGGATGACAAGCAGGACTTAAAAGTTTATCCCTCTCTATTGCCCCGTAGTTTCTCTTTGGTTAAAGACTCTCTTTAGAAGTTCAAGGAGAAAAAATCCTTATCAGCTGAACTGTACTCTTCAGAATTTTTCCATATGGTGAATTCCAGTCTTTAACACCGTTCTTCCCCCCCCCCCAATGAAATTGTATTCATTTGTTTTGATTATAAAGCAGAATATGTTCATAACAGAAAATTTGGGAAAAAATAAGTATATAAAAGAAGAAAATCATCTATAATCCCACCTCATAGTTAATCACTATTACATTTTGTTATACTTTTTCTGGTGTGTATCTTTTCAAACAGATACTATAATTTTAACATAGAGGCTCATGAATACAGTGTTCCATAAAATTATTTTTAATGAACATTATATCATGAAAATTTCCCATTTCACTAAACTTATAAATTATGATTAAAAACTTGTACTACAAAGTAATACATTTTTATTTTAGAAAGTTTATTTATTTATTTATTTATTTATTTATTTTCGCTTTTCGAATTTTATTGGTTGCAGGGGAGGGGCCGCCTCCATGTCACCGGGGGTGCTCACAGTTTCTTTAGCCACTCCATGCTTGGGCCCTAGGGGTCCTGGGGGTGGCTGGGCACGTTGGGCATGTTCCCATCGTCTCGGAGGGGCACTGGATAGTTGTAGGGCGTGGCCTGGTTGATCATGGTGGTGTATTTGGTGAAGGGGCTGAGGGTGGGCAGAATTACAGCGAGGCCCCCGATGGTGAAGGACGCGACCAGCACTGGCTCCTTGGCCCAGGCATCCTTGAGGAAGGTGGCGAGTCTACCGGCCATCTTGGTCGCGGCGGCGGCAGCTAGAGAGTTTATTTAAAAAAAATTAAAATTACTCATAGTCCAACCACTGAATGCTAACTTGGTAAATTGGTGGTTCAGTCTTTTTTTCTGTGCATATGTGATTTTTTAAAAAAATGTATATGAATGTAATAATACTGTACATACTATTGTCACAAAACAATAGTTTACAAAAATTTTCCTAGGATATGATTTTTAATGGTATTCCATCAGGTAGGCATTTCCTTTTGTGAGATATTTTGGTTCTAACTAATTTCTTACTATTATGAACAATGCTGTGGTAAGACTCTTAAACCTGCATTTTTGTGAACCATCACTGCTTAACCCCTTGTGATCAGTTCCTAGCAGTGGAATTAAGAGATCAAAATTAATCGATCAAAAAACATTTCAAGATTTTTCACATGTACTACCGAATTGCTCAGAAAAAGGTTGATTCTCACCAGAGTTAAAGGTCTTCTCTGGCCCTGCATTGTTGTATATGAATCAGAAGAAAATAACCAATAAGAATTTTGCTTCTTTCAATTTAACTCATTTTTCTGTTAGGATACTCAGCTTTGTTAACCATGACCTATTTCTGTAAGCTTTATTTTAGGCCCAAAACAATACTTTCCAAAGGAGTCTTGTACTAATCCTCAGCCTCTGGAGATCCCCTTACCCAGAGCCTTTCAGAGGCTCATCCAAGGACATTCCAGACTCAGGTTACCTGGATTTGAGGTATAGACATCAGTGTTCATATCCGTTGAGCTTGCATTTGAAATTGGGAATGTGTTCAAGTTTGGGGACTCTTTTAGGGTACTCCAAATGAACTTTTAAGTATACTTTTTTAGCTGTTTAGGCTCTGTTCATACTGGTAGAATCATTCAGAAAGGCTGTGAAATAGAAGATAACATGTTTGGGTTCACAGGTTTCGCCTGAATTAGAATCCAGCGTCCCCACCTAGGTCCCTTGGGCAGTTTCTTATTTTTCTGTACTTCAGTTTCCTCATCTCTTCATGGGTCTAATAATAATACCTGTTTTCTGGGGTTATTACAATGATTATTTAGTTGCTATAACAGTTGGGGTTTACGCAAAGAAACAGAACCAGTAGGAGATGTGTATTGAGAGATTAATTGCAGATAATTGGCTTGTGTGATTGTGGAGGCTGGCTAGGCAAGTCAGAAATCCACAGAGTAGATTTCGAAGGGCAGGCTGGAACTTAGGTGCATAAGACTGAAGCTGCTATCCATAAGCAGGAGCTTTTCTTTAGAGAAGGCTGCAGTTTGCTCTGAAGGCCGCTCAGCTGAATCAGGCCTACTCAGATTATCTAGGATCATCTCCCCATACTTAGAGTCAACTGATTATGAACTGCAACCACATTCTCCACAATACCTACACCACAACACGTAAATTAATGTTTGAATAATTGGGGTCTCTAGCCTAGCCTAGCTGACACATAAAATTGGCCATCGCAGTTGCTTTGGACCTCAGTTAAGCAGAAGAAACCCACTTGGATAGGAGTTTCATTTTTCTTTCTGCTTTTCAAGATCAGTGCTCTTCAAGTGTCTCTAACGCAGAATTTCTTTCTGATGGATCTGTTTGATCTGTTTTGTCCTAAGTAACTGTGCAGTTGCATTTTTAGGATCCTATGATTCTTTCTACTGGGGGGTGTCTAGTCATGGCAGGATTCTACCCAGGAACATAACTGATACCTGCATAGATACCCTGACCTGGACAGTATCTGCTCTTGACACCATGGGGTGATAATGCGGTGTAGATAATGTAGTGTGTTTACAGTTCTACCGGCGTGCGCCGGCCCCTCTGAGCACTGCCTCGCAGATGAGGGGTACACACCTGTGAGCGTGTTTCCACATGGCCCCACCCTATTTGGCCATAGCTGTTGGACTTCTGACCTATATGCTGTGATAATCAAGTTGTTTCTCCTGAAATTTTAGACTAAAGACACAGCTGAGAGCCAGGATTTCTGGACCTTGAAAATGACTTAGATTTGGGCTTGGTGGGACATACATACTGATGAATACTGGCATGTATGCTGATGAACAAGCAGTGAGTGTCCAACTGTAGCAGGAGATTTGAAGAGTAAAGCAGACATGGTGTGGTCTCAAGAGAGAAAGTAAGGAAAAATGAGAGCTTGTGCAAGAAAACTGCCTTGTTTCTAGTGTTGTGTGAAGTTCAGCTCTATTTCCTGTTTGTGGGAATTCCCAAGATACTTGTGTCCTCATGGTTAAAACCTCTTTTATTTAATTTGAGTTTAAAGGCAGTTCAGTTTCTTTTAATCTCACAGGATAATCTAATACCGTTAGAAGAAATAACAATAACAATATTGTAACTAAGAAACGGAAATTACCTCCTTAGCATACATTTGGCTTTAGGACTATCCCAGATGATAGCCTTGATTTTAGGATTTATTTCCATATAGGTTAGGGTACCATGAATATATTTAAAAAACAGAGCACAGTAGTGCTTTAAAGTATTTATGTACACACCAAATCCCACATAATATGTTGTGTGAAGAGGGAAATGTATTGCTTGTCTTATGAAAACTGACACCCTATCTGTGCCTTAGTGAGTAACAGAGGTCTCTACCATTTTTGTCTTCTTCCACCAGCAAAAGGAAAAACAAAGGATAAAACTCTCTAATACGGGATCTCCTAAAACAACACAAAATACATCCAGATCCGTGAATTTCCAGACATTTGTTTGCATATGCTCCTTGACATGTTATATATTATGAGTAAATCCCAGAAGTGATGAAAGTCTTAATTCGTTTTCTAATATGTTTCAAGACACCTTCTCCCTTCCTCCACTGTTGCTTCTGATTTAAATCTTCCAGCCATGGGACACTCGGTGAAAGAAGGCCAAGTTCTCAAGGTTTCTTGGTAACTAACTAATCCCCAATTCTCACTTACATAAGTGTTTGTATGTGTGTGTGTGATTTTGCCTCAGCATTTGGTTGTAGGTGACCTTTTTGTGAGATAGTGAAGCATAGTAGCTAAGAACTCCGGCTCTGGAGCCAGACTGTCCAAGTTCAAATCAGATCTTGGCTTCATCATTCACAAGTTGTGAGACCTTGGTCATTTAAATTACATAAAACCTTTTTTCCAACCTGTAAATTTGGGATATAAAAGTACCTACTTCTAGGGGTGGATGTGTGAATCAAGTGAGTTGAAAGATATGAGGTATTAGAACAGTGCTCATTTGGGGCGCCTGGGTGGCTCAGTCGTTAGGCTCAGGTCATGATCCCGGGGTCCTGGGAGCGGCCCCTCATTGGGCTCCCTGCTCAGCAGGAGGCCTGCTTCTCCCTCTCCTACTCCCCTGGCTTGTGTTCCCTCTCTTGTTGTCTTTCTCTCTGTCAAATAAATAAATAAAATCTTTAAAAAAACAACAAAAAACAGTGCTGAGGTTAGGTTGGCTGTTGTTATTATCAGAATGGATCTGTTACCAAGTCCAACTCCCTTCACTCCAGTTGGATTAAGTGATTGATTCTTACTAAGTAGAATTGAAATTGGGATCTTGGAGGGTTTTTTTAAGTTTGATATTAAAAAATTTTAGTGTAGTGGGTAGAAGAGATCATCCAGTCCAATAATGTCATATTAGAGATGAGGAAGTTTGCATCAAGTGATGCGATTATGCTCCCAAGTGAGTAGTGGCAGGGCTGAGACTAGACCTCATGCCTCTGAACTCCTCACACAGTCCACTCGCTGTGTCTGACGACTATCAAAGGGATCCTTGGTCCTAAGTCCTTCATTCTTCATGAATTTACTTGTAGCCTTAACCTAACAGATGCTTTCACCTTTCCCCTCTTCTCCCTGGCCTTCTACTTGCATAAAAAAGAGACTTGATCTCAGTATTTAAATGAAATACTTACCTTTTATACTTTTAAATAGTGATTGTTGAGAATATAGCCTTCAGATCTCCCATAGATTTGCTCTTCTTAAGCCTCAGGCAAAACCACAACTTGCATTTATGTTAGGCCTGATGTTGGAAGAGTCCTGTCTTAGAGGAATGCAGATTTGATCTCAAACTGATGTATCGGGGGTTTCTGTACAATGACATACTTGAAAGTGGGATTCACTTATATTCAACAAATATTTGTGTGTGATAAGCACTTTGCTAGGCACTGAGATAGTTTATACTAACTCTGGGGAATTGGAACCCTAAAAAATAAGTCTACAGAAATTTCACCCCATCCTGATTTACTTAAACTCTATTAAGGATAGCAGTCTTCATGTCTCCTGAATTTGTCTTCCTTTACTAGCAAATTCTCTTCTTTATAAAATACCACCCCAAGTATTCTTTCTTTATGTGGAACTAGTCAAAGTGGCAAGTCCCATCAATAGGCCTGCTTGACCTTACCTCAGTTTGGACATGACTTTGCCTTGAGAAGAATTGTGTGGGTTTTGACAGTGTTTTTGTTGTTCTGAGGAACAATGCTGGCATTTGGTGTTTATAGTTCAGTGCTCCACCAATTCCTGTAGGAGATCTTTTCTAGTACCTTCTATAATCTCTCACAAATAAAACATGGAGAAGTAGAGTTTACATGATCAGAGTGTTTAAAAACACATATGTAATTGTGACAGATGTCACATATTAGTGTAAGATGTGAACAGTAGGGGAAAGTAGGTGTGGGGTATAAGGAAACTCAACATTTCCATAAATTTTAAACTATTACAAAATTTTACAATTTTAAAAAAGATCCTCCCCCAAAAACATACATACAAAATTACTGTGACAAAATAAGTTGCAGCAATTCAATATTAGCCGAGTGAGCATCTTTCATTCTGCTTCACCAGGTGTATAAGATGAACTGATCGAGGCTGAATTACTTCAGTGAGGTGAAGGTCACTGTTCCTATAGAAAGTCCTAGTTTGAAACCAAACACTTTTGAAATGTTAGAGTTAAAGGAAATACAAGTACAATCTTTATGCTAAACTTTTTTTTTTAAAGATTTTATTTATGTATTTGACAGAGATAGAGACAGCCAGCGAGAGAGGCAACACAAGCAGGGGGAGTGGGAGAGGAAGAAGCAGGCTCACAGTGGAGGAGCCCGATGTGGGGCTCGATCCCATAACGCCGGGATCACGCCCTGAGCCAAAGGCAGACGCTTAACCGCTGTGCCACCCAGGCGCCCCTATGCTAAACTTTTAAATCAGGACCGAAGTTACTATTTGAAACATTTTGATATCACAGGAATAAAATGAACACACTGATGATCCCTTCCTAATTACTTCAGCATAACTCTAGCTGGTGCAAAAATCATCTTGTGTTATAGTTTATATGTTTATAAGTCTGGCTCCCCACCAGAAGGCTTATGTTCATTTTTGTATCTCCAGGTTTGATACAGAACAGATGAGGAGTTAATGTTTCTTGATTTGACAGGAGGACTAGAAACATTTAGAAATCTGAGGAGCTCAAGAACTGTATTCCTTTTTGAGGCTACTTGCAAAAATAAATAAATAAATGAGCCAGAGAAAACCTCTCTGATTTGTATTCGTGTGTTGGTTATCTTCACACACTGTTGTCTTCTCAGGCTGCTGAAATCATCTGGTAGCTCTGCTACCCTACCCTCCTTCCCAGGATTGTTCCACATCCTGGTGGCAGTGATGGGGGAATGGTTGCTGCTGTTGTTGACTGTCCCTTCAGGGGAATTCCACCCATTCTTTCTGAGACCCTTGGTGTCAGGGTTGTGGCTTGTGGGAATGAGGTAGTATTTGAAGTAGAGTTTGGAAGAATGTCTTAGATGCTAAGCCTACCACCAACAGCTACATTTCTCTTTCCTCTTTTGTTTCCATCTTCTCTTGCTTCCAAATTCCACAGAGAATCCCAGATATCATCTGACTGGGTTCACCTCAGCCCAGAACAGCTGTATATGTCTCCTAGGGAAATTGTGGCCCCAGTTTTAACAGAGTATCTGTCTGGAAGCAAAGTGTGTAACTTTATGACACCAGCTTCAGGTGTTTGGAAAGGCTGTCTTCTCCCTGCCACTTCATTAATAAAATAGGAAGGATGTTTGCTACCTAGATAGGTGGGACCTACAGATAGTACAAATGACTAAATAATGTATCTTCTTTTTCTAAAGTAAGGTTGTTAAGTAAAAGGTTTATCCATCTATTCATCTGCCTGTTTGTCCGACAAACCTGCTTACCTGCCCATCCATCTACCCATATACACATTCATTTCAGTTGATTTCGTTTGTTGGGAATTCTCACAACAGGAAGGGCCATGGCCCGGAAACAACTGCCCAAGTTGTTGGGCATCTTACAGACATTCTTAAGGTGACAGCCATTGGTTGTAGGTGTGAGCAGAATGATCTTGAGTGCCACTAGAAGTTTGATCTAAGTCTGGACCATCATGCCAAGCCAGTTCTGAAAATGCCAACACTGGACAGGCTGTGAGATTTGAGGAGTGACTTTGGCTTGGGTGCTGCAAGGAGATAAATGTTACTATTTGTATCTGCACTGTCTTGCCACTGAGAATCTATTTTATTATTTTTAAAAACTTGGTTATATTTTTACTCTGTCAGTTGTATTTCATTTGAATTGACATTCATGATTCTATATCCGTGACATGTATTTTAAAGATTCCAGATATCCTTGGGTGTTTCCACATTTCCTAATCTGTATTAAAATTATCCACTTAAAGACAGACTACCTGTTTACTTTCCTGTTTTCTCCGCTTAACTAGACCCGGGGCTCATCTTTTTTACTCCAGTTCCCTGGAACCTAGGAGAATCCCTGGAACATAGAATATACTAAGAGAATAATAGTAAGATCAGTGATTTTTAAATTCTAAATGTTTATGTTCACTTAATTTGATTATTAACTCCTTAGTTTTTTATTTCATGCTGGAACCACTAGAGATCTATGAAATATGGTTTTCTTTTTGTAAGTTGTTTTGAAGTTACAGGCATGCTACTGTTTGTGCTAGGACGCTGGGACGATGGCGTCTTGATTTCATCTCCTCCTACTATTTCCAGAAGGTGATTGATTATGTGATGGTTTGCATGCAGCTTAATTATTCAAAAGTCATAAATTTGACATGAACCTTTTAAATCTAATTTTCTTAAGTAGTGTCTACACCCAGTGTGGGGCTCAAACCCACAATCCCGAGATGAGGAGTTGTATGCTCCACTGACTGAGCCAGCCAGGCATCCCATGAATCTATTACTTTTTGTTTTGTTTTTTGCTACAGCAAATCTTTTTTTAAAGATAACTTATAAAAACAATAATGTCTATTACATAAAACTTGGAAAATACAGAAAAATAGGTAGATAGCAAATCATAATTCTGTGCCTTTGAGAAATGACTATAGTTGTTAACATTTTGGGCATATGCGGTGGTGTGCTGCTGAATGCCTGACAAGCAGCTCTTTGAGTGTAATTCCCAGTATGAATGTTGGTTGATACTTTTGTTTATGTTAATGAGTAAGATGAAAGTGAGACAACCGAAACATATGTCAGAATTTCCGCTTGTTTGGTTGATGACCTGAGCAACTTCTTTGCGGATTCAGATCATAGTATTCAAATATTGGAAGAATGTTTCCTCAGTGTTTCTGCTATTCATAATGTAACCTCTACAAACAAAACATGCTTTTATGTTGGATCTGCATTAACATTTTCTCCATCACTTTCTTAAATCTAAACAATCAGTAAAATGATAAGCGCTGGTTTGCCAATTTTTGTTTGTAAACACCCCAGCCGTAGACAATTTCAAGCTACGGATATGACACCACTTACGGTGAATTAGAAAGAGTTGCTCCGTAGCACCTCGTTATATAGTATTTCCACCATACAGACGTAATAGGTATAAATAACCTCAAGAGCATAGAGAACAGTAAAATGTAAAATAATTAGGAAATAAGTTTTGAGTATTTATTACGTTTGTTTTTGTGTGACTCGTGAATTGTTAAGTGCCTATAATGTATGTACGTTTATACAGTTTTTAATAATGGCTATGTCTAACAATTGGCCTGCAAAATTTCTGAAAATTTGTCAGCTCTCATAAGCCAGTATGAGCTGGCTTCACAGCACTGGGTAGATAGGTTCTCATTTTTCTTACATAGTAGAAAATAAAAAATACATATATAGAGTACATATTTGTATGTGTATATGTGTGTACATATATGTGTATGTATACACACACATTTAAGGTTTTTTAAAGATTTTTAAAAGAAGGCATTTTTAATCACTTTTTTAAAAATAATGGGCTCATACTAAATATTCGGTTTGGGGATCTGTATATCTATCTTACAGAAGTAAATTCTCATACCAGTTGTGTCTCTGCCACAGACTGCAGAGCCGTTTCAGCGGGACTGGTGAGAGCAGCTCAATAAAATGCCTCTCGTCTCCAGTGTAAGCGCAGGAGGAGAGAATGAGTGAGAACAGGGGCGGCATAAATCTCCCGTGTGGCACGTGGTGTATTTCAGAATGTGGCGCCAGTGTGGGCTTCATCCTTCCTCAGGCAGAGTCCTTATCTGGAGAGTGTTTGGAAGCCTTGTTTCCCTCGTCCACATGCAGTGCTCCCTCTTTTGTTCAGCTGGACCCCATTCCTGCGGTTCTGTCCTACATCCTCTTCTGTCATCTTCTTGTTCCCCTCCTTTCTGCCTCCTCCTGACGCTTACAGGAGGCACACTGTACTCTGTGAGTCTTTTTGAATCCTGTAAATATAGAACGACGTGTTTGAGGGCAGGTGGACTTAGTGCCAACAGTCTTAATGCAGTCGTACCCTTAAATGAAGGTATATCCTCAAGTACATAATATGTATCCTAAAATCTGCTCCTCTGCTCCCCAGCCTGTACCGGTCTATTGCTGTACCTGTTGGGGAATTTCATATAATTATGTATAGTCATAATTTTAAAAGACTTTAAGGTCCTTTAGCTACCACATATATTGTTGCTATCCAGTGGTAAAGTTTTCCAGTGGCTTTGCAAAAAATAGATATTTGCTGATGTGCACACTGCTTGCACTCCTTATATAATGGAGAAGTTATTGAATATTTGCAGTAAAAGTTTTCATGCCTACTCACTGTTGAAATTTCTGTTCGAATTACCAGAGAACAAATCCATGTGTTGTTAGAATGAACTCAGCTGTTTGTGTTCTGTCTTACATTCTTGGTCAAAGCCTTTGGCTTTAACAGAAACTCTTTTAAGAACTGCCTCTTTTTGAAGGACTCGGTTAAATGAATTTTTAAAAATTTGCTTCTATTTAAAGAAGAGTATTTAGAGCCCCAAGCCCCTCCTTGCTTCAGCTAAGTAGATCTCTGCCATGTCTATTCTTCGCTGCCAGCAAAGCCTGGTTTTACTCACTGAAGAGGTCTCTGGATTGCAGGATGCCAGGCACAAACCAGAACCCTGCTAACCTCTAACTCTTAAACCTAACCCTAATCCAACCTTGGCTCTAAGCCCTAATACTAACCCTAGATCTGAGACAGCAAAAAGATGTGGTGTATACGTGCAATGGAATATTACTCAACCATAAAAAAATGAGATCTTGCCGTTTGCAATGAAATGGATGGAGCTAAAGAGTATTATGCCAAGTTCAGTAAGTCATCAGAGAAAGACAAAAATACCGTGTGATTTCATTCATATGTGGAATTTAAGAAAGAAAACAAACTAGCAAAGAGGGAAACAGAGAGGCAAATCAAGAAACTGACTCTTAACTACAGAGAACACACTGATGGTGACCAGAGGGAAGGTGAGCAGGGGATGGGTGAAATAGGTGATGGGGGTTAAGGAGTATGCTTGTTGTGATGAGCACAGGGTGATGTATGGAAATGCTGAATCACTATATTGTACACTTGAAACTACTACTACACTGTAGATGAACTAACTGGAATTTGAATAAAAACTTCAAAAAATTACTTGTTTTAGTAAAATAAAGGCCTTCTTTAAGGTCTTTAATGTATGAAATTACATTGGTTAGGTTTTGCTGTTTTATGTATGTTTATTGCTTCATTGTTAATTCCTCCACCATTGATTAAGTCGATTCTGCTTTAGATATTACCAAGATTTGATGAAAAGATAGAAATGTAATGCATTTTGTAAAGGGCAAAAGGAAGGGCTTAGCCAACATAATACCTTGATCAGGAGATTACAAAGATAAGAGATGGGTGGCTACGGCACTCTCCTTTAAAAGATACTGAAAAAAGTTGTTAGTGTTAGAAAAATCTTGTAGCATCCTATAACCTTAATAATTTTTATTATTTTTATTAATAACATTTAAATCTGGCTTTTTAAAACTATCTGCTTCAATATTGTAAATAAAAATAGAGCTAACATTGAAGAAGTAATACCATTTTTAGATTTTAAAGTCAGGGTTTCAAACTGACCTAATTTCTTTCTAACTTGTTGGAAGCATCACTTAGTTAATATTTTGATCAGTTTCAGATGCTTAAATTATGTATTTGTTTTTGCAATGAAAAACAGCAAACTATCATCCCTTGAGGCAGTGTTATTTTAATCCCATAAAGAATGTAGAAACACAGAATCATGTGTCTCACCTTTTTTATTTCTCTGCTGCCTTCTACTAAACCCTCTGATTTTTCATATGTTTTTACATAGTAAGGTTTTATTTTTTATAAGAGAATATTATACTGGGGCATGGACCCTGCCCATAAGATGCTCAGTTTTAATTGAGATGAATTTGGTCTCATTGGAATGCTAAGGTTAAGACATCTTTCCAAATATTCATATACATGCACACATCTTTGTTTTTAACATATTTTGTTGCTAACTCATGTCCAAATATCAGCTGCTTCTAAAACTTTTGAGTTTTAGTGCTGATTTTGATTGCGCATCATCAAGAAATACCAGGTACCTGTGCTATGCGGTTATGTCTTCTAGGTTTCAGTACTGAACAATTCAGAATGGGTCAGGAATGATGTCAAAACAAAACCCGGAAATACTGGTCTATACTAATTGTATCTCCACTAAATAATTAATCCCCCCACTTTTACTTCAATAGATTTATCAGGTTGTATATGGAGTCTAATTCCACTTTTCATCTTTCCATCCTTCCTGCCCTTTCCTGTATCCTTTACATGACCTAAAGTTAAAATAATTTATTAATCAGGTATTGTCATTTTCTTACCCATTTATATGTTTCTTTGATTTTCAGTGTCCTTATAAGGACAGTTAATCTCAGGTAATTTTTAAGTATTAGATTTGTTCATGCATTAGGGAAGTAAAAAGATAACTAAAAGTTATAGCCAGAAATGTAAGAATTAAGAGCTCTTCTCTAACTCTCACATCGAGAGTGTTACCAGGTATGCCTCTGAGTTTACAGCAGCAAGTGTGGGAGGCGGTGTCATTACACTTTCTACATCCCACTATCTTCTATCATTTTGCATCATAGAACCAAGGGAAAACAAAAGTAGATTATGTGTTTTGATGCAAACCAACGTATTGGAATATTTATATATATTTAGTAAAAAACAAACACCATAAAGCAGATGTTTCCAGGTGGGTGACAGATAAACTAGTAGGTTTTGAGAAACTTTTTCCTTTCTTTTCTCCTTGAGTATTCTTTCATCTTTGGACAGCGGGCTTTTTTACTTATGTTTGTTTCTTACTACATAGGTGTTAGGACTCTGTATATGGACTGTAATGTAGGGAGCATCTGCTTTTAATTTTTCCTTCTGTAGTATGACCAGTGACCCTTTGGGTTTCTGCCAGACTTTCCATGTTCTGATTTCTCTTGCCAGGTAGGGTCCCATGCCAGTCTCATGTCTGTCACAGGACTTGATACCAGGTTTTCCTTGAACGTCCATTAAGGAAGTGTCCAAAGGGATGTGTCAACCTTTTTAGGTGGAAGCTCCGATGCATATAGTTTTGGAAACCAGGATGACAGGTTTTAGACAAGGGTGTGGGTTTTCTATTCTATTCTATTCTTTTTTTTTTTTTTAAGAACGTCTCTTTACATTCTTTAAAAGTCATTGTTAAATAGGGTATAATTGGATGAGTCAGTTGTTTTTAGAAGACTTGTTCTTTACATATGATCTAAAATATTATATGGCACAGAATCTGAACATGCCGAAAGGACTTTAAAAATTGCTATAATTTTTAAAATTTGCCATAATTTTTTTTTAATTTAAGGTTTAACAACATTGCAATATGTGCATTGCCTAAGAAGGACTCTATAGTCTAGTAGAGGAAATAACACACCAGAATACTTACTAAAAGGTAAAAAGTGTATGAAAGTCCTGATTTTAAGAAAAACCGAAACGCAGATCGCAAGCTCTTGTCTGTAGGCTTCTGATTAGACTATGAACATCTTATGGGCAGGGTCCATGTCCTAGTTGATCTTGTTTCTTTGGTACTTAGCATAATACCTGGAATAGCGTAAGCATTAAATTTCCTGAAAATTAATATTTACTCTTAACAGTTAAGTGAATGCTGTGTTTGGCCAAAAATACAGAAGTAACCAGCTAATGAAACAAAATTTGAAAAATCAGTCTCTGAATATTATTGGGGTGTTTCAAACTGCAGCTGCCTTATATTTGTGTAATATTTTCTTATTCTCCTCTCTTTTTCCTGGCATATAATGGATCCCCTTTTAGAACTATGCTCTCCCGGGACGCCTGGGTGGCTCAGTCGGTTAAGCGTCTGCCTTTGGCTCAGGTCATGATCTTGGGGTTCTGGGATCAAGTCCCACCTCCCTCCGTCTCCTTGCTCAGGAGGGAGCCTGCTTCTCCCTCTTCCTGCCGCTCCCCCTGCTTGTGCGTGTGTGCACTCTGTAACAAATAAATAAAATCTTAAAAAAAAAAAAAACTATGCTATCTCTTTTTGCCTTTTACTAACAAATAACTTCTAATCATAAAATTTATAAATAAATTTTATGCTGTATATCCAGAAAAGAGAGGATTAGGTTTTAGCTCTTTTTGTCTTTCTAGGTTTTCTGTTAAACTCTCTCTACAGATCACTTTAGGTAGGCTGTGGAGGAAGTCTATAACCCTAGAAAAAATACATTTTGGTTATTAATACCTTGGTTTATTCAGTAGATGTTTATTGAACACAGTCACACTTCAGATCATTAGTTTTCACCCTTTTTTTGTGTTCACATTTGACGAGGTTAAAGATTCTGTTGTCGCGTGTTACAGTAAATACCGCCTTTCTTCGGTACCGAGTAAACATGCCCTATATATGCTTTCGAAATAATTCGTATGTGTTCTCCGTCATACACGGTAACCTACTCAGATAAGTTTTTCCTGATTAATATCACTGTATGTTATTGTGTATTATACATGGTATTAAATTTAGCACACCAGTGAAGATTTGGTGCTGCTTATTAGTTGGGAATTACCAGGAGTTTAAATAATAAAGAGACAGGTTCTAAAGAAAGAGTACAATGAAAAGGTGTGATTAGGCAGATTGACCCCTGAAATTCCATTAATCGACACTTGAAGTACAATGTTTGTGGCCAAATTAGGTGCCATGTTGGAGTCTAATGTACCATTTCTTAAGGCAAACCTGGCCACTTTTCCATCTAGTGAGTACCAGATGCTCATCAAGGTGATATTTGCATGAAAAATACCTATTGTTAAATATTAGACCCAGACACTCTTAGCAAAGTGAGCATACAACAAGATGTAACTGGGGATAAAGACCAACAGAACAAAACCAGCCGCAAAATTATTTGGAATTTGCTTATTAAGTAAAGTGTAGGTGGGATTGCCTGTACTATTCAAATTATATTTATTTCTCTCTGTGAGTAGTATTGAGTTCATATGAGTTTAGTGAACACATGATACAGTTCCACTGACTTGCACTATAAAAATAAGTAAGAGAGAGTCTCTCCCTTTGAGAAGTTGGCAGTCTAATTAGGAAGACAAGACATTTGTGTGTAGGGGGGAAAAACAGAGAAAACAAAGAATTGGGAAGGACAGGGCAACATATTCTAATTTTAAATGTACCGTAGTTATTAATAGTAGACTTGAAAGCTTCTTCCAGGATCTTTGAACACTTGTGGGATTTTTTTTTTTTTTGTTTAATAGAGCTAAAGAAATACGAAGCTCTTTAGAGCTACTTACTGATCACCATGTCCATTTTGTGAAAACCATCATGGAAGGGGTGAGGGAAAGAAATAGAGATCTGTGTTTTCAGTAAGGATAATACAGTGCTCATAAAAGCTTGTCTGTTTTGTTCTCTTGGCTTTGTTACTGCTTCGGCTTGGTAGGAAATAGGTTTATGAGAAGTATGCATTGTGAATCTCAGAAGGGTTGTAGGTAGTAAATAATAATTGCAACTGAAATGCAAATGGTCAGTTATTTGAATTTATAAGGTAGTGTTATGATAACTATAGGGTAACTCAACTGGTGTTGGCAGGATAGCCCCCCAGATTTGGGCTTTATATAATTATGGACTAGACAAAATTGTGTATTGGAAAATAGGGTAGGAAATACAAGTAACATTTTTTGAGACAGTAATACGTGCCAAGCACTGTGCTGTGTATTTTATACAGTGTTTTAATTCAATCTTAGTAACAAGTCAAAAGATAGACATATCTTCATATTACAGATAAAACAATTCCAGCAAATAAGTAAATTGGAAATATGAAAGCAGGTCTCTGGCTGGCTTCAAGTTCTGTATTCTTCCCACTACAGTCATGATGCCCCAGTAGGTACATCATGTATCCTGTTTGCTTTTTCTCTGTCCGCCTCCATATTCTTTATGCTGACAGATATGATTATTAATCGAATTCCTTTTACAGGGGTGCCTGGGTGGCTCGGTTGGTTAAGCATCTGCCTCTTGATTTCGGCTCAGGTCATGATCTTAGGGTCCTGGGATCGAGCTCTGCATTGGGCTCCCCACTTAGTGGGGAGTCTGTCTCCCTCTGCTCCCTCTTCTCTCTCTTTCTCTCAAATAAATAAATCTTTCTTTAGAAAAAACAGGGGGCACGGCAGGCAGAGGAGAAGTAGGCTCCCCACTGAGCAAGGACCCCTGATGGGGACTCGATTCTAGGACCCCAGGATCATGACCTGAGCCAAAGGCAAACACTTAACCGACTGAGCCACCCAGACGCCCCTAAATAAATCTTAAAAAAAAAAAAAACCCAAAAAACTCATTTTACAAATTTATAATCTGTAAAGTGTGTTAATGAAAGCTCACTTTAATATGTATTGGCTTTATTTGTTCTGAAACTGTGTAAATAAAGGTTGCACATATGATTTGCTTGTCTTAAGACTAAGTAGAAAAATTCCTGGTGTAACTTGGTGTTGTATCATAGAACTTAATTACTATAATTGAGCTGTCAGTGGTGATAAAAAAGTGAAATCAGAACTCTATAACTTTTTCCCTAAAGCTTTTCAGAGTATTAATAGAAATATTTTGTAGTTTTGTTACAGTTTTTAGCTTTAGCAAAAGCCATTCTGGTTGGATCTCAATTATTTTTCTTTACTAATCTTTATTCTCTAATTCTTAAGAAGGAATTCACCCCCTTGCTATATACCCAGTCTTCAAACTGGGGGGGTTCATCAGAGTTTTAGAACTAGTAGGTTAATTTGTGTTCATTAGTTTCAAGTAATACACTATTCTTTTCCATTTTATCAGATTATGATGATGATATTAATTTAGACATTATTAAAATGGCATTATAGCTCTATATTTGTCTCAGTAGCACAATATTATTTACTAACTCATAGTTTCTTCTCCCATTACACAATATTACCTTATCCTAGCAGGTAACATAAGATGATAAAAGTTTGATACACAAGATGAAAACATGGGGTTTGTTATGATGTAACATTATTGCTTTCTGTTCTGAGAAGTAAATCAGGGTTGTCCCAAGGCTTTGTTTATAAAAATATGTGTAAGGTATTTTGGGTTTGGGGTTTTGTTTTTTGAAATGGAGCAAGTCAAGGACTTTTGCTTACTGCAGTCCTAAAATATCTTTTTTCTTTTTTCTTTTTTTTAAGTGCAGGCAATCCTTGATTTATAAACATCTGACTTAGAAAGGGTTTTTTTTTTCTTTTTCTTTTTTTTTTTTCTTCATAAAATGACTGTGCTTCCATGTTCCGTCAGAGAAAGACTCATTTTTTTCACCTGGTTTAACCAGAGTACCACCCTTCTAAAACTGTTCTTGGTGCTAGAAATTCCTTTTACTTTTTTCTTCTCACCTTCTCATTGCCTTTGTCCTGTTCTTTCACATTCAGCCCCAGTTTTATCCCACTACTGCCACCATCAACTTGGCAACCATTAATGACAGCTTCCTTTGCATCCATATTAATCCTATCACTCTGGTTTGTTGCCACTAACTTAGTGGTTCTCAAGTGAGAGTGATTCTCCCGTCCCCACTACCCGCCCAGAGGACATTTGGCAATGTCTGGAGACATTTTGGATAGTCAGAGCTGGCAGTGAGTGGGAGGAAGTACGCCTTTGGTATCCAGTAGGTAGAGGCCAGGGATGCTGCCAATCATCCTGTCATAACTAGGACAACCCCTCATCCTTAACAGATGCCAGTAGCGCCAAGGATGAGACATTGCAGTAGCTCTATTCAAGCATCAGCTCTGTTTTCTTCAACTCTCCTGGAGCTAAATTTAGACATCCCTCTTCCAAGCTCTTACAATACCTTGTATAACCTTTTTTTCATGTTTGTTTAATCTTTTATTTATTGATCTTACCAACATGACTGCATTCTTCCTGAGGGCAGAAGTTGCTAATTCATTTCGTTGTCCCCAGTTTGTGGTATAATGCCAGGTACACAGTGAGAGCTCCATAGATGAATAATTGCATGCATAACTAAGACACCCCAGACTTCTCCATTGCCTTCCTGGTACTTCCAGAAACCTCCTCTTGCTCACCTCTATCTTCCCCACCTCCACTCATTATTTATCTCATCAAATATTAGTGTCAGTTATATCATCAATATATTTTGTTCCTAAACATGTGGATCAGCGCACAGTCTTAAGAAAGAATACTGGCAGGGCGCTTGGGTGGCTCAGTCATTAAGCATCTGCCTTAGGCTCAGGGCGTGATCCCAGAGTCCTGGGATCGAGCTCCACATTGGGCTCCTTCGCTGGGAGCCTGCTTCTTCCTCTCGCAGTCCCCCTGCTTGTGTTCCCTCTTTCGCTGGCTGTCTCTCTCTCTCTGTCAAATAAATACATAAAATCTAAGAAAGAAAGAAAGAGAGAGAGAGAGAGAGAAAGAATGAATGAATACTGGCACTCCAGGGTTTATTCATAAATGCTTTTTTAAAGTCAGGCATGGCACAAATACCATGGTTGGTACATAAAGACCAGCTGCGGTCAGCAATGCTTGTGTGGGGAGATGTCCCCGATAAATTCTTACTTGCTTTTGAGACACTTTGCTGTCATATCCTTGACCCATAGATTCTTGGTGTTTAACCTGGCTGGTGGTGCCTGGCATCAGCACTTACCTTTATAGCATGTTCTCACTTTGACACGGCATTTGACTTCCAGTCCCTTATATCGTACCATGGCTTCTTTATATGCTGTGCTCAAACCACGTTCAGCTGTTTTTACAAAGAATGTATTTTTAACTGTATATTCTGTTGCTTCTGCACAGAGAAGGAGCTCCAGAACCAGATGGGATAATCATGATGGACACTTGCAGGTGTTATTCTGATTTGTGTACCAAACTAGCCAAATCCAACAACTTCATGTACTGGTTTGTGGAAACAGTTTTCCTCATCAAAGAGAGGGGGCAGGGGAAATTATTTAAAACTTGGAAATAAGCTGTTGCTTTGAAAGTTGTATAAATATGTTTTAGGGGACGCCTTGGTGACTCAGTCGGTTGAGTGTCTACCTTTGGCTCAGGTCATGATCCCAGAGTCCTGGGATCAAGTCTCGCTCGGGCTCCTTGGTTGGCCGGGAGCCTGCTTCTCCCTCTCCCTCTGCCTGCTGCTCCCCCTGCTTGTGCTCTGTCTCTCTCTCTCTGACAAATAAATAAAATATTTATAAATAAATAAATGGATGGATGGATGGATGGATGAATAATGAATAAATAAATTTTTTTAGACTCTGTTTCATTATGATAAATAAAACATGATCCAATTGAATTTTCTTAGGTGAAATTAAGAGTGACCATTATGGTTTGCTTTGCTGGTTTTGACAATATCAAAATGTCATACCTAGCAACTTTTGTTTTGTTTTCTCCCGCATCTGCAGAGTCTGGAGGCGACTCCAATGTGAAATTTTTTGGATTCACTTTATTCTTGAGGGTACCTGCCTACCTCTTGAACTTTGTCAAGCATTTAGAAACTTTTCCCCATCCACTCAAGCATGAATTATAGACTTCTGGACTGTAGTCAGATGGTAGTAAATTCACATCTGGTTCTGCCACTTACCACAGTTATGTGACTGCAGACAGAACACCTAACCTCTACGCCTTTTTTTTTTTCCATTTGTAAAAAAAAGATCGTGTGTTTGGCACATGTAATAATAAACAGTTTTCATCATTATCTTCATTGCTGAAATCTTACTAGAAATTCATTTCGTTAGGTTAAGCTCTCTTAAGATGCAATTTTCTTTCTTAAAAACACCATAACACTAAGGCTGTGTGCAAACACGGTAGTAGACAGTGACCCTACAGCACAGCCTAAAAAGGGCTTATTTTAGAAGAGTGGGAAGAAAGGATAGAAGGGGACTCTGAACAGCTAGGGGGCACCCCCAGAGGCCTGGAGGAAGATAAGTCATCAGGACTTAGACCTGACACTATCCTGTCTTGACCACAGCTTTTGGTTCTTCTCAGAATCTGAAAGCTGCGTCCCCTGACCCTTCACTTCTCTCCTGCAAGGGTCTTCGTCACATGGCAGGAGTGGTTTTATCTGTCCCACCAAGAAGAAAGGGCAGCGGTACTTGAAGAGCAGAAGGCAGAAGCTCCAGACCAGCTCTGCCGAGGGCCAGGACATAGCTTCATACGTGTAGAAGGGAGTGAAGACGCACTTTGGCAGTCCTTTGTTTTGCCTGGCGGCCTAGGCTCAGGCTCCATCAGAACAACAGAAACCAGAGGAGAGCAGAGTAAATCTCAAAGAAAATAATCTTTAAAAATATAAACGGTTAGGCCTGCTGTGTGATATCACACCCCAACGTGAGAACCTGTCAAGGGTTGTGTGTGTTGTCAGATGCTTTGTGATGTCTCTAAAGATTACAGACATCAACAGTGATAAAGCTGCAATAACAATAGTGTGTACTGAACACACACTTTGTTCCAGGCCCAGTGTAAGATGCTTTAATGGATTTTCCCTCTTACTCTTCACAACAACCTCATGACAGAGTTAAGTTATTACTGATTTTATACATGAGGAAATGAGAAGAAAAGCTAAGTAATTTGCACGAAATCACACCAGCTAGCGTGTGGAGGCAGCAGGAGTACGTATGAACAGTTGGACTTTAGAACCAACTCTCTGAACCACCAGGCTCTGCTGCTTGCACTTCTGATCAGTGGTTCTGTGGCCATGTCTACTGTCCCACAGTGGCCATCTTCCTGGAGGTTCCCAGCTAAGACATGAACCTGAGCTCGTGCTGAGGGAGAACTCCCCTGAGGGTTTCTCTTAAGACTAACACAGATGGAGGGGCGCCTGGGTGGCTCAGTCGGTTAAGCATCTGCATTGGCTCAGGTCATGATCTCAGGGTCCTGGAATCGAGCCCCAAGTCAGGCTCCCTGCTCAGTGGACAGTCTGCTTCTCCCTCTACCCTCTGCCTCCTCCCCTCGCCCCCAGTCCCGCTCATGCTCTGTCTCTTTCTCTCTCAGATAAATAAATAAATAAAATCTTACTTAAAAAAAAAAAATAGAGTGGAACCTTCACCTATAGCTTTTGCTCTGCATGCAAATGGAGAAAAAAAGAGCCATTTTTTGCCTCCTTTTTTATTTTCCCTACTACAGAACCTGTTAACCTAGAAAGGAGAACTTCAGAGTTTGGAAAAATGCTGTTTTAGACGTAAGATACTGATTAGTTGGTTGGTTGGTTGGTGGGCTGGTTGGTTGGTTTATAGAGCTAGCCTAAACGTGATGCTGTAAATCTTGAGAATTGTAGAACCTGGGCAGACCTCAGTCAGAATTCTGTTTTGTGCAAAGGTTTCTACCACCCTCTCATGTCCCCTGCCCCAGCTTTCTATTGAAGTGTAGCATATATGTACAAAGTAAACAGCTCAATGAATTATCACATCAAATCAGCGCCCAGAAGACCCCACACGTGTTTCCCAGGGCTGCCCTATCAAAGTGCCACACATTAGGTGACTTAAAACAACAGAAATTTATTGTCTCTCAGCTCTGGAGGCTACAAGTCTGAAAGCAAGGTGTCATAGGGGACTCTCTCTCTGAAATCCATAGGGGAGTCCTTCCTTGCTTCTTGCTAGCTCCTGGTGGTTGGTGGACAGTCTTTGGCGTTGCTTGGGTTGTAGCTGCATCATTCCAGTCTCTGCTTCATTGTCACCTGGTGCCTTTTCTCTGTGCGTCTGTCTTCACATGGTTTTCTTCTGAGGACACCAGTCATTGGATTAGGACCACCCTACTCCAGTATGACTTCATCTTAACTAATTATATCTGTAATGACCCTGTTTCCAAAAAAAGGTCAGATTCTGAGGTACTGGGGTTAGGATTTCAACATATCTTTTTGGGGAGGGGGACATTTTGACTCAGACACCCCCATGTTCTATCCCAATCAGTTCACCTTCCTCCTTCAACCACAGCTTTGTAAATAATAACATCCCACCAAATCAGGGGTAATAAGCAAGGAGATAATGACATAGACATTCAGTAACAATCCATATGTTCTGCCTGGACATATGCATGAAATTTTGGCTTTTTTTGGCCCTGCCTGTACGTAGTGATTTTGATTCTATTAATTACTGTACCTGAATCAACAGACACAATATTAACATGCAGAGTCTCTCCACTTCTGCACCCAGAAGTTTCTCCTACAACTTTCAGTCAACCTATTTATATTTTAGTACGGTTACTCTTCTACATGACCTTACAGTGATTTTTCCCCCCAAGTAATTGTTTACAGAAAACCTTCAAGAACTGTTTTTAACAATGAGCATTGCTTGGGGAAGGGGTGCCTGGGTGGTGTAGTTGGTTAAATGTTCAACTCTTGGTTTCATCTCAGGTCATGATCTCGGGGTCCTGTGATCAAAGCCCTGCATCAGGCTCTCTCCTTCCCTCCCTCAGCCCCTCCTACTTGTGCTGTCTCTCCTTCTCTCTCTAAAATAAATAAATAAAATCTTAAAAAAAAAATAAGAAGAGCATTGTTGGGGCACCTGGCTGGCTCAGTTGGCAGAGCATGCAACTCTAGATCTCGTAGTTGTAAGTTTGAGTCCCACATTGAGTGTAGAGATTACTCAAAAGTAAATAAACTTAAAATAAAAATAAAAATGAGCATTGCTTATCTAGCCAACATGGATAGAGCTAGAGGGTATAATGCTAAGTGAAATAAGTCAGAGAAAAGACAAATACTGATGTTACACTCATATGTGGAACTGAAGAAACAAAACAAATAAATTAGAGATAAAAAAAAAAAAGAGAGAGAGATCTTAAATACCGAGAACAAACTGGTGGCTGCCAGAAGGGAGGTGGGTGAGAGGATGGATGAAGTAGGTGAAGGGGTAGAGTACACTGATGAGCACTGAGTATGTATCATTATGTTGTACACCTGTTACTGTAACTGTTGATCATACTTGAATTTTTTAAAATCTAAGATAACATAAAATCAGTATTGCTGAAAACACATTTTTATATTACAGTCCTAGTTTCATGCCCTTGGAGACCTCCTGTAGTGTTGTTTTTGTTTGGTCTGTCAAAATAGTATATTCTTAAAGTGTCCCTCCCATAAAATGAACTGATCTGTTACCACATCTTCCCAAAGTTTTATCTTCTCTACCTAAGAAACAGCAAGAGGATTTATACCGATTGCCACAAGCGTAAATTTAATAAGATCAAAAATAATTTAAATTTTAAGAGCATTCAGGAAAAAAAGTGAAGAATTTTATAAACAAGAAGCCTTTTTTTTCCTTAAAAAAAAAAAACATACCGTTAAAGTTTTAGGTTTGTATATTTTTTCTAAATGATTCCAAAAACAGCCCAGCTGGTTTGAATAAAGATTAAAAAAAACAAAAAGCCTTACAAACTAATGATTATAAACCTTTGCAGCTAGATGGTTTGACCAGTGAGTGAACAGAGGCTCAGAAGCATATCTGTGACTTGCCCAAGCTCACACAGTAAGAGACACCCAGGGCCAACCAGCCATTGAACAAAACTCAAAGCAACCAAGACTTTCATTTTTAGGTGGTGATGTTTTAAGTTCTAATCTTAGGAAGAAATGCTGTTAGTCCTTAGGTCAAATTAACTATAAAAATGATCTATTTTGATCTGATGTAAGAAGACAGGAGTTCCCATGTCAAACACAAAAGAGATACAGAGGGGTCAGAATTCTTTTGATTACCATGTAATTGCTGCCTGATTTCAAGTTCTGTCCAAAACAACTGGAAGATGCAGTGTGTAGGTAGCTGTGAAAGCAATTTTAAGGCAGATTTTTATTTGCACTGCAGATACACTTCACCAGCCTTCTCACTTCCCATAAAACATTTTATATCAAAGGTAATTTAAAAACTTTTTTAAATATATGTTTGTGAGGAGGATAAGCCAGTAACTAACATGTCAAACTTGCTCCTTGGTGCCATATTGAGTCCCAGAAATGACCTGGCATTATGAGAGATTCTTCTTCAAAAGGACTAATGAATACAGTAATGTTTTCTTTCTTTCTTTTTCTAGCCAAGGACCCTTGTCATCCATTAGAGCGGTAATCAAGAGATGTAAGTTTGTTTTTTCCTGCTCTGTATTTCCTCTGTGATATTTTAAATGATGGTTTAGGTTTCCAGCAAGTGATTGTATTTGATGAATCTTACAAAGAATCCAACAAAAGCTTCTCTCTTCTCCTAAGGAATAATAAACTGTTTCAGACAAGTAGTTAGGTTTTCAGCTTTCTTTTCAACTTTCATTTATTGATAAGCCCATTGCTCAGAATGTTTTTCTGTTACAGAACTATTTTTAAAAATGTGGATTATCTGGTCAATTTTTATGATCTAATATAAATTTACCATTTTCTATAGGTGGAGACATCTGATGGGTGTAAAAAAATATCAAACCCTGTCCTTTTTGATTCATTTGTTTCCACCGTGTTTTTATTTAACTGTATAAACACCTGTGGAGATTGGCTCACTTCCATATACAAGTGCCATAATAGAATCCTGTCGAAAATGGTGCATTCATACTTTCAGCCTTACCTCTTGGTTAAAGTTTTACCAAGCCTCTTGGTGAGAACTTGCTCTTGGTGCAGAATTTTAACATTGTTTTTAACAAAAGTCTGCCAAGTTCCCTTCAGTTTTAGGGAAACTAAACAGAACATGGATTACCTGTTTTAAACAAAGATAAGGAGGGGATTTTTTTTTTTAAGCCAGCAAAATGAATTTGTTCAAGAATAGCAGAGAATTGCAATCTGGGACAAGCAAGCTATACCAAAACCAGAGGCAAGTCTGCAGAACAGAAGAGAGGAACATTCTTTTAGAAAGAAAAGGGGGAGTGGGAAGACTTGTTACAAACAAAAAGCCCGTTGGAGTAAACAGGGGAGTTCAGAATATAGTGGCTTCTCACCGGCTGAGTTGTGACAGTCTCTCATTGGCTGGGATTTTGCTGGGGGAGAAGGAAATCCCTTCTTCCTCCTGAAGGCATAGTAAGGTAGTGTCTGCTGAACTCCATCTCTTCCCGTTGGATTTGCAACTGGGGACGCGTGGTAGAGCATGAGAGCTCCCCCTGCCAGCCTCACAACTCCATTCGAAATGAGGTTTCTGATAAGGGAGGGATTTTAGATGTTCTTTGCATTATTTGAGCTGAGGTCTCCACCCTGAGGAGACTACATCCTATTTTTAGAAACCTAGTTTGTAATATTTAGTATAAATTTAGGATATCCACAGATTGTGAAGAGCATGCATTTGCACCATGACAATGGAAATTTTGTAAGGTGGCAATACAGACGGATAGTCCACATTTCCCACATCTTATTTTTGTTGGTGGTGGTTTATAAAGATGTGGGACTGCTGTAGTATGTGCTGAAGGGAGTTCAGGTATGAAAATGAAAAATCGATGCCTTAGAGCCCTTTGAGGGTGGAGTGTGGAGAAGATGGGACAGAATTTAAAAAAGAAAAGTAGGGCTGCAATTTAGGCAAGAATTTTTTGCTGGAGGTATAATTTGGGGTAGTCAAGGTGGTCATGGTTATAGGCAAAACCTGTGAGTAGCTAAACTCTTAAAGAGAAAACATGGAGGCCAGAGAAGATGACAAAGGACAGAATCTTGGGAAGTACTGCTGTCTGAGGCCAGGCTCTGCCTTTAGGGTGCCGTAGGGCAAAAGGTGAATGACCCAAAGAATTCGGCCCTGTGGAGGAGAGACTGAGTCCTGTTGGCTGACTACGTCTTGGGTTTTAGGACCTCTTTGTTGGGGACTGTAATTTGTACCTGACTTCCCGTAGATCCTCTAGGATGGATCTTCCTTTTACCTGGAGGCCCTTGCGCCAGGCAAGGCTTTAGGAGAAGGCAGCTAAGGTGGAGTGGGCCAAAAAAGGCTGAAAAATAATGATCAGAAAACTGGAAAAACCAGGAGACAGCTGTGCGTTAGAGGTTAAGGGGGGAAGGTTTTTTGAAAGAATAAGTGAACCACAAGTAGCTCTTAATGCTGCAGCAAGGACAAGCCAAAGTGGCTGAAAATAAGTCATCGTATGTGGTCCTTAGGAGGCCAGCGGTGACCTGAGAGAGCAGTTTCAGTAGAACATTGACATTGGAAGCCACACTTCAATTTCGATAATGAATGGAGTATGTGGAAGTCGGGACAGCTGGGGTAGGCTACTTTTCTATGATATTTGGTGGTAAACAGAAGAAGGAAGGGCTGAGAAGTATCAGACAGAGAGGAGATTGGAACATGACTGTTCATGATGAAGAAGCTTGGAGACATTTGTAGGCAGTGGGGAAGGAATTCGTGGCGAGATCAGACTGGTCCATGAGAAGGGGAATTTGATGAAGTAGGGCCCTAGCAGAGAGGAAGGAGATGAAACAACGGGAAAACTTGCTTTGAGGTATCCTTTTTAAAAAAACAAAAACTAACTCAGTAGTCTTTTAATTTTTATTTATCAGTTATTTTGCATACACTCAGAGAAGTATTTGTGAGTTGTATTATTCCTGGATGTTTAGGCAACAAGGCTAGACATCCTCATGTGATGCCGTGTGTAACTACAGAATGAAGAATAATTGTGTCCTCCCCTTCTCTTTTGCGCTTTTTGCCCATTCTGTAAGAAAAAGTTGTAAACAATTTTTGGCCTACCCAACCCAGTGAAATGTTTGTTTTACTGTCCCATACTTAGTCATCTTTCTCTGTCAAGGAGAAAGACTTCATCACATTTTTTTAAGCAATATTCCTTTACTGGTTATATTTTAAATTCTTCCATAATGATACTGGTTCCAGTCAAGCCTTGAGGTCCTTCTTTTTGCATTCTTGTGAGCCTTAAATATTATGGGTAAAGATCTTGACGGTATTATAATTGGATATATCTGGAATTTCATGCTTTTCCTTTCATTAACTTTTTAAGAGAAAATTATTCTCTGAAATTCAGTTTTAGCTATTATTCATTGCCTACGGTGAGTCAGGAAAGGCTCACATACGGTATAAGACAGTGCTCTGCATAGTAGATGTTAACCCCATTTTACAGATGGTAGGGGCACTGAGTCTCAGAAAGATGAAATGGCTTCACAAGGTAGATCTGAAATGTGAATCTAGACTGCGTGACTACAAGGTCATTGTGCTTTCAACCCCACAGATGTTCTTGTTATCATGTCCAACACATCTAACTCCTATCCCGTCTCAAGCAAATGTTAGTGGGTTATTTTTATTATTGTGATTTTCATTGGCAAAGTGGTACTATAGCAAGGATGCTTATAATAATCCTTCTGTGTGTTTATTTCATCTGATCATTTAATCAATCATTTTGAATTATTTAGAATCAGGATTAGTATCCAGCTCTCTTGGCTGCACGAGGAGTTAAACTGCTTCAAGGAAAATAGGCTGTATGACTTGGGATAATTCATTTAATGTCTCTGTGTCCCATCCAAGTCATCTGTAAGGTTGGAGTAGGACGATCACCGAGCATCCTTCCGTGCTTATGATCCTGTTGGAATTTAGGAGGATTCTTTATTTGTGCTAATATTGCAAATCCAGATCTTGGTCTTTTATAAACAGCTGAATATGAATTTATTTTGTATTTAGAATTTAACCGTATGAACTAGACAAGTTTGAAAATAATTCTGTGGAATGATAGGATAACTTCTAACTGTGGCCTTAATCCAAAATGCACAAAAGACTAGCTAGCAATTTGTGACGGGGGTTAATAAAAGGAACATGTTGGTCTGTATGAGTATCGGTGGCAAATTCGATCGTCTTGGCAACAACTACACCAAATCTGTTTGATCTGGGAAAGTGAGAATGAGAGGAAGTGGACAGTTGAGAAATTAGAGGAGTGTGAGATGCTGTATGAAGATCTCATGTATTTCTCGCTACTAAACTTGTTCAACACTGACAAAAAAGAGCCGGTCGTTCTATAAGGATCAAGAGAGAGAAGAGATTTTTTCATAGATGAGTAAATGTGAAGGAAGAAAGATTCAAAGCAGGAGACAGGAAAGCAGTGATTCTCAAAGGACGTGGAGGAGATCCACAAGTCAGGTTGGGAGACCTTCTCCCCCTCTTTTGCTGCCTCCAGGACGGCAGTACGCCTTTGCTGACCAGGCGCTCCTGCTGCTAACGACCTCCGGTGTGAAGGGGCAGGATTGAGTGAAAAGCTGCTGATTTACGAGAATGTATATTGACTACCGGATTCCCTTTTAAGTACTGTATTCATACTTCAAAATTAATCCCTATTGAAGTAGCAAAGTGATTTTGCAAAATAGTTTTTAGGTTTTGGGGGATTTTTTTTTTTTTTTTGCAACGTTGTTAAAAACTGTAGTTGAATTTGTTTTTACTGGGGTTACGTGGGTGAATGTCCCGGTCTGTACAGGTGTATCCTTGCCACAGCTGATTTCTTTACTCTCTGAAACTGTGCTGTATCGACTTTCCTTTTCTGTCGACGTGTGCAGATTGGGCAAGAACAGCGGCATGGCAGGGCAGTCTTGTTCCTGAATTCCTTTTAAAACATAGGCAGCTGGTTCGCTCTTTTTTTTTCTCCCTTTCCTCTTCTATAACCCCTTCTTTTTTTCCCTTAGCACTCATGAATAGTGCACAGCAAAAATGCCCCGTGGAAGAGGTATGTTTGTGGCAATGACATGATATCTTTTTAACAGTGTTGTGTCTGCTGATTCTGGCTGTTGTGATGGCGGTGACGTGATTGTAGCCTTTCTCTGACTTAATGAGACCATTCTTACGAATCAGATGCACCACTCACAGCTTGAGCCTCTCTGTCCTCTTTTATTCCAGGAGACACAATGCACCTCAGCTTGGTTTAGCTCTCGATAAAAACGTTACAGTCCAGTCGGCTAACAGTATGAATACAGGACTCCTGGTAGACCAACCCAGCGTAGGTTCAGCTCCCACCGCTCCAGCTCCAGCCTGGGTTTCATTGCCACCTCCCGCCTCCACGCCGGCATCCCAGCTTTGGCGGCCTCCGTATTCGGAGAGAATCCGAAATTAATAGTAGGAAGAAAGAAAAGATTCATACTGTCGGCCTTCTCAGGCCAGAAGGATTGAAAAAGTAGAGTACTAGAGAGAGGTGAAGGCGACTGGTAGAAATAGTTTGTATCCGAAACAAATTCCCCTTTGTATGAATATCTTTTTTTTTTTTTTTAAAGATTTTATTTATTCAACAGAGATAGAGACAGCCAGTGAGAGAGGGAACACAAGCAGGGGGAGTGGGAGAGGAAGAAGCAGGCTCACAGGGAGGAGCCTGATGTGGGGCTCGATCCCATAACGCGGGGATCACGCCCTGAGCCGAAGGCAGACGCTTAACCGCTGTGCCACCCAGGCGCCCCCTTTGTATGCATATCTTGAAGATACTCTTAAAGGAATTGTTAGAATGTGCTTCTTGAAAATAGGAATAATATTCTCCATTTACATGTATGTAATATGTGACACCATATGTGACATTTTCCAGATCATATGACTACAAATTTGGAAGAAGTTTGAACCATCTAGCCTCTTGAGTTTGAGGCTTGAAGGAAAAGTCGGTGCTGTATATACAGTAATATGTGCTATAAACATGTTGATAAGAGTGTTGTGAACAGTTTTTGCATTTATTATCCTTGAATTTAATAAAAGAACTTAAAGGTTGCAAAATTCCAGAAAAATTAGAAAATAGATGAAAATTGGACCCCTTTCACTTTCTAAACAAACATTGCAAAAGTACAGTCATATGGATTAGAACAGATATTTAATTTTGTTCTGCCCATTGTAATTTCATGTCATTGTTGTAATGCTCTTACCAGGCAATTTGTATTTAATAGTTGTCTTCTTTTCTCTTTTCATTCTTCAAATTATTTTCAGAACCATGGAAATGTGCTTTGGGGAGTTTTTGAAATCTATGTTCTCTTATGCAATTCAAATATATAACTAAAATTAATTTTATGCCATGTAAAAAGATCAGTTTGATTTGCTTTTCTACTTACGGATGTTAAAATTCATACATCCTCTGTGATTTCAAGTATAAGCTAACTTTTTCCAATAATGTACCCTGTAAATTTAAACCTTTATTGAATGTACTGATTTTGTATTATACCAGTTTATTCTTTCTCCTGTAGCTTCTCGGACTTCTTTTCAGAGCGAGCTTCATCGAGAAAGGAGGTATGGTTATAACAGAGGTCATATATTCTGCTAATAATGAAACCAAAGTGTGCTATCAGTTACCAAGTTAAATATTTCTCTTTTATAAGCAGTGTATTACATAAGCAGTGGTCTGCCTCATCAGTACATTTCCTGAATTAATCTGTAAGTTTGAATGATGAAAATTTTGGAGGGAGAAGAAGCAATACAAGCCTCAAAATGTTCTTTTGGCAATAATTATTTACTTAAGTTAGTTTTTTAAATGTTTATGAAGCAACTGCTATATGTAAAGCATTGTTGCAACTGCTTCAAGGAATTGCTCAAAGAAATGCTTTGTACCTCCTAGCTGCTTAGTAAATGTTGCATAGATAAATGGATGACAAGAAAGAAAATTGCATGGAAGAGTAAGGAGAGGAAAATGAGCTGGGATGGATGGATAGCTGAATGGATAAATGGCTGGATGGCTGGTTGGAGGGAAGGACGGTGGAGGGAGGGGAGAGTCACTGGATAGATAAGAACCAGTAGACAGACAGACAGATGGTAGAGTGGATAGAATCATGGATAGGTGGATAAATAGATAGATGGATTTTTATAAGACATGGTCCCTGCTTTCATATTTCTTACAGGGTAGTATAGAATAATGAAGAACGAGGATTTTAGAGTCAAAACATACCTGAGTTCAAATTTTCACTTCACTGCCTTCTCACTGTGTGGCCTTGGGCAAGCTGCTTAACCTTCTCTTAGCTTCTGTATCCCCATCTTTAAAATGTTGCTAATCGGGGGCCATGGCTGGCTCAGTTGGTACAGCATGCGACTCTTGATCTCGGGGTTGTAAGTTTGAGCCCCATGTTGGGTACAGAGATGACCTAAAAATAAAATCTTTAAAGAAAAATGTTGCCAGTCATACCTATCTCAAGGCTGTCATAAGGATTACTGCATGCATAGTGCTTAATATTTATTAGCTAGTAACTCTTACTTTTTAGACAAAAGCTTTAAGCAGAGGTTTTTAGGTAATGCAATTCAGATGCAATCAATAAGCAGGTTGTACTGTTTCATGAGCTAGCACGAGAATGCGTGAATATGCCCAGGTTTGAAAATAGCAGTGCTTTTTTATTTTTATTTTCTGGAGAGTGCTAGAGAAGGGCAGGGTGAATGTCATCATCCCTGTTTGTTAGATGGGAAAACTGAGGCTCAGAGAGGCTGATTGTTTGCTCAGGGTCACACGGTTGGTGTTTGTTAGGAAATGAGGTTAAATATAAAGTCTAAACATGAGAATGTAGAATCAAATTAAGAAAATGATGAAAGGAGCCGTGCCTGAATCACTGTGGCTCCTCTATATTAAAGGTTAATTATCGAATTCCTATACTGCACTGACCAGGAGCACAGACACACATACCAGGGTCTAGAAGTGAACATGCAAACTCTAAACACTTAGAGATGACTTTGAATTGGGGCGGGGGTTGGGTGAGGAGGAAGAGGATATTCTTACATGGTATCATGTCAGAGTATATCATTTATAATGGCAGACAACGAAACAGTTGTATTTGACTAGTATACTTTCTGCCTTACCGTGTATTATTTATGGTGGTGGTACAGGCTGGATAGCAGAGCCCTGGAATGAAGAGATTGTGTGGGCCTTACTTAGCCCTTACCCTTATCAACCAAGGCAGGGCTTAAGTGTGCTCGAGGTCCATCTCTAACTTTGAGCCCCAGAGTCCTGGAAGATGACTGTCATTTGCTCCCCAGATAGCCTAGGCCAGACAGGTCATTTCTAGGACTAGGGCAGTTCTCACGTAACTTTTTTGGGGCAGTGGTGGTTTTCACAAATCTTCGAACGTTTGCAGATAGACGATAGCTTGTTACCAACCTGCAAACCCTCACTTGAGGTCTTGTCTGCTAGGCGCCCAGAGATCACCATCGTGGCAGCTGAGCCCCTGAGGCCCTCCTCGTGGTTTCCAGGAGCCCCGCCCCCGGGACTGGGATTTCCCCCATCTTCTGCAGCAGGCCCTTGGAGGCCCAGTGAGCTGGTTCCTGCTGAGGTAAATAAATATCTATATTATCTCTTTGCATTTTATTTTTAGAAGGTAAGTTCAAAGGTAAGAAGAGCGAGACTGTTAATACTTCGGCTCTTGTCTATAGATGTCTAAAATCTTCATTCTTTATTTTGCAGCTCCCACCATCTTATGAACAAGTCATAAAAGAAATCAACCAAGTTCAAGTTAATACTACGAATAATAATAATGCTGCTGCCACTCCAAGGCACACAATTACTTCTGCAACTCAGACTGACTTTACAGAAGAAATAGCCAACCATCTGCCTCAAAGTGGTGCAAGTAATTTGTCTCCCCTAATTCTGACCTAGTTCTGGGGAAGTAATCAGTAGGCTTCTAGCCTTTAAAATAATTTGCGACTTGTGCATAATTCATTGAGCTCAGCTTCCCAGTCAGTGTGATCACTGTGCGCTTCCTTTATTTTGGTTTGCTGTGATTATTACAATAAGTCATTCTCATGAGCTGCAACCCCCGTTCTGGGGCTCACCCCAGTTCATATCGCAAAACCATCATCCTTTTAACCATGGTTGTATTACTGCCAATCCCCTTTATTCCCATGGAGAAGGATGTTATATTTAGCAACTTAAACTTGATAGAGTGTAAAAGGTGGTGGTTCTGTTAGGCTTTTAAAAAAGCATTTTTTTCACATAACAGAGATGAGAGTAAGTTACTTTGGAAAAGTAAAGCGAGCAGTGTTGGAATTCTGACGAGCGGGAAAGGGTTCTTGTGCTAAGTCTGCTGGGACTCAAGAATTTAATGGTGTTTTAAAAATATTATGTAATGAATATTTCTCTTATGAATAAACACAACTTGAAGAACACTCCTGTGAGAAGCTGAGAGTAAACATTTCCCCATTGATTTTGGAATTACTTTTTACTAATTAAGGAAACCAAGATCTCTTGATATTCTACATGTATATTTTAACAGTCTGTGTATCTTCTATTTTTTTTTCTTTTAAATTACAATGTCGCAACTTCTGTCTGTGGGTTTTGGTCTTGTCAGCACTACAGGCACCTCTCAAGCCTCTCCAGCCTTCCCCGGCGGTCTCAGCCAGTGATCTTCCAACAAATGTGGCACCTTTAATAGTCTTTGATATTTCTGAAGAACAGAATTGTCCAGAGAACTCCAGCGCTACAAGATGTCCAGTGCCAAGGCCAAGATCAAAAGCCAACCTCAGACCAGTAGCCAGAGACAGTCATATTAAAGAGCAAAATCGCCAGAAAACCAGTCCCGTGGTCACAGAGAAGGAGTCCTCGCTGAGCCAGCCTCAGTCTTTGTTGGACAGTACCATCGACCTGGATAGTCAGGCAGTGATGAACATTATGAACACAGAACGAAGCCAAAATAGTGTCGTTTCAAGAATCAAAGCATTTGAAGGTCAGACAAATAAAGAAACCTCGGGACTGCCCTCGAAACCAGAAATTGCTCCCCGCACATTCCCCCCCAGGCCTGCTGTTCCCTCAGGGAAACCCTCAGTGGCTCCCAAGCCAGCTGCCAACAGAGCTTCTGGAGAGTGGGACTCCTGGACTGAAACCAGACTCAAGGTGGCCTCTAGGGAAGGGCTCACCCCGCAGTCTCCACTGCAAGAAGTAGGGAGCATCCCAGTAACCAAACCAGAATTGCCAAAGAAACCAAATGCTGGCCTTACACGAAGTGTTAATCCTGAGATTCTGGGAGGAGGGCCCGTGGCTGAGAGCCCTGACGGTGGGAAGAAAGTCCCAACTCCTGCTCCTCGGCCTCTGTTGCCGAAGAAATCGGTTTCCTTAGAAAACCCCAACTCTGCAGCTTTGCTGAAACCAGTCACCGTTCCTCCCCGACTCTCAGTGGCGTCACAGGCCAAAGCATTCAGGTCACTGGGAGAAGGAATCCCGGCCAACTCCCCAGCTCCAGCTCTGCAAAGCAAGCCCACCGGGGACATTGACCTCATCAGTTTTGATGATGATGTTTTACCCACCCCAGCTGGGAACCTGGTTGAAGAATCTGTTGGTTCAGAGATGGTTCTGGGTGAGTAAAAAGGAGAAGTGGAAGGGAGTGTAAGCTCATCAGAGGGCATCTTGAATGGCACTTGCTGTTTTAGTTTCTAGGACATAATTTCTGGAGGGTGTGTGTGTATGTGTGTATGCACATGCATGTGTGTGTACAGAGACAGAAACACAGATTAAGAAACATGGAGCTGGGTAGGCGATGGAGACAGAGAGGGACAGGAACATCTAGAATGGGGGAGATGGAGATAGGGAAAGCAGTTTCTACAAAAGGCGGTATTTCTTTGGCTTGTGCTCTTGTTGGATTTACTATCCCTATCCCGCCCTGAACCTTGTAACACCAAAAAGGTTTAAATTAAAAAAATGACGTAACAAAGACTTGAAGTGTTACCTGGCTTAAGGATTCATACAAACGTTGGGCAGCAAGGTAATATAATGAAAAATACGCTAGACCTAGAATAAAAAGATGGAGTTTGACTCATGCCTTGGAAGCTGTCAGTGTTACGACACTGGGCAAGCTACCCATTGATTTCTCTCAGTCGCATTTTCTAGTAGTTGATGACTACTACGTGAGCCAGCATAAGCAGACTGGGTCTAGAGACTAAACTAGGTGTGAGGCTGGCTTCCTTACTCTGGCAGGTGGAGAGTCAAGCATTAGGGGGACGCAGGGGAAACTTCTCATAGCTGCTAAGTCACGTGGTGGCCCCAGAAGGGCTCCTCAGATTGAGCCGGCCCCACTGGGAGTGCCAGGAGAAGCGCCGGCCCCTGGAGGACACTGGCAAGAGCAAAACCGGGAATGAGGACCCAGCCATATGTAGCAAAAATTTTTTCGCTAATCTGCACAGAGCATTTTCCCTGGGGAATGCAAAGTTTTGTAAATAAAATACAACAGCTGTACATTTCCTGCCAGGATCAGGACAAATTTCTCAAGAGGAAATTCAGTATGTTTTCCTCACACTGTTCAGATGGAGGGTCTGATGGTAGAGCTTATCTTTGATTTGTCAAAGTAAGCTGCTTTACTTGTCATTGATGATTCCTTTTACTGCTGTTTACTTATTTGGGTACCACTTGTGAACATATAAGCTTAATAGTATTTTCAAAAGGTTAGCTGTCATCTTATAAATGTTTAACATGCATCAAAATGTTATGAGCTCTGTGATTTGAAACCAAATTCTGCACACCACAGGTGTATTTTAAATGGTAAACATACTTATTAAAATTTATCATGCACACAACATGTAAGTAGCTACAGCATGCTTCTTGCCTATATACTATAGACTAGAGTATATTTAGAATATACCGAGCTTCTGCAGTGTTCCAAACCTTCTGCTAGATACCCAGACCTACATCATTTAATACTTAGAGTTGGGGCGCCTGGGTGGCACAGCGGTTAAGCGTCTGCCTTTGGCTCAGGGTGTGATCCTGGCGTTACGGGATCGAGCCCCACATCAGGCTCCTCCTCTAGGAGCCTGCTTCTTCCTCTCCCACTCCCCCTGCTTGTGTTCCCTCTCTCGCTGGCTGTCTCTCTCTCTGTCAAATAAATAAATAAAATCTTTTAAAAAAAAAATTCTTAGAGTAACCTTCTGCAAGGTATTGTTGGCCTCAGTTTTCAGAAGAAGAAAATGAGACTGAGAGAAATCAATGGGTAGCTTGCCCAGTGTCGTAACACTGACAGCTTCCAAGGCATGAGTCAAACTCCATTCTTTTATTCTAGGTCTAGCGTATTTTTCATTATATTACCTTGCTGCCCAACATTTGTATGAATCCTTAAGCCGGGTAACACTTCAAGTCTTTGTTACGTCATTTTTTTAATTTAAACCTTTTTGGTGTTACAAGGTTCAGGGCGGGATAGGGATAGTAAATCCAACAAGAGCACAAGCCAAAGAAATACCGCCTTTTGTAGAAACTGCTGGATTCTTTGGGGATGGCAACTTGGTTAATAACTGCTGAGAATTTATTCCCTGTCATCAAACAGATAATTACAGTCATCTTCCAAAAGAAGGTCAACAGTATACATTCAACATGAATATAGTCTCATGCCTCATACTCAGCGTTTTCTGTTCCTGGATTTCTACCACTTCGTTGCGCAATATTTAATTATGTAGGCAGTCTCTTAGCAAAATGTGTAATTTGCTTGCCCTACCTGACTTTAACCATTGCTCTCAGCTGTGGAGTTAAACTGAAGGCTTACCTTGTCATCTTTGTAAATCTGCGCCTCTTCCTGTTTTCTGTACCTCGCTTAATAAATGCCATCACATACCCAGCCTTCCTTAGAGAATCCTAGAGATCATCTTCGAGTTTTCCTACGTGTCACACCATGGCTGTTTGTTTGGAGTTGGAGTCAGGCCAGAGTCTGCCACTTAATTGCTATGTGATTTTGGGCAGTTTACCTAACCCCACTGTGCCTCGGTTTCCTCATCTATAAAACATGGTAATAATACTCCTCATGGAGGCAGTGCGAGAATTAAATGTGATTATGCTGGAAAGCCCTGTCCCATTGTCTGAAACATGGTAAGTGCTCATTAAGTAGTAATTATTGTTACTTCTTGCCCTTCACATCCAATTAGTTACCAACTCCTGCTGGTTTAACCTTCGAAGTAGTTCTTGAGTCCTCCTCTCATTTCCATCCCCCTGTACTGCCCCACGTTAGGCCTTTATGCCAGATTACTGCAGTGGCCTCCTAGATTGAGCCCCTGCTTCTGCCTCAAACCCATACCCAGGGATTTTTCTAGAATGTACTTTGGACCTTGTTGCTTCCCTGCTTAACGTCCTCCAGAGGCCCTTGGGATCATCTCTGAATTCCTCAGCATGTAAGAGAGGTTTTCGTTTGCTTCTTGATTTGGGGCTTTGTGACTTTTTGATGGTGTATCAATAACATTGTCTTTGTAAATAAAGGATCATGGTCTCTTAGTGAAACCTTACTTAATCATCCTGGCATTAGCCAGAAACTGAGAGAGGGACACAAGAAGAAGGAACTCACAAATATGTCCTTCCTCCTTTTCCTTCCCTCAAAAATAAAGAAAATCTAATAAAGTGGTTTTCATAAAATGAAGTTGCCATATTAATCTCAGGAAATAGAGATCAGAAAATACTGAAGCTGTGAAAACATTGTAAAGATTAGAAAAATTATTAAAGGGAAACTCATAAAATAAGCAATTTAATATTGGATTCATTTCTTGGGTAGAATGCCTTCCAGGTTAATGTAATGGAGCTGAGAAGTATTAGCAATTCCTCTTCACACCTTTACAAATCATACCCAGTTGTCAGGAAAAAAAAAAAAAAAAGCAGAATGCCTCTGCTGTCAGCCCCATTACACAGACCAGAATAATAGTTTAGCAGCCAATTTCTGCTATTAACAGAACTCAAGGGAAAGAAATGACAGAGGAGCAAGCCAAGGATGGTGAAACTAATTATGATGACAAGCATATTACGAGGGACAGGTAATGGGCAGAAAACTGCATTACCATCAGTGTTTTTCTCAGCCCAGTAATGAAGACCGTGCGGGTAGAGGTGTAAAGGGGCCTGCTTGTTTGGCAGCAGGCGTGGAGTGATTGGTTTGGTGTGAGGGGCTGGAAGGAGGGCAGAAGAACTACTGCAAATAAAGGTAGAGAAAAATGCCATGGACTTCCCTTAGATTTGGATAGGAGTTTTTTTGTTTTCTGTTTTTTGGTTTTTGGTTTTTGGTTTTTTGTTTTGTTTTTTTGAGATGCTCTGTGTTTTTTCTGTAGAGGCAAGAGCAAACTCTGTGATAGGGTCGTGGCACTGTGGTTCTTAACCCCTTCTGGGAATCTACGAGAATCTGATTGTCCTGTGAATCTTTTATCTCTCTTGAAAATAGCCCTTTAGCTCATGTATGCAGTTTCCAGAGCTTCGAGGGCCTGTTCTTAGACCCCAGATGAAGGACTTCTACAGAACTTTGCAACAACCTCCAGTGGATTGCTTAAGTAAATAGTGGTACATCCACACAATGGAGGATTGTGTGCTAATTAAAAAGGAAGTCCTTCCTACTATGGACCAATCCCCAAGATATTATTAGGTGAAAAACGCAAGGTATAGTTAGTATTCATGGTGTTTTAGCTATTGCTTGTGTTAACACACACACACACACACACACACACACACACACACACACACACGTATGTAGTATCATTGGAAAGGTGTATAAAAAGCCGGTAACAAAGGTTGTCTTTATGAGGGAACCGGGTTGGCGGGAGAGGATGGGGAACCTGGTTTTCAAATAGCTGACCATAAGCAGAATTAGGATGAAAAACTGGGGGAGTTAGCTCTTGTCATCTTGGCCACAGGGAGAGAGCTGCTTCCCACATTGATCCTTTGTCTTGTGATGAGTAGAAATTTTAAAAATAATAGTATATGATTTTTCTAAATTGCTGTGTTACTCAAGATTATAAATAAAAGCTAATTGTTTTGAACTACATACGTGTAAATGAGACATTAAAAAACGTGTGCATTAAATCCTATTAAATAGAATCAAAAAAGAGTTTTAATTTTCCAAATAGTTTTAAATTTTCTAGTTACCTTATGGAAAATTTTATGGCCATTATTGCCTGTCAAAAGCAACTAAAAGGACTAGAATTTTCTCTTTTTTCCCCCTTATTTTTAAGTGGTTTTTGGTTTGGTTTGTTCGGCAGGGGAGTTATTTTAGCTTCATCTTCTAACTTTTTTCTTGTGATTGAATTTATTTTATTGGATTTTTTCAGTTACAAATTAACACATATTTGCTGTAACAAGTTAAACAATACAAACATTAGTAAAAGAAAAAAAAAATTATCTCCCTCTAGTCCATCCATATCCTCAAGAGTAACCAGTGTGAACAATGCTGTATGTAGCCTCCGTGCCTTTGGACATTTCAAACCGAAGCTTACAAACATACATACATGTACTTTTTCCTACTTTTCACAAACATTTTTTATCATACTGTACCTTGCTTTTTTTTTTTTAATTTAACAGTGAGATTTATGGACTTCTTTTTCGTCCAGTGGGTCTAACTCCTTGTTTCTTTATACCTGCCTAATATTTCTTAGTGTGAGTGTATCACAGTTGATTCAGCATTTCCCCATCCATGGGCATTGCTTTTAATTTTTTGGATTTCTTTTTCCTCTACAGAAAATGCTGTAGGAAACACTCTTATAAACATTGCCATTTCTACTAGTGCTCTTATTTCTGAAGAACAAATTTCCAGAAGTGAGACTACTGGGGTCAAAGGTTAGAACTTTAAACATTTTCATAATACCAGCAATCCAGTTTCCCGCTCGGCAATGCCTGGAGTTCCCAAACATGAGATGCCATTCTTGTTTTATATGTTGCCCACTTACATTTCTTTTAGAAAAAATACCCTGCTCATGAACAGACATAAAAAGTAAACTTCACACTGTGTAGCTAAAGAGATTTGCACACCATCATCAAGATGAAAAACAGGCCTCCGGTTCCACCTTCTTATTGAAGTGATGCTATTTGGCCTCCCCACTAATCTGCACACCTCGTCTGGATTATAGCCCTGGACGGCACGCAGACAGAGAGGCAGATGCTGAGCTCACTGACTCAGTGAGCACAGCTGGGGCAGGTCATTAAACAGACCCACTCCTGCCAAACAGCCCGCCATCCTAGAACACTAAGATTTCCTTGTTTCACTGTATTGAGAAAGAAATTTTTTTTTCCCAGAGACATGTGTAGTAGAATAATTTTACATGATCTGAGTACCAATTATTAAAGAGTAGCTAGTGATATTAAAAATAAAGACCAAGAAAGAGAGAGTGGGTAAACTAGGACACTTTGAATAACTTTGTTATGTAAATTGTATCTATACTACTTCAATTTAAATCCTTTAGGTTAAAAAATAATAACTGGACCCTTCCATGTAATAGGTGAGGTCTGCACAGTGTGCAGGATTTGGGGTGGGTGTCTTGAGGCCAAGAATAATTTGGATACCCCTGTGCTTGGCCCCTCAAGACATTGATTGGTGTCTTTTCTCCTTTCCCTGCCTGCCTTATTCATGCCCTCCCTCCTGGAATGTGAGAGGGTGTAAGTGGTATTCTGGCTCAGAATATAATATGAGTTGGGAAGTAATTGAAGTCATCCCATGCTCAAGATTTTCTTCCCTCTCCACACCCACCCAAAAAGACATTAACTAAAAGCCTATACTAATAACCAAAAGATTATAGGTACCAGAAGCAGCTATTAAAGCAGAAATGCCACTTGAAATGTAGAACGCAGTGAACAGTCACCAGCCTTAATCCTTTTCTTGAATTTTTGGTCCTTTTCCCAACAGAAAACAGAGCCCCGAAAGAATGGGGTGTGACAACCAAGACAGGGGAGGGAGGACAGTCAATTGTCTACCGCAGCTGGGGGGAAGGAAGGTGGGTCCTTGGAAGTCAGTCCAACAAGGGCCAAGGAGGCAGAGCAGAGGGAGAGATGAATAGAAAGGAAAGATAAACACAAAGGAAAGATAACTGTTTCTGTGTTTGAATAAAATGCATACCAGGATTACATAGGGTCTTCAAATTCTTTCACTTTAGCTAGTATCACTCAGAATAGATGAACCTTCAGGGAGTTCACATTCAGGTAATAATTGCAGGAATGGGCTTTAATACAAGTGTACATACCCCTTTTTATCCATTGGCACTGCTGCTTCCCAGAGACCAGGGGCGTATTTTTCAAGTTGGAAGAACTAGTAGAATATGTAAAATGCAGTTGTTGGAAAGTCGAGAGCTCCCCTACCTCACCCCTTGCACTCTTGTTTTATGCTGCTGCCTGCTCCCGTTCTGCCCACACCCGACGTCTCTCTCCCTATGCGCTGCTTTTTCCTTTCCCAGTAGTACTTCTCCTGTGATACACCACACGAACCACCTCCTGTTACACTTAACTTTTTTAGTATCTCCATCTCCCCACTGCAGTGAAAGTCCGTGAGAGCAGTGTTCTTTGCTTGGATCGCTGAAGTAGTCCCAGTACCTAGAGTAGTTTTTGATTTGTAGCAGACAGCCAGTCAGTTTTGAGTGAGCGAAAAAGCAAATTACAAGACAAGATATAAAATCCTGTTTTTCTTGTTTATCAAAATACCTACATAATAATACATGTAATATTATAAAACTATAGGCAGATAAACCAGATTTTCATTATTACTGGAGGGATGGGATTACAGGAGACTTTGCAGCATAGATTTTTTAATGTTTCCCATTTTTAAAATAAATACTACTTTTGAAGTAAAAAATGCTATAACAAAATATAGGATTTAAAAATTTGGTTAGATCTAAAAGAAGGAACTGTGTTTTGTGAGGACGTGGGTTACAGTGGGAGAAAGCTATATTATTACAAAACCCTTTACTTCAAGATTGATATTGGTTTTAATAATCCTGAGTTGGTTTTCTGAACTTAGACAAGACTTGCCTCACTTGTGAGCTAATAGACAAGTTTCCATAAAAGGGTCATCTAATATATTTTGTTTTCTCAATAGCCTGGTAATAATTGTTCTACCTGGTACGCCACCTGAGGGCCATTCCTAGGTGGTAGGTAATAAAATGGGATCATACTTTACCACCATATCACCCCACCTACCACTGTTACTGGCATATGGTAGACGTACATAAGAGAGCAAGTGGCTCGTGAGTGAGTGAGTGAGAATGCCTTTGGTGGCATGTATGATGGCAGGGTTGCCTGGGAGCTGGGGGGAAGGGAAGGTCAGGTATCAGGGCTGAACAGCCTTCTTATCCTTAGGTCAGCTCTTCGCGTGTCCTGAAAAATAGCCGGTCAGCACATGATGCTTATTGAACTACAGCTCATAATCGGCAGAATATGAGTGCTGTTCGTCACAGGAGCTATGCTGTACATTGTTCTTACAGGGAGTATCTCCCTATAATTAAGAGCTGTACAACAGGTGCAGAATTTCAGCATATACTCATTCTGCCTCTTGTAGAATTAGGTGAAGGAGGTCTCAGGAGAGCCTGTGTACTACAGAGAGTATCCTTTATACAGCATTTATTTTATGTTTGCTAATCTATTTTTAGATTACTCAGCTTTAAAAAATTGTATGGTCATTTTCCCAAAGTACTGAAAAGAATATTTGCATTAAAGAAAAAAAAAAAAGACTGTTTCTTTCAGTAAAAAAAAAAAAGAAAGAAAAAAATTGGGTAATTATGTCTTTGTTTAAAATACTTACTCTGAGCATATATTGTCAGTTTTAAATGAATCAGTTAAGATGGAGAAATGCCAAGCCCTGTGCCCTTTTCCCAGATTAAATATTTGAAGGAAGATGTCTTATTTTATTTCCAGGATAAAACACTTTGCATTTTCATGTTAACTGAAGTGTGGCTTTACTAAACGACTGGCGCTCTGCTGGGCACCTGCCCTGTGCCAGGCACGATGCTGGGTAGGATGAGGGCCCTTAGTGAACCTTGTGCGTCCGTTTCCGAGCCAGGTACAGGAGTGTAGGGGAGAAAAGACCTTCTTTCCTAGGGGATCTGGGAGGCCTCACAATAGGAGGGAAATTGGCTCCTCGTTTCAATTGCCCCTCATTTTCAGGCGACACTTATGAAATGATTGTACTCCAGTGAAAGATAGCTTCTACATAATTCAAGATTGTCCTGGATATCTCTCATCAGAGAGGAAGAAAAGCCACATGAATTATTTACAGAGCACCAAGTTATTTCCTTTCATGAGCTCCGACTTTATTTGTGTCTTTGTGAACTGAGATTTTGTTTATCCATGAATAGTTTTCCCTGGGGCATGAAAATATGGCTCTTTAATTATGAATGAGGTTTTTTGTTTGAGTCCGTGTTAACTAAAACATGCAAAATAAACTGTGTTTTTCATTAGATCCCTTTCAGCTCCCCATAAAAACAGAACCAACAAAAGAACGAGCAGTTCAACCAGCACCCACCAGGAAGCCCACTGTGATTCGAATTCCAGCCAAACCAGGAAAATGTAAGCACTAATCGGCCTTCTTTCTTTGCTTCTCCCAAGAGCCTGGGAGAAATATATACTAATTTGTCAATGTCTGCTTTTGAAATTATGTGTAATCGGCCATTTATTATTATTTATAGTCAGAGGACATTTAAAAACAAGTTCTTTTTTTTTTCACAGTTCTTCAGACAATTGATACAGTAAATATGGATTTCATTTGTCTATACCGTTGTCTCTAGGCAGAGAGAATAAAGGGAGACTGAAACTTAGAACAATTGTAGTCTCCTGTTAGTGCCTCGGGTAAAGATAGTGGGAAAGTACAGTTGACCCTTGAACAACACAGGCATGAATTGTGTGGGTCCATTTATATGCAGATTTTTTAAAGTACGGTACTAGAAATGTATTTTCTTAATAATGTTTTCTTTAGCTTATGGTATTGTAAGAATACGGTATGTAATATATATAACGTACAAAGTCTGTGTTCATCAACTATTTATGGTATCAGTAGGGTATTAATAGTTAAGTTTTGGGAGAGTCAGAAGTTACATGTGGATTTTCGGCTGTGCCGGGGTGTCAGCACCTCTAACCGCCATGTTGTTGAGATATCAACTCTAATTGAAACTGATAGCAAATAAAGGTGTATGTGTGTGTCTGGATAGAGCATAATCTAAGTATATGTATGAATTATGTGAAGAGCAGTAACCAAGAATTATAAAAACATAATTATAAAAATTTTTAAAATTAGTGTAACACTCCATTTTGATATTTATTCCTTACTTGATTTTTTTTAACGGTACAATAAATGAAATTTCATCTGAGCTTTTTATAAGGGCTGCAAAGAAATTGATAATACTGTAAGACAGAAGCCAAGCAGGCCAGGCCTGTTTATTTTAGACCCTGGAGATGATTAAAAGGTATAAAAGTGTGTGTACGTGTGCACACACGTGCTTGTACAGTGGGTTCCAGAGCAGTTCGTGGCATTGCTCGGAGTGATGACACGGCCTTTGCCATCAGCTTCTGCTGTCACTTCATTTCATCCAGTGCCTTTGCATAGTCCAGATGCCTCCTTGCCTTTATCTAACAGGAGATGTTGCCACTCCGGTCCTCCTAGTAGCAGATCAAGTGTCCCAGCCCTTCACCTGTCTGTAGCATCGCCAGGGTGTTTCGCAGGCATACCCTGGAATGCCATGAAACCCCTTTAGTTCAGGGGTTTGGTTTTTCTATAAAAAACTATCCAGCAGGATCATACTGGTTTTGGTCTTTTGAGTGTTTTGTTATTAATTGATGGCTCCAAGCCACATAGAAGATTAAACTGAGTTACTATGAAGAATGAGGAGGAGAAAATGTCAAGGGTACCAAATTCTGGTGGGTTCTCGCTTCTTAGGAGGTTATATGGTAGATTAAAGAACTGGTGGTATATTTCTTTTGACAGCATTATATAGCCCACAAATCAGTGGGCTATGTAAGTATCCCAGATGATAGTTCATTGGGTTGCCTGCTTGCTGTTACCTTGTTAAAATGTATTCTGGATTTTAACAGGCATAGTGAAATATGATGATAATAAATATTGCCTGAAGCTCATGTAGATTTTAAGTAATACAATTTTTACGTTTAGATTTATTCTCCAGTTGTATCAGGGTCCCTAAGAACCCCCGGCTTTGATGATCCCTAGAAGGACTCGCAAGACTTAGCATTTAGTTATGTTCACCGCTGTGATTTATTACAGCAAAAGTATACAAAACAGCATCAGCAGTGGGAAACAGTGCATCGGGCAAAGTCTGGAGGAAACCTGGCACAGGCTTCTAGGTGTTCTCTCCCAGGGGAATCCCAAAGGCTATATTTAACTCCCTCAGGAACCAGTTGTGACAACACAGGTGAAATGTTGTCAACCAAGGAAGCTCATTAGACACTCAGTACCCAGGGTTTTTATTAGAGGTTGGTCATGTAGGCACCTCTAGGAATTTTGGCACATTCCATAATTCCATATTCCCAGAAGGAAAGCAGGTATTCAGCATAAACCCTATTCTTTCGTTTTAGCAGTTCTGGGGATGGTGGGAACCTTCCCCAAGTCCCGGGTTCCCAGATGCCAGCCAGGACCAACCCTAGAAGCAGGCCTTTCTAAGGATAAGCAGTCTCAGGCCTGCTATGTTTATTCTTGTCGGCATACTTATAAATTGGATTAATAGTCCTGTAAGGATATATTGAGGAAACACCTTTATTTATTATTCTGACGAAGTTCCAGGAACTGTTAGAAAGTTGGATTCTAACTGCTGTCTATGAAAGAACTGAAGTACCAGTTTCTAGAGCATTATCTATTTATATAAAAACCAGTTCCCCAGCACTGTACTATTGCAGTTATTAAGCAATTCATATGTGCTGTGGAGGGAAAAAAAGTTCCTTGTTTTTGGAAGAACTTGGAATGGTCAGGCGAAGAAAGGAACAGCTTTGTGGTGCAACACTCCTTGGTCTTCTGTGAGCCTGTCAGCTCTTTCTTCTCGGGGCTTGTTTCTTCTGACTAGGATGTCCTTTTGCCAGAGAGGCGCATGGCTCCCTCCTTCACCATTCCTTCGGGCCTTTACTCAAATGGCATTTTTCTCATTGAGACCTCCACTGACCACATGATTTGAAATTGGAAATCTCCACCTACCCCACACACTCATACCTGATAACCCCTATGTCCCATCCTGCCAGTAAGGTATCTCCTCTCTACTTTCATATTATTACTACTTTGTACCCTTAATTGTTCGTCACATCAATACAATATCCTAAGTGATTCATCATTTCCTTAATAAGAAATCTACCAGAGTGAGAGTCTTCAAGATGGCAACTGAGTTGAAATGTTCTGGTGTGTCTTCATTTCCAGAGAAGCCTTGCGTCTTGCTAAGAATGCTTGCCTGTCACTACATCATTGTTTTCCTAGTAACTGGCCTGGGTATTTTCCTCCTTTAGAGAGTGTTTTCCTGCCTGTGGGTAAAATAGGAACCTGACAAATCATCCTCTTGTTTAATGGGTGTTTGATGTGAGATGAGAGCAGAGAATGTTCATTTGAACGAATGAAAAAAAATCCCATCTCCTTTAAGTGCCTAAATCTGTGTAAAAGGTGGCTTTCACCTCCTTTAGTATGTTACAGCCATCCTCTCTCCAGGTATTTTTGCACACAGATTGTAATTAGCTGTCACTAATTAAATCTGATCTAAAATATGTTGGGGAGTATACTATCACTGAGTTCAGGATGTAGTTTGGATATAAAGATATTGTTTGTTAAAAAGAAGGCAATTAAGTCCATTAATCTGGAGCTAATGAATTAGAAAACACATTTAATTATTTGGGTGGGTGAAGTCTGGATACATGACTTAGTAGGAAGCAGCATGCCGTATTACAGTGAGCACAGGCTTCAGGGTTCAAAACCCCGGATCTGACAGTTACTAGCATTAAGACCTTGGATAGCTTAGGTATTTTCTCCTCAGCGTTGGTTTCTCCATCTGTAAAATGCGTAAGTTATTATCTAGCATAGTGCTGTCCAGTAGGACTTTCTGCAGAGATGGAAATGTTCCGTAACGGTGCTGTCCATTATGGTAACCACTAGCCATATGTGGCTCCTGAGCACTTGAAATGTAGCTCGTGCAGCCGAGGAACTGAATTTTTAATTTTGTGTAAGATTTAAGTTTAAGTCACCACACGTGACGACTAGCTAGTGAGCTGTGCAGATCTAGCGCATAGGTAGACCTTGGTTGGAGAAATGTATAGCAACAAAATGCCTTAACTTAGTGCCTGGTTCTCAAAAACGCTGGCTGCTATGATAATTATTTAGTATTATTTTTACTCTATACAACATTCAGTAAAACTAACTGACGTCTACTCACCTCTCAGTTTTCTGAGGTTTCCTAGCTCTTTCTCATTTACTTGGCTGTCCGTTCCTTGTGCGGATCTTTTATGATAGCCATTTTCCTAAGGAACCAACCTGCAATCGTTCCATCCTTCAGAATCCCCAAGGCCAGAAATTATTGATGAATTACTTCTGTTTTTTTCCAGGTTTACATGAGGATCCACAAAGCCCACCTCCTCTCCCTACTGAAAAACCTATTGGAAACACTTACAGTATGGTATCTGGAAAACTCAGTATTGTTGACAGAACTAGGAACTTGGTAAGTGGTCCTTAAAATTGTCTTAGCTAGAAGACCAAGCTATGAGCTAATTTTAAATACTCAGCTGACGTCTGAATTATTTTACTACTGGTCACATAAAGACTTCTGTTGCAAACTGGTTTTAAGCCCCATATACTTAATGTGATGTTCAATATTTTTAAAATTCCTGTAGAACAAAAGAATTAGGCCAATTCATTGTACTTCATCATAAAATAATTTGTCCTATACTAACATAATGACATTATCTTTTAAATGGCACTAATGATGAGGAAGTTATTGAAAATCTCTAAAAATCTTTAATATTTGTGGGGCGCCTGGGTGGCTCAGTCGTTAAGCGTCTGCCTTCGGCTCAGGGCGTGATCCCAGCGTTCTGGGATCGAGCCCCACATCAGGCTCCTCTCCTGGGAGCCTGCTTCTTCCTCTCCCACTCCCCCTGCTTGTGTTCCCTCTCTCGCTGGCTGTCTCTATCTCTGTCAAATGAATAAATAAAATCTTTTAAAAAAAATGGATCTGGGAATCATCCTTTAAAAAAAATCTTTAATATTTGTGGAAATAGTCTAGTTATCAGTTTTTATTTAAAATATCCAACTAGGGACATCATAATTTTAAGATAATTACCCTAAGAATTTGTTAATCTGAAATTAAAGGAGAAGTTATTTCTTAAATAAATAGTACTTCACCATGTACTTGTTAACAGTGGTAGTCAGCAAGTTTTAAATATGTGTATATATATATTTTTTCCAACCTCAATGCCATTTCCCCATACTGTTTGTAATTCCCATATGCTAGATAATCTTTTAAGATTTGTTTAAAAAGAGACCAGTTCTTAACAAGTGTTGGCAAGGATGTGGGGAAAAGGTAACCCTCTTGTGCTATTGCTGGGAATGTAAACTTGTGCAGCCACTGTGGAAAACGGTGTGGAGGTTCCCCAAAAAATTAAAAACAGAACTACCATATGATCCAGCAATTTCACTTCTAGGTACTTATCTAAAAAAAAAAAATGAAGACACTAATTCAGAAAGACATATGCACCCCTGTGTTCAGCACAGCATTGTTTCCAGTAGCCAAGATAGGGAAGCAACCTAAGTGTCCATCAGTAGATTAATGGGTAAGGAAGATGTGCTATATATGTACGATGAAATATCACTCAACCACAAAAAAAGATGAAATCTTTCCATTTGTGACAACATGGATGAACCTAGAAGGTATTAAGCTAAGTGAAATAAGTCAGGCAGAGAAAGACAATTACTACATGACTTCACTTATATGTGGGATCTAAAAACCAAAACAACAAAATAGGAACAGACTCATAGATACAGAGGACAAACTGATGGTTGCCCGGGCGGGGGGGGGGGGGGCAATGAGTGAAATAGGCGAGGAGGTATAGGAGGTACAGTCTCCCAGTTATAAAATAAATAACTTGTGGGGGTGTAATATGCAGCATAGGGAATATATGGTCAGTAATACTGTTACAATTTTGTATGGTGACAGATGGGAACTAGACTTACTGTAGTGCCTGTTTTATAATGTATATAAATATCAAATCACTATGTTGTACACCTGAAACTAATACAATATTATATGTTAATTATTCAATAAAAAATAAAAATTAAAGAACAAAATGAAAAAATTTTAAGGAACAAATTCTTAATATCTTTGAACCAAATTTTCAGTTCAAATTTCATCATTGTTTTACACTGTGCATTAACTATGCTTATTATACACGCAAACCCATCTAATCATCTAGTGAAAAGATATTTCTTTGAAGGAGACATTAAATTGAATTAGCCAATATCAAGTTAATGAGATTTTCCTGTAGGCTGAACTAAAATTTAGTGATCATTTGCATTTTCAAAGTACTTGGTAATAAATTTTTATTAAAACTGGGCCAAGAAAGCCCAAAAGGGGATGATAGGGTCCCTACAATACTGTTGTTGAATAGAAAATCCCAGATTTCCATGGAGGAAAATTTACTTGAGAAGGTTACTGGCTTCTGCTCTAAAGGGTTGTAAAGGAGAGTGAGGGGATGATGGGCAGGCATATATATCCTTCATGAGGTATGTCGTGGGCTTTTGTAAACCATAAAGCTCTATTAAAGTATTAGGTAGTATTGTATTTGGTGTTAAGCAGATCACAAAGCAACTCCCACATTTTAGAAAAACAACAAAAGGAAGTTAGAATAAACTAAACCATCTGGAGAAGTACTGTAATCATAATTGTACCTCACATGAACAGGAAAATCCTGTCCTGCACTGTTTACGTAGGAGGGCCAAAGCATTCTGTGTTGTCATACTGGGTCCGAAAGCAAGAAGAGATAAGAAACAGACCACAAGTGGAACGAGTTGGCTAAAGTCACCATATAGATTTCCAGGGCCAGGAAGTCAAATCTATGCCTGAGAAATTCCTTTTGTTTGAGAATTACAATTACTGAATGAATATTAGACCAGAGACCATAAAGCCTTCAGGTGTCGGGGAGGGTCTCTAGAGTGATTATTTCAGCAGTGTCATTACCTATGAGGAGAGGCCTGGTCGTTGCCAAATGTGTCTTCTGATGAGGCACAGGACCAAAAAAACCTCTCTACTATTTCTCCTGCCCTGAGAGCCAGGGAGCTTTCCATCCTAGGAAAAGATGACTGTGTTACAAAATCTCACAAGGGATTCTAGGGTAAGGAATATTAGGAGCCCCAGGAGCAGGAACAGATGCATCTCTGTACCCTGTTCTCACGGTGGGAACTCAGGGCTTCCAGACCTTCCCCCAAGGAGGCCACCAGCCAGTGCAGGAGGAAAGTCAGGAGACGCCACCTGGTGTGCGTAAGGAACCCAGGCGGTAGTGCAGACTGGCCGGTGAATCCAGGGCCGAAGAGGTGGCCGCCGTTCCTGGAGAAGGAAGAGAAGGAACATCTATGAAAGCTGCTCAGTAATTCAGCAGACAAGAGTACCTCCTGTCTTTAGAAATTCAGCAGCAAACAGGGGAATCATTTTGAGGTTAGAATGTAAGAAGCCATTCCGAAGCAGATGAACAAAAAAGATGGCATCTGCAGGGGCAGTACGAGCAGAAAGAGCGGCTTTGCCAGGAACTAGAGTGCTTATCCAGACACATCAAAGCCAAAGTTCAGAGATGTCGGAGCTCCAGAAAAACTGCAACAAGCAGATGCAGAGAGGCTCTAGTTAGGTGTGGAATATTGAAGAGGAGGAAATCTCTAATCAGTAATCTTCCAAAGACTGTTGTCGGAACCCGGACACAAAGCTAGACTTAAGCAAACATGAGGACGGTGGCCCTTGCAGGAGCCAGTCCCCTCTTCTGAGTATTTACTTGTGCAGGACGCAGCAGTGCCTTCACTGCATGCCTGATGTCCCCCCCGCCTTTTTTTTCCTGATTTAAAATTTTCTCATTTAGAAAACCTGAGAAACTAAAAAGATACTTAAGATCCTCCATAAAAATAACACTACTGAGAAAACTACAGCTAGTATTTGATGCAAGATTAGGATTATATGGTGTGTAGTTGTTAAACTACATCACCTATAACTTTGTCAAATTTCTACATCTATATTTTTTAATTTGCCCTTCCCTTCATTGTTATCTAACAACTGTAATTTTGAGAAAACCATTAAGAGTTCCTGCGTATCTACTAGATTGTTTTTGTTTGTTTGTTAATCTTAAAAATGGCCAAAGATGGGAGTTTTTCAACATCATAGCAGTATTTGTCAGTGGGGGGAGTATGGGCAGCAGTGTATTTATAAGGCATGAATTAGACTGTGGAATATTACAGGGTTTATGCGCTGGTGACTTGCCTCGCTACATTAACTGAACTCATTAGTGAAACCAAGTTTTAAGGGCAAGCTTAATTTGTTTTTAAAAATGGAATTTTGAAACATACTTAAATGATCGCAGTTATTGGCAATTAATCATTTGGTACTTAAGGAAAAGTTAATATTCAGTTTGAATTAAAGCACCGTGGAAGTGAGTTTTAACTCATTTATAAGGTGAAAAGGAGGAAAACAGTCTAAATTAGCCCAAAGAACCCCAAGCAACAGTTCAGTCTCCCTTAAAAAAAAAAAAAGGCAGTGTGCGTTTAAAGGGCTAGCATTTCCCATGTATTGTACTCATTTCCTAATCCTTGGGCTACACCATGCTTGAGGAACCTGTTAAAACAGCACAGTTCGATTGCTTTCCCCTAAAGGAATCTTCCTGTTGTTCTCCACACTTCGAATTTTCCCCCTCTGCTCTTAGGCTCATACATTCCTGCTCTGCCTGTCTTTTCTTTTTCGAGTTATCCCCCTTTACCCTTTCTGCTTTCCTGGGCCTTTTCTATTCCTCTTCACATACCATCTTTTCAGACCATCCCTTAAGCTTCTTTTATGTTTTACCTCCTCCTGGTTCAAGAGCCACCGCTCAAAGTATAAACCACCCAGTGATGAGAGAGCTGCCTGTTCGAAGCAAAACAAACTAATCACCACCTCACTTATTATATGTTTAAACCGAGGAGCAGTGCATATCTTATGTGTTGTCATGGGATAAATAAAGGCCATATATTTTTTTAATTCCCCACAGTGTCTGCTTAAATTGCTACCATATGTGATTTAAACATCATGATCTCAGCAGCATCCTTCGTACCTTGTGAGCCTGCTGGCTGCATAACCATGCAGTACAGTCGTTTGGGCTGCGGTCCACACCAGCAGACCCCCGGTCTCCTGCTTTCACTGGAGCAAGTAATGAGTTACTCTTGATTGAGACTAAAAACTCCGAAGCTGCTCTCTGTAACTCGGCTACATTTCCCCTTAGAGATCTAGCCAGAAAGCTGTCCACAATTCCTTTTGACAAGCTCCTGTTTCAGATTAACCTTAACTCAAGCATTCTCTGATAATTGTAGGACTCTGACCACACGGGTCACACAGGAGGTTCCGTGCGAGGACCCCCAAGGTTGCCACCAAGGTAAGTGAAGTGTAGGAAACTTTATAAAAAGTAAATAAAAGGGCTGCCTGGCTCCTCAGTCAGAAGAGCATGTGACTTTGATCTCGGGGTCGTGAGTTCGAGCCCCACAGACATTACTAAAAAAAATTAATAAATAAGCTTTTTTTTCTTTTTTTAAAAAGGGTAAATTAGAGAAAAACTAATGATTCAGAGACTGGACTCTCTTTTCTGTCATCAAAACTGAGTGTTGGGATGCCTGGGTGGCTATTCGGTTAAGTGTCTGCCTTTGGCTCAGGTCATGATCTCGGGGTCCTAGGATTGAACCCTGTGTCAGGCTCACTGCTCAGCAGGGAGCTTGCTTCTCCCTCTGCCTCTCCCCCCACAATGTTCTCTCTCTCTGTCTCTAATAAATAAATAAAATCTTTAAAAACAAACAAAACCGAACTGAGCGTTGTTGGTCTTAGACCTTTTGGAGATGCATGAACTCACAAATTCACCCAGACCACTAACTAGCATAGTCTGCTTCCCACAGCAGGTTGTAGGAGTCCCTGCTCTTCCTTTTAACACAGTCCAACAACCCACAGAACACAAACATGGATCTTTATTACTTTACTTCAATTAAATGAACAAGACTCCTTTCTGAACCTAAAGCAACTCCACTTCTGGAATGTGTACATTCACACACACGTGCACACACGCTCCCTGTTACGAGAAACCAGCCTGGATTTTGGAAGTATCTCCAAAGGGAGACAGGTTTTGTGAGCTCAGAGGTTACCTGCCCTCCTGAGTTCCAGGGCTGTTTGAACAAAAAGCTGTGATGCTATTGGAATATGATACTATGTTGGAAATTATCATAGGGATTGAGGGACAGCTTTCAAAATAATAGTTGTCTTATCCCATTTTCAGAACTAGCTTTCTTTATATTAATCTAAATTAAGGTTTTAATAATAATTCCTATAACACGAATATTGGGGGAATCTGATGTTCCTTTTCTAATTATGTATAAGACCCTATCAGATATACCTGATACCTTCTTACTAGCTTCTCATCTGAGACTTTGGTAGAAAGTGCTTAGTCTCCTGAAGTAGTCATGGCGTGTTTCAGAGTAAATGGGGCCTTAGAGAGCTCATGATAGTAAATGCTTGTTTGTCTGAAACCAATGAATCTCTCGTGCAAGATAAGAGGAAGCTGGAGCATCATGGCATTTCCTCTAATAATATAGTGTTTAATGCAGCAGCCATTTGCTCAAAAATAGCATACCCTGCATGTTTTAGTAAATTATGTTACACCAGCAGAAAGCTGTGTGTGTGTGTGTGTGTGTGTGTGTGTAAGAATAAAACAGGACCCTAATACCGATCAAACACAGACTCACAACTACCATGTCGACTTTCAGACCTGTAAATGGAAAAGTTCCACCAGCTCGCCAACCTCCTCCCAAGGGAGCCCCCGAGAGACCACCTCCCCCCAAACTTTCTGCAACCAGAGCATCCAATAAAAAACTGCCTTTTAATCGGTCTTCTTCTGACATGGATCTTCAGAAAAAGCAAAGTAACTTGGCATCTGGACTCTCGAAAGCCAAGAGTCAAGTCTTTAAAACTCAAGATCCGGTGCTGCCCCCGCGACCCAAACCAGGACACCCTCTCTACAGGAAATACATGGTAAATGGAGCTTTTAAAAATGTCTCTGGTCAAACGGTTTGTCCTAAAGTATATAAAAGACCTGTTATTCCTTAGAAAAAGATGATGAGACAAATGTGGAATTGACCCTTGACACCAAGAAGGGTTTGGATAAGTAGGCCAGAGTGAGACCTAGGTCTTTAAAGCAGGGTTTCGTTATTAGAAGAAGTATAGGAAGTGGAAGTAGGGCAGACAGGGATTGTAACCTGCTGTCTGGCTTGACCAAACAGAAACTGAAAAACCTGACCCAGTGGGTTACACTGATGGGAGGAGCTCTGACAGATACTATAGTTCGTAACTTGATACAGTTTGTATCTTACAGCTACCTTGCCCGCAGACTAAAATTTAAAGTGCAGAAGGGAATGCCTCATTAGAATGGATGGTTTTTCCCTCACTTTCCCCTTTTGTAAACCTAATCACCACGGCCCATTTAATAGTCACCAGTTAGAAGTTTTTAATCAATAATCAAGATCGTTGAGGTATTAATTTTTTCTCTTTGAATTTTTTTTTTCCTTCATCATGTGACTTTAAACATGTGTCCATTTCCCATACTTGAAAACAGAGCTAATGTGCTGTCTCTACTTTGGTCAGGTTAGCCTGATAAAATGCAAAACAAATGAAAATAAGGAGAACAGAACTGTTTGCACTTTTTAAACAATTATATGACAGTGGCTTTTAACAAGGACAGCAATTAATAATTTGATGTTCTACATTTCCATAACTATGTGGGGAAACTGTTTCCACCTTAAGTCACTTAGTTTCTAATCCTCCTAAGTGAAGGGTATAGACAGGTAAGAAAGAGGTAGTATACCCATTTTCATTTTCATTTAAGCTGATGAAATTCTAACTGCTAAAACCCAGGGGTGTTCTTTGACTTTAAAATAATAAGAACAGTGGCTGATGTATTGAGTCCTTACTATGAGCTAGATACTGTTCAAAATGCTTTATGTGTATTAAATAACTCATTTATTCCTCACACCAACCCTGTGAAGTAAATACTGTTAATGATCTCTATTATACAAATGAGGAAAATAAGACACAGGAAGGTTAAGGCATTTGTTCAGGGTCACAAAGCCTGAATGGTAGAGCTGAGATTCGAACATGGGTCAGCTGGCTCTGAGCCCATGCTCTCAGCCATTAAGCCGTACTATAAGAGTAGTGTTACTAGCTGTAAAGTCTCTACTTTGGACATTCCATGCTAAAAGTCTCATTCAGGAAGAGCCGTATTTTGCGTATGGTTCTTAGCATAGCTGTATAATGTCAATAAAACCTTTGGATAGCTCAAATTAAAAAATTCAAAATAATAGTCTGTTAGAGTAGTAAGTCTCGTTATGAAATAATTATTCAAATATATCATTTTTTCCATGGCCATCCTTTCATTAAATTGCTAGTCAGGAATCTTGTTACTTTGAGAGCCTGGGAATCAGTAGCACCCAACCCAGCCTTCCAGGGCCACGCATCCTTGCACTCTGAGTCTTTGCTCCTGAGTGAGCAAAGGGCTCAGGCAGCCTCCCTTTACTTGATGGAAGTAAGCCTGTGTGCTCACATTTCCTGGGTATACTTTTTATATTTTATGGGCCCTCTGACCTGCACTCATCAGCCAGAATTTACCAAGGCTGGGGACAGAGTCCTCTAGCCAGGGTGGGGTGCAGACATAAGAGCTGCCCTAAGATCAGATAGCTGAGTCGACCAGGAGGTGACTGGGGTCAGGCAGTGACCTAGGTTTAACTGGACACCTGGTTCCAGAGAGACTAGGAGAAAATGAGATTCAAGGCAAATGGTAGCAGTGGGTGAAGCACTACAGAGGAGGCTCCAGTGCCCCATCAACCTTCAGAAGACGGCCATTGAGGACCCTGTATGAAAGACCTGTCCCGACAGACTGTGAGGTCGGGTGCTGAGCATTGATCCAGATGCTCAGGAGACTTGGTGGGCCTTGTCCTATGGAACAGAACTTCCAGGGTGTGGTGGTTAAAGCCATCGTCCTGTGGGCTCACAAGGACTGTGAGGACCCATGAGAAATGGCAGGCCCCACCAGATGGAGAGCTTGAGGAAGCCAAGCAGAGTCGAACTGCTAGGGAAGTTGTGCTTTAGGCATACATGCGAAATCGCTACATTTAATCAACAGCTTAGAGGAGGTTATTTGATTGCGAATAATCCTTTTATGGGTTTGTGTTTAAGCTGTCTGTGCCTCACGGAATTGCCAATGAAGACATTGTCTCCCAGAACCCTGGAGAACTCTCCTGTAAGGTAAAGTAGAGCTCTTTCTTTACTGACTAATGTAAAAAAAAAAAAAAAAACAAAAAAAAAACAAAAAAAAACCACTGGCCTCTATTACTGCTTTACACATTATTAAATGCTTTAGGCTCCAAAGATTAAAATGCGAAAAAAGTAATAATGTTTTATTAAATAATAATTGCCTCAGAGTGTGGTATTGTGCCTTACAGCGTGGGGACGTACTTGTGATGCTGAAGCAGGCCGAGAGTAATTACTTGGAATGCCAGAAGGGAGAAGATACTGGCAGAGTTCACCTGTCTCAGATAAAGATTATCACCCCACTTGATGAGCATCTTAGAAGCAGACCAGACGTAAGGAATTAATAGTGTACAGCTCTCCTTCGACACGTGGCAGCACATTTCATAGAACTATTAATTATGTCTCATCCTCCGGTTTTTATGAGCACGTTTATTTTAACCAGAGTAGAAATTACGGTAGCGTTTTATTTCATTTTAAGGATAAATTACTTCTGAAAGACTTGCCAGCGCCACGCTAATCACTTTGCTGCACAGAATGACTACCATGTGTTGCGCCTTCTTCGTCTCATGCTGACGTGCAGCAAGCGCAGCACTCAGTCGTTAATTTTCAACCGTGAGAGCTGTTTATTTTTGAAATAATGTAAACATGTTTACCAAAGTGCCAGAGATTAGTTTTCTACCAGAATGGATAATTATTTTTAAGGGGGCCCTTTAAATGCTGAGTCTGACATTAAGAAGCACTTCCCTTTAAAATTTAAGCTTAGCATAAACCTCATTTCTCTGATCATAGCTCAAGATAATGCAATGAAATGTAACCCAACAACCCCAAGTCCAAGTGTAGGCCTCTTGTGGAGCCTGGGAGAAGGCAGTGGTTGTCGAAGGTCGTGTGTTCAGCAGGAGAAATAGCGCTGCATGGTTTATAGAGGTGTCTTTGTAAAAGAGCTTCTTGGGTTATCCGGTTAGATATTCACTGTCTGTTAGTTAATGTGGCACACATGAAAAATAGTGGCCACCTGTCATCTAACGCAAGGCAAGTATCTGGTTTGTCGTTTGTCCTAGTTTTCAAAATCTAGTCCAGTTCTTTCTTCTTAGAGGGCAGTTTATCTCTTGAAGTTTGCTAAGAAACGTAAAAATTGGTATTTTGGAGAGCAGAGAAGATAGGTGTTAAACTCATCACACCTGGGATACTGAAATTCCAACTTTAGTCCAGTCCACACGGGGAAAGTTCCCCTGTTGCTCATTTTCTCTTAGTTTTGGTGTAGCAGTATCCATCTGTCACAGCTGTCCTTCCTCTCTGAGAACACACTGGTGGGTAATAGTGCGAGTCGTACTGCCAAAAACTTTCCTTGATAAAACAGAAGCTAAAAAAAATGAGAAGTTATTCTTTTATAACAGTCCAAAGTTTTTTCCACTTTATTTTTTTAATATTGATTTATTTAAGAGAGATAGCAAGAGAGAGCAAGAGCAGGGCGGGGAGAGGGAGAAGCAGGCTCCCCGTTGAGCAGGGAGCCCAACGCGGGGCTCGACCCTAGGATCACAGCCCACGCTCAACTGACTCAGCCACCCAGGAGCCCCAGTTTCTTCCATTTTAAACATTACCTTCCAGGGCGCCTGGGTGGCGCAGTCGTTAAGTGTCTGCCTTCAGCTCAGGGCGTGATTCCAGCGTTCTGGGATCAAGACCCACATCGGGCTCCTCCGCTAGGAGCCTGCTGCTTCCTCTCCCACTCCCCCTGCTTGTGTTCCCTCTCTCTGGCTGTCTCTCTCTGTCAAATAAATAAATAAAATCTTTAAAAAATAAAATAAAATAAAATAAACATTACCTTCCTTTCCCTTCTACCGTAGACTTAAAGACACCTGGCCTCCATCGGCCAACTACTGGTAATACCAAAATGAAGCCCCCTTTAGACTCTGGGTTCATGGTTAGCATTCCATTTTTTAGAAAAATAAAACTTACCTATTTGTAAGCGTAGGTTTAGGGTAAGGATTTCGAAAAATGAGTTCCGCTCTCCCCTCCCTTAGTAAACAGAACATCGTGGTCATTAGCCTTTGAGGCTGAACGTCTCAGATCATGGGGAGAGTGGGAGATGGTTACCTAGTGCCTCATTGTGAGCACAGATTATGTCCCAGGGAGCTGGGTTTCAGTTCACCATACATCACCCCAGGTGGTTCTTTAACCTCTCTAAACTTCCATTTTTTTTAATGTGAGAAATAGTTACGATAACTCCACAGAGTTTTTTTTAGAATTGATTTATTGTATGATTCCATTTATATAAAAGTGCACAAGAGGTAAATCTGGAAGGTAGTGTAGTGGCTGCCTGGGACCACGGGGAGGGAGCAGGGGGAGTGACTGCTAATGGGGAGGGGTTTCTTTAGGGAGTGATAAAAATGGTCTAAACTTAGATTTGGTGAGAGTTGCACAATTCTGTGAATTTGCAAAAACTAGGTACACTGTAAGTGGGTGGATTTTATGGTCTGTGAATGCTATCTCAAAGATGTTTAAGGACTTAGAAGAGCTAATTAACACATATAAGGAAGGTGTTTAACCTGGTGAGTGGTGCATCGTGAGTAAATACTGAATATTAGCATTTTTTATTACTCATTGGTAGCAGCAATTATAGTCCTGTTAGAGCTTTGGAACATATTCGATTTACCTGCCAGACACCCACCCTGATGGTGTGGTCTGAGTCGTACTGACCCCTTGTGGCCGACCCTCTGGAGCGGCTTGTCTTGGCCCTCAGCTGCCAGGCCAGGTTGATAGCAGCATTGCTGGGGAAGTCTTTGCATTGAAGACGGACAAGGGAAACTAATTGGGAGGTTCAAGTTACTGTCCCCCGTCTTCTACCCTCCCAGGCTTGGTTATGTTCAGATTGTTGGGCCCTTTGAAGATTCTGTTTGTGTTTGGTGTGGGATAAGCCTCTGGCTTGATTTTTTCCAAATGGATAGCCATTGTAGCCTGACATCATTTACTGAATGACATCATTTACTGAATGATGAATTCATTATATGAATGACATCATTTACTGAATTCCTTTGCCACAGACATAAATAAAAAAAAAAAAAGAAAACCACCCATACACACGTAATAATTTTTTAAAGCCCCTCCAGACTGCAAATACCTCACAGTTCCTTTCCATAATTCCTAAAATTCCCATCATGCTCATTTATTTAGAGAAAAGCACTGAGCAGCTTCCAAGAAAGTATCAGGGTTACTTTGGTAAGCTAGTGTAGTGAGCTGCCATTGACCACTGCGTCTTGGCCTAAATTAGTATTTCTGTTTACCTAGCTTGAGAGGATACAGCATGCCCCTCCAGGGGGCATTTTGGTTAAAAGATGAGGTGATCAGTCTGCCTTCATTCAGTTCACAGGTTTGTGAGTGTTAAAGAGTTTAAAGTTAGAACTCCAAATAATACCATTTAGTCAGATTAGATGATGATGATGATAAGCCTGACTGTTCATATTAAACTAAGAATAAGAGCCGCTTGTCAATGAGAAAAGGTCGCTCTTCAACTTTACTCACTCCCCTAGCCAATCTAAGAAGTTGGCTACGTGGGTAGAGAATACTGAATTCTCTTTGCTAATTTACTTAGAATTACTGTTGAATAAACCATTTAGATTAATAGAAAATCCGGGTGAGGCATGGGAGGTAGTGTCATTGGCCTTCAAGTTAGAGAAAGCATTCAGTTAAGTGGTAATAAATGAAATAGATTTTACTTTTTGTGAATTACACTTTTGTGGAAGTCATTAGCTCTTTTCATTATGAAAGGCAAGAGTATAAATTGCAGAGTTTTCTTCTTTTACCATTTTAATGAAGACTCAACTTTTAAGGCTCTGTTCTTGAGATTTAGTACTGACCGTAATTTAAGGAAAAAGCGACCTTGGCAAGGTACACAGATCAAAAACCACACTTCAGAGTAGAATGGTACCAGTTTTTTAAAAAATAAAATAAAAAGTTAATTCCCTTTTATTTTTTACTCTCTTGGTTTCAAAAAAATGCTGGGGGATATTACAGTAGTTATTTCTGTCCTCCCTTGGCAAGGACACATGCCTTTTCAACTTGATAATAATTCCCTTGTTTGGCTCAACTGTGTGGTTTGCATCTTGTACTCAGAATGTAATTGTGTCAAGAGGATTCTAATGAGAAAAGAAAATGGTCTCAGAGTGAATAGCAAATCCAGCATCCATCCTGCACACTTCATTCACAGCCCTGTTTTCCCCCTCAGGATCCAAACCATGTTCAGAAGCCTGTTGACAGTAGTGCCCCTCATGCTGTTGTCCTTCATGATTTTCCAGCAGGTAAGCACATAAATAATCAAGTGCTAGAGCCTTAGAATCCCCAGGCAGTCATCTTCCCCGAGTTAACCTCTCAAGGACATCTTCATTTTCTGTGCCAACAGATTTCTGGATTGGAAAGGTCATCTTATCTATCACCCTGCCTTCAGGAAGGGTCGATCGTACCCAACCATTCCAGAGAGCTTAGCTGCATTCCCTTGCCTTTGAAACTCCCTGTGAGAGAGAGTGAGGGGAGGCAGAGAGAGGGGGAGAAGCCCTTACAACGAACAAATAGCAAATTGCCTACCAATTGTAAACTTTTTACTCTTTAAAAACAGTGCATACCAATTAACAGTTAATAATGAAATTAATTCTAATTTAATAAGTGAAATGATTTTCTCCTAAGAGTTGCAAAACCTGCATACATAGCTTAGCTATTACTTACGAGATGAAAATACACATTTTTTATAATCAATTTTTATTTTTTTAATTTTTTTTTGATGTAAAGTTCGATGATTCATTAGTTGCGTGTAACACCCAGTGCACCATGCAATACGTGCCCTCCTTACTACCCATCACCAGACTATCCCATTCCACCACCCCCCTCCCCCCTGAAGCCCTCAGTTTGTTTCTTAGAGTCCATAGTCTCTCATGTTTCATTCCCCCTTCTGATTACCCCCCTTTCTTTATCCCTTTCTTCTCCTACCGATCTTCCTAGTTCTTATGTTCCATAGATGAGAGAAACCATATGATAATTGTCTTTCTCTGCTTGACTTATTTCACTTAGCATTATCTCCTCCAGTGCCGTCCATGTTGCAGCAAATGTCGAGAACTCGTTCTTTCTGATAGCTGAGTAATATTCCATTGTATATATGGACCACAACTTCTTAATCCAGTCATCTGTTGCAGGGCATCTCGGCTCCTTCCACGATTTAGCTATTGTGGACAATGCAGCTATGAACATTGGGGTGCATATGGCCCTTCTCTTCACTACGTCTGTATAGTTGGGGTAAATACCCAGTAGTGCAATGGCTGGATCATAGGGTAGCTCAATTTTTAACTTTTTAAGGGACCTCCACACTGTTTTCCAGAGTGGCTGTACCAACTTGCATTCCCACCAACAATGTAGGAGGGATCGCCTTTCTCCACATCCTCTCCAACAATTGTTGTTTCTTGCCTTGTCAATTTTTGCCATTCTAACTGGCGTAAGGTGGTATTTCAATGTGGTTATGATTTGAATTTCCCTGATGGCTAATGATTTTGAACATTTTTTCATGTGTCTGTTAGCCATTTGTATGTCATCGTTGGACATATCTTCTGCCCATTTTATGATTTGTTTATTTGTTTCTTGTGTATTGAGTTTGAGAAGTTCTTTGTAGATCTTGGATACCAGTCTTTTATCTGTAGTATCATTTGCAAATATATTCTCCCATTCCGTGGGCTGCCTCTTTTTAAATACCTTTTATATCCAAGATTACAAAACTACAAATAAACTCCTGATTTAATACCTCTTTTCATCTACTCGGTAGACTGATTTTTATTTTAGTGTGAGTACATTTGCTTGCTAAAGAGCTGTAGTAGTCCCTTAGTTAATATTTTGAGATTAAAATGATTTTTAAGCATGATTGAGAATAATAAGAATATTATACCATGTCTATAAAATCTTTCATTGTTCAATACGTATTCAGCAAAGGGTTTATATCGGCCCAGTAGGAACCATTGGCCAGCACAATTTTTTTTTAACCATTTCCTATCTATCAATACATGGTAAATGCATCTGATTTGGTCTTTAAAGAGGAAGCTCGTAATAACAATATCCCCCCAAAAAGAATATATTTTTTAAGTCAATTTGATTGGGGTAATCTGTTCTCAGAATCAGTAGAACATACTGCCTCAGTGGACAGAAGTAAATGTTACTTTGTGCTCTGCTTTAATCAAATCAGCAACCAAGAGAATTCATCATATACATAATTACAATTTTATGTTACAGAGCAAGCTGATGATTTGCACCTCACTTCTGGAGAAATTGTTTATCTTCTGGAAAAAATAGACCCAGATTGGTATAGAGGGAAATGTAGAAACCAGACTGGCATATTTCCTGCCAACTACGTCAAAGTAATTGTAAGTGGGTAGTGCTGGTTTAAATTTGTCGTATTTTCTGTGGGTTCTGTGTAACTTGCAATTCGGGAAGAAAACAGAAGCCTAGTTTCTTATATTCTAGTTCACGCTCTTCCATTGATGCATCTGGTATTTGGAAAATTCAAAAAATGAAAGTTTGTTCAACTAGATAATGATTAATAATTATTATATTATATGGAGTATTAGAACTTAATGCCTAAATGCGTCTGAAACCCTAAGGTGGAAAATGACTGCAGGTCACCTAGCAAACCAACTCGGAGGTGTGGGTAGGCACTAAACAATAAATATTAACTCTTTGAAACCTTTAGTAAACAACAATTAAATAGTACCAGATAGTCCCAAAGGAATGTTCCCTGAGGTTATGGTACCACATACATTTCACTTTTGGTTTCTTTCATCCTTTCCATTCCCATTTATTTCCATCATGAAAAAAAAAAAAAGATTTGGTAATACTAAAGTACTTTCATTGGAGGTAGTGGTCCATTCATGGTTTTTCACATAATAACTTTGATTCTGATTGGAAAAAATTATATTAAAGTATCAGAATTTTTTACACCCTCACAGTCTACAATATGTGAGTCCATATTGTAGGGCCCTCAGTGCTAACCCCGGGTGTCTGTGAAACACCAAGAGAAAATCAGATTGCCACTTGAACATTTATATCAGTAGGAAGAGTATAACTCAGTCCCTGTTTTAACTTATTGATACTGGAAGATATCAATAAAGCTAGCTTAAATTGTTGAGCATTAACAGCTTATTTGAAGGGGAAAAAGCCAAGGATCTTCCATTACATCAGAAATCTAGGAAACAAAACAATAGAAAACCTGTATTTTTCAAATATAAATGAGTTTGAGTCTCTTGAATTCTAAAATGAGGGTCTTAAAAATTGTCCAGTATATATATGCCCTGATTCTTTGGAGAAATCTAACCGCATTCTCTAAATTAATATTAAGAATAATGTAAGTTTTAGTATTCTTCCTCATTTTTCTTCTGCCCAATGTAGCAGTACTTTCAAAAGCACAGTGACCACGCTGAAATCAATCACACCCAATCTGCCACATTATTGGTATAAATGCCACTTCTAAGCCTACAAGTTTAAAAAATTGTTTTAAGACTTTTAGAATTTATCAGGAAGGGTGCTGATTTATTTCACATAAACCTCAAAACCTTAGTAGTTTTCAGCCTTAGTGCATCATGGTCAAATATTTTATGACAACCCAGCTCTACTGAGCCTTGTAAATAAGGTATTCTATAAAGTGCCTGCCACTTCATAGACACTCACTGAGTACTCATTCCTTTCTTCCTTCCCTAGTCACACTGAAGGAAGAGAAAAGGTTCCAGAGTAAGGAAAACAGAATCCACGAGTTTGATTGAAAGGTTTTATTTGGGGGTCAGGAAAGTATTGCAAAATTCTACCAACGCTTTGAAATAGGTGGAGTGGTGCACGAGTGCCTGCTGCCTGGTTTCTGTCTTGAGTCCTCCTCATCAGAAGCTTTCAACTTAGAGGATGTGGGAGAGAGAAAACTCAGTCCAGGGTAGAACGCTATCAGTGTGCTTATTCCAGCAAATAAGAGGATTGATTGGCTATTCAAGAAAGGCTGTTACCCAGGTTACATCCTTTTTTCCAAAACCCAAATTCTGGATTTCCTCCCTTTTAGCACCTACGATACTGCTTCATCAGCTTAATACCTATGTAAACTGGCTCATTTCAATCACATATTATTTCCTAATTAGCCTTAAATTTACCTTACTAAAATCTGAAAACATGAAATTGTTTCTTTGACATTGTCTTTACAGATTGATGTTCCAGAAGGAGCAAATGGGAAAAGAGAATCCATTTCATCTCGTTGTGTTAAGTAAGTTCTATATGTGTTCTTTTGCACGAAATGCGAAGGAGGCAAGCATTTATATCATAAAGAATTACCAAACTTAAAACACCTCAGATGTGTCATTATTCACCTGCTCGGTGTGTCTTTGTAATTATGAGGAAAACTTGTTTAAAAAGCCTTCGTGGGGGGCGCCTGACTGGCTCAGTTAGAAGAGCATGAGACTCCTGATATCAGGGTTGTAAGTTCAAGCCCCATGTTAAGTGTAAAGATTACTTAAAAATATAATCTTTTTAAAAAATAAATGAATAGATAAAAATAAAAAGCCTTTGTGAATTAAGATTCTGAGAAATGCAACCTGCTGATAGAAGCTGGCAGGAGCAACACTCCACGTCATACGGGACATACAGACAGCCACAGACTAACTCCTGCAGCAGCCCCCACACAGCCTGGCCTGAACTGGAGCAGAGACAGTTTTGTTATCCGATGCATTTTCTTTGGGCTTCTGGTGTTGATCTACTGACAGATTATTGAGAAGATTCAGCTCTTTTTGTCACAGAAAATATTTTAACCTTATAGAAATAGGAACCCTACAAAAACTGCTAGACATTTTGTCTTGTTTTGTTTTTAAGAGGAATGAGAAGAGAGAAAAGGAAGTTAAATTGGAGGGTCTTCCTTTATGTCTGAAGACCTTTCCATGAATTTATGTACCCTTTTATGCACCAGTGTAACTCCTTTGTGACTTAAAACAGTGGCACGATGCAACTTTATATTCCAGTTAGATGAGCAAATTAGTAGAATTCACTACCTGCTGAAGACTGTAAACCTGTCTTTGAATAGGTCAGACATAAGGAGATGCTCTCCGAGGACTTCAGAAAATAAATGCAAAGGTTACTGCAAATAAGAAAATTTCTGATGTCACAGTAGTTGAATTCTATTTCAGGTTCAATTCTTCTCCTATTCTTAAGCAGTGTTTACTGTGTCAGCAGGTTGAATTGAAAGCGGGCTTTCACAGCCATTGATCATTCAGACTTTGATTGGTGCCAGGACCAGCCTTTTCTCTTCAGGCAATTGCATCTCCTTCGACTGTTGCTTCTGAGACTTCCTTTCTCAAGCCTTAAAGTGAAGGTTTGGTATTAAATCATGCCTTCTGGAGACACAGTTTTATCTCTACTTTCATTTTCAGTCACATTTGCAGATCATTAAAGGATTGTCCTCATTCTCAGAAGCGAAGCCTTTTTAAAGGTGATTATAGAAATCTTTAAAACAACAGTATTAAGTTTAAGACTGTTACAATTGGCCAAGTTTCTGTTTTCTTCAAACTTTCTAGTTGTGAAGACCGTGTATATAGACAACTCACTGATGATTCAACATACATTGAGCATCTCCCCTTCTAGCTGATGCCCATGGCATTCTGCCATGGAAGTGTCGTGTCTGCCCTGAGATTCTCAGGGTTGGCACTCCTGAACTCGGTGCAGTTAACAGTTGAGAGGGTCGGGTTCAGCAATGGATTTCTGTGGCCCAAGCATACAGAGACACATGCAGTGAAGTAAAGGTGATCAAAAGATGGGCCAGTGTAGACTGGCCACCCAGGCACTCGTTTGGAATTCTGCATGAACTCTGTGACCTTAACGTTAGCCTTTTTTTTTTTCCTTTAGCCTTTTTGAGCGAATAGGTTCATACCTAAAAAGTAAGGACTATCATTTAGAAATGTAGCTTATTCTTTTTCATGGAAAATTTTCAATTCTACCTAGTGTATCTTGTTCCATAGTAAACACAGGGTAAATATTTATTGAAAGACCGAATGAAGGTTTTAAAGCATCTTAAAAGTTAGTACTCTCTAGTTTAACCTATAACCATGATCTTTTTTGTTCAGAGGCCCAAGATGTGTCGCTCGGTTTGAATATATCGGAGACCAGAAGGATGAGTTAAGCTTCTCAGAGGGAGAAATTATTATTCTTAAAGAGTATGTGAATGAAGAATGGGCCAGAGGAGAACTTCGAGATAGAACTGGGATTTTCCCCCTCAACTTTGTAGAACTCGTGGAGGGTCATCCCACCTCTGGTGCAAATGTTGCAAGTGAGTATAGAGAATATGATTTTTTATTTTGTTCTTTCCTAATTCAGCTAAACCAAATAATAGGATAATACTTAAGCTGCTTAATAATTCATATTTTTAAAAGTAGAAAGAAATTATTTTTAAATGGTAATAATAGGGGCGCCTGGGTGGCACAGCGGTTAAGCGTCTGCCTTCGGCTCAGGGTGTGATACTGGCGTTATGGGATCGAGCCCCACATCAGGCTCCTCTGCTATGAGCCTGCTTCTTCCTCTCCCACTCCCCCTGCTTGTGTTCCCTCTCTCGCTGGCTGTCTCTATCTCTGTCGAATAAATAAATAAAATCTTAAAAAAAATTAAAAAAATTAAAAAAAATAAATGGTAATAATAGTCATTACTGGGATAACCATTGTAATCTCAAAGATCTGGTTTTGGTGTTCAGGTAATTAGCAATAGCTTCATATCAGAAATGGCAAAGAATCATAGACTTTTAAACAGAAGCAGACTATCTAGTATAACTAATGTGTATTGTCCTTCACTTTGCAGTAAAGGAAACAAGCCCAGAGAGGGTGGCGCTGGTCAGAGTCAGCCAGTACATGAAGAGACTGATTTAGAGTCCCATACTTTTTATTCTCTCTCTGCAGTTTTTCTCCAGAACTGGTACATGGTCTTCACATCTAAAGTTTGAACTTTTTTTTTTTTTTTTTTCCTTTAACATAGGCACAAAGGTACCACCACCCAAGACCAAAAAAGAAGATTCTGGTGCAAATTCTCAGGTAGGCTGCTTGAATAGGCAACTGTAATGAAAACCAGGTTTCAACTCTGGGAGGAATATTAAAATCATAGTTACCAAGAGAAAATGTTATAAACCATTTTTCAATTCATGGAGCAAATGTTTGAAACAAATGGTTAGATGGTTACTATCTTTATTGTGTATAATAGAGCTCATACAAATGCGTTAGAAGGACTTGCAAACCCTGATAGAAAACAAGGAAAGAGACATGATTGGAATATTCATAAAAGAGATACTGTAAGGGACTGATATTAAAAAAAACTTTTAAAGGGCGCCTGGGTGGCTTAGTTGGTTGAGCATCCAACTCGTGGTTTCTTTTAGCTCAGGTCGTGATCTTAAGGTCGTAGGATCAAACCCCACGTGGGGCTCTGTGCTCAGCAGAGTCTGCTGGAGGTTCTCTCCCTCTGCCCCTTCGCCTGCTCCCTCCACATCTGAAAAAAAAAAAAAAAAGATTTTAGTCACAAAGATGGTCATAGTGGTGTTTTTATAATAGGAAAAAATTGGAAGCAACCTAAATATGACCATTATCAGGAGAATGTTCTGAGGCCATGAATACTAGATTTACAAGGCAAATGTCATGGGAGGAAAACATATGTTATAGGGAAATTGAATATATAGCATAAAAAGACCAGAAGGAATATACTTAAGTTGCTAACATGCAGTTGTCTTTAGGTAGTAAGACTGTAGGGGGGTGGGTCTTTTCCCCACTTCTTCATACATTTTCCAGCTTGCCAAATGTTTGGGAACATTTGTATTATTTTTATAAAAATTTTATTTTTATAAAATTTATAATTATTTTTATAATGTAGTAAGACTATAGGGGTGGGTCTTTTCCCCACTTCTTCATACATTTTCCAGCTTGCCAAATGTTTGGGAACATTTGTATTATTTTTATAAAAATTTTATTTTTATAAAATTTATAATTATTTTTATAATGTAGTAAGACTATAGGGGTGGGTCTTTTCCCCACTTCTTCATACATTTTCCAGCTTGCCAAATGTTTGGGAACATTTGTATTATTTTTATAATGGGAAAGAGAAAAAAATGGATTAAAAATTTTACGCTGTATAGCATGACTTCAAAAGTGTTTAAATGGAATAGGAATGCGGATGATTTCCATTGTTTTTATGACCTGTTTTAGAAGAGTGAGCCTGATGGGGTCATGTTTACCAAAATGTCAATGGTAATTGGGCTATGTGTCTCTAAATTCTTTGATCCCTGCCCACTGATAAAGCCAAATAGGAAAGAAGGTGACTACAGTTCTCCAGAAGGAAATGTTCACATTAGTGCCTGCATTTCTTGGGAGTTGAAAGTACCATTTTTGAAGATTGGTTACTCAAGTGCAGGAGCAAGAGGGGTTTTTGTTTGCTTATTTTTTTTGTTTTTGTGTTGCAACTCATCTGTTGTGGTGAACTTCAGATATGCTAGGTGCTCTGCCAGGTGTGCACCGTGCATTATCTCATTCAGTCCTCGCAACAATACTTAGCACTAAGATGAATCTGAGGCTCAGTCTAGCACCCAGGCCTGTCTGGCTCCAAGCCTTTGCCTTCACATTTTCCTCTCTTCCCTGTTTGGGCTCCTCAAACATGGGGTTCCCATCCTGGCGTGGCAGAGATGCCTTTTTGCAGAGCAAAACCTTCCTCTGGTGTGGGGGGTGGGTGGTGGTTAAAGCATTCCTGTTGGAGCATTTCATCATACTAGCCCACCACGTTTGGGTCATTACCGTGCCAGCCTTGGAGCTAACTATACCTCATAAAATTAAAAGTGTGAGTTAATGAAGTCCCATGCAGTGGAATCTGATAGCCCCTGAATCAGGTAAAGACCTGAAATTAATAGATTGCCCATTCTGATCCTTCCTAATTTAGGTAAAGAAGAGCTTCACTGAAAATTATATGCTTCACCAGAATTTTTTCATAGTGTCATAAATACTATACATAAATACTGTATGTTTTACCTAATATTTTTAATATAACTCATGTTATAGATGTTAAGATCGCAATTAGAAAAAAGTTTTTGCTTAAGCATTGTATATACCTTAAAAGCAGAAAAGCTACAAATCTCATCATACCTGTCATTTGGAATTCTATTTTAAGAAAAAAGTGATTGAAAACTTTTATTTCTGGGGGCGCCTGGATGGCGCAGTCGTTAAGTGTCTGCCTTTGGCTCAGGGCGTGATCCCGGCATTCTGGGATCGAGCCCCACATCAGGCTCCTCTGCTAGGGGCCTGCTTCTTCCTCTCCCACTCCCCCTGCTTGTGTTCCCTCTCTCGCTGGCTCTCTCTGTCAAATAAATAAATAAAATCTTTAAAAAAAACAAAACAAAAAAACCCTTTTATTTCTGAAAGTTGGTAGCAAACATAAAGTGTTGGGTGATTTAAAGAAGCCTTCAAGCTTTGAAATCTTTGACCCCTTTAGCTTCCCCCCCACACTACTTTTTTAAGCTTTGTAGAAATTAATGTCAAACAAAATCTCACATTTCTTACCAAACTTCTGGTTTGTAACAGGATGGTAGTCTTTCTGGAGAATGGTGTGAAGCCCTTCACAGTTTTACAGCAGAGACTAGTGATGACTTATCCTTCAAGAGGGGAGACCGGATCCTGATCCTTGAGCACGTGGACTCTGACTGGTACAAGGGCAGACTGCGTGACAGGGAGGGGATCTTCCCAGCAGTCTTTGTGCGGCCCTGCCCAGGTATGACAAGTGCAGAAATGACTGCTACTCTTGGAGGGGAGCGATAGATATTCCTCTTCCCTCTGGCCATGCTCGATGTAACTTGTTTGCCTGCATTTGAAAGAGTTGATTCATAAATGTATGCAGACTGTCTTCATATACTTTGTCGGCGTTATGGGGGAAAATAAAGACAAAAATGCCTTCACTTCATAGTGGCTAATTTTGTCTACTAAATGTATGCTGTATAGTTTTTTTCCTGTTAAGAAAACATCCTCTTTTTGCAAGTTAAGTAAATTCAAAATTAATTGAAATTATTCTGTCCCAGGAATGAGAAGGGGGGCTTCTTGAAATGTTTGATTTGTGTCTTAGTCCAATGTCTTTCTAAATATGTTTGAATTTTTGGTGTCTTCACAGCTGAGGCAAAAAGTATGTCTGCTTTAGCACTGAAGGGGAAAAAGGCCAAAGCCTTATATGATTTCCATGGGGAGAATGAAGATGAGCTTTCCTTCAAGGTCAGAATGTGTATTTTTTGGTAACTGCATTAAATAGCTATAAATTTTGAAGTGTCTTCCACTGAAGAGTGGAACATTTGGGTGGAGTATTGGTCATTAGCCAGGAATGAACAGCTCTCGGACCCTAACTCTAATGGACGGGATTAGAGAAAGTGAATAGGGCACATTTAAATTATCAGCAAGGCATTTAAGAACTTAAAAACCTTACTGGCTTGATAGCCCCATAATCCCCAAATGAATTCCTTATTCCTAGACCTTGTAACATCTGATCTCAACAATACTGAGGTTTTCACTGGTAGCCCTAGTGAAGCATAATTCTCTCCATGGCCTTTGCAGCCTGCGGCTGTCATGTCTTTGAAATCAGTGGAGAAATCAGATGGTACCTACTATAGTTGGCCACTGCAGCAGTCTTCATAAGACACTGGAGTCTTGTCCACAAAGATACTGACTGGACTTTGGGGAAATGATCCCAAAAGGTTAAGCTCCTATGCAAAGGCCTATTTATGTATGTATGTATATATGTATGTATGTCATCTCCACACCCAGCGTGGGGCTTGAACTCATGACCCCGAGATAAAGAGTCACATGCTCTTCTGAGTCAGCCAGCTGACCCTACAAAGGTTTGTTGTTTTTTTTTAGCGGCCTAAAATTTAATAGTACTTTACCGAAGAAGTTCCTCTTCTTTTTTGATTGTTTTTTAAAGAGTAAAAAGAATATTTCCATGATCCTGTTTCCCCAGCCTACAGTTGGACCATGGTCAGAGAAAGGCACTCAGGACAGTACTTTGTGACTGTTCCAAGAGGAAGGAGGGTGGGGTTAGCAGCAGTTGCCATCAGAACAGCCTGCGTCAGATTCTGGGAAATTCTCCCATCATCGGATACTCAGCCAGAGGCATGAATGCCATAGAAAGAATTAAAGCATCAGGGAGTGATTGGAGAAGAGGAGACTTAAAACAGCCGTTGCCCCACCACCTGTCTAAAACAAAACGAAGGAAACGAAGGTGACATTGGGAAGTCACAGAGTAAGGGGCATACAGAGATAAATCATTATAAAGTTGCTAACTTCCCTATTTTGTTAGGAGTTTTCCATTCTTCTGGGAATTTCTTCCTTTTCATAGTAAAATGTCATTTCTCTTAGAAAATGCTGTTAGTAAATATTTCTTATGCAGAATTATAATTTGGTAACCTTATATCAGTCCCCACCCCCTCCCCGCACCCTTAATTTCTTGGTTCTCAAAATCCAAATGTTTGGAAACTGTTGTTCTAGTCTTTCTCAGTCATGGGAATCGGTGGCTCAAACTTCATTCTTTTAATCTTTACATAAAGTGTTACTGCAAGTGAACAATCCGGATTCAGACTTTTTGGATGTTATTTTGGCCTTTGTTTACGTTATATCAGTGTAAATAATAACAGAATTCACAGTATTCTCCAGAAAATAGGTTGTCTTCATTTTATAAATGACTGACCGTAAACAAGGTAGTTCTACAGTTTTTTAGTTAAGGGATTCTGCACTGCTATCAGTATTGTTAATCATTACTATTTTATTAAATACACAGAATATTAGAACTTTTTTCAAAAAGAAATTGTCCTAGCCATTAAAACTCACATGGTATGTACATAAGGACCAGAGCCCCCCCCCCCAAAAAAAGTTTCCTTTAACTATTATGTTATAATTTAGGAACCAGAAGGAACTTAATTATAATAGAAACTATGAACAGCCAGAATTTTTACAGATTTTGGCAGAGTAAAGTAAATTAATGACATTTGATAGTCAGCATTTTTCCTTTCCATTTTCCATAAAGAAAGGCCTTAAATCAAACCATTTTTCCAGAGGGCAATGTACTAGTGCTATAAATAAAATCCATTTAGCCTGATAAAGATATTCTTAAAAGTAGCCAGGGTCATCCCGAACCATTATAGAATCTTAAACCCAGATTCTAAGAAATAGTTAGAATCCATAAAGAACAAAATGGTTTCAGGAGATAATTTCAAAAATGTCTTCATCTGTTGAGGAATTACAGTTCATACATGAATAAGACACACAGTCCCTTTGACTAACTTGATGAGGGTAAATCAGATATTCTGAGTCAGGGAGAAGCTCTAAAGACAGGACTGAATGTAAGTTTGATGGTGAGGCCAGAGAAGCACGGAATAAACCAAATGGTAGAGGAGGACACCATTATGTGGAAGGATAAATGTACAGTGCAAAATTCTCAGGATGTTCAGAAAAGGCAGTTATGGTAAGAGCCTTTCTAAGTAAAAAGTCCACTGTAAAACATGGTGGCCGTGTTACCCAAAGGTTCGCAACACCGGCCCTGAAATCACACTAGATTGGAATCCTGTTCCTACCACCAAGTAGACATGCAGCCCCAAGGAAGCTGTGAATCTCTCTGAGCTTCAGTCTCCTCCTCTTTAAAGTAAAATAAAGAAGTCTATAAAAATACTCCTCTAAAACGGCAAAATAACAGTACCCACCGCTAGGCCTGCAGTGTTGTTTAAGTGAGTTAATCCCTGTAGAGTGCCTAGACTAGGACTACGTGTGGTAAGCACGTGGAGTCTCTTACCTTTAAGTCTTTGCTTAAATATCACCTTCAGTGGGCCATTCCCTGGCTGGAGCTAATGAGATAGCAACCCCACACTTTCTGTCCTCCAGGGCTGGCTTATTTACTTGCTTCCCTCCTCTAAAATGAGGTCTTTATTCTTTGCTGTATCCCTAATACTCAGAAGAGTGTGTGACACATATTGGGTGCACAATAAATAATTGTTACATGAAAAGAATGTATATAACATATATGACATGTAGTACTTACTGTTCTTAAAGAAGAATTTTAGATTAGGAGCAGTGAATTTGGGGGGCACAGAATGCAAGCAGGAAAACTAAACGTGCAGTGAGGGTGATAACGGTGAAGGAACGGGCTCTGAGAAGAGGCATACAAACAAATGGTGTCGTAAGGTCTAGTCATCTGTGTGGCGTTGTCATTTAATCCACTGGGCAAATCAAGATAGTGACATCAAGAGAAGATTAAGCATGCCTCTCCAAGGAAGCTGCGTAACCATGCTTATTCTCAACAGAAGATAATCATTATTTCCAATTTGTGTCTTCTTACAGGCTGGGGACATCATAACAGAGCTGGAATCTGTAGATGATGACTGGATGAGTGGAGAACTAATGGGAAAATCTGGAATTTTTCCCAAAAACTACGTTCAGTTTTTACAAGTCAGCTGAAGGTGAAGCTTGACTGTGTTCTTTGGCACAAGAACTCACTTGAACTATCACTTTGACTATCAGATACATGTTTGCACTATTTTTTTAAACTGAAAAATATCTATGCTGTACGTGGTACACTAGAATTTTCTGAAAGCAGAATATGTCTAGGTTTTGTAGTCCGCTTTCATTCACGCTAGAAACGTGCACGTGGAAACCCATGAACCACCCCTGGTATCCTACCAAGGAGGACATCAGGCAGGGTTAGCAAGGCAGGTACACACTTCCCCAGGGAAAGCGTCGGGTGACGTGGCAGCGTGGGGAGGCTTACCAGCAGAAGTTGCACTTGGACATCTTTGCATCAGCGCAAGGAAATTAACCGTGCTTCTTCATTTTTTACTTTAGTTTAAAAAGAGGACATTTGATATTCTCCGTGCTGTAACTATCAGGACATGGTTGGTAATCTAAATTTCATTTTTGACATTCAGATTAATTCTAACGATTTAAGCGCATTATCCTTATTACCAGGGCAAATCTTTACTTCAGGTGGGGCAGTTTATTAACTAGCTGGAGCCTTTGTAAGCACTTGGTGCATCAGCTCGTGCTCATCAAATGCTCCTTGTGTTACTAAATATTTTCCCTTTGTCCAAGGATCTAAAGGGCGTTAAAATTTGATGTATCTTATCAAAAGAACCAAAACCATCCTGAAATGCCTTGCTAATACAACTAACCCTTCCACGTACCTGCCATACCTTCTTTCTTCCATGTATACTTCATGCTAACAGGGTTATTATAAAGCACATTTTCTGAATCAGCAATCATTCTTTTGACAATTACTGGTGCCACACAAAGAAAAATTCATTTTCTTTGTGTTACCCCAGTAATACATAAAAACTGTGTCTTGTTATAGTGGTACATTATGAATCACATATATCTCAGAATACAGAGCAACTATAAAGTCAGAAAACACCAAACCGCCGCAGCTCATTTCTTCCCACTATAATCAGAATGAAAAATAATTTAAGAAGACCCTAGGCTGATATTTCTTTGGGTTTTTTCCCCCAGCTTATTCCTGCACAAATTATTAGAGTAAATAAAAAACCACTTTCCTGCTATCCATTTGTTATGCATTCCAGACTTAAGATAAAAGTGGTTCTTTATGTGACTGAATCAATTACAGTTTATGGGCTTAAGCCAAATAGGTCGAAGACAATCTTCCAAACAGATCAATGGAATAGAATTTCATTGAAAATGTAAAACACTTCCCCGACAACCTTCACTGTTTTCTTCCATTTTTGAGAAGAGTTTCATGTGCTTGGCCACTTTTTAGCTATTGTCATTGTTTCCCACTGTCCCAAAAGTTAGGCTGCCAGTTGTCAGCAATTATGTGAACACCATGTGGGGTTCTGTAAGGGAGGAGATGTTTACTTTGTCTTTGATGGAACTTCATCTTCCAGTTACATGGTTACAATTGATCTTGGAGTATGGGAGCTGTTTTTCTTACATTTTGGTTAAAGAGGACAGTATAAAAAAACTCTTATCAAATCTCACTTAAGAGTAATTTCGTGAGAAATTAGTGACTTAGAGCATTATCTCAACTAAATTCTTATTTGCAGCAAGGTGCACAACAGCAGGAAGTGGGGGATGTGTCTGGAATAGGACATGAGGTATGTTATTTTGCCTGTGTAATTTTGACGTCATATATCAAAGATTGTGAAAGCCTAGCTTTATTGGAGAAAAATATCCCTCTTTAAATTTTGGCCTTGTGTTAGCAGAATGATAAGTGCAATAGTTGTAAATCTACTTGACACTATAATAAACTGAACTGAACTTTTCAAAGTCCTTTTCTCCTACTACACTGAGTTTTTTGAGAATGGAGATGGTAGCTTTATATCCCCAGCCCTTTGCACCATACAGGGCTCAGTAAAGGTTGGTTGGTTGGATGGATGGTTGGATGGATGGAAAGCTTTCACACATGGCAGTACTGTCTTGGATACACCAAGATCCAGTATCTTTCCTCTTTAACTTGTTGACAAAAATCTTCATTGAAACAAAATTCACAGTTTTGTATCATTTCACTCCTTCGTGGCACTTTTTTTGCTTGACACGTATTACCCACTCAACTGACAAAAAGCCAAGATGTTGCTCAGGATGGGTTTTCACAGGTACCTCCTTGTTCTCTATATTCATTGAATGTAATTTTTATACTCAGTGAATTTATTGTGGGGGGCACTAGGAATGTATTCTTTTTCCTTTCCATAATTTTAGGGGAAACCTGGTATCATACATCCAAGCCTACTCAAACTAGAATCTTCAGATCCTTTGTCTTTAGTGGGTTGCAAGTAGAGAGGTCATTTAATACATTATTCTCATCCTTTTGAAATACTTAAAGAAAGTAGATTTTTTAAAAAAGATGTCCTTGTTTACATAGCCAGGGGGGTAATGTAATATATCTGTCATTGTGCTCATGGAATCACATTGTGCTCATGGAAATATAGCCTGAAGCATTCGTAGTGAAAAACAATCAGTGCATTTATCAGGATTTATTGTTAGAACAAGCATTTGAAAAAAAACAAAATATTTTTCTATAGCATTTTTTATACATCAACTCTTAACAATAATTTTTTGGTTTTTATTCAGTTTCTTAGGCTTAGATACATACACCTAGAGAAATAGCAATGGATATTTGAGCTAATTGTAATAGGAGATATTCGTTATAATCATTAATGGTTTATTCCTTTTATGGTTAATTCCTTTTAATTAATGCCAGATGCACATGGGCCATATGATTCATAATTCAAGCCATTTTGAATACTTAACAGTGAATTTTTTCAGAACTAAAAGGAAGTCATTTTCTAACCTATGCCTTTTTACTTCACTGTTAATTATAGAAAAAAGTACAAAGCCTAAGTCAGAACAACAGCACCATCTAGGGGCCTCTCTGCTAATTGCAAGCTCATCCTGTTAAACCACTGAAGAGTCTGCAGACCAGAGCTCAACCTGCAGGGGTTGAATGATTTGCCCAAGGTCATACAGGTATGGCAGAGCCTACAGCAAGACCCAGCTAGCTCCACTGATTCCCATTGTTGTGCTAAAATGATACATTTCTCTTTGGCAATTAAAGAAGGAGATTTGATCTGTTTTATTGTTCGTAAACATAACCTCTCAGGCATAATATGTATGATTAGAATGAGTTGCAGAGAATAAAGTCTTAAATTTATTTCTCTTCAAGAAAAAAAATTCCTGCTTAGCTTCTCAGTTTTATGTAGACATTATTGATGTTATCTAAAAACTCAAACATCAATTGATCCATTAATGGGGATTCCTTTTTGGCTTACTAAGGGATTTATGAATGCTTGAAACATCAGATCATGAAAAGGTGTTTCTGTAGGGGTATGCTCTCGGTAAGATCAAAAGTCCCTAAACCTAGGTTTTCATATACATGTAGTTCAGAAACTGTTACAGTATTTTGGAGTCTAATAGATTAACTTAGGCACTGTTAAGCTAATAAATTTATATTTCAGAGTCTGGGTTACATTCTGGACTTTTTTTTTTTTAAGGAATCTTAATTGTGTGTAAGCCATGGATTGCTTAGGTATCTTCAAATACTATAAATTAGGCAATAACTCATTGAAATATTTTTCAGGAGAAGTAGTGACTCAGATTCCTTTACAATTTAGAAAGGAAAGGAAATTTAGGAAGGAGAATTACCTATTGGTTGTCTATCCTCTTTTAACAGAAATGAACTGACAGTCTTAATACCAAAATATCCATATTTAGTTCTTCTTTACGGTTAAAATAAAGTGGACAGCGACATTTATTTCTCCAGTCATATTTAAGTTTGTTTATTCAATAGAGCCCTGACTCAGAGGACCACTGAGGCCCACCACATTGTTCTCCCCATCCCAAGTAGCCAACAGCTGAAGAGCAGATTTGTTACTTCCAAAGAGCGTCAGAGCCTGTAACTGACCCTTCAATTCAGTACTCTACCTAAGATTGCACTATACAGACATACCTCAGTGATATTGGGGGTTCAGTTCCAGACCACTGCAATCAAGTGAATATCACAATAAAGCAAGTGAAATGAATATTTTGGTTTCCCAGTGCATGTCGAAGTTACGTTTACACTATACCATAGTCTATTAAATGTGCATTAGCATTATGTTTAAAAAACAATGTACATACCTTAATTTAAAAATACTGTATTGCTAAAAAATGCTAGCCATGTCTGAGCTCTCAGCAAGTTGTAATCTTTTTGCTGGTGGAGGGTCTGGCCGCAGTGCTGATGGTTGCTGACTGACCGGGGTGGTGGCTGCTGAAGGCTGGGGTGGCTGTGGCAATTTCTTAAAACAGGATAACAGTGAAGTTTGCCACTTTAATTGACTCTTCCTTTCATGAACCGTTTCTCTGTAGCATGTGATGCTGCTTGATAGCATTTTACCCACAGTAGAACAACTTTCAAAATTGGAGTCAGTCCTCTCAGACTAAATTTACAGAATATTCTAAATCCTTTGTTGTCATTTCAACAGTCTTCACAGCATCCTCACCAGGGGTAGATTTCCTCTGAAGAAACCGGTTTCTTTGCTCAGCCGTAAGAAGCAACTTCTCATCCCTTCAAGTTTGATCATGAGATGCAGCAGTTAGGTCTCATTCTAATAATGGTTCTCTCGCTATGCCCACCACATCTGCAGTTACTTCCTCTGCGGAAGTCTTCTGTCCCCAAAGTCATCCAGGAGAGTTGGAATCAACTTCTTCTAAACTTCTGTTCATGCTGGTATTCTGACATCTCATGAATCACAACTGTTCTTCATGTCATCTAGAATGCTGAATCCTTTCAGGTTTTCAATTTGCTTTGCCCAGATCTGTTAGAGGAAGTAGTATCTGTGGCAGCTATAACCTTATGAAATGTATTTCCTAAATGAGAACACTCAAAAGTTGAAATTACTCCTTGATCCGTGGGCCACAGAATGGATGTGTGTCAGCAGGCATGATGACATGGATGTTGTCCATCTCCATCAGAGCTCTTGGGTGCCCAGGTGCGTTGTCAGTGAGCAGTCATATTTGGAAAGGAGTCTTCTCCTCTGAGCAGTAGGTCTCAACAGTGGGCTTCAAATATTCAGTAAACCATGTTGTAAACAGATGTGCTGTCATCCAGGCTTTGTTGTTCCACTGATAGGGCACAGGTGGAGTAGATTTACCATAACTCATAAGGGCCCTAGGATCCGGGGAATGGTAAATGAACTTTGGCTTCAGCTTAAAGTCACCAGCTGCATTTGTCCCCATCAGGGGAGTCATCCCGTGCTTTGTAGTTTTGAAGGCAGGCATTGACTTCTCCTCTCTAGCTATGAAAGTTCTGGATGGCGTTTTCTTCAATATACAGCTGTTTCATCTACGTCGAAAATGCGTTGTTCATGTGGCCGCCTTCATGAATGATCTGAGCTGGATCCTCTGGAGAACTTGCTGCAGCTTCTCCATCAGCGCTTGCTGCTTCACCCTGCACTTTGATGTTACGGAGACAGCTTCTTACCTTAACCCTCATGACCCAGCTTCTGCTAGCTCCAGACCTTTCTTCTGCAGCTTCCTCACCCTTTCAGCCCTCACAGAATTGAAGAGAGTTGGGGCCTTACTCTGGATTAGGCTTTGGCTTAAGGGAATGTTGTGGCTGGTTTGGATCTTCAGACCACTCAGACTTTCTCCATATCAGCAACGAGGCTATTTCCCTTATCATTTGTGTGTTCACTGGAGTAGCACTTTGAATTTCCTTTGAAAACTTTACCTTTGAATTCACAGTTCGGCTAACTTTCATGCAAGAAGCTTGTCTTTTGGCCCATCCCAGCTTTCGACGTGCCTTCCTCAGTAAACATAATCATTTCTAGCTTTTGATTTAAAGTGAGAAACATGCAACTCTTCCTTTCACTTGAACATTTAGAGGCCATTGTAGGGTTATTAATTGGCCTAATTTCAACATTGCTGGGTCTCAGGAAATAATATTATAGTAATATCAAAGATCACTGATCACAGATCAGCATTATAAATGTAATAATAATGAAAAAGTTTGAAATACTGCACGAATTACCAAAATGTGGCACAGAGACACAAAGTGAGCAGATGCTGTTGGAACAGTGGCACCAAAAGGCTTGCCCAGTGCAGGGTTGTCACAGACCTTCAATTTGTAAAAAACAAAAACAAAAAACCACAGCGTCTGCATAGTGCAATGAAGTACAATAAAATGAGCTGTGCCTGTACTAAGGAGAGACAGTGGCGTCTTCTCTCTAGACATAAGAAATGTCAGAGCTATTAAAAAATAAATATACAGTGATGAAAAAAACTATCCAATTTATTTATATGTACAGAGCACTCGAGGGAGAGATGAATCTTGGTGAGCAGAAGGAGGCCTGCATCTTTGCTGGTCAGAGGGGCCTAGCTGGGCTATGGGAAGGCTTAGTTGTCCACTACAGTGAGACAGTTCGGGGCAAAGTCAGAGAGCAACAGAATATAGGGCGCTAAAGCACCCTGCATCCAGAAGACGAACTGCTAAGTGGGGTGATTGCCCCTGTGCAAGTGTGTCAGGCTGTTCTGCTGGATCGGGCTGCATGGCCGCTACAGCACATTCTGTTCAATGGACATAAGGAAGAACTACTTTATAAAGAGAATAAGGGCAAACGATGAGCCCAAAGAAACTGAGTACTTCTGGAAAGATGAGAATCAGAATTACACTCACAAAGAGGGCTGCCGAGCAGACCCTGCATACTGATGATCCCCACGAAGCCAGCAGCCAAATCACTCAAGATGGTGTCCAACTGCACAAAGTAAGATTTTCTTACTTAGGATTTGGTACTAAGGACCACTGCCATCAGGCCATAGATGGCACTAATAACCATAACCACTGGAATGTTGAGCATTATGACCAGATGTAGCGTGATGCCTGGAGGTGATGCCCCAAGCTACCATGCAGAGCCGTATGTGGAGCCAAGGTCCTGATTCTCATGGCAGCCAAGAAGCACTTGACGAAGTGTATTTAGGTTTGGTTCCAGACCTAAGTAGGTGTGAAGGAGTAAGTTTATAGTGTGGAAAGCATATCCCAGAATGGGACAGACGCTAAAATGCAGCCAGTCCAAGACCTAGCTGGTTAGATCCATTTTTTTTTTAAATGGGAGCATAATTTGCATAAAATGCAGATATTAAGTATACACTTCTGTGAGTTTTGACAATTCTGTACACTCATAACCATCAATAAATATATAGAACATTTCCATCACCACAGAAAGTTTCTCATGCCCCTTTCCAGTCAGTCATCACATCCTGCTCTCTTCCCCTACCCCTTTCCCCCTGCAGAGGCAATCACCGTTCTGATTTCTATCACCAAAGATTCATTTTTCCTGTTCTAGAATGTCATAAAAATGAAATAACGCAGTATCTACTCTTCTGGCTTCTTTTGCTCAACATAATTTTGAGAGTCCTCCATGTTGTAATATAATTTGTTCCCTTTTATTTTTTAGTAGTATTTCATCATATGCATATACCACAATTTATCTATCCTATTGATTTTTTTCTAGTTTTTAGCTATTATGAATAAAGCTGGTATGTACATTCCCCCCCAGCTTTATCATTGACTAGTATTAACATTCTTAGTCTTTTTGTGCACATAGGATTTTATTTCTCTTGGATAAATATGTAGGAGTAAAATTGTTAAGGAGTGAAATATTTTATTAAAAAACTGTCTCTTTAGGGCACCTGGGTGGCTCAGTTTAAGGTTAAGTGGCTCACTCTTGATTTCAGCTCAGGTCATGATCTCAGGGTCCTAGGATCAAGCCCTGTGTTAGGCTCCCAGCTCAGGGGAGAGTCTGAGATTCTCTGCCCCTCCCTCCGCTCACGCTCACTCGCTCGCTGTCTCTAAAATAAATAAATCTTTTAAAAAAAAATAAGGCTGCCTGTTTTCCAAAGTGTTGTACCATTTTACACTCCATTAGTGATATTTGAGAGTTCCTGTTACTCCACTCCTTACCAGCATTTGGTGTGTTCTTTTTTTTTTTTTTTTTTTAAGATTTTATTTATTTTGAGAGAGCAAGAGAGAGAGCACAAGTGGGGGGGGGGGGAAGAGCAGAGGGAGAGGGAGAAGCAGACACCCCACCGAGCAGGGAACCTGACACAGGGCTCGATCTCAGGACCCCAGGATCATGACCTGGGCCAAAGGCAGACGCTTAACCATCTGAGCCACCCAGGTGTTCCTACCCCAGCGTTTGGTTTTAACAGTCTAATGGTATTGTCGGTTTCTGCCACTGTAGTGGATTGTATTTTCTTTTGAACAAAACAATTACAGTTCCACAAACAGACTTAAAGCTAATGATACCTGCAATTTCTTAACCTTGACTTCATGAATGGTCTTAGCAAATGGAAGTTCACTACCCTTGCTTTCACACTTGCATTGCCTATCACAGTATTATATCCAACATCATCAATTAAACTGGTGTAACTGGGTATTTAATACTATTAAGGAATTACTGAAGTTTAGAAGTGTGTTAATAGGATTGTGGTTGTTTTCTTTTTAAGGAATTGTTTTAGAGATACATGCGGAAATATTTATGTTTAATACCTGAAATTTGCTTCAAAATAATTGAGGAGAAAGTGTCAGGAACTGTGCAGTGTTTGACTTTCTACCCAGCTTAAAGCTGAAAAGTTAGCCTGTCAGTTTCATGGATGCTGGCAAAAGACATGAGACTCCTGGGTCAGAAATAAAAGGATTTTATTACTCCTAGCAAACCAATAGCCAAAGCTTCATGTTCATTAGTTCCAGTTTCCCATGCCCCTCAAATCCTACAGAGGTAATGCAAAGGGCCCATCATGTAGTGGGTTGCATTACAAATGAGGAACACTAAGCTTTAGCACTTGTGTAGTAAGTGGAAGCAGGCCTGCTCTTTTTCCAGGGGGAGACATTACCTCATCCCTCAAGATTGCTCACAAGGATGCAAACACAAACCTGAGAAATGGCCCAGGTAGAGAGCAGGCAAATAATTACATTCTTGGCATACTCAATGAGAACATGCAGGGACACTTGGGCTCTATAGCAGATTGCTTCTCACAATTCACTCCTCAGTGTGACACGCTCTTACCCAAATTAGAATTTTTACACGAATATGCTCCTCCATCAGCCACTCTGATTGCAAAGGTTAGAATCCCACAGCACGTTTGACAGACTATCATCAGTAAGACTTGAAGCGATGGATGAAGCCAACGTGTGGTATTGATCTCATTCTCTCCACACTTAGCCAACTGTGAATAAGCCCAAGAGGCTAAGAGTAGCTCTTGTTTGAGGTAGCCATGAGGTATTCTAAGGCCAGGCCATTTTTCATTATGAACCGTGCAAGTGAGTTGCAGCTGATCTGCTAATCTTTGATGTCATTGTCAATAATTAGAGGAACAGTAGATGGGCAAAAAAGCAACTCCTGTCCCCAGTGGAGAGCCATCTCGTGACCCATTTTTTTCCCATCCGGAAATACAATCAAAAGGGCAAAGGTCACTTCAGAATTTGTTGTGAAGCCCGATCTGGATTACCATCACTTTGGTTTGATTAAGGCACATGGACAGTGCCACCACATAGTTGCAGCTCCAGTTGCCGTTTTTGGCATTGCCCAAAGCCGCTCAGACATCAAAAGCATGTGATCGGCCAGATTGAATCAGGTTGTGTTGATCTGCCAGTTTGTACACATTTGCATTTAGGAGCTGCGGTTGATGGCATCAGGCATAGCAGAATAGTTCGAGACCGACCAGGTCTGTTATGAGTTTTCTTGTTTTCATAGCACGTGGACACATGACAAACGCAGTCGCAGCTCAGACTTCACTGCAACTGCCGCGTGATTTAGGATTAAGGTTAGCTGTCTCAACTGGGAGCAGTTTTTGTCGCCAGGAGACATTTGGCAATGTCTACAGACCATTTTGTTACAGCCGGGGAAAAGGTGCTAGCACAAAACAGCCCCTCACAACATGGAATTATCCAGCCGAAAATATTAATAGTGCCAAGACTGAGAATGATCTAAGTAACAATACAGTAAGTGCTGCCCTGTCCTCCCTCCTAGGATCTGGGCTGTTTTCTCCGATGCCAGGGGAGATATTTATAATTTCATCTTTTCTCCAATCATCCCACTTTCACCGAGACCTTTTGTCCTGATTATCACCCAGGAGGCAGCCAAGAGCTGATTCTTTTCTGGGGATTGACATACTCTGTGACCCCCAACTACCTCACTCAGGTATGTAGAACAGGAGGAAGTGAGGGTGCTACGTAGAACCAGAAACCTGTTCTCGATGCCCAGCAATTCTAGATATCTGTGAGTGGTAGAAAGCCATGAAATACCCTTCAGATACTCTGCTAAGTGGCCCTTGTGACAAAAAGTGCCCCAACGTCAGGTTGCAAGTGGTCTGGAAAACTAAACATGGCACAAACGATATGAGTTTCAGGGGCTACAGTTGTGTGGTCAGTTGATCAGACTGGAACAGCAACATCATAACCTAAAAATGTATCGGCAGTGCTGAGGCACGAGCCGTTACCCTGCGTGGTGGCAACATAGTCCAGCGGCGTCAGACTGTCACTAGTCAGTCGTTCGCCTCGGGACACGTGGGCCAACTTTTGGCAGGAGTCACCCATCTGGCATGCGTGAGAAAGAGTTCTTTCCTGTGTGCACAGCCCTTAATGGTGAATGTGTTGCCATGTGTGGGGGCAGTCCGGTGGTGCGGGCTTGATCGGTAGTTTGATTCTACTGGGTCACGTCAGAGTTGGCCTTTACCAGGTGGCCCAATCAATAGCCACAATTTGTTCCCACAATTGACAGCTCTAAAAAAGGGATGTTTTTAATCTGCCTGAATATAGTCTTTCAAGTGGCAGACCAGATGGCTAGGCCATGGGCAAAGAGTCAGCAAAGGGGACTGTTCATCAAGGGAGGTATTAGCAGATCTATGTGAACCGCCTTGAATTCAGCTCACTGGGCGGTGACCACTCACTCTAGTTCTGCGTAGCATAATGACTACCATCAGCTTTCAACTTAGCTGAGCCACCGGTGATTCACATCGTGTGTTTAGGGGCTCTCTATGAAGTGAGGGCCGCCATGAGCCAGCAGCTGTGCTTCAGACAATGGGGTGGGAGACATGGTTTCTGAAGAGTAACTGGCACCACTTCACGCAAAATGAAGATGCCAAAGCTGCTGCAGTTTTTACTTAACCAGGAAGGCCCGTTTACTGAGACCATGCTGTCTCCGGTACCCAAAGCATCCACGGAGTTGGGTCTCCTTTTGTGGCAGGTCAGAGACTTGCCTTGATTACTAAGGGATTAAATATTCTAAATCCACCCACACAGTCCCAAGAAACTACTTGGGGAGCAGGCCCCTGAATTTTATTGGAGTTTATCAAACACCCCTGTTGGAAGGGTGATAAAAACCAGTCAAGGCCTATGAGATTAAGGGTTCTGACTTACCAACTACAGGACATCTATCTAGTGAAAATACTGGACCTCAAAGGGTAGAGGCCCTTGGGTTAAATACTGGCACAACCACTGGTGGTGAATGGCGGGGGAGTTTGTCCTTTTAACACTTTTCTAAAAGTAGATTGTCTGAAACTTCACAGGCATTTACAGCACAAGCTTGTATGCGTCAGCCTCGGGCTTAGCAGCAGAATATACAACAGCACACTGGACTGACCCAGAGGCGTGTGTGTGCACAGGCACACACACAAGCACAAATTTATTCAGAAAGTATAATTTTTTTTCTCCATTGCAAGGTTGCCCAGACCCTATCAGTTAATTTGAATGCTTTATTTCCTTATTCATAGCAGGTGTCAGTAAGCTTTTTCTGTAAAGACCCAAGGGGCAAAATTGAGGATACCGTGCAGGCATAATGAGCAGAAACAAAATCTCCACAAAATTTTTATTAAGTCGAAACTGTAACAGTTGAGTAATTTTTTAAAAATAATGGAAGTCTCTCTTTTGGGCTTGGGGGTGACGTTTCCCTTAGTGTTCAAGTCAGCAATCTCCATCATCGACTGCAAATGTTCACCGTAATGCGGATTTGTAATGAGGTTTTACGTACCGTGTCTCTGAAGGGGTCTTTTCGGAGAGGCGATAGGAAACATCGCATTCTTCCTGTGTCGCCGCAGTGTGCATGTGCTGCCGCTTAGTGTGCAGTGACGCGTGTGCCGCAGATGGTCTGTCACAGCTACTCAGCTCTGCCGCTGCGGTGCCAGAGGCACTGACTGGCATACGTGAAGCTGAGTGTGTAGCTATGCTCCAGTCACACTTTGGGTAAACTGAGATTTGAATTTCATATAAGCTCACATGTGATGAACTATTTTTTTTCAGCCATATGAAAACGGAAAAGCCATTTGTAAGCTTGTGGGCCATCCAGAAACAGACACTGGCCAGACTAAGCCCGTGGACGGTAATTAGCCGGCACCTCCTACAAGTACAACCCACGGAGTTCATCACATGGATAGTCAGGGACTACAACAGCTGCCAGGAGATCACAGGCAAGGAAGTCCCCAGTAAAGGAAACCAAATCAAGGGAACAGAACAAATGTTAAAAACCTTAATTTATGAAAACAATGCCTCAAAAAAAGAGTTGAAATTCCATATTCACAGAGTATACTGCATACCTGAGACTACTCAATCAGATCTACCAAGTTATATTTTATAAACTCACTGGATTAAAAAAAATTAATTGGGCTTCTAACCAAAACAAAGTGACTAATAAGGGAAAGAAAATTAGAAAAATTATCATCAGACCTTCATTAGCAATGTTTTATGGCAGAAGAAAATGTGGTAGCATATTTAAGATGCACAAAGAAAAAGCCAAGGATGTTATATCCAATAAAAGTGACTTTCACGTATAAAGCACACTGACAAACTGTACTAAACATGCAAGAATTCAGAAAATAATGCCATGAGAACTTCCTGAGGCATTGACCAGAGAACAAGGTCCACACAGATCTAACTACAGAGCTATCAATGCAGGGACTGCAAGTGGGCATAAGGACGTAGAGACTTGTAGCAATGAGACTGCATAAGGCCTCAGAGGGAGAATGTAAGTAATGGCTGGGTGCTCAAGCAATGTTAACAGTACAGCTATAAAAATGTAGTGGGCCAGGGCGCCTTGGTGGCTCCATCAGGTAAAGTGTTTGACTTCTGGTTCTGGCTCAGGTGATGAACTCACGGTGGTGAGATTGAGCCCTGTGTCCAGCTGTGAGCTCAGTGCTGAGTCTGCTTCAGATTCTCCCTTTCCCTTCTCTGCCCCTCTCCCCATTTGTGCCAGCTTTTAGAGGCCACCCACCTCCCTTGGCCCATGGCCCTCCTCCTCCACCAAACCTAGTAACATCAAGCAAAATCCTCACACTGCATTATCCCAATCTCTTCTGCCTTATTTTTCCAGTTAAAAACCTGTGTAATTACATAACGTGCACCCATATTATCTAGGATACTCTCCTGAGCACTTTACTTCCCATTTGTACACACTTTCGGATATCACTCAACTGTACACATTCAAGAAGCAAAAGCCACTTTGAAAAACAAAAAACAGAAAACAAAAACAAAAGCCAGTTTCAGATCAACTGTTTTGCTGCCTAATCCAATCATGCCTGAACACAAAGGTCTTCAGTAGCTTGTTTTTGGAGATTCCTGTATCCCTGTTGTTTCCCAGTGAAAGACCAAAGTAAAATTGTTCCAATGAAGAGTCAAGTAGAGAAAAGCCACATGTGAATACTTAGGATCTATGTGTTATTGCATTGATAGCTCTGTAGTTAATTTGTTTGAAGCTTGTTCTCTGGTCAATTCCTCAGGAAGTTCTCATGGCATTATTTTCTGAATTCTTGCATGTTTAAGCTTATATAAGATACTTAAATGGGAAATAGGGAACGGAGTTACCCTTTGAAGTATTTTCCACTGGTTGGAAGTTACCCACCTTCAAGCTGGCCAGAAGATAACTTAAACCCGTCACCAAGCAAGCCAAATCATTTAAATAATTCAATCACATACTCCTCCTGGAACCATTTTCAAATGAACCCTTGTAAGATAAAACAGAGCTATGCCAAGCCCTATACAGATGCAGCAAATTAATTGGAGCTTGACTGTATCACTAGATAATGTCCAAAACCAAGATAAAAACTCAGTTCCTGGACTCTACCCTCAATGACCGCTTTTTAGACCCAACTTTTGTCTGCCCTGCAAAGGAAGCCCCTGTCATTTGAGATCGAAATGTACAACTAATGTTTTTTACTGAAAACTTTGCTTCTTCACTATGGGGTATCAATAGGGAATGTCATTTATTCCTTTATTCAACAAACACTGGACTTCTAGGCACTGGAGATGTAGTGGTGAACAAGACCCAAAAAAAGCAATCCTCATGAAATACTCTAGTAGACACAAGTAAAAACTACAGAAAAAATAAGAGATTGTGGAGGTTAGGGCACAATTTTTAACAGGCCAAGCCCATCATCAGGGTCTACTGAGACGTAGAGGTAAAGGAGCAAGCTCTGTGGCATTTAAGGAGATTATTCCAAGCACAGGGGGAAAAAGTGCCAAAGCCCTAAGGTAAAAATGTACCTAGCCCATCCAGGAATAGTGAGGGCAGTCTGGCTAAAAAACGTTAGGGGCATTTCTAAGAGGTAGTTAAGAGGTGAGGGGCAAGATCAGTTTGGGCCTTGAGTGAACAGACCATCCTCAAGAGTGGACCTACAGAGACCAGGTAGGCAGTAACAATCCAGGCAAAAGTGATCGCAACAGAGTTAAGAAATGGTGATTCCAGATACATTTTGAATAAACTGAATTGTCAAGGATGACCAGATGATTTTGGCCTAAAACAGGAAGGGCGGGTTAAACTGTTAGTATCCAGAATACCATTTTAGACCTGTCAAATGGTGAAATGCCTATTTTATATCCAAGTAAAGATGCTAAGTAAGCAGTTGGATAGACAAACCTATAGTTCAAAGAAAGGTACAGGCTAGAAATAAAAAATCTGGAAGTCGGTTTAATATACTGAATAAGAGTATCTAGGGAGATAATTGATAAACGTCCAAGGACTAAGCCCCAGGCCTCTCCAACACTAATGTCTGAGATGAACTAGTAAACAGTGGCTATTGACATGGGAGGAAATCTTTTTAAGATTCAACTGTCAGATGTCACTTGAGGCAAATAAAATGTCATTAACAGGCCATTTAAACTTAGCGACAAAGTCACTGGCAACCTTCATACAACAGCTTGTGGGAGGTGTCCAACTTCTAATTTAAAAGTAAAATTAGGTACAAAGAAAATGGTTTACTCAACATCAAACAAAAACTGCTCATTGTCCAAGATACACAGTCAACTTTTTTGAGCTTTGCAATATAAGGGGTTTGAGTAAGGTGTTACCTGGAAGGGCAGATTTCAGTTTGTATGCTGGTGGAAGGGACTGGTTGAATAAATATCAATAAAGGTGAAAACTGCTAGAGCCATGAATTTGATTAGGCAAGAGGGAAGGCAAAAATGCTAATATATACATACATGGCAGGGTAGGAATTTGTTAAGTTCTTTCATCTACTTTAAACTTTTCTAATGATTTTAAGGTCATCAGCTGATCAAAAATGAAAAAGTTGGAGGTGAGGAGGACTACAGAATGGGTGAATGACTAGAGGAGGAAATACTGGCTAGTGGGCGGCATCAAATACCCACTTATTAACAGGTGATCAATAACCAATTTCTCTAGCCAAGTTCAACTTCACAGTACTGGTGCGGTGTGGCATTTTGCTGCTATAGGGAAAAGAACACTTGGATTTAAAAAAAAAAAAAAACCCTAAAAATTTAACAGGCTTTTCCCATTAATCAGTCCAGCACAGTGGTTCTCCAACTGTGGTCCTGGCCATCACCATAACCTGGAAACTGTTTAAATGCAAGTTTAAAAAAAAAAAGTTTTCAGGGCTCACCCTACAACTACTGAATGAAACTCTGGGGGCAGGGCCCTGCCATATTTTAACAAGCCTTCCAGATGGTTCAAGAACCATTTAAGGGATACCTGGGTGTCTCAGTTGGTTCAGTGTCGGCTCAGGTCATGATCCCAGAGTCCTGGGATCGAGTCCCATGTCGGGAGCCTGCTTCACCCTCTGCCTGTATTCTCTGTCAAATAAACTTAAAAAAAAAAGCATTTAAAAACATACAGCATGTTAAAAAAGATTCCCTTTTACTAACCCTCTGTAGTACTTCCATCCAGATCACTACAGCTTAAAGTGGATCACTACCCTTTTGCAGCTATTCAGTAATGCAGAGCAATGGATAAACTCCATACAACAGTTCACATCACCTTCAGTTCAGAATATCTGATTCACCAAGCCTACAATATTTAAAAAGAAACATCAGAAAATTAAACATCACAAATAAGATTTTTTTTATTTGTCACCATTAAATGTCTGATTTTTAAACAGATTCTTGGACTGGTGGCTCATATCCATCAGCTCGTTCAACTTTAGCACCGGTCTCGTCCCCAGTAGCTTTTCCAGAACTACTACCTTCACCATGAAGCTCCATGAGCTTTCCCACTAAAAGAAAGAAAGAAAATGTTATAGTACACCATTATCTTAAAACAATGATCTTCAATATTACATAGGCATGACAGAAAAAAAAAAAACCATAATCTGGACTTAAAAAAAAAAACAAGACATCAATGTATCTGGCCACACATTATTTTTCTCAGGAATCCTATGATTTTCCACTTACATTCAAACTTGGGCTTCTTCAGCATTTTTACTTTTCTAACGAAGACATCATGGAGTGGATAAATAGACTGACAAGCTTTTTCTATGTCTTTTCCGATGCTGTCTGGAATCCTACAAACCAGTAAAGACAGAAATGGATAAATTTATACATACTAATACCCACGTCATTTAATCCACTCAAAACCTCATGTAAGACAGTCGACACAGTCTACTACTGCCCCTTTACAGGTGGAGGTTAAACGATTCGAATTATACAAGTAGTTAGCAGGAAAGTTAGCATGTGAGCTTTCTGCCTTTTCTATTCCACCCTCCTAGCCAACTGCACGGGAACATCAGAAAGATGTTAACAAAATCAGTGCACATCATCTGGGACCGAAACATCTTGTCATCATCTATTCCCATACATTACTGACTGTGGAGAAGTTTTGCCCATACAGTGTATTTTCTAATTAAGACAAAAGCATTTCCTATGCTTCAAGTCTCAGTATCTGCCATGAGACTGCTTCATTCAAATAAGGATAAAGAAACCAAATCACATTTACTGAGCACTTAACATGTTCTCATTTTAAGGGATACAACCAGACAGTTTCAGACAGGATTTAAACACAGGTCTGACTCCACCTTGTTTCATATGCTTTCCTTCATCTGAGGGATAAGCAGAAATTCAGGGTTATGTGGTGTGAGGAAAAGAAACACTTACAATTTATTGACCACTTCTTTCAAGTCATTTGTCTGCACCTCTCGGGTCATGATCTCCATCATCTTTTTCCGAATCTGGCGGACCTGCTGGTGCTGAGCATAAGAGGTCTTCCGAATCTGATTATTTCGTTTTTTAGTAAAACCAACACAAAACAGACGAAGCAAATACCCATCGGTAGTCTTGACATCAACATGAGCTTCAATCATGGTCTAGTGAAAAAAAGATATTATCAGATGTACGTCTTAATGTTACCAATTTTTAGCCCTCCAATTCTAACATAAAAACGCTAGAAAAACCAAGTACTCATACAATATAAAGTAACAGAAACTACATGCCTAATTTACAGAATTAACTTCCTTGAAGTGAACTTACCCAGTTACTCCAAATCTTACTATCCTTCATATCTAATTAAATAAATACCAAGTCCTCTCAGCTCTATTCCCTAGGTAACACTTCTATCCCCATCTCAATAGCACAGCACCGCCCCACATCTTTCACATGCCAGCCTTCAACAGCCTACCCTTCCCACCAACCAACTGTACACCTCTGCGTGATAAGAAAACCAGTTCTATAGACTCCAGTCTACACTTATTCCTTTTTAGGAAAATGTGTCTGAATAGGTGAAATACTGCTATAACACTAAATGCATATATTTTTAAATGTCCTTCATGATCCAAACTAAAGCCTGATGACGATTAAATATTCAGTTTCACAGCTAAAATGTATTAAAAAATCCACTAACTACTCATATTTTTGCCTCCAGTTAAAAAACGAAAACTACCTTAGGTAGCAAGAAAAACTGAAATACCTCCTTTGCATTTTGTAAATTGTATACTGAAGAAATGAGCAATACCCTTATGGCAAAAGGACCTTAGAACATTTCCAGAAACTCAGCCATAAAATCTGCAGGGAATGTCAGAAATAAATGTAACAGTATAATCAATATGTATCATCTGGGACCGAAACATTTTGTCATCATTCATTCCCATATACAAAACAGCCCAAAACTGAATGGTTAGCCAGACACATCTGAACCAATATAATTATTTCCTGTAGTAACAATGCTTTCTAAATGCTCTGTGTCAAGTTCTGTCCTTAAAGCATCTTCACATGGCTCTTTTATTTCATCTTCATAACTCCAAGAAGTGATGATCTTACCTGCCTACCATTTTAGATAAAGGAATCAAAGCTTAGCAAGCTTTAAGTTACTTGCCAAAGAGAACACAACTGGGAAATGGAGTAAAGATTCCAACCTCACACCAGTCTCTGCCACTCTTAGCAACTCTGATAAACCCAATTTTAAAACTTGGAAAAAAACAAATAAATCTTGAACTCCACTTAAATAGGAGGATCATGGCTTGCTTACCCCTTTATTCAAGTTCAAGAGTGCCAATCCCAGAGTCAGCACTCAATAAAAGCTAGAAAACATCAAGGATTTGAAATGAAATCTACTTCAGTCACATTTGCTGCTCCTTTTCGTAACAGGGTATCCCTGGCCATGAACGCCAAAGCACCACGCACTCTAAGAAACTTTTGTTCTCACCTGCCATTTTTTGACCATGGAGCACATTTTGTCACGGGTAAGATCCATGCCATGGAAATTGGTCAGGCAGTTTTTGCCCTGAACATCCTCAGTAATTAGCTTGAATTTTCTAAATGCAACTTCATCATTCTGCAGATCAGCCAGGCTCACTTCAAAAACACGACCCTTGAGGCCATCAGATGCAATTTCTATAAAACAAGAAATTGTCTTACTAACATTAGGAACCACACAAAAGTCAAGCCAACAAAGAACATTCATGCATAAAGCTGAACTTAGAGAGTTAATGGTAAAGTATAAAGAACTTAACTTTTGTTAACCAAATCCATGTGGCAACCAATGACATAAGGCCAGTGCTTACTCGAAACTCAGAAGTACCTAGGCACATTTTCTTAGTAATTCTCAAAGCACCACCTTTCTTCTACAAATGTTGTACCAAAAAAGCACCACCGTGGCCAGAGCTGCAACCGAGAGCTATTTCCCTAATTCTCCCACCATACAACCACCAGTAAACCTTGATTTAAAAAACAAAACAATAAAATACTCACTGGTTCCTTGAGTTCTTGTGACTAGTGTTTTCCCAATATTTCTTATGTTGAACATAGCTGGTGCTTTGACATCATACCAATCTTTCTTAGAAAATGGATCAACCCTGTATTTTAAAAACACATAAGTTTTATCGCAGATCACGTAATTCTTACTGAATTTTTAAAACTTTCCTCATTCTGATGATTTTAAAGGGCTAACTGGCATGTAAGCAACTGGAGTCTAAGTAACTACTCCCTTCAGTGAGATGAGGGGTGCAAACCTAGCTCTTCCCTACGATAGGTATCAGCTTCATTGTACACAGACCGGACACTTTGTAAAATTATACCATAAACGTACACGCTCCCCAACCCATCGGTTCTTCGGCTACACAAGGAGCCTTGCCTCCAAATAACACGCACGTCTCTTGAACTCTACTGGTATATGAAGACACGTACTGGTAACCCTGGCTCTTCAGGGACTCAAACAAGCTCATTAGGAACTCCACGCGTCCCACCTGGCCCAAAGAGAGGACGGGAATGGAATAAACTTACAAGGCCAGGGAGCCCACAAGGCCCAGAAGGCCGAAGGAAAGAAGCCGGCCCGTGGAGATGCAGTACCCGTACCCGCCAAGCCACCGTTCTCAGTTTACCAACCCGGCACGGCCCTCGCAATCCAACTGATATCCTCACCATCCGGCCCACACCGCCATCCAGAACCCGCCTGCCGAGCCCAACATGACCTCAAAAAGCTGGGGGCCAAGACAGGAGACACTTACACTTTCTTCTTGGCTCCCTTTTTGCCGCCTTTCGTAAGGCGCTTGTTCTTGCCGACCGCCATTGCGCTGCTCAGGGAGCCAAAAGGGCGGAAGTAAAACTCACGCGAGAACTTAGGCGTACGGGGCGAGGCGTGCCATCTACGTGACCTTCAATCTTGCGTTTTTCCGGCCTCTAGAATATCGCGACAACAGAAAGAGGCACTCCGATTGTAGCTGCGACAGCGCCCTCACGTGTGTGGAGACTGCGCAGCACGCCGCGGGCGGCTCTCCTGGATGCTGCGCTCGGGAGGGGCGGTCGCTGGCGCGGAAGGCAGAAGCTGCGAACCCCTGGCGGTCGGTGCTTTCCGTGGCTCTGACGCCCGGAAGTAAGTTTCCGTGGCGGGAGGCAGCCTCTCCACGTTGTTAAAAGCGAACTTACCAAGTCACTGTTTTTTCTGGAGAGTATGGGATTCGGAATCAGACAGCAGATCCAATTTCAAATGCTAGTTTCAATATTTAGCCTGGTGACTTATCTATGCTTCGGTTTCTTCGTATTTAAAAAGGCGATAGTAATATAATCTGCCTCATAAGATTGTTAGTAGGATAAATAAATTAGTAGGATTGAATAAGTTAGTAGGATTTAAATAAGCAGTATTAAATAACTTTGGAGATACTAGTAATGTTCTGCATGTTGATAGGATTGCTGGTTAGTGGGGAATGTTCACTTGTGAACGTCAAGTTACATACTTGTGTACTTTCCTATAGGTTTATTATACATTGATATGAATTATGATTGTTTCCTTGAGGGACTTATGATTCCACTGTCCCATATATTTTAATTTTTCAAGAAAAGTTGGAGATTGCCAAACTTTTCACTTTTTGCAACTGATGGAAAAAAAAATCTTTTTAATTTTAGGGGTTTAACAAAGTACATCCTGGTTAGCTGTGGCTCATAAGCTTCAAGTGGTGCAGCCCCTGGAAAGCTGGCCCATACAGGTCTGGTACTCAGCCAAAGGTATGTTGAGTTCTGGTCTCTAAACTTCCCCTCTGGCAAAAACCCTGTGACCAAGCCAGAAACCAGTTCCCACTCACAAGGCCCCACAAACATTTAACCCTGTAATCCCTTTCAGTCCTCCTAACCTCCATCCCCTACCTCCTACTACTCCCACTATCCAGTCTTCCTAAATCTCCAGTCCTATCCTGAAATCTTTCCCCATTAATCTAAGGTGCTTATAGCATAAAGTCCTTATTTCATAACAGTACGAATATACTTAACACTACTGAACTGTGCACTTAAGAATGGTAAAGATGGTAAATTTTATGGTTTGGGTTTTTTTTTTTTAAGATTTTATTTATTTGCGAGAGAGAGCAAGCAAACATGGGGGGTGGGCAAACAAGCAGACTCCTGCTGAGCAGGAGCTCCATCCCAGAACCCAGAGATCATGACCTGAGCTGAAGGCAGACGTTTAACTGACTGAGCCACTCAGGTACCCCATGGTTTGATTTTTCGTTTGTTTGTTTTTTACCACAGTTTTAACAAAAAAAAAATAAAGTCCGTAGCCAAGCCAACAAAAACTCTTTTATCTGGCCCTCCTCATCTCTTCATCATTACTACATCTTGTCCTTTACCAGGTCCCCCAACTCCTGTTCAAAATTCCCTGCCCTTGGTGTACCTGTGTGGCTCAGTCAGTTAAACATCTGCCTTCTGCTCGGGTCATGATCCCAGGATCCTGGGATCGAGGGACTCCCTGCTCAGTGAGGAGTCGGCTTCTCCTTCTGCCCCATCCCCTTGTGCTCTCTCTCTCAAATAAATAAAACCTTAAGAATTAATAAGTAAAATAAAATTCCCTACCCTAAATGGTTTTCTCTTCTCTTTCATTCCTTTTCCCTCAGCAGCAAGCAAATACCTGTGCGTATTCAAGACCGCTCAGCCTCATTCCTTCTTTCATTAAGAGATCGAGTACCCAGAAAAATAGGCTTTCCCTCAGACCTGTTCCCAGAGGCCTAGAACTGCTTAACTTCTTCGTAACTATGGATTAAACCTGCTCCTTTCTTACTGTGAGCAGAAGTGACCATGCAGTCATTTTCTTATTTTGTACCCTCTTCTCTTAGCACATCATAGGCCCTCAAAATATTTGTTGGATTAGCAAGTAAGAGATAGATGACATCATTGGTGTTCCCCGTCTTTTGGACTTCGTGGATCAATCCAGATTTTCCAAATAATATTGGAACCAATAGAACTGCAATTTTTAAGTTTTACCAACCTATAAAAAAACAATAGACAACTGCCATTTACTATCTGCATCACTTCATTTTTAAATTATATTTTGACCCCAAAATAAAAATAAAGAACATATCCTCTAAAAAGTCAGTCCTTGTAAATAAATAAATCAACTTTATGAAAACCTCCTTACACCCTATTTTTCTTGCCTCACTGCAGACTGGTGAAAACTAGTGACCAGTGGAAATCAGTGAGTCCTTCTAAATATAATATTGAGTCTAATAAACTCTCTTTATTAATTCTATACTTATAGTAACTTTGACCTAAGTTTACTTCATAGGCGGCAGTTCACTAGTTTAAAATCTTCCCAGTGGAAAATATTATAGACCCCAAGTCTACCTATTCCAGAATAAAAACCAAACTTGTCTTCTTCCCAGTCTGATTCCTCTTTCTGCCCAAGAGTAGAAAAGCCACAGAGGAGGCAGTAATGAAGTCAGTTGCATCTAGTTTCTTCTAGCAAAACCAGCACCTAAGGGATTTGTCAGAGGTACATATTTGAATCCTCTGTTTTGTAATAAAAGCTTTTTTAGAAGAATTATGTTCCTTGACACTGTTACATTAAATGGTGCAATTATCTGTTTTAATTTAATTATGTTGAATGAAAGACAGCACAGGGCATGTGAAATCAGGTTATTGGGTCTCAACCATCTGAGAATTTCAAAACTCAGATCAAATAAAATGGAACAGACAAATGTCAGACTGCATCAAACCTAGTAAAGTGTCCAATTGTTTTATTGATTTTCTTTTCAACTGTGACTAAACTCTTAAATTGATCTAGTGATTTTTAAATTTTGATTACCATGTCTTTTATTTATAAAAGGTTAATTTAGTTCTTTTTCAATTTATGTCACTTTGTAGTTTCTTATTCTTTGAAGGCATTTTCCATATAGATTTAAGCCAGTAAGGGTAATTGTTTTATAGTCACTGTATGATAATTCCAGTATCTGCATTTTTCTGTCAGTCTGTTTCTATTGTCTATTTTTGTGCCAGCTCTCTGAGTGGAGTCTAGTTTCTAGTTATCTTTGTGTACTGGTCATTGCGTTTGAAAACTAATATTTGGGGCACCTGGGTGGCTCAGTCAGTTAAGCATCTGCCTTCGTCTCAGGTCATGATCCCAGAGTTCTGGGATCGAACCCCATGTCAGGCTACCTGCTCAGCCAGGGAGTCTGCTTCTCCCTCTATTCTCCCCCCTGCTCATGATCTATCTCTCTCTCTCTCTCTCTCTCTCTCTCTCTCACACACACACACACACACACTCTTTCTCTCTCTCTCAAATAAATAAAATCTTTTTTTTTAAAGGGAAAACTAATATTTGTGGGAATAATTTGAGGCCTATGATGAAGATACCCTCTTTCAGATATGATATGCATATCCTTCTGCCAGAGTCCTGCAAGCATTTAAACCAGCTTTTTTGGCTTTAAGCTTCCTGGGCAACCCAGAAGGTTCAAATCCAGCTATAATTCCTTGTAGGTGTCCTACTCTAGATTCACCTCTTAATGGTGTAACCCTTCGAGGTCAGTTTGCTGAGGGGAGGATCTCCTATTAGACTTCACACCTCTTATGGACCTTGGGATTGGATTTATGTCCCTGTCACCTAGAGTAGCTAACCAAGTCAGTGTTCCAATTATCTGGAACCAAGAAATACACTTAGGGCAAAAGTAGTTTGGTATTTGTTTATCTTGTTTATTCCTCCCCCCCTCCTGTTTTGGACAAGTAATTCCTTACTAAAAAGAATACATTTTATTTTTTTTTAAGATTTTATTTTTAAGATCTCTACACCCAATGTGAGGCTTGAACTTACAACCCCAAGCTCAGGAGTTTCATGGTCTACGGACTGAGGCAGCACAGTGCCCCAAGAATAGCATTTTAAGTAGAGTTTTGGTTTGGAAGCATGGGGAACAATAGATCATTTATTTAACTGATGTTTAGAAATCTCTTCCATATGAAATTTCTTCCAAATTTCTTCCATTTCTGATGCCTGGGTGGCTCAGTCAGTTAAGTGTCTACCTTTGGCTCAGGTCATGATCTCAGGGTCCTGGGATCAAGTCCCACATCAGACTCCTTGCTCAGCAGGGAACCTGCTTCTCCCTCTCCCTCTGCCTGCTACTCCCCGTGCTTGTGCACTCTCTCTCTCACTTACAAATAAATAAAATCTTAAAAAAAAAAAATTTCTTCCATAAATGGAGAAATTTGAGGAAATCTTGCCTTGTTATCTTAAATTTTTAAATTATGCATTCTGTTCATTATCCTGATAAATGGAAATTTATGTGTCTTCTTACTGATGACATCATCTTAAATGCTTAAAAGATATTACTAAATCCTACCAGATTGCAGTGAAACTAGTGCTCTCTCATTCCTACTTGTTAGTATTTTACAATGATAAGCCATTTGAAAAGTAATTTGTCCATGTGATTCAAAAACCATCAGTGTCCTGCAAATATATCATAAGGAAATAAATCAAAATTGGGAAAAACCTGTATGTGTAAAGATATTATTCAGCCTTAATCATAAAATTAGAAGATGAGAAATAACCTAAATGCTTTAAAATAAGGAAATGGAAGGGATGCCTGGGTGGTGCAGTCGGTTGAGCCTCCACTCTTGGTTTCTTCTCAGGTCATGCCCTTGGGGTCAGAAGATGAGCCCTGCATTGGGCTCCAAGCTTAGTCCAGAATCTGCTTAAGACTGTTTCTCCCTCTCCCTCTCCCAAACCCAACCCCCCACTCACATACACATACACACACACTCTCTCTCTCTCTCTCTCCCCCAAAAATAAATCTTAGAAATAAATAAATAGCAAAAAGATGATTCTTAAATTTAAAAAACAATAATAAAATAAAGAAATGGTTAAGTAAATTATGACACATCCATTTGGTATACCATTATGCAGCCATTATAAATCATGAGTATGAACGTTGTTTAGACAAATAGAAAATGGTTATGATAAAGTGATCAATGCAGGATACAAAATTTATATACATCTTCATTATAACTATATAAAAGGCAAAAGGCAGTGGAAAAAAAAAGATATCAAATACAAGAAACTTGGGGGTGCCTGGGTGACTCAGTCAGTTAAGCGTCTGCCTTAGGCTGAGATCATGATCCGGGAGTCCTGGGATCGAGTCCTGTGTCTGGCTCCTTGCTCAGCAGGAAGCCTGCTTCTTCCTCTGCCTGCTGCTCCCCCTACTTGTGTGCTCTCTCTCTCTGACAGATGAATAAATAAAATCTTAAAAAAAAAGTACAAGAAACTTAACAATTTAAAATCTCTCAGGTTATTTGGTGAGCCCATCTATATGGGGCTCAGAGGAAATCAGCATAGTTGTACTAGAATGGCATTCCTTTTCTCTTCCGGTCTTGTTAAGTTTCCTGTGACATTAAGTATAAAATGAATAATTGAAAATTAATATAAAAATAACATTGGTGATGGTTGTGCAACTCTCAATATACTAAAAACATTTACTTGTGTACCTTAAAAGGGGAATTTTATGGTATGAGAGTTATATCTGAAAAAGCTATTGTTAAAAAATTAAAAACATAATTTCTAAAGTGAATATGATTTATGAAATATCCCAGTGTTTGAGCTTTTTAAAATATTTAATTTGCCAATCCTGTAGTCTTATGATTAAATCTCATTCTGTCTTTGGTCCTCCCAGCTCTCTCCCCACTGCTACCAGCACAGCTGTCCTCTTTCTCATGGAGACTTTCATTCTCTTTACTACATCTGTGATACTGTGATTTATAATAAGAAATATATATATTTCCGTCTTCATCTGGGTTGCTGGTACAGAGCTCCAAAAACCCTTGGAATTTCCTAAGTGATGAGATCAGTAAAGGTGTCTCTTGTTATGTTAATAGATTTGGATGCACCTGAGGATGGGGCTGGTTGCCAGAAGAACCAACCCTATGATTATAGGGTTGGAATTTTCTGTCCCACCCCCCCTTGACCTCCCTGTAGGGAGTTGGGCTGGAGGTTGAGTTCAATCACCCATTCAATCACCAGGTCAGTAGTTGATAAGGCCCATGTAATGAGGCCTCTTTAAAAATCCAAAATGGCAAGGGAGTGCCTGTGTGGCTCAGTTGGTTAAGCCTCCAAACTCTTGGTTTCAACTGGGGTCATGATCTCAGGGTCCTGGGATCGAGCTCTATGTTCAATGGAGAGTCTGCCTCTCTCTCCCTCTGCCCCTCCCCCTGCTCGCTTGCGTGCACTTTCTCTCTCTCTGAAATAAATAAATGAATCTTTAAAAAAAGAAAAATAAAAACCCAAGATGGCAGGGTTCAGAGAGCTTCTAGGTTGGTGAACACATGGAAATGTGGGGAGGCTGGTGTGTTTGGAGAGAACTTGGAAGTTTTGCACCCTTTTCCCGTACCCTGCCCTATGCATCTCCTCCATCTGGATATTCCTGAGTTCTGTCCTTTTATAATAAATTAGTAATCTAAATGTAAGTGAAGTTAACTTACTAATTTAGTAAACTAGTAAGTAAACTAAAAGCTAAGTTACTAACTTAGTTAAGTAAGTAAAATGTTTCTCAGAGCTCTGTGAGCCACTCTAGCAAATCAATCTAACCCAAGGAGGGGGTTACTGGGACCTCAGATCCATAGCCAGTCAGAAACAGGTGATAACCTGGACTCGTGATTGGTGTCTGAGGTGGGGGGGGGGGGTGGCAGTCTCAGAGGATGGAGTACTTTACCTGTGGGATCTATGCCATCTATGGGTAGGTAATGTCAGAATGAGTTGGATTGTAGCACATCCAGCCGGTGTTTGAGAATTGCTTGTTGATGTGGGAATGAACCTCACCTATGGGTTCCAGGATCATTTAACATCATTTTCTCCCAGTCTGTAAACACCTCCTGATCCCATTTCCTTTTCCTCTGAGCTGCAGCCCATGGTTGCTCATCTGACCAACAAACTTTCTCACCAAAACTCTATACTTCCTTGTAGTCTTATCCTTGTCTGACCCTGCCCAGAAAACCTGAAGTCTAGTTCAGTGTGCAGTCTGCCTTTGTAATTATATAGGTCCCAGTTTTTTCATTCCTCCCTGTGTTGACCTCGTTCAGCCCTTCCTACACTAACCGCTTGATTATGTGACTTGCTTTGGTCAAGGGACATTAGCAATTATGACTCAAGCCAGTGGCTTAAAAAATGCTGGCATTGGGGCACCTGGGTGGCTCAGTCAGTTAAGTGCCTGACTCTTGTTTTTGGCTCAGGTCATGATCTCAGGGTTATCAGATTGAGTTCCCTCTGGGTGTGGAGCCTGCTTAGGATTCTAGATTCTCTCTCTTCCTCTCCCTCTGCTCCGCTACCCTGCTCTGCTACCCTGCTCCCTCATGCTCTCTCTCCCTTTTGGGAAAAAAAAATGCTGGCACATATGGAGCTTGCTATCTGCTCTGTAGAACACTTCTTAGTTCACTAAGAAGCCTGAGTTAGCCGGCTAGAGAATGAGAGATCTTTTAAAGTAGAAATAAGTAGCCCCAGTTGAGGTCTCTCCAGAACAATTATTCTGCCAATCATCAGGCATTCGAATAAGTCCATCCTAGACCATTTAGTCCAACCTAGTGAGCCTGGAACAAAAGAACCACCTTGCTGACATTTACAGTGAAATAAACAATAAATAATTGTTGTTTTAAGTCAGGGAGTGTTGAGAGAATTTGTTTTGCAGCCAAAATAACATGCATTTTCTCTAACCGTACATTTACCCTTACCTTCATAGCATGATTAGGGAAAACTGCACATTTGAGGCTGGAACTATAAGAAATTCATTGTATCACATCTCACCTGGGTTCTTGGGGTCCCTGTCAGTCCTTTTACCTGTCAGCCACCTTCTCCTACCTCTCAAAGTGTCTAACCATTCCAGTCCTCACCCTGACCTTCCCATCCCGAATTCAGTCCTAGCCCCTGTCATTTTTAGAAAATAAGTTTGCTGCCTGCTTGAGATCATGTGGAGCTTGCAGGCTACAGCAAGGACTCTGGATGTTTTTCTGTATAGACCGAAAAGCCATTGGGGGTTTTTGAGCAGTGGAGTGACACTGCAGCTCTTGTGTGGAAAATACAATGTAATAGAGCAAGAATAGAATTATGAAGTTAAAAGAGATGATGGTAGCTTGGTTTAGGGAGATAGAGGAGGAAGTGCAGAGGGTGGAGAGTGGTGGAAAGAGGACATCATTCAAGGAGATTAACACGCAAATGACATCCTCTAGAGTAGTGAAACGCAGTAGCCCTGGGTAGAGGGATGCCCTGAAAATTCTGGTTATATTTTGAAGATAAGAACCAACAGAATTTGCTGATGAATTGTGTGAGAATAAAAAGAGGGAACAAGGATAATCACATTGTATAATAATGATTTTTTTTACATTGGTGCTTACCTGTCCTACCCCCTCTGAGCAGAAGGCAGACTCTGTCCTAAATACCTTTCTTTGTATATTAGTCTTGAATGAATGAATGAACAAATGAATGAATGAATGAATGAATGGCTCAATTAATGGACGAATCCTGATTAACATTTTTATATTAGAGCAGATTACCTGTTTTCTTTGAGAAAATAGCTTTTTCCTTGCTTTTCTATGTACAAAGTGAAAGTATTGTACAATGAGGTTTCATTGTATTCTAGACGGGATTATTAAAATGTCCCCTAAACCGGTGCTTCCCCAAATACAGTCATCAGAATGATTACCAGTCAACAAACTATTATCAGTTGGCAATGAGATAAGGAGTTTTTGACAGAATGAAGTCAATTGTCACTGAACACACTATTCAGCTGGCGTTTTTTTTTCCATAGTAAAACTTCGTCTATTAAGGAAGTAGTATGCTGATTTGCATTCTGGCTTAAGTTCCTTATCTTGCTGCCAACTGGCACCTTTTGTTACACTACAACAAAGGACCAGCAGATTTTCTGAATGCTATAGAATATTTTATTGGACATACCAAACATAGTAGAGGCCTGGTAAATTTCTTAAAGTCCCAAAATAATCTGCAGAGTTATATAGTGGGGATGATGTATTTGAAAATGAGAGAATTGTTTTTGAAAGGATTTTAAAACGTTTAAAGGCAGCAAGATATAGTGGAAAGAACATGGATTTTGTACTCAGACCTGGTTTCAAATCATTGCTCTGTCACCTGCCATGTGACTTTATATTGTCCTTGTTTTGTCACAGGCAAGTGGAAATAATACTTACCTCCCCGTGGTTACTGCACGGTTTAAGGAACACAGTATACATTAGAAACCTAGCACGTGGCTTAGCGTGTAGGAGGCACTCAGTAACTATGAACTCTCCTTTTCTCTCTTTCCAAAACAAGTTATCAGCTGCCCAGTCACACTCTTGTCAACACCTCTCTATCGTTAACCTTGTTAAATTTCAAGAGTGTTCTTGTTAGAGTCCTTTCCCCTGCTCACGTGGTTTGCATGGTTTGTTGTGGATGGCTTATACAAGGAAGGAACTTGCTCCAGGAAGCAGAGCAAGAGAACTGAGAAGCAAAACAGATTAAATCTGTACACAGGGGAAGCCTGGGTGGCTCAGTTGGTTAAGGCGTCTGCTTTCACCTTCAGCTCAGGTCATGATCCCAGGGTGCAGGGATCGAACCCCACATGGAGCCTGCTGCTTAGTGGGGAGCCTGCTTCTCCCTCTCTTTCTCTGCTGCTCCCCCTGCTTGTGCTTTCTCTCTGGCTATTTCATTCTCTCTGTGTCAAATAAATAAAATCTTTAAAAATAAATAAATCTGTACACAGTAATATTAATGTCATTACAATTACGGTACAATCAAACTAGATTCCTTACGACTATTGCTACCACTAAGAAGAGCCACACAGCCAGAGGATACTCACTTTTTTTTGATACCCACACAACCATTATTGTTGCTATTTCAAGTGAAAATTGAAACCACTTTCCTTACACTGTAAGAGTACAAGTGGTAGAACTTTCCTTCTAGTCAACAGCATTTCACAAAGTGAAAATCAAGGGCTAGAATCTATTATTGTCGCTATTTGGTATCATGTAGACTTGGGTTCATGCTCACTCTATCATACAGTAGTTTAACTTCAGAGAAGTTTTTAATCTTTCCAAATTTGTTTCCTCCTTACTCTGTTAGTTGGAAGTTCAGTTCAAGGCCACCGTGTTGTACAACTGTAGGGAGCACCACTCACAGAGATTGAACAGGGAGTTAAGCAACTACTTGGTTCAGAAACCATAACAAAGGCTTAAATAATAATGGTGTAAACGAGGTAGAAATGATTTCTTACTTACAAGAATGTCCCAATGTGTACAGTCCAGGGCTGATGCCCAGGCTCCATAGTGTTGGGAACTTAGATTTCACTGGTCTGATCAATCTTATTGCTATACTGACCATAATGTGCTACTCTCATCCATGTGGCCCAAGACAAAAAAATCAACATTTATTCCAGTAGGGAGAGGGAAAAGCAAGGAGGAGTGCACGTTTCTTACCTTGCAGAATACCATCTACAAGTTCTACACCTCCATTCTGTTCCTGTCACATTGTTGTCCGTAGCTGCAAGAGAGGCTTGGAAATAGAAACCTTAGCAGTACAGCCACGTGCCTACCAAAAATTTTATTACTTTTCAAGAATGGAAGAATGGATATTTAGGAACAGCTAGTTTCTGTCTGCCTTGCTTGTAAAGCATTTGTGAAAATTAAATACACACCTGATACAAATTGGATGCTCAAGAAAGTTTTTCCTTTTTTTTCTCATTCCTCTCACCATCTTATCCAAAAAGGGAAATTATTTCCAACAGCCATTCATTGGCAATACATTTGTAACACAACAAATGGCATTGAATAGGAGTGCCTGGCTGGCTCAGTCAGTAGAGCATGTGACTCTTGATCTTGAGGTCTTTAGTTCAAGTCCCACATTGGACATAGAGCTTACTTTAAAAAAAAATTGGGGGACCTGGGTGGCTCAGTTGTTAGATGTCTGCCTTCGGCTCGGGTCGTGATCCTAGGGTCCTGTGGTCAAGCCCCACATTGAGCTCCTTGCTCAGCACAGAGCCTGCTTCTCCCTCTCCCTCTGCCTGCTGCTTCTCCTGCTTGTGCTCTCTCTGTCAAATAAATAAAACCTTTTTTTTTAAAAAGATTTTATTTATTTGAGAGCGAGAGACAACGAGAGCCAACACAGGTGGGGAGGAGAGGGAGAAGCAGGCTCCCCGCTGAGCAGGGAGCCAGATGTGGGGCTCAATCTCAGAACCCTGGGATCATGACCTGAGCTGAAGGCAGATGCTGAACTGACTGAGCTACCCAAGCGCCCCTAAATACAATCTTTAAGAAAAATTGTATAGGGGCACCTTGGTGGTTCAATCAGTTCAGCATCTGCCTTCGACTCAGATCATAATCTCCAGGTCGTGAGATTGAGCCCCGCGTCAGGCTCCCCGCTCAGAGTGGAGTCTGCTTCTTCCTCTCCCTCTCCCTTCCCCCACTCATTCGCATGCTCTCTCTCTCTGTCTCTCAAATAAATAAATAAAATCTTTTTAAAAGATTGTGTAGACTGCATTTTTTTTCTTAACTGGCTAATCACAAAGTTCAGCTCTCTATTAAAATGTGGAACACTGTGGGGTGCCTGCCTGGCTCAGTTGAAAGAGCATTCAACTCTTCATCTCAGGGTCATGAGTTTGAGCCCCACCTTGGGGTGTAGAGAAAACTAAAAAAAATAAACTTTTAAAAATAAAATAATAATAAAATGTGGAACACTGTAATGAATGTGTGAAAGCTGTTGCAAAAATAGCAGACTTGGTAAAGGGAAGCACCAGAAAGCATCTTGAATGTGCTGATTTTGATTAGAAGCTTGGTTCATAAGAAATGAGTAGAATAATGGAAATGTTGATAAGCAAATTCATGTGAGCAGCTCAGGGGACCCCAAGATAGGATCCAAATTACTACCACAATGACTTCGATTTGTCAGGTAGGAGATAAATCAGTGGTCTGGGGAAGAAAGGATCTTGGTTCTGGAGAGAATTGAATCTGGGCCTGGATGGAAGTATTTTGACTAACAAGGGAGAATGGTGACTGCAAAGGTCAGAAGTAGAGAAGGATGCTTAAATGGGAAATAAACAAAGGATGATTTTAAAGAAAATGTATTCATTTACTCATTTATGTGTTTATTCACTCATCAGTGGCAGGCACAGTGAAATCAGGGGGAAGAAACGTAGGATCTGCCCTCAAAAATCATAGTATGCTATGGCGATTGAATAATGTAGGCCTGTATACTTGCATAGTATCTAATCTATGTATGTATTCTACTCAGCGACACCTTCAAATGGTACAGTACAACAGCATTGTGCATATTACCATAAAATGCATGTGTAGTCAAGTCAAATTACAAAGCCTTCAAAAACATTGTGCATGTTGTTTAAAGTTTTGGTCAAAATGGATATCCACATACACACTTCCTACCTTCTACTCCCAAAATCAGTATTGCAAATAGCATAGAGTCTCCTCTTAAATAGCATGGAGATCCTCTTAAATAGGGTGTTTGCAGTGGTATTCACTGCAACAAAATTTTTACTTGTAAATCAGATATTTATTTATGCAATAGTATTTTCTAGCTACATAGTGACCTTTATCCTTTCAGTAGGTTCTTTATTTTGAGGCCTTCTCAAAAATTATGATACCACGATATTTGCAATTAATTGACATGCCTTCAATCCCAGCTTCCCCACCAACTAGTCATGTAATCACAGACAAGGCACTTAATCCCTCGGAGTTTTAAGTCTCTGTAAAATGGAGCTAGTAATGCCTGCCCTATCCACCACACAGGATTATTACCATGCTCTCAGTAAAAGTAAAAAATACATAGAACAGTGATTTTTTCTAATTGCTATAATTCTAGGCCTTGAGCATATACCAGTACGCAGGGTGGTATTTAAATTGCCATCTAATTTTTCTGAGCACTTTGAAAGATGAGCTCAGGCTGGATTTCTCTTTTTCTCTGTTGAACTACCACACAACCTCATGTTTTCTATTCTTATTCCTATTTCTGCATTTTTCCTTCCTAATACTTGCTGAAATGTGAAGTGGTTTAAAAATAATTTAAGCCCCTGGTAGTTATACTGAAAATACTGAGAAAACAGTAGATGCTTTTCTTTTATTATGGTGATGGGAGAGAAAATTAATGTTAGGAAAGTCCTGATCTAGGAGTAGAATTATTTACTTTATCTCACTAACCTCTCTTAGTCCTCACAATACTGTAGGATAAGATTATACTTGAGGAAATACGACTCTGTGGTTTAGTGACTTGCCCCAAATCAGCCGTTGTAGAGCTGGGATTCAAACCCAAGTTTGATCACTCAGATTAACTTTTTTCCTCTAACAAATTCCCAAGTGCATTTGATTCTGCTGGTCTGGAGTCCATGTTTTAAGAACCACTGGGCAACACTCTGATGTATTTATCACCTAGTATCTGTAATGCTAAATTCAGTATAGGATTGGAAAACCAGGATATACTGGCTAGGGAGCAACTCAGGTTACCCCTTTTGAAACACAGTAAAAAACAAGTTAGAGGAACAAAACCACACAAAGCATATAGAAAAGAAAATTAAAATGACAAGTGTAAATCCAATCCAATAATATTACATGTGAATGGAATAACCAATCCAGTTAAAAGGCAGACATTGTCAGACTGGATTAAAAAAATCCAACCATATACTGTCAACAGGAGACACACCTTAGATTTAGATACAAATAGAAAGTAAAAGAATGAAAAAGGGTATATCATGCAAACAACAAAAGAAAGTTGGAGTGATTTTTACTAATGTCAGACAGAAGAGATTTAAAAGTCTATTAACAAAAAATGTTTTTAGAGATTAAGAGGGACACTTTATTTTATTTTTTTGACCTTCCTTTACTTTTTATTTTAAAAATAGACTTTATTTTTTAGAGAACTGTTATGTTCACAGCAAAATTGAGTGGAAGGTACGGAGATTTCCCATATATCCCCACTCAGGCATAGCCTCCCCTGTTATCCCTCACCAGAGTGGTACACTTGTTATCATTGATGAACCTACACTGACACATCATAACAACTCAAAGTCCATAGTTTACATTAGGGTTTACTCTCAGTGTTGTATATTCTGTAGGTTTGAACAAATATATGATGACGCTTATCCACCATTACATTAGCATACAGAGTAGTTTCACTGCCCAAAAACAATCCCCTATGCTCCATTGATTCATTCCTGCCCCCCTACTAACCTCTGGCGATCACTGATCTTTTTATTGTTTCCATAGTTTTGCCTTTCCCAGACTGTCATATAGTTGGAATTAAACAGAATGTAGCCTAAGAGGAACATTTTATAATGAACGCCAGGCAGCTATAACAATTGTAACCATACATACATCTAACAACAGATTACCAAATACATTAAGCAAAAACTTACAGAAATGAAAGGAGAGTTAGTTGTACAATAATAGATGGAGCCTTCAATACTCTGTTTTCAAAAATGGGTAGAAAGATTGGATAGAAGGCCAGCCACAAAATAGAAGACTTGAACAATGCTATAAACCAGTTAGGTCTAATGGACATCTATAGAGCCCTCCACCCAACAATAGCAGAATATGCAATCTTTTCAAGTGCACTGAGAAATTTTCCAGAATAGACCATATGCTAAGCCATAAAAACAAACAAATACATTGAAGAGGATAGAAATAATACAAAGTATGTTTTCCAACAAGAATGGAATGAAATTGGAAATCAGTAACAGAAAGAATTTGGGGAAACTCGTGAGTATGTTGAAATTAAACAACACACTCCTAAATACCCAAAGGGTTAAAGAAGAAAGCAAAAGGGAAATTAAAAAATACTTGAGGTGAGCCTGGTTGGCTCAGTGGGTAGAACATCCAACTCTTGATCTCAGGGTTGTGAGTTCAAGCCCCACATTGGGCATGGAGCCTACTTAAGAAAGAAAGAAAGAAAGAAAAGAAAGAAAAGAAAGAAAAGAAAGAAAAGAAAGAAAGAAAGAAAGAAAGAAAGAAAGGGAAAGAAAATACTTTGAGATTAATGAAAACGAAAACAGATGAAACTTATGGGATGCAGCTAAAGCAGTGCTTAAAAGATAATTTATAGCTGAAAATGCCTATATTAAAGAAGAAAAATCTTAATCAGTAACTTAAGCTTCCACCTTAAGACATTGGCAAAAGAAGAGCAAACTAAATAGTAAGCAAGCAGATGAATGGAAGTAATAAACATTAGAGAGGAGGTGAATGAAATAGAGAATAGAAAAACAATAAAAATAAAAACAAAACGAAAGCTGGTCCTTTAACAAGATCAAAAACTGACAAACCTTGGGGCTCCTGGGTGGTTCAGTCAGTTAAGCATCCCAATCTTGATTTCTGCTCAGGTCATGATCTCAGGGTCCTGTGATTGAGCCCCACATTGGGCTCTATGCTCAAGGAGAGTTGGCTTGAGGTTTCTTTCTCCCCCTCCCTTAACCCCCTCCCCTTCTCAAATAAATAAATACATACATACATCTTTTAAAAAACCCTCACAGCTAGTATCCAAAATCTATAAAGAACTTGTCAAACTCAACACCCAAAGAACAAATAATCCAATCAAGAAAGGGGCAGAAGACATGAACAGACATTTCTCCAAAGAAGAAATCCAAATAGCCAACAGACACATGAAAAAATGCTCCACATCACTTGCCATCGGGGAAATACAAATCAAAACCACAATGAGATACTACCTCACACCAGTCAGAATGGCTAAAATTAACAAGTCAGGAAATGACTGATGTTGGTGAGAATGTAGAGAAAGGGGAACCCTCTTACACTGTTGGTGGGAATGCAAGCTGGTGCAGCCACTCTGGAAAACAGTATAGGGGTTCCTCAGAAAGTTGAAAATGGAGCTGCCCTACAACCCAGCAATTGCACTACTAGGTATATACCCCAAAGATACAAATGTAGTGATCTGAAAGGGCACCTGCACCCCAATGTTTATAGCAGCAATGTCCACAATAGCTAAACTATGAAAAGAGTCCAGAAGTCCATCAACAGATGAATGGATAAAGAAGATGTGATATATATATATATGTGATATATATATATGTATATATATATATGTATATATAGATATATAATGGAATACAGCTCAGCCACCAAAAAAAAAAAAACCCCAAAAACAAAAAAGAACTCTTGCCATTTGCAACGACATGGGTAGAACTAGGGGGTATTATGCTCAGTGAAATAAGTCAATCAGAGAAAGAAAATTATTGTATGATCTCACTCATATGTGGAATTTAAGAAACAAAATAGAGGATCATAGGGGAAGGGAGGGAAAAATAAAACAAGATGAAATTAGAAAGGGAGATAAACCATAAGAGACTTTAAATCATAGGAAACAAACAGAGGGTTGCTGGAGGGGAGGGGAAGTGGAGGGGTGGTATAACTGGATGATGGACATTAAGGAGGGCACATGATGTAATGAGCACTGGGTATTATATAAGACTGATGAATCACTAAACTCTATGTTTGAAACCAATAATACACTACATGTTAATTAATTCAATTTAAATAAAAATAATAAAACACAGGCAACACTAAAAGAGAAAAAGGAGAAGGGTTAGTAAGACTGTCTTTGTCCCACTATCCATACTTGGTGGAGTCCCTGGAAGAGCCTTTGGTCAAGGGATTAAGCTCAGAGCTTGACTGACACACTGATGTGGAAACCTTTCCAGAATTCCTCAAAGATTCCTTCAACATCTTGACTTTCTTGTGATTGAAATTGATGAATAGATCTAGGTAGACCAAAGGTTCCACCTTTCACTATAAAACTAAGTTGATGAGAACTTAGTGCTTCACAAACTCTTTGATCCTGGAGGCTCATCATATTCTTAAAAATTAGTGAAGACCCCAAAGAGTCTTAATTGATATGGGCTATATCTATTGATATTGATATTCACCATATGAGAACTGAAACAGAAAAATAAAAATATTCATTACTTCGTCATGAAAGAAAAATAGTAAAGCCATTGAATGTTAACGTGGCTAATGTATTTTTTTTAAGATTTTATTTCTTTATTTGAGAGAGAGAAAGCAAGAGACAGAGCTTCAGAGAGGGAGGGGCAAAGGGAGAGGGAGAAGCAGACCCCCTGCTGCGCAGGGAGCCAGATGCAGGGCTTAAGCTGAAGGCAGACTCTTAACTGACTGAGCCACCTAGGTGCCCCATGGCTAATATATTTTTAATAGAAATAACTATATTTTCCTAAACAAAAAAAAAAACCCAAAAAGCAAAAAGACAAAAACCTGACAAACTTTAGCTGGATAGACCATTTGTCTTTTCAACAAAGGACGTTGGGACAGCTGGATAGCCACATGTGAAAGAATGAAGTTCGAGCCTACATGATACCATATATAAAAACTAATTCAAAGGGGTGCCTGGATGGCTCAGTTGGAAGAGCATGCGACTCTTGACCTCAGGGTTGTGAGGTCAAGCTCCACATTGGGTGTGGAGCCTACTTAAAATAAAAATTTTTAAAACTACTCAAAATGGACCAAAGACCTAAATTTAACACTTAGAAAAACACTTGTAAAACACTTAGAAAAAAATAAAGGTAAGTCTTCTTGACCTCCAATTTGTCAGTTGATTCTTAGCTGTGACACCAAAAGTACAAGCAAAAAAAGAAAAAAAAAAGATAAATTTGGCTTCTTCAAAATCAAAAACCTTTCTGCTTCAAATAACACTATCAATCAATAAAGTTAAAAGATAATCCCCAGAATGAGAGAAAGTATTTGCAAATCATATATTTGATATGGGATTTGTATCTAGAATATATAAAGAATGCTAATCAAGTCAATACTAAAAGACAAATAATCTGATTAAAAATGGGCAAAAGATCTGAGCAGACATTTCTCTAAAAAAGATATACAAATGGCTAAAAAAATATATGTAAAACTCAGTGACATCAGTAATCACTAGGGAAATGTAAAGCAAGATCTCTCACCCACTCTGATGGCTATAATCAAAAAGTCAGGTAATCACAAATGTCGATGAAGATGTTAAGAAATCAGAACATTTATACACTGTTGGTGGGAATGTAAAATGGTGTAATGACTTTGCAAGACAGATTGGCAATTTTCCAAAATGTTAGATAAAGAATTTCCATATGACCTGGCAATTCCATTCCTGGGTGTGTCATTTAAAGCAGGGGTTCAAACAAAAGCTTGCTCACAAGTATTCATAGCCCCACTAATCACAATAGCCAAAAGGTGTAAATAACCTAAAGACTTGTCTATCAACAGATAAGTAGATAAACAAAAGGTGGTATATCCATTGGTAGATCCATACAGTGGAATATTATTCAGCCATATAAAAGAATGGTGCATGCTACAACACACACGGACCTTATAAACATTATTCTAAGTGAAGGAATTCAGACACAAAAAGCCACGTATTATATGATTCCATTTATTGAAATAACCAGCACTTCCAAATCCTTAAAGACAGAAAACAGATTAGTGGTTCCCCAGGGCGGGGAGAGCGAGGGTGAGTAGGGGAACTGAGGAGTAGTTGCTTGCCACAATAATAATTATAAAAAGACAAAACCCATATACCTATCATCCAGTTTAAGAAAAACGTCAAATACGGGGGCGCCTGGGTGGCACAGCGGTTAAGCGTCTGCCTTCGGCTCAGGGCGTGATCCCGGCGTTCTGGGATCGAGCCCCACATCAGGCTCCTCTGCTATGAGCCTGCTTCTTCTCTCCCACTCCCCCTGCTTGTGTTCCCTCTCTCGCTGGCTGTCTCTATCTCTGTCGAATACATAAATAAAAATCTTTAAAAAAAAAAAAGAAAAAAACGTCAAATACGAAGAAGCAAACTGACTTCAACAATAAAAATGGGTTTTTAAATTTTTTTTTAAACAAAAAGAAATTAGAGCCTTTTACTTCATATAGTGCACCCAAATGCCAAAATATACAGTTCAGAGTTCCTTTGGTCACTCGTAGGAAGCCAAGTAAATTTATTGAGCAGTGAAGTGACACAATCAGAACTGTGCTTTAGGAAATCCATCTGGCATCCCACGGTTGATTGGTGGGGGATGGACTGGAGACACAGACTTGTTGTAATGGTCAGAGACTCTTGAGGCTCTAAGGTGAGCCTGGTAGGAATAGAAAGAAACATATGAATGCCTGTTTTTGCCCTTTTGTCTTCTTTTGTATCTACTGCACTTACCACCCAATTTCTGGTGTAGCAGGAGTTAGCAGACCAGACAAATATCCTTCTAGGTATAGGCAAACCTACAGCTTCTCCAAGGAAAACATCAGACCAGGAAATAGACAGTCTGAAATGACTTTATTGTTAAGCAACGAGTTGACAATGTTTGCTTTCTTCATCTGTCTCCAACGGGCCGAGATAAGCAACAGCTATTATTTACTGATCTTTGCTAAGTGAATTACACATATTTGTGGATTTGCTCATTTAATTCTTTTTTACAGCCCTGGGAAGTGAGTACTATTTTGTCCATCTTATGGATGAGGGAATAGGGGTTCAGAGAGAATAAGAAGCTTGCCCTTTAGGGTAAGGAAACTTGGACTTCACACTTGACTCCAAAGTCTGTGCTCTTAAGAAGGAAAAAGGCAGGGGGTGGGGAGCTAAAATTGAGAAGTATGGTGTTTTTGTTGCTCTAATTATGTCTCTTCCATCTTCCATCTTAGTTTATCGTATTTCAGAAGAATCAGGGTATATTTATTCACTTTCTGGAAGTTCAAACTTTTTTTTTTATTAGTCCTTTGAGGACTCACAAAAAAAGAGTTTATATACATCTCTTCTAAGAATGTAAAGCTATTGCCTTACAGTGTGAGGATAAAGAGCCACAAGGTCACACTCCTGAGGTTGGGTGTGAAGGTCTCAACCAAAGATTTGGGCTTTTACTGTGCTGAGTACCAGAGCAGAGGTGGGAACTGAAACAGGAAACCAAAAACTAGAGAGTCAGGAGGGGAAACTGCAGGTATTTGGCTGGGAGCCACTCGGTCGTTTTCTTGAGAATTCATTTCAAGGCCCTCCTAGAAGGAAAAGAAAAAGTTGACCTCTGCACCCCAGAGGCAGACAAGCCTAGGCACTAAAGCTGAAGATGAATGAGCCTTATCTTAATAGAAGATTATCTCACTTCATGTTACTCTTTTTGTGCATTCGCCTCTTGTTATCCCCTCAGCCATTGGTGAAGTCTTATTTAAATGTTTCAACCTGATTTAACTAGGCCGCAGGGAGTTAAGAGTTCTGTCCCCTTTAGACCAGAGGCTAAAAGGGAGGAGTAGGTCCCCTTGAGGCCAGCTTGGTGGTAGTAGCATTGTGAGCTCCCAAAGGGAAGGTAAAACTCAGGACGTCACCGTTGGGGGTTAAGCAGCCTAGCCACTTCTCACCGTTGTCTATGGGATAGTCTCCTTCCCTCTCCCACCTGTTAAGGAGGAGCAGAGGTATGATTTGTATTAAGGGAGTCAGAACATTCTTTATCCATTTAGCTTAGGAAAATGTTTTTCAAAGTTCAGGTCGGACCCATTAGTAGGTCATGAAATCAATTACTGGGTGTCAATCAGCACTTATTTTTAAATGAAATGGAAAAAACCTATCATGTACTTGGAAGGCTTAACTATTGTTTCATGTGTTATTGTTTCAATTTAGAAAATATGAAGTGTGTGTGTGTGTGTGTGTGTGTGTGTGTCCATGTAAAATGTAGATCTCACTGTGGGTTATGATCAGAAAAGGTTAAAAGCCACTGCAACAAGTATACATCTAACAAAATCCATTAATCAATGGGTAAAAATGGGGTCCTTCCAATTCACTGTATTTTTCTTTTACTTTAGAACTTGTACACGCAAAGATGTTTCCCTTTAACACATGTAAAAAAATACTCCCCTTAAAAAATTCTTCTGGGTGCTTTCATTCAGGAATTAGGCACTGTTTAGTAGTTCCCAGCTCTGTCAACACCTTTGTTTGGTGTGCCAGGAATGAAGATACAAATGAGTTCAGGTGCCTGGAAATCATGATCTTTGGTGGGACTTGAACTTCTTTAACCTCTTTACTTCTTTTAAGAGTGAAAGGTTTAGGCCTTCCCCTGTTGCATCTGCGGCACGATTCACCCAGGCCTGCTGCTGGACCGGGACAGTGTGACTCTTCACCTGAAAGACTGCCATTTGTAATCTCAGAGACAATGAACTACTCCTCATAACCCCTCACTGCCTGGTCCCTGTAGTCTTTATTGTGATACTAGATAAGCTCAAGTGACACTGTATAATTTTACTGTCTGTCTTTCTGGAATCAAGAGAAGGTCACAATGCTCCTCTCATACCCCTGCTGCCTTGAGTTCAATAGTATGTATTTATAGCATTAATTCTGAACCTTAATCATCCTGAATTAAATGTGACTAAACTGTTTCCTATGGGTATGCCATAGTTCATGTGAATCTATTTATCTCCTAGACATTTTTCATCATTTTATATGTTGTTTTACAAGCCAGGTAATCAAATATCCATTTCCTTACATGTTTTCAAAGGACAGTAGCACCTCAGTTATAGCTTCATGGCTCGGCGGGGAGAAAAAGAGCTCTTTACTGAAACAGATGAGCAAAAAGATTAACTGATACCTCTTTAGTTATACCATTCAAAAATTTTAACTTATAATAACATGTAGACAATTTAAGGAGAAACTAAGGAAATCCCAACAAAAGCAAAAATCTGTATAAATAGATAGTATAAATAATTGACTCTGAAACTTAATCCACCCCAGATGACTAGTCTACACCAGTCATAGTTTATTCTATTGCCTTACTGAGAATTCATTCCAAATTCTCAGCTGACCGACTGTGCCAGTGTTCATGGAAATACTTCCCCCTAAGAGTGGTCTTCTTTTCTTTGGATGTTGGCATGTGTAGGTTGTGATGCCAAGAATTTCTGATACCATCTCTCTGTTGCCTGAGGATGAAGCCGATACCTAAAAGGTGAAGCTCTTACCTGACAGATGATGAAGTAAAGAGATGGAAGAACCCTGGGTCTTTTCCAACATTGTTATGCAACTGCATCTATCTCTGACCCTACCTATGAATTCCCTTGTGATTTGACATGATACATTTCCTTATTGTTTGGGTATCAGTCACAGGATGAATGGGGTTTAGCCATTATTTATAGTCAAAGCATTTCAACCGATCTACTGAATGTTAGTGCCACTTGGTAACATTGATTTTCCCTCAGATGCTGGTAAAATGCTTTCTTCAACTTATCCTGTATTTTCCAGTGTAGTTCGAGAATGCTCCGGAGAATATACATGGCTCCAGAATTCTAGAAACTCTCCCAGACACCCATCCCTCAATGTCTTGTCAGGATTCGTTTCTGTCAAAAGCTGCTATTCACTTCCTTTCAGCCAGGCACCCCACTGACTTCCACTGCACACCCAGGCCAGGTTTGAGGATCCTTAACAGGAAGCACAGAAAAGTTCTTTCCTTAATATAAAGCATATGAAAGGTGTTAAAATCCTGCTTTCTGCAGTTGCCTGTATCTGTTGCTTCAACTCTGCTTAAGTTCTGAACTCTTCTAACTAGACGGCTTGGAATGGATTTCTGCCTTCATTTGGCCTTTCTCCCCTGTGTGACTGACACAAGTTAGATTTCCTCCAAGCTTACCTGAAAGAGCTCCCTTGTTATTTAAGCCTCATCTGCTTCCCAAATTCCTATTACATTCCTTCTCTGACTTTTGGTGTCTTCATGTTTATTTAGAGGATGGTAAAATGTATTTACAAGAAGGAAATGAGTAGTCCAAAGTATATTGGAGAAGTATTTTAACAGGAGTCACCACAACAGTGGTTCATAGTGTCTTTATGCCCGTTTTCTTTTTTGAGTTAAGGAGAATTTATAAGCTGTTAATTTTGTATGCTCCACATGAACTGCTGTAAAAGTTGCAGATGTGTATTGAATTTAGTGGTTTTTTTTTTTAACTACCAAAGATTCCAAAGAGAGAAGAGAAATTAGCCAGAAAGGTTTACTTCAAGAGCAACTTTTATTAAAATATCATTAGTAACAGTTCAATATATAAAGTTAATGACTTCTTTAATATAGCCTCTTGTCATTTATAGACATCAGTCCATTAACCTGAGTGATCACCTCTGTTTTCCCTTCAGGTCCACTTAGTCAGGTTTAGGGGTAAGCCCAGAGTTTTCTTTGGCTTGCACTTATAAAATAACGTCTTGCAATCTGCTTTATGTGCATTTGCACATATGAAAAGACGTCTACATATATCACAGACCCTCTACTCTTATATATTTACTGTGTGAAATTTGGTTTCCTACTCATCAAGATATTTTTTGTTTTAAGTATCAGTTAGGCTCTCATGTTCTTCTTGTAATACACTCCTGAATTACTTTCCTACCTGCTATAAAATTCTATGAAACTATTCATTATGTGTTAGGAAAACATTATTCTGGAATTAGATCTTGAAAGGCTTTTTTAAAAAGCAATTTATCATCAAAATTAAAAAAGTTTTTTCTAAGAATAGTATCAAGAAAGTAAAAAGACAACCGAAAGAATGGGAGAAAATATTTGCAAATCATATATTGATAAGGGACTTATATCCAGAATATATAAAGAATCTGTACACTCAATAATAAAAAGGCAAATAACCCAATTAAAAATGGGCAAAGGATTCAAATAAACATTTCTCCAAAGAAAATATACAGGTTTCCCAGGCTATCTGAAAGGAAAGCGTTCCTATGAAATCGTCAGTAAGGCAAAACATCATAAAACAAAGAAGCAATTACCATTAATTTATATGGAAAAATTTTTTTAAAGATTTTAAATAGGGGTGGTTGGCTGGTTCAAGGGGGGGGTGCTCTTGATCTTGGAGTTGTGAGTTCAGCTGGGGTCATGGGGTCCTGGGATCAAGCCTGGTATCAGGATCCACACTCAGTGGGGAGTTTGCTTGTCCCTCTCCCTCTGCCCCCCCGCTTGCCCCCCCCCAAGTAAATAAATACAATCTTAAAAAAAAGAAAAAAGAAAAGGAAGAGACACTGGAGCTTCCTTTCTCCATCATATAAAGATACAGTGAGAAGGTGGCCAACTGCAACCTAGGAAGAGGGCCCTCACCAAGAATCAAATCTAGCAGACATCTTGATCTTGGACTTCACAGCCTCCAGAAATATAAGACATAAATGTCTGTTGTTTAAGTCACCAAATCTATGGCATTTTGTATAGCACCCCAAGCTGACTAAGGCAGATCATAAAAAGTAATGAAGTACTGATGCATGCTACACAGGGATAAAGCTTGAAAACATTATATTCGGGAAAAGAAGCCAGACACAAAAGTCCACATGTATGATTTTATTTATTTATTTATTTATTTTAAAAAGATTTTATTTATTTGGGAGAGCACAAGCAGGGGGAGCGGCAGAGGGAACCATGATGTGGGACTGAGCAAGGAACCCAATGCGGGGCTTCATTCCAAGACCCTAGGACCATGACCTGAGCTGAAGGCAGTCACCCAACTGACTGAGCCACTCAGGAGCCCTGTCTGATTCTATTTATATGAAATTTCCAGGATAGGCAAATTCATAGAGTTGAAAAATGGATTAATGGTTGCCAGGAGCTGCACGGAGACAAAGGAATAATGAATATGGGGTTTCTTTGGGGGATGAAAATGTTCTAATATTAGATAATGGTGATGGTGATTTACTCTGAATGTACTAAAAATTACTGAATTGCACACTATAAAAGGGTGAATTGTGTGATATGTGAGTTATAACTCAATAAAAAAAGTCATTCAATTTTTTAACCTATTTAGGTCCTATTATTATAAGAAAACTTTAACTTCACAAATATATTCAGAATCAAGGTAAGAAGTATATAGAAAAACATCAGTAGTCAACAATGATTAGTCATATCCAAATTTATATTATACTCTGTCAAATATTTTCCCCATGATTTACAAAAACATTTGTTTCCCCTGAAGTACCACTCTCTGCACTGAAATAACAACTACCTCTAGAGACCTCTTAAAATGTCTTTGACGAGGTAAAGGGTACAATTAAAGTAATAGCCCATCTATTGCCACTGACTCAGGGTAAAGTCAAAATTAGTACTCATATTTATCTGCTCTAGCCAATTTGTTTCCAAACCATTTCAAGTGTAAGTTATCATTCAGAGAATGCAATCTCTGTCTCTTTTTTAAAGTAGAACTTTATATATGATATACATATATCATATATACATAAAAATATATCACATATCATATACATACATATATGCATATATAAGATACATACATATGTCTGTACATATATGTATGTGTATGTATATATGTTATATGATACATGATATATATTTTTAAGTGATCTCTACCCTCAATACAGGGCTGAAACTCATGACCTCGAGATCAAGAGTCGCATGTTCTACCGACTGAGCTAGCCAGGCACCCCTTAAGAAGGGAGACACTCTTTTTAAAAATTCTTTTTAAAAAGGGAGACAAGTTTGGAGCTTTAGGCTCCAATTAAATTTTCCATTTATTAAATTTGTCACCACTCTTTAGTAAGTATATATGAAAATCCCATAGATGATGAATCATGGTAGAAGTACAAATGACTCTATGAAATATATTCAACCTAACTAACCAAAAATTAAGGAATTATACAATGAGAAATCATTTTACTCCTTCCAGATTGGGAAAGATTTAAAAGATTGATAATATTCAGTGTGGAAGAGAGTGTTTTGAAATAATCACTCCCATTCTACTGATGATAAGAGAATATAAAGATATGATTGTTTTGGATGGTAATTTGTAATGTCAATTTTAAATACATATGTATATCCTTTGACTCAGCGATTCCATTTCAAAGAATCTATTTTGGAGAAATATTTTTACTAGTGTGTGAAGACATAAGCATAAGAATAGTCACTGCAGATTTATTCATAATAATGAAAATTGGAAACAACCTAATAATCCATAAATCGGGCAACATAATACCATGCAGTAGTCTAAGATTATTCTTTAAGTGAAAAAGAAAGTGGCTTAAATAGTATGTATTGGAAGAATAATGTGATTGCATTTCTGCAAAATTAATATTTATATGATTTTACATAAACTGAGTACATAATAGGTGCTCATTAATATTTAGGTTAGGTTAGAATTAATATGCAGGTTAAAATGTGCATTTAAAATCTATCAAATTACTGCTAGGAGTGCTTATGGTAGACTTTTATTTTCTAAATTATAATTTTTAAATATTTGAATTTCTGGTAAAGATTATATGTTTTATAATCCAAAAAATAATATTTGCCTTTTTTTTTTTTTAAAGATTAGTGTGACTTTAGTGGTGCCTCAGTCGGTTAAACATCCCACACTTTATTTCGGCTTAGGTATCTCAGGTCATGATCTCAGGGTCATGAGATCAGCCCTGCTTTGGGCTTTCTTAGTGCAAAGTCGGCTTGTCCCTCTCCCTCTGCCTCCTCCCTCCCCCACCCTAAAGCATGCTGTGTGCACAAGCACGGGCACTCTCTCTCATAAATAAATAAATAAATAAATAAATAAATAAATAAATAAATAAATAAATAAAATCTTTAAAGATTAGTGACTTTAGGGCAGTGAAAATACACTATATAATATTATAATGATGAATACATGGCATTATACTTTCTTCCAAAAGTTTTGGACAAAACCCTTAGAATGCAAAACCAAGAGTGAATCCAAAGGTAAACTACGGACTTTAGGTTATTATGATCTGTCAATGTACGTTCATCCTTGATTAAACAAAAGAAATGTACCGCTCTGGTGAGTGATGTTGATAATGAGGGAGGCTGTGCATGTGTGAGGGTAGAGGGTTTATGGGAAATATCTGTACCTTCCTTTGAATGGTATTGTAAACCTAAAATTGCTCTAAACAAGTTTTTTAAAAAAAGATGAACGAAAATTCCCAAGTATAGCAGTGAACCAAGACTCAGACACACATTTAATTTTGCCTATGCTTCCCTTCTCTATAATTCCTTCCATTTTAGGTTGAAATATTCAGGGAAGAGGGTGAGAATAATAAGAAATTCATAAAAACAGAAACTTTGAAATCTGAAAGAAACCTTGGTCCAACCACATCCTTTTACAGACCAGTAACCAAGATAAAGAGGAATTGAAGGCTGGTCTAAGATCATACCATACAGACAGTACCATGTACAGAGCCCAGGTCTTTTGAGAACGAATAAAACGGTTCTTCCTGTTGACAGGAGAAAAAACAATTTGAAACCTCTTTTTCTCCCAAGTATCAAAAACCTATACAGTTTTATTTGACTGGATTTCTAAGTCAGATCAGTGATTCTTAACTCGGAATGCACTTTCTTAATTTACAGTATATAACTTATGATGCCACTAAAAACAGCCATTCAAAAGATATTTATTTCATATTTTGCAAACAATACAACACAGCTACAACATTTTTAACACAGCTATAACATTTAGAGATGTCATTTTGTTCATATTTTTGTTATCTTTTCTCCATAAAAGGAAAAAGAATTATTTAGAAACCAAAGTAGACAAGATTTATAACACTAAACACGTTTTTTTATATTGTAGATTTTTAAAATATAATGGATTTTGTGCCTCTTTGCCTAAAAATTATTCATTATGTTATTTTAATTTCTATTTATAGACTAAAGTTTTTTAAGAAAGCAAACAAGTAGAGGATTAATCTCTCAAGTAGAGACCATATCTAATATTAATTTTATTTCAGCTAGGTTAGGAAAAGAAGATTTTTTTAATACAAAAAACAGTGACTTTAAGTAACTCAAAGAAATACAAAGACATTAACTGCTGTTTAGTTTCTGCAAGGGTTAGGTACTCAGAGATTGAAAGGGCCGATAGAGACCAACACAGATATAATAGTTTATTTATAATTATCTTTAATTAATTTAATGAAGAATGTTTATCAAGTTTTATAAGAGATCTTGAAGGCTTAATAAGATATTGTGTTTACTCATAAGGCTACTTTAATCCTCCTCTCACAGGAATTACTTAAAGTAAATTGGTAAACATCTGAAACTGTTTTAGCAGACTCTCTATTCTCTCAATAGGGGTTTAAATTATAAGATGTAGGAGGTAATTTTTTTAAAAATGCACTAACAACAAATGAAATAAAATGTCAGAGATAATACTCGCCTTTAGATTCAAAGAACTAAGTGCAAAATCAATTGCTTTATAAAACAAATAGAATCTTTTTGTGTTTTTATTAACCAGAAGCTCAACATGAACCATTGGCATAAAACTATTACGTAATCTTCAGCTGCATTTATAGAAAGGTGATATTCACAACTGAAGTAGGCAGCCTCTAAGATAGCCTCCAATGCCTCTTGCCTCCTGATGTTCAATGTCTAGGTATAACCCTGCAAGCTGGACCTGGCAGAAGTGATGGGATATTCCTTCTGAAATTATATTATAAGGACACTGGTTTTGCTCTCTCTCTCTCTCTCTTGCTCCCTCCTTCCCTCTCTGGGCTCACTTGCTATAGAGTGAGCAAGCTGTCATGATGCACCATGATGTAACTAGTCTTACAGAAGAGACTCACATGGTATGATGAGAAATTAAGGCCCTCAAGTCAAGGGCCCATGAAAAAGTTCAGCCTGCTAGCAACCACGTGAGTGAGTTTAAAAGAGATCTTTCAGCCCCAGTTAAGTCTTGAGATGACTACAGCCCTGGTCAATGACCTAACTGCAACCTGATGAGAAATTCAAATCAGATTCACTTTGCCAAATCCTTTCCAAATTCTTGACTCACAGAATTATGAGTTAATAAAATGTTTATTGCTGTTTTAAGTTGTCAAATTTGGGGATAATTTGTTACACTGGTATAGATAATTAATACAAGGAAAATGGAGGACTAGAACATGGAACGCAGTACCCAGACCACATCTAGAACATTTATTTCCCCCAGTTCTGAGGACTGTCTTTAAGCATGTTAACAATCTGGAATGTATCAGGGAAGTGCAGTAAGGACTGTGAAGGAGCTAGAAACCATGTCACAAAAGGAATCCTTGAATGAACTCAAGACATTAGGGAGGAATATGATAGCTACACTCAGGCATCAGAAGATCCTATGAAAGACCTACTAGAAACATGGAACTTAAGAGCTATAAGAGATATTCAATGGTCCAGTCCCTCATTTTATAAATCAGAAAGGTGAGACTCACGGTGCCTGGGCGATGCAGTTAGTTGAGCATCCAACTCTTGGTTTTGGCTCAGGTTGTGTTCTTGGGGTGATGAGATGAGCCCCGAGTTGAGCCCTGCATCGGGCTCCATGCTTAGTGTGGAGTCTGCTTAAGATTCTCTTTCCCTCTTCCTCTGCCCCTCCCCCCTGCACTCTCTCTCTCAAATAAATAAATATTAAAAAAAAAAGGTGAGACTCAAAGTAGTTATGATTCTGACAGTGTCACATGGCTAGTTACTGGTTGACCTGATAATGTAACTTTGGATGTCTGAATCAAAGGCAGTTGCACTTTTGTAGTTTCAGGGATTTATGGATAAAAGCTATAAAAAGGCCAACTTTAATTCTTTGTGAAGAAAACCTTTCTAGCAACTGGAGCCCTTTAAGAATGTGATGACTGCTATGTGGTGTAGTGGGCTCCCTTAGACTGTGTGTGGTTAAAATTAACGACCTGGGTATCTGCTTAATTAGATATTGAGTTGAATCAGATTACTTCCAAGTTTCCAACCAAGTCTAATATGTGCTTCCATATTAATTTTAAGGTTTAAAAGACTATAAACAGACAAGTATTTACTATGGCAGTAAAAACAGAATTATAGAATCTTAAAAGCAAAACTTACCTCATAGAAATAAGCAATACATTTCCATGAGCGAATACCAGAATAATGAAAAGCACAGCATAGTGAACATAGCCAATCATATTGTCATAACATCGTATGGTGACAAATCGTAACTACACTTACTGCGGTGAGCATTTCATAATGTATATAGTTCTCAAGTCACTATGCTGTATACCTGAAACTAATATAATATTGTATGTCAACTGGATTTCAATTAGAAAAAAAAGAATACCAGAATAAAATGCAGGCACAGAAATCATTGCCAAAATAAGAGTAAAGCTGTGAAAACAAAGAATTTTATCTTTCAAGACACAAAAGCATGCCTTTTTAGATTTGGATTATTTGTAGAAATGGAAAGGGCCACTACAGTGAAATATACCTTAGGAGGTGGAGCGGAGAACATATCCTTGTCCTCTTTACATCATAATGAACAGGTTTAGGACATACTAGCGTAGGATGGTGGGTAATCATTGTGGAACTTCCATGTATAATTTCTCTAAAGATAATTAAAAATCAGGAGATGGGTAGGCTAAGAGATAATTCCTACAATTAAAGTGCTGTATAGACAGCACCAGCCTGTGTCACCAGCACTTGAACACCCACCATAAGAAAAGGACCTAAGCAGTTCAACTAGAACAAGGATGGTAAGTTACACTTAACAGTTATATAAGAAGTGCTGTTTTAGGGGCGTCTGGGTAGCGCAGTCGTTAAGCGTCTGCCTTTGGCTCAGGGCGTGGTCCCAGCGTTCTGGGATAGAGCCTCGCATCAGGCTCCCCCGCTGGGAGCCTGCTTCTTCCTCTCCCACTCACCCTGCTTGTGTTCACTGTCTCGCTGGCTGTCTCTATGTCAAATAAATAAATAAAATCTTTAAAAAAAAAAGAAGTGCTGTTTTAAACAACAATCATGAATGTTTTTTTCATTTATCAGATCCTCAGAAATAAAAAAGTTACACTCTGATTCAACTGGCTTATTAGTTATAAATATCTCTCACCCATAAAATACTTTGATAAGTAGTAAAACATTATTTAGAAATAAATTCAGAACATTTATCAACCCAGAGTCTTATACTCATGATAGAATGTGGCCTTCCCCATCTAATTAATGGCAACTGAATTCTTCCAATAGTCTGCTTTAGACTTATCCTCATGTCCTTTCTTTTTGTCATATTCCTCATCTGAAACGTATCAGCTCTATCTTCAAAATATATTCAGAATCTGACCACTTTTTTTTAAAGACTTTATTTATTTATTTGTCAGAGAGAGAGTACAAGCAGGGGGAACAGCAGGCAGAAGGCTCCCCATCGCCAAGCAAGGAGCCTGATGCAGGACTCGATCCCAGGACCTCAGGATCATGACCTGAGCTGAAGGAGGACACTCGACCAACAGAGCCACCCAGGCGTCCCAGAATCAGATCACATCTTACCACTTACACTGCTACTCTCCCGGTCAAAGCTGTTACCATCCCTTGTCTGGAGTCTTCTAACTGGCCTTTGCACTTTGGCTTTTGCCCCACCTTCAACCTATTGTCAATCCAGCAGCCAGAGCAGCTCTTTAAAAATATACGCCAGCCATGTCTCTCTTCTGCTCAAGACCTACGATGGCTTTCCATTGCATTCCTCACAATGGCCTGCAAGGCCACCCATGATCTAGCCCCTTAATTTTGTGATCTCACCTGCAACAATCTTCATTCATTTCACTGTGGTCACATTGGCCTTATTTTTCCACAAACATACCAGGCAAACTCCCATGTCAAGACTTTTGCACTTGCTCTTCTCTCTGTCTAAAATGCCTTGTCCCAGATAGCTTCAGGTCTCACGTCTTTACCGCCTTAACTCTTCGCCCATACCACTTTCTCAGTGAGGCCTCCCTTTACTACCCTATTTAAAATCACAACTGTCATGACATACACATTTCTGGCCTACTATATTTTCCTCCACATTTCTTCTTTCCTTTTTACATGCTATATAATGTACCTATATATTTTTAAAATCATCTTTCCCCTCATTAGGATGTAAGGTCTATGAAATCAGGGATTTTTGTCTGTTTTATACATACATGGATGTGTCAAAAGCAGTTACTTCAGTGCTTGGCACATACAGGTACTCAATAAAATTGTAATTAGTTAATTAGCAAGGTTTCACTTTTTATAGTAAAGACTTTTTTTTTTTTTAATATTTTATTTATTTATTTGACAGAGAGACAGCCAGCGAGAGAGGGAACACAGCAGGGGAGTAGGAGAGGAAGAAGCAGGCTCCCAGCGGAGGAGCCTGATGTGGGACTCGATTCTGGAACGCCAGGATCACGACCTGAGCCCAAGGCAGATTCTTAACGACTGCGCCACCCAGGCGCCCCTATAGTAAAGACTTTTATACAGAAAGCACTTGTGCTATTGATAACTAGAGCAAATGACTTATTTTTAGTTTTAGATTGACACTTGCTTTGCAATTGCAGCACATATTAGAAAAAGTAGATATAATTAGCATTTTTCAGGTATAAGGTGAATTGCAGTTTCAGTGAGTGATGAATCAGACAACCCCTGGGCATAGGTAGAAGTACATATTTGCCTGAGGCAGTGTGTCCAGAGGAAAATTAAAATTTTCTTAACTATAGCTTATATTTAGTCAAGCTAGAAAAATATTTGTGTTTTATGAACCTTTATAACATTGCTTTGCCTCACCTTAGCAATGATTCAGGGATTAAAAATAAAACAAACCAAAATGCAAAACAGGACATCAAAATATTACTGTATTTCAGGGTGCCTGGGTGGCTCAGTCAGTTGAATGGCCAGCTCTTGATTTCTGCTCAGGTCATGATCTCAGGGTTCTGGGATCAAGTCCTGAGTCAGGCTCTGTACTCAGCTTGGAATCTGCTTGGGTAGTCTCTCTCTCCTTCTTCCCCTGCTCATGCTCTCTCTCTCTTAAAATAAATAAATCTTTTTTAAAGAAATCACTATTTCATCAACTAGTCTCAAAGTAAAAGGTAAGCAGATTTACTTAAGACTGCTACAATTGAGGGGCGCCTGGGTAGCTCTGTCAGTTAAGCATCCGATTCCTGATTCAGCTCAGGTCATGATCTCAGGGTTGTGAGATCCAACCGCTCAAGGGGCTCTCTCTCCCCCCTCTCTCTCTGTCCCCCTCTTCACAATCTGGAAATCAAGAGCTGCACGCTCCCCCAACTGAGCCAGCATGCCCCTATACTTCAGTGTTTATTTTTATCTTTTTTAAGATTTTATTTTTAAGTAATTTCTACACTCAACACGGGGCTTGAATTCACAACCCCTAGATCAAAAGTTGCATGCTCTACTATACTTCAGTGTTTTAGAAAGTAAATAATACTTGAGATTGGTAAATTAGTGACAACACTAGATCTTCTGATTTTTAATATACTTTTAATAAATTACCTAAGTAAGTGATGTTACTAATATATCTGATGTTTATTTGAATAGCTTATGGAATACCTTATAGAACTATGAATTCTATATTCATATAGAGCAAATATTTTTAATTTATATATGTATATTTAAAACTTTTTAAAAGATTTTATTTATTTGAGAGAGAGACAGAGAGAGCATGAGCAGAGGGAGGGGCAGAGAGAGAGGGAGAAGGACAAGCAGACTTCCCACTGATCATGGAGCTCAAGGTGGGTCTCGATCTCAAGACCCTGGGATCATGACCCAACCAGAAACCAAGAGTCAGGCACTCAACCGACTGCACCACCTAGGCGTCCCTAATTGTATATATTTAGAGTATAACCAAGTGTATTGCCAGTCAGGGGAAAAGAAAACTTACATAATGCAAAAATATGTTTCATTATGCTTATTTGAGAGGAAATTGCTTTCTTTTTTGTACATAGCAGCAGTATTATATCACATGGTTTCCTTTTTTTTTCTTAAGACTTTATTTATTGGACAGAGAGAGAGACTGAGAGAGAGAGAGAGAGAGAGCACAAGGAAGGGGAGCGGCAGACAGAGGGAGAAGCAGGCTCCTGGAGGAACAAGGAGCCTGATGCGGGGCTCCATCCCAGGACTCTGGGATCATGACCTGAGCCAAAGGCAGACACTTAACCAACTGAGCCAGCCAGGTGCCCCTCATTTGATTTCCTTTTGATTGGAATGTTATATGAGTATAGGACATATGAGGTTTTTTTGGTTTTTGTTTTGTTTTTGTTTTGTCTAAATGTTTTTATTTGAATCAGTTGTACTAGGGGAGACTAAGTTTTATAAACACTTTAAATTTGGTTAATATCTGAAATCAAAGTTGGTGTAAAATAGGAGCATCTTTTCATAAAATGCAGTTAAATACTTTAATAAAATGTCTAATTTTTTTGTTTTTTTAGATGTTTTATTGTAAAATTATCATTTAAATGGAACAACATATAAGCCACATATGCACATATGCATAGTTTTAAATAATCATGATGAATCCATATACCCACTACCTGGATGAAGAAATGGCATTACTGTGTGCTCCTTCCCATAACATCTTCCTCTTTCTCCCCAGAGGCAACTATTATTTTGATTTTGTGTCCATTATTCCTTTGCTTTGTCCGACCATCTGTGTATATATATCACTAAAGAATATACTATTTAGTTTTGAAAACTGTAATAGCAATCACAAACCTAGTTGTATAAGGAAAAGGCAATATTATCATCATTTGTTGAAGGCTATCAGGAGAAAATAAACTGAATGTAGTCTCTGGGTCATAGTGTGGTTTCAACTCCTCTGAGAGTTTACAAGAAATGTCCTCTTTCTGCAGGGACTCCTGGGATACAGAACTTATTAGGATCCACCCATCTGATACGGATGTAGCGTGGAGCAGATACTGGTCACACAGCTGAAGCTTGATCAGAGAGCGCTGCTCTGTAGTTTCTACTTTTAACTCCTATGGCCTCCCTCTAGGTCTTAGCACTAAGTCAAGCCCAAATGCTTTTGAGGTGAAATGATGGTCCTCAGATGAAAAGGAGAGCAGAAACATCATCAACACATGGTCAAGACAAGCCAAACCCAGGAAAGAACATGGGTCAGGCTCACCCAAGTACTCTATCATCAAACTAAAAGGGGGTATAATGGCAGAGGACTTTGATGAGGACAGTGTTGATCATGTCTGATTCTTTAGTGATACTTCCCCACCTGACCTGGTTACTCCCATGTGTGGGGCATGGTTGTCATTGGAGATTCCCTCTCCCTCGTGTACACTCTGTATTTCATGTCTTCCTCTTTCTGGTTTATTCTCTCATATTGATGAAGCACATCCTCTAGTAGCTTCTTAAGAAAAGATACATGAGAAATAAATTGAGAACTTGAATGTCTGAAAATATTTTTGTTTAATCCTCATTCTCGATTGAGAGTTTCTGAGGACAGGATTATGGTTGGAGATTATTTTGTTCAGGATTTTGAATGTATTTCTCTTGCTTTTTGAAAGCCTATTATCTTGCTTCCAGTCTATTGTAGGGAAGTCCAAATCTGTTATGTTTCTTTATCCTTTGTGTGTAACCTGTTTACTTTTGCTCCTGAAAGCTGGTGGAATCATTTCTCTGCCCCGGTTTCCTGAAATTTCACAATGGGTTACTTGTTACGAATCTGTCTACATCTGCCTTCCTTGACACTTGGTGGGTTTTCTAAATCTGGAAACCAAGACTTTAAACTCTTGAATTATTTTGATGATTTCCTTTGTTCTACTTTTTCTTTTTCTTCAGTTTTCTTATCTTTTTCTCCTATTTCCCATATCTGTTTTTTCTGCTCTACTTCCAGAAGTGCTTTCTTCAACTTTATCTTTTAATCCATCTTTTAGGGTTTTTGTGCTTTTGGTTTTTTTCTATCAAGCTTTTTTTTTTTTTTAAAGATTTAATTTATTTATTTGTCGGAGAGAGAGAACACAAGCAGGGGGAGCAGCAGGCAGAGGGAGAAGCAAGGAGCTTCTTGAGTCCTTGCTGAGCAAAGAGCCCGATGCAGGACTCAATCCCAGGACCCTGGGATCATAACCTGAGCCGAAGACAGATGCTTCACTGACTGAGCCATCCAGGCATCCCTCTATCAAGCTTTTAATTCCCAATGACTCATTTTTATTCTCTGAGCTGTCCTATTCTTGTTTCATGGATGCTGTATGCTTTTTAAAAAATAACTCTGAAGATATTAATGACTTTTTTCCTTTTAAAGTTTGCTTCTCCCTTATTGCTTTTTTTCTTTTTTAAAAAGATTTTATTTATTTATTTGGGGGGGGAGGGGGCAGAAGGGGAGGGAGAGAGAATCTGGAGCAGACTCTGCACTGAGCGAGGAGCCCAACATGGGGCTCAATTCCACAACCCATGAGATCATGACCTGAGCCGAAATCAAGAGTCAGATATTCAACCGACTGAGCCACCCAGGTGCCCCCCCTTTCCATTTGTATTTGTACACCATATCTTTCACATTAGAAACTTCCCTCAATGACTGGTAATCCTTCACTACATGACCCCATGATTAAGCATGAGGGACTAAAAAGCTCATTGGATGTGCTGAATATGGGGCTTAGGGACTACACTTTACTATCGGGTGACTTGGGTGGGCAAAGTTAACCCTTGGGTTAGATTCACCAGGAAAGTTATGTCCAATATCCTGCTAAGGAGGTAAGTGCCTCGTTGCTAACATTCTGGACACTAAGTAAGGGAGGGGTTGGCGTTGTTCTCTGCAATGAGCAATCAGTATGAATATTTGGTAAGTCCATCTGTTTGGGTACAAGACCTATCCCTTCAACTTCACCAGGCACTTTCATAGTCTAGAGATGTTAAGTTTTACTTTTTTCAGAGAATAAATGTCTGATCTATCCCACACTTGAAAAAGAGCAATTGCTCCTTCATTGAAAAGGGGAGATCAAACTGCTTTTACTCTAGTCTTCCTAACTGCAAGTCCCAGAAGTTCCTGTTGCCACCACTTCCCATGTCTTTTGAAGATCCTGTAGAATAAATTGAGGTTTTCAATTTCCCTACTGATGTCTTGGGAGTCAGGTTGCTTGGATCTAAGTCAATTACCATGGCCTCTTATGTTTTCAGCTTCCAAAATTTTGATACTGCTTTTTTTCCTGTACTTCCTTAGTTTTGGTGGTATTTGGGAAGGAAGGAATGCCTCTGTTTGACCTGCCATCCTAACTCAGAAATTTAGGAAATGGTTTCTTCCTTTTTTTTTTTTTAAGTTTATTCATTTATTCTTTAATAATCTCTACACCCTTCATGGGGCTCGAACTCACAACCCCAAGATCAAGAGTTGCATTCTCCTCCAACTGAGCCAGCAGGTGCCCCAGAAAATGTTTTCTTAATTCACTTAATCTCATTTAGCTATAAGATTATAGTATACTTTATTTATTTATTTTAGAGAGCAAGAAAACATGCAAGTGGCTGGGGAGGGGGGAGGAGGTGCAGAGGGAGAGAGAGAGAGAGAGAGAGAGAGAGAGACTCTTAAGCAGGCTCCATGCCCAGCCCCATGCAGGGCCCAATCTCAAAACCCTGAGATCATGACCTGAACCCAAACCAAGAGTTGGACACTTAACCAACTAAGCCACCCAGGTGTCCCTAGATTATAGTATATTTTATATTTGAACTAAATCTTTGCCTCTTTTGTGCTGTAGAGGGAAGTGTGGGAAGTTTAGAGATTTGTCTTTTAGAATCATCACTTAGCAAGACACGTGTGAGGTTTAACTGATACTGTTTGCTAAATTTCTTTACCTATTTCCCAACTCAAAGTCACTCTTTATTGATCGGAATCATCTTTGTAAAAAAAGATGGTGAAGTGTTAATTCCTGGCTATACTGGGTCCCTACTATGTATATTAAGAGGTGACGCTTCTTCTCTAGCAGTTTTTTTCTCCATTACCTGTTATATATATCACTTCTTTGTGGCCACAGTGTCCTCTAGATGACATGAGCAGTAATGAATTCACGGTAAAACTAACAGAGTGACTTACAGTTAAAATGTTTGTGTGCTAAGAAAACCTTTAATGATTAATCCCATTGTTGACTTTTTAGGTGTGGTAGAACACTGATGGGGAAATGATTTTGGTCCCATTATATCACACCATTTATGTGTAGGCTCAGGATATATTCAGTCTCACTGAAACATTCCTATTTGTCAATGTATCCCTAGATTTCACAAGGAAGAACTGAAATTGTTTTTCTTTTTATAGCTTATCCCTATCTTTGTATAAATTACTTAAAAAACATTAGTAAATTTACTTTTATTGCATAACATATAAAGAAATAGTACTAAATGCTTTTGTCATCCCTTACTGCATGAAAATTCATTATTTTTTTAAAAATGAAAGTGACTAATTTTACAAAGCTGGGGCTTTTGTGATCTGTGAGAAACAGTAACTGAAATGCTTATTTAAACTGTACATTAGAGGCAAAGACAAATGCCTCTGCAAGGTGGCTTCTAAATGTACATGGAGTACATAGTTATTAGTGACTATCTAAGCAAGTTCAGTTCCAATGAAGCTAATGAGAGAAAAGGGCAAGGAGCTGTAAAGTAGAAATTTGCACATTTCACATTTGGATTTTATGTGTCTATTTCTGGATCAGTCAGGAAGGGAAGCATTTTGAGATAGGACACTTTTTATACTTAATACATTCTAGACACAGAAAAAAGAAGTACCCTTCTTTCTTTGACCTAATGCTACCATAAAATTTCAACCCTCTCAAAAACAAGTCTTACAGGGCGCCTGGGTGGCTCAGTCGTTAAGCATCTGCCTTCGGCTCAGGGCATGATCCCGGTGCTCTGGGATCGAGCCCCCCATCGGGCTCCTCCCCTGGGAGCCTGCTTCTTCCTCTCCCACTCCCCCTGCTTGTGTTCCCTCTCTCGCTGGCTGTCTCTCTCTCTGTCAAATAACTAAATAAATAAATAATCTTAAAAAAAATCTTACTCTTCAGTTTAACATAATAAAAGTTTTAATTAAGTCTTTCTCCTGATTATTTTAGCCTTGATTTTTTTTTCATTCTGTGAGATAAAGTATTAGTCTGAAAAAACTAAGAAATTACATATTATTATTTTTACTTTATTTGAATCTAAGGAAAAATATGATTATATAAAAGTACACTTAACCTGTGTGTACCAGTTGAATGTGTGCTAATGATCAATAGCCAAAGCAAAACATAGATATCTCTCCTCATAGTTTATAAGTAAAAATTTCCTGTAATAACTGAGGAGACTGATGTTCAAGTTATTCCAAAGAATAGAAATGTTGAAAGCTGGAGTTACTAGTTACCTATAAAATTGGTCTTATTTATACTTTTGTACCATATTTTGCAGTTCAAAGGCATTTATAGAATTATCTCAATAAAAGAAGGTGTCAAACACAAATTAAAGTTAGACAAGCAGTCGATTAATAAATACTTCTAGTTTTTATGAGCGAGGCACTCTTCTAGGAGCTGGGAATTAGGTGGGATTAAATGAAGGCCAGGATATCCAGGAAATTTCTTTTTGGTGAGAGAAGGCAGAATTCTTAGGATTCCTCCTCTTACTAATCAGGAGACCCTCTACTGAAAACCTACTAATACCAGGCCCAGTCTGTGCCCTGGGGGTGTCAAGATTCAAAACATAGTCCTTGCCTTTAGTTTGCTCAATTCCTTATGATCAAGTTAGAAACAGAGCGGTAGTCTAAGAGTTGTAACTGACAACCTTTGAAAATCTCCAGATCCACTAATTCTACTCTAATTTGTGATTTCATCACATTATTCATCTGTAAAATGGGGATAATATGACTTCCTTTATACCTTTGTTGTGCACATTAAATAACATCATGTAGCAGCATGGACTCTGGGCAGTCAGGCTCCTGACTGCTCAGCGACTCCATGTCAGCAATAGCAATCCTATTTCATGCCTCAGCACACTGACAAATTACTACATGTCCGAGAGTTTCAGGGCCACTTGTGATATTTAAAACCTCAAATGTTAAATTGTGGGATGCCAGGTCCATGTGGTAAGTACTATGTTTGGAGTAAAAACAGGTTGTCATGAAGATATACAGAAAGGACACCTGAGTGGGAAAGGGAATCCTGAGGTGAGGTCTGAAGGAGTTAGTCTGATGATGTAGAAAAGAGCTGGTATTTAAAGCAGAAGAGATTGGGGAGGTAGGCGGAGGCCAAAGAAGGGAGCCTGGTGTTTTAGAGGAGTCCTAGGTATTGCAGTATAACTGGAGCCTGAGCGGGGATTTTAAGCCTTTTTTGTGTCACAGCCCACTTTGCCCATTTGGTAAAGGCAATGGACCCTTCTCAGAGTAAAGTTTTTAAATGTATAAAGTTGGAAACTATTATATTTCAGTGCAGTTTTCCCAATATTTAAGATATCAATGCAATACATGTATTTCTTCTCTTCTCCTTCTTCTTTTCTTTCTTTCTTTCTTTCTTTCTTTCTTTCTTTCTTTCTTTCTTTCTTTCTTTCTTTCTTTCTTTCTTTCTTTCTTTCTTTCTTTCCTTCCTTCTTTCTTTCAGAAAGAGGGAGGGCAGGAAGAGGTAGAGGGAGAATCTTAAGCAGGCTCCACACCTAGCACGGAGACCATCGTGGGGCTTGATCCCACAACCCTGAGATCAGGACCTGAGCCGAAATCAAGAGTCTGATGCTTAACCAACTGAGCCACCTGGTGCCCTGCAATACATATATTTCTTTATTAATCCATAGTAATAAGGTCCAGGAGTGGGTATAATAACAACTAGAATTTCACAGTAGCAATGAGAATAAACAGTGTTTTAAGATATCTGCAAACACTGGAATATATTATGAAAATATCTGATTTCAGGACGCCTGGGTGGCTCAGTCAGTTCTGCCTCCCACTCTTGATTTCAGCTCAGGTCATGTTCTCAGGGTTATGGGGTTAAGCCCCACATTGGGCTTTGCACTCAGCTGGGGGTCTGCTTTTCTCTCTTTCCCTCTCCTTCTGCCCCTCCCCCAACTCTTGGGCACTCTCTCTAAATAAATAGATAAATACAATCTTAAAAAAAAAAGGAAATATCTGATTTCTATTGATCAAAAAGTCACAGACATTTTTTTAAAGGTTTATTTATTTATTCGAAAGAGAGAGAGAGAGCAGTGGGGAGGGGCAGAGGGAGAGGGAGTCTCAAGGAGACTCTGCACTGAGCAAGGAGCCTGATGTGGGGATCAGTCTCATGACCTTGAGAGTACAACCTGAGCCGAAATCAAGAGTCCAATGCTTAACCAATTGCTCCACCCAGGTGCCCCACAGACATTGTTAATAGTACTGTGGTTTAGTGCTTACATTGATAACTAGAAGAATTCCTAAATTTCAATTAGGGATCAGTAAAGATAAGGATTTTTTTTTTTTTTAGTTATTCAGTTTCCCCTGGTATCTTCCATCTATACCTGACATATACATTTTAATACACTTCTGTTTGTTTCCCTCTTGTTTAAAAAAAAGATGTATTTTTTTTCTTATTCAAGTTCAATTTACAATAGACTCCGATTTATGAATCCCTGTTTTTTAGGCTGTTTCGCTTCTAAACAAAGTACCCTGCCTTTAGTTAGATCTTGTCTCTAATCCAGCATATGATTCGGGGATGCATAAATGTGATCCAGCCATTTCCCTCCTTAAAACTCTTTATGGGTTCTCCTCGGCTTTAGGATTAAGTCTAAATTCTTTATTGTGACTCACAAATCCCTCCAAGGTGGGTCTCTCTCAACTTCCTTACTGTTGATCTCTTTCCTAACCAAACGTAATTTGTCAAACACAATTTTCTCTTGCCTTCCCACATACTGTTTTTTTCTGATAGGAATCTTCTTCCTTGACTCTGCCCCTTCTCTGCTTGCTAAACTCCTAAATCTTAGTCATCACCTCCTGCAGAAATCTGATTTATCTTCTATATTTGTGGTTCCTGGCCTCACAGGGTTTACATCACTCTAGGGAAGGCAGATAATTAAACAGGTAATTATAACACAATGTGAGAACTGCTTTGTTTACTCTTTTACCTCTAGGGCTTACAAAGTGCCTGGACCAGTACCTGCTAAGTACCTAAGTGTTACACAATTCCAGAGGGTGCCATTCACACCGTATTCTAAGTGAATGTATGGTTCCCCCAGCCCCCTCCCCACTTGCCCCAGAGCTGTAGAATTATCAGCCCTGGCCTGATAGTATTTTATTGATGAATAAATAAACGAACGAATGAGTGGCCTTACCTGGGTGAGGAAGAGTGCTGCAGACGCTGAAATTTGGGCAGAAATCATTCTTGGATTATGTGTACTCAGTTTTTAAAATCAGCCATCTTAATTTTTTTTCATTTTTTAATAGTCTAGAAGAGATAAACATTTCAAGGTCTTAAGCCACTTGCTCTGATTATGAAAGTATTACAAGTTCATTTGTAGGAAACTTGAAAAATGTAGCAAAATATACAAAAATAAAATTAGGGACTCCTGGTGGCTCAGTCAGTTAAGTATCTGACTCTTGATTTCAGCTCAGGTCATGATCTCAGTGCCCTGGGATTGAACCCTGCATCGGGCTCCATGCTCACTGGGGAGTCCACTTGAGATTCTCTCTCCCTCTCCTTCTGCCCCTACCCCCCTCCTCTCTTTCTAAAATAAATAAATAAATCCTCAAAAATAAAACTAAAGTTATCCACAAACAATCCCATGACTGAATGGAACTATCTAGGGGTGTTTTATATCAGTGGGATTTGGGGGTGCCTTGTGGCTCAGTTAAGTGTCTGACTCCTGATTTTGGCTCAGGTCATTCTATCAGGGTCGTGAGATTGAGCCCCACATTGGCCTCCAGGCTTAAGATTCTCTCTCCCCCCTCCCTCTGCCTCTCCCGCTCATGTTCTCTCTCTGTCAAATAAATAAATAAATAAATAAATAAATAAAATCTTTTAAAAAATCTTTAAAAAATGATATTTAAAATTGATGATGAACCATATTGAATATATGTTTAGGCACTGATTTCTTGATTCCAAAAAGTGAAAATTGTGTAAAAGATACAGAATATGTAGTTATCATTGAGATATGTGTGTGTGTGTGTGTGTGTGTGTGTATGTCTAGAGGAGGTTGTTAATTATTTCATTTAGCAAATATTTTCTGAACATAAAACATGAGTAAGACACTGGGCTTGACACTCTGCAGAATAGAAAGGTAAATTGGACACCACTTCCATGACTCAACCACTTATAGATTATTGGGGAGATCAGACATGTTTAGAACCTTAATACAACCCACTAAGGATACGTGACTCAAGAAAGCTGCCGTTCACCAGAGTGTACTTTTTAAAGGTGAATTAAGTCATGTCATGTTCCTGTTTAAAATCTTTAATGGATTCTCAAATTTATTTTTATTTTAATTAGATAGTTTATTGGGATATAATTCACATACCATAAATTCACTTTTTATTTTATTTTATTTCTTTTTGAATTTTTAATTTAAATTCTAGTTAGTTAACATACAGTGTAATATTGGTTTCAGGAGTAGAATTCAGTGACTCATCACTTACATACAACACCCAGCGCTCATCACAAGTGCCCTCCTTAATATCCATCACCATCTAGCCCATCCCCCACCCACCTCCCTCCATCAATCCTCAGTGTGTTCTCTATCTTTAAGAGTCCCTTATGGTTTGTTTCCCTCTCTCTTTTTTCTCCCCCCCCATATGTTTATCTGTTTTGTTTCTTAAATTCCACATAGGAGTGAAATCGTATGGTATTTGTCTTTCTCTGACTGACTTATTTCACTTAGCATAATACACTCTAGCTCCATCCATGTCATTGCAAATGGCAAGATTTCATTCTTTTTGATGGCTGAGTAATATTCCATTGTATATATGTACCACATCTTCTTTATCCAGTCATTGGTTGATAGACATTTGGGCTCTTACCGTAGTTTGGCTATCCTTGATAATGCTGCTATAAACATCGGGGTGCATATACCCCTTCAAATCTGTATTTTTGTATCCTCGGGGTAAATACCTAGTGATACAATTGATGGATTGTAGGGAAGTTCTATTTTTTTTTTAAAGGTTTATTTATTTATTTATTTATTTATTTATTTGAGAAAGACGGAGGGGGATGGACAAAGAGAGAGGGAGAGAGGGGAGGCAGACTCCCTGATGAACGAGGAGCCCCACCTGGGCCTCCATTTCCAGATCATGACCTGAGCCAAAACCAAGAGTTGGATGCTCAACTGACTGAGCCACCCAGGCACCCCAGGATAGTTCTACTTTTAACTTTTTGAGGACCCTCCATACTGTTTTCACAGTGGTTGCACCAGTTTGCTTTCCCACCAACACTGCAAGAGGTTTCCTCTTTCTCCTCATCCTTGCCAACACCTGTTGTTTCTTGTGTTGTTAATTTTAGCCATTCTCACAGGTGTGAAATGGTATCTCATCATGGTTTTGATTTGTATTTCCTGATGATGAGTGATGTTGAGCATCTTTTCATGTGCCTGTTAGCCAGCTGGATGTCTTCTTTGGAAAAATGTCTATTCATATCTTCTGCCCATTTCTGGATTATTTGTTTTTTGGGTGTTGAGTTGGACAAGTTCTTTATAGATTTTGGATACTAACCCTTTATCAGATATGTCATTCGCAAATATTTTCTCCCATTCCATAGGCTGCTGGTTAGTTTTGTTGATTGTTTCCTTTGTTGTTCAGAAGCTTTTTATGTTGATAAAGTCCTAATAGTTCATTTTTGCTTTTGTTTCCCTTGCCTCTGGTAATGTTTCTAGTAAGAAGTTGCTCCAGCTGAGGTCGAAGAGGATGTTGCCTGTGTTTTCCTCTAGGATTTTGATGATTTCTTGTCTCACATTTAGGTCTTTCATCCATTTGGAATTTTTTTTTAATATTTTATTTATTTATTTGTCAGAGAGAGAGAGAGAGAACAAAGCAGGGGGATCAGCAGCTGAGGGAAAGGCAGCCTCCCACCGAACAGGGAACCTGATGGGGAACTTGATCCCAGGACCCTGGGATCATGACCTGAGCCAAAGGCAGACATTTAACCAACTGAGCCACCCAGGCATCCCCATTTTGAATTTATTTTTGTGTATGGTGTAAAAAAGTAGTCCAGTTTCATTATTCTACATGTTGCTGTCTAGTTTTCCCAGCACCATTTGTTGAAGAGACTGTCTTTTTTCCATTGGATATTCTTTCTTGCTTTGTCAATTAGTTGACCATATCTTTGTAAATTCACTTTTTATTTTATTTATTTACTTATTTTTTAAGTAGGCTCCATGCCCACTGTGGAACCCAACATGGGGCTTGAACTCACAACCCTGAGATCAAGAGTTGGACACTTGACTGACTGAGCTACCCAGGTTCCCCATAAACTCTTTTTGATGAGTACTGTTTACAAAGTTATGCAAACATCTCTCATTGGATTTTATTTTTCTATTATGTTTTTATTATTTTTTTAAGTTGATATCAATTCCAGTTAGTTAACATACAGTGTATTATTTAGGTGTACGATATAGTGATTCAACGCTTCCTACAATACCTGGTACTTATCACAGCAAGTGCCCTTCTTCATCCCCATCACCGATTTCACCCATCTCCCCCACCCAACTCCTTTCTGGTAACCATCAGTTTGTTCTCTATCTCACTAGATTTTAAATAAAATCTTAAGTCTTAACAATGGCCTATAGCTTTGTATAGTCTGGCTCCTGTCTGCCTCTCTCCAATTATTTCATGACACATTTGCTTTTGCAATTGTTATTTCCTTACCCGGGAATACTTTTTCTACTTGCATTTAACATGGCTAGCTCATCTTGAGGGTCTCAGCTGAAATGACACCTCTGCAGAGAAGTTTTTCCTGAATACAGTATCCAAAATAGCCCTCCCATCTACCCATCTACTTTCTGTCATATCACCATACTTATTTCTTCACTGGATTTACAATCTTTCAATGGTTTTATATTACATATTTTTAGTGGTACATTGCCTGGCTTTCCCACTAGGATATGGATTTCATAGTAATCACTTGATTAAGACAGGGTCTATCAGATTGCTTCATTGTAAAAATACCTTTCCCCCTTGATAGTTAATTTGATATTTCAAGAATATGTGAATATTTAGTTCTTCAATAATCTTTCACCCTTTGGTTTTAGCATCCTTTGATAATTATTTTACAGTGGTGGTTGAAAAATAGTGGTCTTTCTAATGATAACCATCTTTCTGACCTCTTCACAACTATATCCCCAGTGCTTGGCACTGTGCTCAGAATAAGGCAGGCACTGAATAAATATTGGTGAATAAGTGAAATCTATGTTGTATATGATAAGTCAATCACAAATCTTGTCAAAATGGCAGCAACATGGTGGATTATTTTGGTGTTAGGTCTGGAACTTCAAAGTGCTTCTGAGTGAACTGTCTTTCTGTCCATTCGCTGGATCAGGGGTCAGCAAACTATGGCCCATGGGCCAAATCTGGTCTGCCACTTATTTTTGTATGGGCCACAAGCTAAATAATGGGTTTTTATGTTTCTAGATCATTGAAAAAAATCAAAAGAAAAATAATGTATCATGACATGTGAAAATTAAATGAAATTGAAATTTCAGTGTCCATAAGTGAAGTTTTATTGGAACACAGCCCACCTCATTAGTTTAGGTAGTGTCAATGGCCGTTTTCCTGCTACAATGGCAGAAGTGAGTAGATATGACAGAGACTGTGTTGTTCACAAAACCTGAAATATTTACTGGCTGTTTATAAAAAATGTTTGCTGACCTCTGCATTCAATCTTAAATTCCTTGAGGGCACAGTGTTTTGCACATAGAAGGCATTTAATACATGTTTTTTGGCCAGATGGAACTCTAAAGTCTCTTGATTTAATTTTTCTTTTTCTTCTTTTTTTTTTTTTAAAGATTTTATTTATTTATTTAACAGAGAGAGAGACACAGCAAGAGAGGGAACACCAGCAGGGGGAGTGGGAGAGGGAGAAGCAGGCTTCCCGCTGAGCAGGGACCCCAATGCGGGGCTCCATCCCAGGACCCTGGGATCATGACCTGAGCCAAAGGCAGACGCTTAACGACTGAGCCACCCAGGTGCCCCTGATTTAATTTTTTTGTCTTAAAATTCTTTGTCTGGATCTACATTACTACTAGTTATCCAATTTAATAGGTAGTATCTTATTATAAAAAGTGGTTTTAGTTTAGAAATCATGTATTTGCCTAACAGTAATCCCAGGCTGAATGTGTTAAGTGACTTAAGAAAGTTAAAACTTACATCTTACTAGCTTTAGGGCAGAACAGAACACATTAAGCAGGAGCAACTGGGAAAAGACCTCAGGGTTTCAGAGTCGTTGGCACTGGATTCTCAGATCATATGGGAAACCAAGAACAAATCCTGGAGATGGGAAATCACTGTGTGTGAAGAGGAAACTGTGATATGGTCGGCATGGCTGGAGTGTAGAACTGTGGAGGTTGCTTACATGTCGTGGTGAACTGGAGCTCAACCCTAAAGGAATTCATTTCCCAGAAACAGGGTCTATACTCTCTTCCAGCCATTTGTCACCACTCACTCACTGTCAAGCTTACAGTGATCTGGCTTTTACTATCTCTTAATGAGACAGTTCTATTGAAGGTCACCCCTAACCGCCAGAAAAAACAATGGACTTTGATCACCCTCCTCCTTCCCTACCTAAATGTGGCATTCAACAATTTCATCTTCTTTCTCTACTGAAACCTCTTCCTCTGTAACTCATTCTGATAATATCTATATCCCTTTCTCTGGTCCCTTTTCTGTTGACAGATAACAAAAGTGGGCTCCAATCAGGACACCCCTGTCAATGGGAAACAGTGAGGTCCTGTAACAAATTCAGCTTTCAACTTCCTTCGTTTTAACACAAACTTTTATGGAAAACATGCTGCATACAAGCCACCGTGCCAGATATTGTAAGAGTGGAAAAACCCCTGGAATGTCCAATCCTGTGGGGGAAAGAGATTGATAAGCAAGGAATTAAAACTCAAAGCAGAAAAAGATAAGGGTTGATAAGCAGAAGCAGCATTCTGTGGATGTAAAAAGAGGGGCAATTAAAAATGATCTTGAAGGTAAGAATTATTCATATCTGGAGTGCCTGGCTGGCTCGGTTGGTAGAGTGTGGGACTCTCAATCTCAGGGTTGCGGGTTTGAGCCCCACGTTGGGTGTAGAGATTACTTAAAAATAAAATCTTAAAAAAAAAAAAAAGAATTAGTGGCACTTGGGTGACTCAGTCAGCTAAGCTCCTGACTCTTGGTTTTAGGTTCAGGTTGTGATCTCAGGTTTGTGAGATCAAACCTGCTTCCACTCTGCACTCAGCATGGAGTTTCCTAGAGATTCTCTCCCTCTCCCTCCCCCTCTGTACCTCCCTCCCACCCCAAGCATGCATGCATTCTCTCTCTCTCTCTCAAATACACAAATAAATAAATAAATAAAATCTTTTAAAAATAAAAAATAAGAGAATTATTCATACCTTTGCAAGTATGAGGGCATTTATTGCCAATGCTGCATTGGTTAAGAAAAAAATTAAGTCATATATATTTGTGTGATTCTTAAAGAAAAATTGTTTTTCCTCCTGCATTATTGGTTCATTATATTACAAATATTAAAACTTCCTTTTTAAGGTGATTACTATATCTAGTGGTAATCCCTTTCTCACTTGATCCTTAGAACAATCTTATTTGGTAGGTATCATTAGCCCTTTTTTACAGATGAAGCAGGTGAGATTCAGAGCTCCGAGTTAAATAGGAATGTAGGAAACTGGCTTCAAATAGAATTAAACTCTTTTCCTCATTATTTGAAATGAATTTTTTTGGGAACTAAATGCAGTGGTTTTTACAAGTTGAGAAGTTAAATGCCAGCGCTTAAACTGAGTAGACTCACGGGCCTCAAGATTTAACCCAGGACATTCATTGTCTTTGTTGTCAGAATGACCCTGCCATCAGTTAGGTGCCTGCGGACGTAACAACTCTTTCAATCCAAATGGGTACAATTCAGTCTGCAGTATTGGTGAGAACAATGCAGCTCTCTAAAGCTGGGTCTACAGGGCAGTTAAAAACAGAAGCGTATTAGTAGTTGCTTGCAGCCCTCCACTCAGTTTCAGCATTGGGAAATCCAAGGACTGGTGTTATTTTGTATGTTCCATGTCTTTTTAAAACTGGGGTAATCAGTCATCTTCAGGCAGTAAAACCAGTTTGATGGGTACCCTCCCTACTTCCCCCATCAGAAACTGGCTTCAGACCTTAGTGCTCATTGGCTAATGGTCAGAGCTGGAGCAACAGGTGCTGCAGTGAAAAAGAAAAAAAAAAAAAACTTTACAAACTCCACAGAAGAGATTTTGTAAATAGAAATGAAGGCTGTGTAAACATAGTACCTGTACTTTCCCTAGGTTCCATGACACACTAGGAACCTAGCAGAAAAAGACCACAGTAGACGACCCACAAGCCACAAAATAGAGATGGTTTGGGAGGTGGGAGTGGAGTGGAAATTTTGTGTGGCTGCTCCTGCTTTTGTGCAAAAATAATCACCTGGCCAAAACTTTTGATTCAAGTAGCTCACATGTTAGGAACCCTGAAGAATTTTCGGTAATAAAAAAGTGACCAAGACATAAGTGACAACTCCGTTCACTACGAAGGAAGTCAAAATAATTCTTTGTTGACACATAAGCAAAAGGATCTGGTGGGGTTGGAAACCTGGTGCAGTTTGTAGTCTACGAGCAGTTGGGGGAGTGCTAGAGGACAGTCCGGGATGGTGGAGGTGTCGTAGTAGGCAGGATGGAATTCAATACCTCTATACTTGTTCCTGGATACCACATGACCTTTGCTTAGCCTTCTCTTCTTTCACCACCTCCAAAAAGTGTCAGGGCACCTGGCGGGCTCAGTCGGTTGGGCATCCAACTCTTGATTTCAGCTCAGGTCACAATCTCGAGGGTTGTGGAATCGAACCCCGCCTCAGGCCTGCACTCAGAGTGGAGCCTGCTTGTCCTTCTCCCTCTGCTCCTCCCCCTGCTTGAGCTCTCTCTCTCTCTCTCAAATAAATAAATTAATAAATACATAAAATCTTTAAAAAAAAGTGGCAGACTTTTTTCAGAAAGGTGATAACATACACAGAGCACAAACATTCAGCAGGTATAATGGGGGTATATACAACAGTAAGTTTCCTTTCATGTCTGTCCCCCAGCTACCTGGTTCTCTCCTAGAGGATCAAGTAGTACTGACTTTCTTATAATCTTTCTATAGATCTTTTATGAATATATATAAGCTTATTATACGTGTGTACCCACAGGTTTTTTTCACTTTTTAAAAAAAAACCCAAATAGATGGGGGTGCCTGGGTGGCTCAGTCAGTAAGCGTCTGCCTTCGGTTCAGGTCATGATCTCAATGTCCTGGGATTGAGCCCCATGTCAGGCTTCCTGCTCAGCGTGGAGTCTGCTCCTCCCCCTTGCTCGTTCTCTCTCTCTCTCTCAAATAAATTAAAAAAAAAAAGTGGCGGAGAAGAAGTAGGCAACACTGGGAGCTGAGCAGGCAGAGCAGGAGTTTGTACCAGTTTCTTGTATTCAGTCCCAGATAGTTTTTGGTATTTTATGTGATCTGGAAGAATTGATTCTGAGTTCCTGAATCTGAAAAAAAGCAATTAAATCGTTTTGCTTCATGGATTCCTAATGGTCTGGATGAGCAAAGAAGAACCCATTGTCAAGAGTTACCTCTTTTGGCTTTTCCGTCCTCCCTTCTTCCTGCTTGCTGTGCAGGTTTTGTGCTCCCCTGCATCCCTCCTAGCCATGCCTCTCAAAATTGAATAAATCACGTTTTTCTGCTTACAGCCGGGGGAAAGGAAGCCAAATCCGTCATGATCAAGAAAAATAAAAATAATATAGATTAAAGTTCGATGCAGCAGATACCTTTATACCTTGGTCATCGCAGACAAAGAGAAGGCAAGAAACCTGAAGTAGTCCCTGCCCCCAGGGTTGGCAGTGAAGGAGCTGATAGGAACCTTGCACACTGATTTGAATTGTATTAAAATTATAAAATTAAAAAAAAAGAGTTACCTCTTTTGGTCCAAGAAATTAATGGAATCTGTGACTGAATCAAAGATTATATGATCTCCCAAATGCTAACCAGACTAGCTGGTAAACAGAATGGTAAATAGCTAAATTGATCAGAAAAGCTTTTATAATTTTTTTCAAAAAATTTAAAAGATAGTAATTTAACAACATATGCTATAATTATTGCAATAATTTACATTTATTAAGCATTAATTGCTTTGGGGGGTAATATGTTAAGTACTTTACCTGTAATCCTTAAAATGGATACTATTATTATAATCATTTTATAGATGAGGAAACTGAAAACTAATTCGTTGAATAATTTCTCAAGGGCACACAGCTAGTGAGCCATGGAAATAGAATTTAAACCAGATGTGTTAGGTGTCAAAGTCTATACCGTTAACCAGTAGCAATTTTACGATGTTTATAGTAGCAAAACAGTGGGAAAAAACTTGAATTTAAACAATAGAAGATTGGTTAAATTATGGTCTAGTCAATAATGTAATAATACAGTTATTAAAGTGGTACTTAAAAGACTATTTGGTGACATGAAAAATGTTAATAATATATTTCTAAGTTAAAGAAAACAGATTACAAGCACTATATTTAATGTGAGATCAATTTTGTAATACACGTTTATTTAATTGGAATTCTTACCTACACCAAATGTTAGAGATGGTATCTCTGAGTGTTGCAATTATGGGTTTTTTTTTTTCGCTTTTGAACTTGTCTACATTTTCCAAGCTCTCTACAATTAACGTACATTACTTTTTAAATCTGTAAGACCCTTCATTGTTATTTCAGGTAGAAGAGAGAAATTAGTAAGAGGAATACCATCATCAGTTTTATGACAGATAACGGAAATTTTGTGGGGAAAGAAGGGTGGGGAGAACTGAACATATTGAATGTTGCTGTGACATAAGTGCATGCTCTGTCATAGGTGCAGCCACAAGTGCAGATATATCTCATAATTTTCCATTAGCTGATACCGTATTAACCAGGGTCATGAGTAAGCACAATCATATCCTAATCATTTTCCTCCTTCTTGAATTGCTTTCCTCCCTTGGCTTCAGTGACTGCCTGCTCCTATTTTCCATCTACCTCATTGGCTTCCCTTTTTCAATCTCCTTTGCTAGTTCCTTCTCCTCTCCTCACCTCCCCTTCATTTCAAAGAACTCTAGACCTGGCCTTAGGTCTCCTCTTCACCACCCATTTCAGAGGGGAAAAAAAATAAACACACACACACACACACACACACACACACACACACACACACATTAAAATGCCTTCAGGAGCTCAGCCATAAACAAGTGAGTGAAGTAAATCCTTGATGTCACTGCCAACTCTTCCCCTAGCTCAACACCAGTTATTTCCACCTCAGTTAATAGCATATCCACCAATTGCTCAAGTCAAAAATCTGGACGGCATTTTTCATTGCTCCCTTTTCCTCATCTTTACCCCTTCACGTACAGTATTTCAGCAAATCCTGTTGGTTCGATTTTCGAAGTATAGCTTAAGTCCTTTTCTTTCCCTACTCAGGCTCCATTTTGCTTAGGCTATTTGTTATCCTAAATTATCTCTTTGCTTTTATTTTTGTTTGGCCATCGTCCATTCTTCACACCAGCCAGTCGTACTAATCTCTGAATTTGAAATTGAGAAATCAAAAGATGTGGCTCTCGTCTTTCTTTCTTTCTTTCTTTCTTTCTTTCTTTCTTTCTTTCTTTCTTTTTTTTTCTTTACTGAAAAGTTAAGATTTACCTAGCTTGTGTGAATTATCACAATTAAGAATTAATTTAATAGTACAAAAAATGCATTCACTTTGGTGGTTTCCTAGCAGTTAAATATTTGGGAACCTAAAAAAAAAAATTGCTCATTTGTTCTGTTCACTTTGTACACTACCACCTTGGTTAACAATGGTTCAGGGAGAACTGAGAAAAAGGAAAATTATATCCTATTCTTGATTCTCATCCATCTGTAAAGATCAAAACAGAAATGCTGAAATAAATATGTATTGTAGTCTGGGGTGGCTTACCAAACTCGTTTCCACTTAAGTTAGTCTTACCTCATTTTTCCAAACCTTCAATTCATTGAATAGCTGCTGCTTTTTTTTTTTTTGGCCTTCTAAGTTTCTACAGCTATGACTCATGGAACTAGAACTAGATCAGCACTGCCATGTGCTACTTTCTCTATTAGATTTTTCTCACCTGGTTAAAATTGATATAAGCAAAACATGTTTTGTTCTTTTAAAGCTTAAACACAAAGTTTAACTGTCTAACAAACTTCGATTAAGAGAAGTTGGGTTTAGCAGAGGAATAAAGACTTCTAATTTTATTATACAACATAATTTCTTCCAGCTATTTCTTTTTTTTAAAGATATATGAACCCCTATGTTCATTGCAGCATTATTCACAATAACTAAGATATGGAAGTAACTCAAGTGTTGATCAACAGATGAATGGATAAAGAAGATATGATACACACACAATAGAATATTACTCAGCCATAAAAAAGAATGAAATCCTGCCATTTACAACAGCATGGATGAACCTAGAGGGTATAATGCCAGGTGAAATAAATTAGAGTAAGACAAATACCATGAGTTCACTTACATGTGGAATTTAAGACATGAACAAACAAAGATGAAAAGAGACAAACAGGGGCACCTGGGTGGCTCAGTCGTTAAGCATCTGCCTTCAGCTCAAAGTGTGACCCCAGAGTCCTGGGATCGAGCCCCACATCAGGCTCTTCTGCTGGGAGCCTGCTTCTTCCTCTCCCACTCCCCCTGCCTGTGTTCCCTCTCTTGCTGGCTGTCTCTCTCTCCATCAAATAAATAAATAAAATCTTAAAAAAAAAAAAGAGACAAACAAAAACCTAGACTCTTAAACACAGAGAACAAACTGGTGGTTGCCAGAGGGGAGGTGGGTGGGGGATGGGTGAAATAGATAAGGGGATTAAGAGTACACATTTTTTTTCAGATACAAGAGCAATTTATTTTTTTCATCAGTCTTATCTAATACCCAGTGCTCATTACATCATGTGCCCTCCTTAAAGTCTAACACCCAGCCACCCCAACCCCCCACCCTCGTTCCCTCCAGCAACCCTCAGTTTGTTTCCTATGATTAAGAGTCTTTAACGGTTTGTCTTCCTCTCTGATTTCATCTTGTTTTGTTTTTTCCTCTCTTCCCCTGTATTTTTGTTTCTTAAATTCCACATACTAGTGAGATCCTACGATACTTGTCTTTCTCTGATTGACTCATTTTGCTTAGCATAACACCCTCTACTTCCATCCATGCCACTGCAAATGGCAAGATTTCATTCCTTTTGATGGCTGAGTAGTATTTCATTATGTATATATGCTACATCTTCCCCATCCATTCATCTGCCGATGGACATCTGGGCTCTTTCCATAGTTTGGCCATTGTGGACATTGCTGCCATAAAGATTGGGGTACAGCTCCCCTTCAGATCACTACATTTGTATCTTTGAGGTAAATACCCAGTAGTGCAATTGCTTCCTCCAGCTATTTTTTCCATAGTTGCTGATTATAGAACTTCCAATAATCTCATTTATTTATTTATTTATTTATTTATTTATTTTTTAAGATTTTATTTATTTATGTGACAGAGAGACAGTCAGCGAGAGAGGGAACACAAGGAGGGGGAGTGAGAGAGGAAGAAGCAGGCTCATAGTGGAGGAGCCTGATGTGGGACTGGATCCCGGAACGCCGGGATCACGCCCTGAGCCGAAGGCAGACGCTTAACGACTGCGCTACCCAGGCGCCCCCGCAATAATCTCATTTAGATCCTGAAAATTAGAGTACATTTTCCTAAGTGGTAATTTTTTATTTACTAACTACATTTGGCTTTAGAAATAGATTATTTTGGGGACGCCTAGCTGGTTCAGTTGGTGGAGCATGCAACTCTTGATCTCGGGGTCGTGAGTTAGAGCCCCACATTGGGTGTAGAGATAGCTTAAAAAAATCTTTTTTTAAAAAAAAGAAACTATTTTGAAGCTGACACTATTTCTGTGTTGCTTTTAACATGAAATCTAGCAAATGTTACTTTCTTTTCTTTACACAGAGCTCTCAATTCTCCCTTCTGATTTATAAGACCATTGCTTTTAAAATAGAAATAATCTAAATGAGTGATACTAAAATCTTTATACAAGTTATTTTAATTAACATCAAACTTATTATTATATATTTCATCAAAGGAGTATTATGAAGTAAAAAATAAATTAGTTCAGTGGTTATAAAATTTGGCCCCACATTGGAATTACCCAGGAAGTTGCAAAAAATGTTGATGTCTGGGTCCTAATCAAGATTATAATTTAATTGGCCTGAGCATTGGGATTTATAAAAGGTTTGAGGTGATTCTAAAACATGGCCAAAGTCGGGGCACCTAGGTGGCTCAATTGGTTAAGTGGCCAACTCTTGGTTTCACTCAGGTCATGATGTCAGGGTCATGGGATCCAGTGGGGCATCTGCTGGATATTCTCTCCCTCTTCTTTTCCTTCTGCCCCTCCTCCCCTCAGAAAAAATCTCTTATTTTATTTATTTATTTGAGAGAAAGAGAGTGAGAGAGAGCACACATGAGCAAGGGCAGAGGGAGAGGGAGAAACAGACTCCCCTGCTGAGCAGGGATCCTGGCTTGGAGCTTGATTCCAGGACCCTGGGATTGTGACCTGAGCTGAAGGCAGACACTTAACCAACTAAGCCGCCAGGTGCCCTAAACAAATAAATCTCTTAAAAAATTGAATAAAACACGGCCAAGGTTGAGAACCACAGCATTAGGTAATTATAGCTCCTAGAAATCTATATATCCCCATTGCCCCGCTTTTTAAAAAATTTATTTATTTATTTGAGAGAGAGAGCATGCATGCTTACGTAGTAGGGAGGGGCAGAGGGAGAGGGAGAAACTTCAGCAGACTCCTCACTGAGTGCAGAGCCTGATGCAGGGCTCTATCTCATGCCCCTGAGATTATGACCTGAGCTGAAACCAAGAGTCGGACACTTAACCAACTGAGTCACCCAGGTGCCCCTCAACCCCCCCCCTTTTTTAAAAAGATTTTTATTATTTTTAAAGTAATCTCTACACCCAACATGGGGCTCAAACTCATGACCCTGAGATCAAAGAGTTGTGTGCTTTTCCAACTGAGCCTGCCAGGTGCCCCCCCTTTAAAATTAAATTAAATTTATTTATTTATTCATGAGAGACAGAGAGAGAGAGGCAGAGACAGAGGGAGAAGCAGGGGCTCGATCCGAGGGCCCTGGGATCATGACCTGAGCCGAATGCAGACGCTTAACTGACTGAGTCACCCCGATGCCCCAATCCCCACCCCCTTTTTTTACGTGGTTTAAGACAACACAGATTTATTATCTTACAGTTCAGAGGTCGGAAGTCCAAAATGGGTTTCACTGGGATGAATCAAGCTGTTGGCAGGGCTGCATTCCTTCTGGAGACTGCAGGTGAGAAGCTGTTTTCTCACCTTTTCCAGCCTCTAGAAGATGCCTGAATTCCTTGGCCTGTGGCCCCTTCCTCTATCTTCAAAGACATCAGTGTAGCATCTTCAAACCTCTCACTGACTCTAACCTTTTTGTCTCCCTCTTTCACTTACAAGGACCCTTGTGTTTACAAGGGGCCCATCTATATAATTCAAGATTCTAGATCCTCAAGATCCTTAACTTGATCAGCTGCAAAGTCCTTTTTTCATGTGAAGTAATACATTCACAGGTCCCAGGGGTTAGGACTCAGAAACCTTCGAGAGGCTATTCTACCTCCTACCATAAGCCCAAGAGTGTATAGTTGTTACCACTTCTAACTTTGCACACTCTGCTTGGTGATCTTTCTCATTCTTGTGGATGATGCCACATTTCTATCTACAACTTCAGTTGCAAATATTCACTGGACATCTCCCCTTGATGTCCCATAGGCTTTGGAACCCATACTATTTCTCACCTTGAGGTCTTTGCACACTTTGTTTTTTTAGTTTAGATACCTTTCTCTCCTTTTTTTTCATGTCACACTATCTTCTTTATCCTTTAAAACTCAAAGCATGTGTAACTTTCTCCAGGAAGCTTTTCTTTTTAAAAATTGAGATATAATTCACATATAACATTGTGTAAATTTTAGATGTACAACCTGTTGATACATTTATATATTGCAATATGATTATCATCCTAGTGTTAGCTATATATCACATCACATAATTACCATTTCTTTTTCTGTGCTGAGAACAATTAAGATCTAATCTCTTATAATTTTAAAGTTTATAACACAGTATTATTGACTATAACCAGTATGTGGTGCATTAGATCTCTACGATTTAATTTTCTACTAGATGCAAGTTTGTACCCTTAAACAACATCTTCCCCTCCTCCAGCCGCTGGTAACCACCATCTCATTCTCTGTTTTTATGAGTTCCGGTTTTTTAGATTCTACGTATAGGTGATATCATACACTATTTTTCTTTGTCTGACTTATCTCACTTAGCATAATGCCCTCCAGGTCTATCCCTGTTGTTGCAAGTGGCAGGATTCTCATGGCTGAGTAATATTCCATGTGATATATATACATATATATATATATATATATATATGTATATATATCACATATTTTTTATCCATTCATCCACTGATAGGAACTTAGGTTGCTTCATATCTTGGCCATTATGAATAATGCTGCAGTAAAAATGAAAGTGCAGATATCTCTTTGATACCCTGTTTTAATTTCCTTTGGATATTTACCTATAAGTGGAATTGCTGGTTTATATGGTAGTTCTATTTTTAATTTTATAAGGAGCCCCCATATGGTTTTCCAAAGTGGCTGCACTAATTTGCATTCCCACTGACAGTGTACAAGGGCTCGCTTTTCTTCACATCCTCACTAACACTTGTTATCTTTGGCTTTTTGATAATAGCCATGCTAACAGGTTTAAGGTGGTTTTGATTTGCATTTCTCTGATGATTAGTGATGGTGAGCATCTTTTCAGGTACTTATTGTACATGAAAAAATATTTTTTTGAAGTAATTTCTACACCTAATGTGGGGCTCGAACTCAGAACCCTGAGATCAAGAGTCACATGTGTTACCGACTGAGCCAATCAGGGGCCCCTCTATTGGCTATTTTGTTGCCTTTGTTGGGAAAATGACTATTTAGTTTGTCTGCCGTTTTAAAATCAGATTGTTTTGTTGTTGTTGTTTTTGAGCTATATGAATTCTTTGTACATTTTGGATATTAACCGCTTATCCAATGTATGATTTGCAAATATTTTCTCCCGTTCTTCAGCTTTGCTTACTCATTTTGTTGATTTTGTGTGCGTGTATGTGTAAGGAAGATTTTTAGTTTGATGTTGTCCCACTTGTTGACTTTTACTTTTGCTGCTTGTGCTTTTGGTGTCATATGAAAAACAAAATCACCAAGATCAATGTCAAGGAGTTTCTTTCATGTTTTCTTCTAGGCATTTTATGTCAGGTCTTATGTTTAAGTCTTTATTCCATTTTGAGTTAATTTTTTGAGTGATGTAAGATAGGGGCCCAATTTCATTTTTCATGTAGTTACTGGTAGCAATATATTTTCCTAGGAGTGTGTGCCACACACAGGAACATCAACCTTCCAAATATGTTTCAATTCAAGTATTTGCTTAACAGCTATATAGTATTTATAAACTTCCATAGCTCTTCATCAGATAGTATGATATCTATGGAGAGATAATCTTTTTTTTTTTTTTTAAAGGTTTTATTTATTTATTCGACAGAGATAGAGACAGCCAGCGAGAGAGGGAACACAGCAGGGGGAGTGGGAGAGGAAGAAGCAGGCTCATAGCAGAGGAGCCTGATGTGGGGCTCGATCCCAGAACGCCGGGATCACGCCCTGAGCCGAAGGCAGACGCTTAACCGCTGTGCCACCCAGGCGCCCCTATGGAGAGATAATCTAAGACATCTTATCTTCAGTGTCTCAATATTTTGAGGAAAAAGCCTGAAAGGATGTACCCTCCTTCAATGAATATGTTAATCATCTTATTATCCCATACAATTTTGCACCTTTATAAATGCAAATTATTTAAGGTAATATAAACACTGCCTGCCACCAATGCTGTACAACAGATGATTCCACCCAAATATATATATATAGTGGGGTTGGGTAGATAGCTGCTAGTGATTTTCTTAAGAGGCTGGTAAAATCCTATCACTTTATAGTTTGAAACCTTTTGAAGGCAGTAAGTTCCCTTCATGGTAGAGCCCAGTCCTTAGCCTGGTTTACCGTGGTCCACTCCACCTCTCCAGTTTGGTCTCTAATCAACTTCTTATTAACAATCTACTTGCTTTTCCTAGACTTACCATTTTCCTGTAACAAGTGTAATTTAGGCATGGAAATCTTGGTTATGCTAACCTAATTTTCATTCATAATAAAACCAAGAATGGATCATAATCTATTCATTTGCCCTCCTGCGGCCTATTGTGTAAGGACAGAGTCAATTCCATTTCTCCCTTTGTGCAGGGACAATAAACACTATAATGACATTTAGATAATCACAATACCATCTGATGTCATGGGATGAGAGTTAACCAGAATTAGATTCCTCATACATAAAGAGTACCTATAAAAAGGGTGTGATCAAGGTATGGGTGGTAAGATGTGTTTTTCAATATTTATTTACAGAGCAACTTTATTACTGCTCCATAGCTCTATCCAAAAGAAAAACCTGATTATTTAAGAGTGACAGCTGGACTCAATTTTCTTCTCAGTCCAAAATATTCAACCATTCTAGAGACTTTTCATATCGTGGAATAACCTTTCCTCACTTTTTCATCTGCCTTATTTCTATTTATTATTTAATACTCAGCTCTGGTATCACCTTTTTCTTGAAAGTCTCTCTTTTAGGTTTTTATAGGTTTACATAATGCATTGTAATGTCTGTCCCAATGACTAGACTGTGACTCCCCAAGGCAGGGACTGGATTTTTCTTTTACCTAATTGTCTAATGTGGTGCTTAATACGTGGGATCACACGGTACGTTTTTTTTTTTGGTTTTTTTTTTTTTTTTTGAATGATCTTAATTTCTGTGAGTGAATTTCTTCTTGCTTTAAATATGTTTTGGTGCTAATCAGTACCACATCATCAGTGGTAAATGACTCAAAAAGAGAGAGAGTCCCCTGACTTAATGTATCATGAAATATTCTGTGGTTATTAACTATCTCCAATGCCATTTTTAATGGCTGCAGAGAATTCCATTGCATGGAAAAACCATAATTTATCTAACTAACTGTTCTTTTTATGTTACATATGTAGAATTTAAGTTTTTGAATTATAAATATTACTAAAAAACACATGATTTTAACTCTGCCTCTGATCTACTGGGTTATGTTCAGGTTAGGATATGTTCCTCAGTGGAAAAGCAGTGTATTGCCAGACTCAGTGATGTTATACATTTGCAGTAAATGAGAGTGCACATTTCTCCTTTGCCAACACCAGGTACTATAAATATTTGCAATGAGAGAGGTAAAAAGCATTATCTCAATATTATCTTAATTTACATTTTTTTAATTATTAGTGGACTTGAACTCAATTCCCCCTGTATCTTTAATAGGTGTTTGCTTACCCATGTGGTCGCACATTTCTCGGCAAAGAAAATAACTTGGAGTGTCTGTAAGGAAATGGATGCTTTCTTTAATAAAATTAAATCTAGCTCTTCTGAGTTAGCAATAAAGAAAAAAACCTCCCTGGAAAATTTCTTGTGGACCTTATAACCCCAAATGTGATCCCACATAATTCCCCTTTCCCTTGAGGATCTCTGCTACCATCAAGACAGGGGCCCAATTATGGGGACTCCAAATTACAACATAAATGTGACTAGGCTGGAATATTTTTTTTAAAGTTTATACTCTGGACAGGAAAAAGTAATATGGTCAGGAGAGTAACCCAAAACTATATAATATGTTTTTACCTGATGTTGTTGTTCTATCCATTGCTATGTATGAAACACCCCTGAAACTCAGCGGCTTAAATTGACAAGTACTTATTATCTCTTATAACTTCTGTGTGGGTTAACTGGTTCCATCTGTGCTATTCTATACCATGTGGTGTTGGCAGTGCTGCAGTCATCTGAGGATTCAACCTGCTGGAATATCCAAGATGGCTCACTGTCATGGTAGGCTGTTGGTCCTGGTGGTTGGCTGGGAACTTGGCTGGGAACTCAGCTGGGGCTATTGACTGAAGGGCCTTGATTGTTCTTTATATAGCTTTTCCATGTGGCTTGGGTTCCAAGAAAGAATGCTCCAAGCATGCCTCCATATGACAGAAGTCATCTTTCTCCCTTTGGTTGGAGTACTAGCAAGAAATTAAAAGTTCAAACCTAGAGTGGGGGCTAGAAAAAGTAATTTCTTCTCCTATCTGCTGGAAGTCATTCTCCTGGTGTCTCATTTCCTATGTGAACCCCCTACTTCTATCTTGATGACTGAAATGGTACCCTACCACTTTCAGGGGACACACTGACCTCTCAGAGGCCTCACTGAACAAAAATTCAGAATTTAGCTAATAATACCAATAGTTATTCTAGGGATATACACTTACATAGATTGAAAAGGTGGGGTGGGGTGGTGGTACGTTTCATTGTAGTATCATGACAACTATTAACTTACTATCATAAGAGAACCCTGCAAATGAGATACCTATTTACACACTACTTAAGAACAAAATAGAGATGGCAAAATAGAAAAGACAATTCAACCAGCTTAGTCTATGTCCATGCCAAGTACACGAACTACTGCATTAATATTTTGTCTTAAAAAGTATGTCTTGGCTAGCATACTTGCTGAAAGTAGAGTTGCCCTTTGCAAAGCCTCTACCTCTTGTCTGACACACACAAGGGAAAGAAGAATTAAAAAATTCCCAAAATGTAATAAGTTGATGTGGATCATTTTGAACTTCTAGATATTAAACAATCAATCAGGGATGCCTGGGTGGCTCAGTCAGTTGAGCGTCTGCTTTTGGCTTGGGTCATGATCCCAGGGTCCTGGGATGGAGCCCCACATCAGGCTCCTTGCTCAGTGGGGATCCTGCTTCTCCCTCTGCCTTCTGCTTGCCCTGCTTGTGTGCTCTCTTTCCTTCTGACAAATAAAAGGTAAAATCTTAAAAAAAAAAAAATCAATCATATAAACTTTTAATCTTAAACTTTTGAGTTTCCAACTATTAGAGAAGGTGATGTCTTTTCCTTTTAAATTTAATTGTTCCCAGAATCTAATGCCCAATAAAAATATCAATAATAAAGACTTAACATAAAATTTTTATTTAACATTAGTAAGATTTAATAAATATTTCACTTTCTCACAAGGAGGGTGCTGCAAGCCAGGACCATGTATTTCCAGTCTATGATAACCATAAACGATGAGAAAAAACAATTTGAAGAAAACTCCAAATCCAGAGATACACATCCAGGCTCATAGCAAATCATGTGGGTGGTACCTTTCCCCTAAATTATCATTTCATCTATACCCTAGCAAAATGCCAATAAGTTACATTTGGATGGGATGGGTATTCTTTCTGGTAGAAAGAAAATTCTATTCCATCTTTGCTATCAAAATTTTCTTTGTATATAGGTAAGGGTTAATAGATCAGTAATATTCTTGATTTCACCATGAAATTACATTGTCTTTACTTGAGTTCCTCTGAGTTATGCACAGGCTTCCTGTTCTGAATTTACTGTTTGTTTTTTTTTTTCTGCAATGGTTTTTAACATATGTTGAAGGCAAGTAAAATTATGAAAAATTTTAGTCCTTAATTCTGTCAAGATGGTGACGTCCAAGAAATACAAAGTTGATGGTGATAAAAAAAACTTGAGCCTGGCTTTATAGGAGGTAATCTCCCCCGCCCCCATCTTCTAATGCAGTCCTATAAACTCACCTGCTGATAGTTTATATGAAATCTTTAGACTAGAAAGCATCCATTATAGTACCAGAAATATAAACAAATTTTAACAAATGGTAAAACTGCTTTCTATGTTAAGATAGCCATTTATACCAAGATCCTGCCCCCTCTAACTGGTAGTAGTTGTGTAGATTCAAGCAAGGGTTTTCAGGTGAGAAAAATTAAAGCAAGTGTCTTTAGAGTTTTAACTCAATCCAAATAGTATGTATTGAGTACCTACAATGTTCAGGATTGTGCCATGAAGGAGCTTAATAGTTGATGGACAGATAGTTCACCCTGAAGCACTCTGATTCTATTCTTTTGACCTAAACAGTAACCCACAGCTATTGTATTCTTTTTTAAAAAATATTTTATTTATTTTTTAATTTTTTATTATGTTATGTTGGTCACCATACAGTACATCATTAGTTTTTTTTTTTTTTTTAAAGATTTTATTTATTTATTTAACAGAGATAGACACAGCCAGTGAGAGAGGGAACACAAGCAGGGGGAGTGGGAGAGGAAGAAGCAGGCTCACAGCGGAGGAGCCTGATGTGGGGCTCGATCCCATAACGCCGGGATCATGCCCTGAGCCGAAGGCAGACGCTTAACCGCTGTGCCACCCAGGCGCCCCTACATCATTAGTTTTTGATGTAGTGTTCCATGATTCATTGTTTGGGTATAACACCCAGTGCTCCATGCAATACGTGCCCTCCTTAATACCCATCACCAGCCTATCCCAATCCCTCACCCCCCTCCCCTTTGAAACCCCCAGTTTGTTTCCCAGAGTCCACAGTCTCTCGTGGTTCATTCCCCCTTCTGTTTACCCCCCCTTCATTCTTCCCTTCCTTCTCCTACCAATCTCCCTGCTATTCCTTATGTTCCATAAATGAGTGAAACCATATAATTGTCTTTCTCTGCTTGACTTATTTCACTTAGCATAATCTCCTCCAGTCCTGTCCACGTTGCTGCAAATGTTGGGTAATCATTCTTTCTGATGGCTGAGTAATATTCCATTGTATATATGGACCACATCTTCTTTATCCATTCATCTGTTGAAGGGCATCTTGGCTCCTTCTACAGTTTAGCTATTGTGGACAATTACAGCTATTGTATTCTAACTGTGGCTAGAAGTGAAGTTTCCTCATCTACCTTCCATATGCTTCCATCTGAACCCCCATTTTTTTCCAGGTATTTTACTGTAACCAGGAGCAAAGTAAAGCAGGAGGTTGGATAATTCTGAAAAACTGTAAAAAATAGTTGACAATTTTTGGGGGAAATATTTGGGTAATTGTCTTAAGTCCCCTTTTGTTTCACCAGTAGAACAGTGTTAAGAATGAGCTGGCAAATTCATGACAGACACAAACCTTAGCCCCAGTCATTTAGACTGAATAACTGTGAGCACACTGTGTTTAGGACATGTTCATTGTCATCTATTCCTTCTAAATAAAAAGACATTTATTTAGCAAATAATTTACTAGCAATTATATGCTAGATATACTAACATATTCAAGGTAAGACTATTTGCCCAAATCTGGGGAGACAAAATACTATAATAGAAGCCTTTTATTAATGCCTCTCTACCTCAAATGTGCGTCCTTGTCTCCTTCCCTACAGATGTGTTAAGGGAAAGTTGTGAAAGTTGTCTCTTTACTTCAGGCACACCCTACTCCCTCTTATTCCAGACTTATTCATTTAACAGTCTGAATATATTTTATATATATTTTTTGAAGATTTTATTTATCTGTCAGAGAAAGAGAGAGAGCGAGAGCACAGAAGCAGGGGGAGCAGCAGACAGGCAGAGGGAGAAACAGGCTCCCCACTGAATAAGGAACCCAAGGGGGGACTCGATCCCACGATTCCGGGATTACTACCAAGCGGAAGGCTTGGTAACTTACTGAGACACCCAGGCATCCCACAATCTGAAATTTAAATCTGAGGAGTTTAGTTTTTCAGGGGTTTAAGGAAAGGCAAAAGGCAAAGCATTGATGTGGCTTGCCTCTTACCCTGGCAATACACGAATCACCAATTCAGAAGAGAAAAATGTCTGCCTCATCTTTGGAGTATTTAAATCCACTTATACAAAACAAGTCTTTAACATCTGCAACCATATGCGATTTGGTGAAGTCGAATTCATTTTAGTGTTTTTAAAAGGTTTACTGCTTTTCTGAAGAAGATACCCCAATGCTTCTTGTCTTTTCTCATGTTACCTCCCTCCCTCCAAATTTCCATGTGATAGTTGAAATTCAGTTTCCTTTTCAAGCCCATCTCAAATAACCCTTTCTCGAGGCAATTATTTTGTTTCTCAAACCAATATATTTTTTTCTTCTGGCTCCTCCGTGGTACTTCCTAACTTTTATTTGACCTCACTTTTTGCTTCACTTTCATTTTAGGGAACTACTAGTATATTAAACATCATCATTATTAAGATTTTATTTGTTTATTTGTGAGAGAGAGGCAGCGAGAGAGGGAACACAAACAGGGGGGAATGGGAGAGGGAGAGCTGAGCAGGGAGCCCTATGCGGGAGGCCATCCCTGGATCCTGGGATCATGACCCCAGCTGAAGGCAGACGTTTAACGGACTGAGTCACCCAGGCGCCCCTAAACATCATTATTTTTTAAGGCTTTATGACTTCAAAGAGTACATAAGGGTGAAAAACCACTTTCTTTAATGGTACTTGTTTTTCACTAATGTATCAGGAAGAATACTTTATTGTTAATAGTGGGGGTGGAGGGGGAGGACACATTAGGTTGACCTGAGCTGGTTTCAATCCTAATGTAACTTATCTTTTAAGCTAATCTGAGAATGAGGCGAACCTAACTTTCACATTGGAAAATTACGAGAGTAAAAAAACCCCTGAGATCTACAGGCAAAATTTACCCCGCCTCCACGCTGTTTGGAGCAGCTGTCTCAGGAATCCTCCCTTCCTTAGAATGTGGGAGAGGTTTAGTGGGGCGGCAGCTGCAAAGCAAGGAATCTTTCCCATTCCTCGTGGACACGTTCCCCCTCCCATTCTCTTCCAAGCGGTGGCAGCTGCTGGGGCATCCCAGTGGAAATCTCTCTCCAGGCTTCGCGGAGCGCCACGGGCGGGCAGCAGCTGAAAGCAATCAGGGGTGGGGACTCTCTGCTCCCTTTAGACAAGGACAGCAGCCTCGCTGGCTCCAGCGCTGACACTTCTCTGGCTCATAGCAGTCCCTCAGGTGTCCTTCAACAAGTCCAAGAAGACACCTTGGAAACGTGGGGGCGGGTTCTCTCAGCGCTAGGAGACCCTACGGTAACTTAACAACGGAAGCAGCTACAGAATCACCTCAGCACTTGTCAAAGCACCTTCCCAGGTCGGGAGTGGGAGGCGTATGCGTGTGTGCGGGGAGAGTCGGCTCCGGGAAGGGGACACACCTAGTGTTATTTGTAGGGTGCCCATCTTCACACGTAGTCCTGCCTGCAAACCAGCGCCTAGCACCTCCGCCCTTTCGCGACCCCCTAGGCCGCGCGCGCTTCCCCACCCCGCCACACGGATGCCTCCGCCTTCGCGGGCGCCCGCCCCACCGTCCCGCGCGCTCGCGCACGCGCACGCCGCGCCCGGCAGCCCTCGGCGCTGTCATGGCGGCGAGGAGTAGCTTCAGTGGGCACAGGGACATTCGCGCCAGCCGTAGCGGGGCGAGCTGTGGCAGTAGCAACCGCACCACCGCCAGCAGCCTCAGCCGCGGTGTCCATAGCGCCAGCAGCGGCTGTTTTTGCAAAGGCTGAGCGCAGGGGTCGGGCGGGCGAAGAAGCCATGGAGTTCTGTACAGCCGCGGACTCCCGGGGAGCGGACTAGGGAAACTTGGAGGCTGCGACCAGGTGCACTGACCTCTCTCTCCTCCCTCCTCTCCTCGCCGTCGCCGCCGGGCCTCCCCTCCCTTCTTGCCACAACACACACCTCCCCTCCTCGCCGTCGAACCTCAGGTGCCTGAGTGCTCCACTCCTCCCCCTGGGCCGAGCGTTGAGAGTAATCACCGCCCTCTTCCCCCGCCTTTTCCTGCCCTGGATCTCCGCCGCCACCTCCGTCTCGCGGCTCCCTGGCGGGGGGTGAGGACGAGTCCGGAGTATCTGGGTGAGGAGGAACTTTCTACTTCTGTGGTAGCTTGGGGGCCCCCGCCTTTCCTTGGACCCTTCGTTTCCCAGCGACAGTTTCTCTTTCCGTGCACCTGTGAGGAAAGGTAGCCCTGCGCCTGGAACCTGCGAGTGTGGGGGAGGAGTGAACCTGTTCAGGGGCCTTTTGAACCCGCCTTCACTCAGAACCTACCTCTTCGAGCCAGGGAGGGTAGCGGGTGGCTGGTAGTAGGGTCCCTTTAGCAACTTATTTGACGGACAGTAACTATTTCCCTCCCCCCCCCAACAAAACCCTAAAACAAAACCTAGCGTATTTAACATTTATCTAATCTTCCAATAGGGTTTGGCGTTGTTGTCAGCCTCGGGGAGAGAGATTGGACAAATATTCTCCAAGAGGAGGAAGGCGACGCCAAGGACTTTCCCCATCAACTGCTTTTGGGGTTTCTCCACAACTTGGAAGAGTGACCCTTTTCCTGTTGTGTTGCGTGTGTGTGCTTATTCCTAGTGCAGTAATTGCTGTCCCGTAGTGACTCCGAGTTGTCCTTTCTCGTAAACTAGCTAGCAATGGCTAGTGAAGACAATAATGTCCCTTCCCCGCCACCAACAGGTGATGACGGGGGAGGTGGAGGGAAAGAAGAAACCTCTGCTGAAGAGGGTGCATTGTCCCTGAAACCAGGGCTCCCCATCAGGGGCATCAGAATGAAATTTGCCGTGTTGACGGGGTTGGTTGAAGTTGGAGAAGTAACCAGTAGGGATATAGTAGAAACTGTCTTTAACCTGGTAAGTAGATATCTATTTTATACACATATATTCTTCTCAGTGGGTTGGGGAACTAGACGTTAAAGCTGGAGCCATGTGCTTGACTCAGACTGATGATGGCTTTTTCCATGGATAGAAGCACAAAATTCTACTGACCTAAATGAAATAATTTTTTGTATTTTTCAGTGTAAGGGGAATTATGTAAATTTAGGTGCTCCAGGTTTTGTGAAAGTGAACAGATCACTTTTGTGCTAAGGAAATAATTGTTGCTTGGAAGTATTTTGTGGGGGTTCCAGTGGAGGAGTTTTATTATATAAACAATTTTTTTTTTCTCAGGATGTATAACTAAGTCTGCACTTCTTTTTAACATTTTAAAGATATTTTTGTGACTTTTTTTGGACTTGGGAAATAAATGTCCTACATACTACCTACTTTTATTCTTTTGAGTCTGCCTAGGTTACGTTTTGCTGTAAGTTTTGGACACGAAAGTTTTGTTCACAGATGAACAAAGATTTCTTGATGAAAGATTAATTTGCCACAAAGTTAGTATTTATATTTTGATCAGTTTTATTTTTAGACATAACCAACAGAAATTAAAATTTGGAATGAATTTAGGGTTACATCTTGTGAAAATTGAATGGCAATTGAAAAGAGGATTGTGGTAGATGCGATATAACCAAATCTGTTTCTTTGGTAAATGCATGTCTAGCAGTAAAGCATATTTGGTCATTGGAAGTTGCTGGTTATATGGTGAACTGTGAATCGTTATTTTTGAAAGGTGATATGCAATCCTTTACTTTTTCTCTACTTCATTCTTAAAAATGATTGTTTCTAATGGGGACTTTTTAGATTTCTTTACTGCAACTTCTGTTGCCCATCAATTTAAAGAATGAAAAGTAAATTTGGCCTTAAAAATACTTCTACCTCTTCTCCCTATTTACCTGTGGTAGAAGATAATAGATTGGAACAAATATGAATGTATAATAGCTGTAATAACTGTTTTGTACCCTTCCCCTTTGCCTCTGTGTTTTCAAGGTTAGGCTTGTTTTATTCCAGGGCAGTTAATTATTTCCTTCACTAGACCTTACCAGTAGTTTGGTCACCTGCAGTACAACTTCTAGAATGAGTAAGGAGCTAAATGAAATTCACTTTTGGAGTATAAAAACTTTGAACAATAGGATATTTTCTCTACCATTTTGTTTGCTTATATATAAATAACAGACACACATGTACACATTTTTAAAAAACTATATTATGGAAATGTTCAAATATACACAAAAACAGGATAGTTCTCTGGTATCTGTTACGCAGTTTCAGCAATTATCAAAACTTTGGGGATCTAGTGTGTTTGTGGTCTTTAAAAGTTCGTAAGTCTCAAGGAGATAAATGGTAAATTGATTAATTCCTTTACCTCAAAATACACTTGAGAACTTTTTTTTGAGATTTCTTTTCCTTTTTCTAAACCTCATGTATCTTGGGTGACAAACAGAAATCTGTGGTGGTGATATAGCCCATAATTAGTTTGTGTGTGAAGTACAACATTCCTCTGGCAGAAAGAGGATTTGAACTCCTTTGTTTAGAATGCCCTGTGTGAAGGTGGATGACCAAACATGAGTCACCCGTATTTTATTAAGGAAAATCCAAATTCTGTAGAAATGGTGCGCTTATAGGCTGCCTAGAGTTGTGGGCCTGGTAGAGATACAAGGTTTTTGGTTAAATTCTGCACAGCTACATGTTTTCAGAGTAATAGGTGTCCGGTAAAAGGAGAGTGTAGAATATAATTTTTCATGACTTATTATATGTCATTTGATATAGGTCCTACTAAAGATATTAATGGTGCAAACTTACAATACCTACAGGAGCTGAGCACATCACACAGAGGCTCTGTTCTTATTGACCGTGCAGAGGGTGGGTGTACTTGTAGATTTAGAGAGGCAGCTTCTATTCCATTCTGGTTGGTTGTTGGACTACAGTAACATGGGCCCAATGGTGTCATACCTTTTGATTTTTCAGGAAGAATTGGAAATCAAGATTTTAAAAAATAACATTTTAAAGTGTCCAGTTAAAACACTATGAACTACTTTGTGAGATATAAAATTGTAGGTAGTTATTTTTCAAGCCTTTATATGGACATTTATTAGAAAGATAATAACACAAAATGCTTCTTAATGTGCTCCCCCGAGCCCCTGTGAATTTGTACATCATGTATAAGTAATAGAAAACTTGAACTGGTTTTGAACACAGTAAAAGGCTTTATAGGCTCATTTATCTCCAAGTCCAAAGGTGGGGCAAGACTTACCCTACAGTAATAGTGTAATATTAAAGCTCAGTTTCTTTCCGTTTCTGTTCTGCTTTCTTCAGTCTGTTGCTGTTCCTGTTATGATTATAGGATGGCTGCCAGTAATGGTTGGGACCATATATATTTTTGTTTGCATCTCTTGGGAGAGCCTCACTGTCCTGACATTCCAAATAAGAGTCCTGACCTGATTACTGAGCTAGTGACTGTGGTCATTGAAATGGTTGATCGGCTTAAGCAAACCAGTGCCAACTACTATACCTAAGGATGGGGTTAATTTTCTCTGAAGTACATCACCTGTTTGGGGAGGATACACAAATAAAAATCTGGGTAAGAGATTGAAAGGGTAGGGGCGTCTAGGTGGCTCAGTCAGTTAAGTGCCTGACTTTGGCTTAGGTCATAATCTCATGATTTTGGGGTCCTGGGATCCAGCCCAGAGTCAGGCTCCTTGCTGGGTGTAGAGCCTGCTTGGGATTCTTTCTCCCTCTCCCTCTTGCCTGCTTGCGTGCACCCATGCTCTCTCGCTCTCTCTCAAATACATAAAATCTTAAAAAAAAAACCTGAAAGGGTAAATGGATAGTTGGATAAGCTACCAATGATGTCCACTATTCTTTTCAAAGATATTTGTTTAAAGAGAGCAAAAGTCATTCATTAACTCAACACCCTATTGTGATTTTTAGCAAGTTTTTAAAAAACTCTTTGTACCATAGTTTTTCCTCTGTACAAGGGGGAAACTACACTGTAGCCAGGATTAAATGAATAAATACTTGTAAAGCACTTAAAATAATGTGTGGCACATTGAGTACTATTATAATTATTTACTGTTATTTTAATATTTGTGGTTTAGATAAATCATATTCCAACCTTATAATTTTTTGTTTCTGTATAGGTATTATCAGCCTTATTGGCTCTGCAATATGCTATGTAGTTCTTTTGAAATTTATTTAATAGCCATTGTGATTTTTTAGAAATGACTTGTTTTTAAACAACTCTGTTGAGGTATAATTTACATACCATAAAAATCACTTGTTTTAAGTGTCCAATTTAGTGATTTTTATTAAGTTTACAGAGCTGTGCAGGCATTACCACAATCTAATTTTAGAACATTTACATCCTGTGTTCAAGGTGTTTCATAGTTTTAGCTCTTGCATTTAGGCCTGTGATCCATTTTGAGTTGATTTTTATAAAAAGTTTTATTTATTCAAGTAATCTCTACACCCAACATGGGGCTCAAACTCATGACCCTGAGATCAAGAGTCCCACCCTCTTCTGACTAAGCCTGCCAGGTGCCCCCATTTTGAGTTGATTTTTTGTATGTGACAGAATGGTAAGATAGGGTCTAAATTCATCTTTTTGTATGTGGATATTACCGCTCTTTGTTGACATGGGTATTCTTTCCTGTGAATTTTGTCAAAAATTGGTTGACATAAGTGTAAGGGTTTATCTGGACTTTTTTCCTTTGATCTGTATGTCTGTTCTTCACCACTGCCGCATTGTCTTAATTACTGTAGCTTCATAGTTTTGGAATAGGAATGTGTGTCCTTTTACTTTATTCTTTTTTTCGAAGGCTGTTTTGACTATTCTTGGTTCTTTGCATTTCTGCGTTAATTGTAGGATCAGCCTGTCAGTTTCTGTGAAAAAGCAAGCTGGGAATTTGATGGGGAAGTGTTGAATCTATAGAGTTATAACTTTGAGGATTATTGAGTTTTCCATTCCATGAATATGGACTGTCTTTCCATTTATCAAGGTCTTCCTTAATTTCTTTAATGCATGTTTTATAGTTTTCACTGTATGAGGAGAGGAATTATTTGAGTAAAAAAATTTAAAAAAAAATTTTTTTTTTATTGAAATGCTTCTTTAGGTAGCTTCGTGCATTGAAATGTCTAGAAGTGGAATAAATGGTTCAAAGTGTATGAACATTTATATAGATCCTGAGTAGATACTGTTAGTTTATTAATGTTGATAATTAAAAGAAATGTAGGTGAATTGATGAATTTTAAAAACTTCATAGTTTCTTGGAGGTGATAGATTTGATCATTTAAGTCCCTGCAGGTATACATTTGTTTCCATTTAAATTGGTTCACTTAAAACTGAGAAATCATTTGGAAAACTGAAAAATCAGAATTTTTCTTTTGTTTGTAAATTAATAGAGAAAGCTTTTTGTTTTTCATACTGACCTAGCCTAACTTATCTAGTATTTTTAATTTTTATATTATAAAGTATCTCTTTCCACACATATATTTTTTAAAATGTTTTTAATAGTTTTTGTATGTGTTAAAGAAAAATATCCAGAATGCATTTTTGTTTTATAGTACTTAGATAATCCATTGTTTTATCTTTGTACCTCTAGAATTTTTTAGTGTTTGGTACTTCAAAAATGTTTGTTAGATTAAGTGGAAATGTCCTAATCTTACCATTTAATAAATTATAGTCATTAGGAAGCCTGGTTTTATTGTTCTTTCCTGCACAAGATATGTTGTTAAGACCTTAATCCACATTTCTTTCACTATTTCCTGACTATTTCTTGTGAAGATACTTTTCAGGTCGCTTGTATCTTTCATTGTACAATTTTGAGTTACTTCAATATCTGTTTTACCACTAAGGAACAATTTTGTTAATTTATTTTCAGGATATTCTTTTATAACCTGCTTTGAAGTAGTTTTTCCTTTTCTCTAGTACTATGTCATGTAATGGGATATATATACTCAGAAACCTACTTGTATGCAGTGAGTCTTTCCCTGAGTCTTTGGCTTAAAAGCTGTTGGGACAATACACAAAGTAAAAAACAAAAGAAGGAAACAATAAAAAAAATATAGAGATTACATGAATTCTTTCTAATTTGCTAAACTAATTTCAGAAAACACTACCAGTTTTATATTTTTAAGGTGTTTTGTGAGTCTTCGTGTATCTTTTCTGATTCTTCAGATATTTAATTAGATTTGTGTTAAGAGTAATATATGTGACTGAAATGTGCTGTGTTAAGTACAGAATTTCTTGTTGATGGGGATTGTGGAAGACTGCATATTAGGGATTTTGTAGAGCAGATTCTTACTTTGGGTAGGAAATTGGACACCAAATGACTTCTAAGGTTATGTCACTATCTGATGTTCATGCTCTAATTTTTGTTAGAAACTGCACCTGGGTGTTTGCATTTATTTCTGAGACTTTTTTGACCAGCGTTATCAGTCTTTTAGTAATTGATATTCTAAAAAAATTGCAGTTTTAGAGAGAGGTGAGGGGCCGGATTTTCCATGTATATTCTTAGAGAAGGATGAAAACTGATGAGGTCTCTGTTATGTTTTGTTAGAAATAAATCTATTGCTTAGAAACTGAAAAAGATATTCTTTTTTGCTTAATAAGATCTTTATTCAATGAATATTAACTTCATTGATGTGGTGTTTTTATTTATAAACTACAGTAACTTCTACAAAGCTATGAGAATTTTAAATAATGAAGCCTCTGATGAGGTGTTTGGATTTTGATGTTTCTAGTGAAAATACTTTTCTCATAAAGTAATACAAATATCTTCTTAAAATTTTATTTATTTATTTAAGAGAGAGCATGCGTGAGTGGGGGGGAGGGGCACAGGGAGAGGGAGAGAATCCCAAGCCGACTCCATGCTGAGTCAGCCTTATATGGAGCTTGATCTCATGACTCTGAGATCATGACCTGAGCCAAAATCAAGAGTTGGACGCTAAATGGACTGAGCCACCCAGGCACCCAATACAAATATGTTATCTTAAATCCTGTTTATATTTAGTTGAATCTAGTCTTCATGATCTTTGGGTTTCAGGATCTTGAATAAAAATAATAATTATATCTCAGAGCTTATAAGTAACATTTGTATATGAAAACATTTTAACACGAAACATTTTTTTAAAAAAGTGTTGGTTTTATATTAATACATGAAACTTAAAAAAAATAGTCCTGATAATAATATGATAGTTAATAATTTCAAATGGGTGTCAACAAATCTAGGGGCACCTGGCTGGCTCAGTCGTACTAGCTTGCGATTCTTAATCTTGGGATTGTGAGTTTGGGGTACACATTGGGTGTAGAGATTACTTAAATAAAATGTGAAAAACAAACAAAACTCCAGATCTTTGGTTTTACTATTAACATGTAATGTATTATTTGTTTCAGGGGTACAGGTCTATGATTCATCAGTCTTACACAATACACAGTGCTCACCACAACACATACCCTCCCCAATGTCCATCACTTAGCCACCCCATCCCTCCCACCCCCCTCCACTCCAGCAACCTTCAGTTTGTTTCCTGAGATTAAGAGTCTCTTAGGGTTTGTCTTCCTCTCTGGTTTCTTCTTGTTTGTCTTTCCCCAATTGACTTATTTCGCTTAGCATAATACACTCTAGTTTCATCCATGTCGTTGCAAATGGTAAGATTTCATTTTTGATGGCTGCATAATATTCCATTGTGTATATGTATATAGATCTATATATGGATATAAATAGATCTATATATATCACATCTTCTTTATTCAGTCATCTGTCGATGGACATCTGGGCTCTTTCCATAGTTTGGCTATTGTGGACATTGCTGCTATAAACATTGGGGTGCAGGTGCCCCTTTGGATTACTACATTTGTATCTTTGAAACCCAGATCTTTTCTAGAAGGAAAGTAGGCATGGATTTAAGAGACTGATTGGTATCGAAAATGGAGGAAAAATATTAAAGAAAATTATATAAAGGTATTATAAAATGATTTTTAACATTATCACCAGCTCATTTTCTTAAATCAAATTTCTGTGAAATTAATAGACATCAAGCAAACACAAAATCCATAACATTTTAAAATAATTTTCCTTACTGTAGGTGTCTGTGGATGGGTAAGGCAGTGCCAGTGGTCAGAAGTGTGAGTGGATGTTTTGTTAGTTTACTAAAACATAAGGTGAATTTATGGTTCTTAATCTATTTTCAAAGATTTTTTGGGGTTCAGTTTTTATTTTCAGTGTTGGTGAGATCTATGGCTCTTGAGGTAGGGGAAACATACATTGATGACATGCTTTTGAGTTGAAATTAATATGTTATTTTGAGTTATAATAGATAATAGCAATATCTAAGACTTATTGAGTGTGCCAAGTTCTGTTCGATGTATTAACCCAATTTAATTCCTGTAGTTCTCACAGGTAGGTATTAGGTGTATCTGCCAAATGCATTATGTTCCACGAAAGTGGGCTAAATAATAGGATTTATGGGGGAAAAATGGGATTGGGGTGGGCCATTAAAAACCTGTGGCACCTTGTGACCAGAATACCAAAAAAATCAAATAATGTTGATGAAAATGCTAGGAAGATAAGTCTCTACTAGTATTTTCATGTTAGCATCACATTCACTTTGTGGTACTAACCCTGGAGCTTATGCTTCCTTCTTTGACATGTGGCTTGGTTTCTTTAGCTTCGGTTAGATAACATTTTTATCAGTACTGAAAATCTGATCCAAGGTGTAGTTTTCCTCATTAATTCATTGTTTTAATACAGAGAGAAAGATCTTTGCAGTTTTTTTCATTTGTACTTGCAAATTGTTGGATACTTAACGTTGTGGAAAAAGTATACTAGTTCTTGCAATCATTAAGCCAGGTACTATTTGCATTAAAGGAAAGCAATTCTGCAAATTTTTAGGTTTTTCCTAAGATCTTTACATATTGCCAAGTATTTCTTTCTAATTCTGTTGGAAAAAATTACGTATAAACCAGGATCATGTCCACACTATTCCTACATTATTCTACTCTTTAACAATCCTGTAGGAGGTAATTCAAGGCCAAGATGTTAAGTTACAGCAGAACAGATTGTGCTATTAAAATATTCACTTTATAAGTGGTGAAACAGAGAGAGTATAAGTAGCTTGCTTAAGTCACTGAGCAACTAATATTGCTGAGATTCAAGCTCAAGGAATCCACAACCTGAGCTGTTAACCACTAAGCCATATATGGTTTATAATTACAAAAAAACTTAAATGTAAAAAAAAGTGGCTTAAGGCATCTTTTAATTGTGTAATTGAATGGTAGCTATGGGAAGGTATCTAGATTGTTTAGGAGCTGCCTAACGTAGTCAAGATTTGTCTTATGGAAGATAGGGTTTTTTGGTTTTTTTTCCTACTTAAATACCTAAAATGCATGTTAGGAAAAGAGAGGTTTTAGTAAATGTGATTTTTATTTTTTATTTTTTGAATTTTTACTTTTTATTTTTGAATTGGTTGGAATTAATGACATAGTTAATCATTATGTGAGATACTGGAATTTGCTTCTTTACTTTCATGGTTAAGATTTAGTTAACTTAAGGGCGCCTGGGTGGCTCAGTTGGTTAAGCATCTACCTTAGGCTGAAGCCGCGATCCTATGGTGCTGGGATCAAGCCCCACATCGGGCTCCCCGCTAGGTGGACAGCCTGCTTCTCCCTCTCCCACTGCTTATGCTCTTTCTCGCTCATACACACTCTGTCTCTCATAAACATAAGAAAGTCTTAAAAAAAAAAGTTAGCTTAACTTCTGGGATTGAAATGACCTTGTATATTGATCATATAAGAAAGTAGATTTTTAAAAAATTTTAATTTTTAAAAAATTTTATCTAGTTTTTAAGTAAACTCTACACCCAATGTGGGGCTTAAACTCATGACTCTGAGATCAAGGAACAGCCAGGTACTGCAAGAGAGTGGGATTTTAATAATTTTTTTTGTGACTGTATACTGATTACAGTGAGCACATTAATAGGAAAGGATAATGCTTTTGTTAATCAGTTGCAGAAGGTAATACCAGTTGTTGTCTTTAGTTATTTGTCAGTATGTGTTCATAGGCTTCTAATGTTCATATGACCTTTCCTTGAAGTTGATTTGCTTTCATGATAGATTTACTCAGTAAAGTACCATATACTCAAATTTGTGGGATAAGATTATCCTTTCTTCCTTTTTCAGTTCTATTGGAGACATGTTTCCCCATCCCTTACATATCTTTTCAGTTGCTTATCTACGACTGCTCCATCTGTAGCTGCTAGAGGATGAAGCTAGTACACTGTACGGAGAGTCCATTGTTTCTGTATTTTGTAGGGGTTTTTGTTGTTCTTATTCATTTTTATCTTCCCTTGCATCAATTAGTTTAAATTATTAGAATTATTGGTTTCTCACAAAAATTATAAAATAAAGTATGTCTTCACAAAAAAAAGATTATCCTTTCTTCCTGTAAATTAGATATGAATTTAACTAGGGTTTGGCTTTTAAATTTTAAAATAAGACATTTATTTAAGAAGTCAAAGAATCAACTATGAACAAAATTTTGTGTGTTGCTATTTTGACTAGATCTATCTCTTTTTTGCTTTAAGAAAATGAGATCATTCCCTTTTATGAAACATGTATCTGTTTTTAATGGGATCAATCCATTCATTCATTCAATGAATATTTGTGGAGCATTAATGGTGTGCCAGACATGGTGTCAGGTAGGTGCTGGGAATAAAACAATAAGAGAGGTATGGACTTCGCCTTCATGGAGTTTAAAGTGTCAGTTCTTTGGCCTCTGGGTACCCCATCTCTGTAACTATACATCTGTCCTTCAGTTAATTAGATTTATTTTCTGATACTTTACAAGTATACCCCATTCTTATTCCTATTTAAAGTTAATCATCTTTGTGACATTTATATGTCGACTACATTATTAGGAGATGATGATGTCTGTCATATATCTTTTACTAAGAATTCTTTGTCTTCTCCCCTCTTACCCATCTACTTCTAGGAGGACAGTCTAATGGCAATATGTAAGTTAAATACAATGTGGTGTTTAATTTCTGACCCTATTACAATCCTATCTGGAATGAGGTGGCGGCGGGGGGGATGCCATGTGGATGAATTTTTAATGTCCTTTATTGTTTTACCAGTACTTCTATTCTGACTTTTTTTTGATAGAATGGAATTTGGGGGCGCTTGGCTTGTTCAGTTGGTAGAGCATGTGACTCTTGATCTTGGGGTTGTAGGTTTGAGCCCCACGTTGGGTGTAGAGATCACTAAAAAATCTTAAAAAAAAAAACCCCTAAATTTGAACTTTTAACTTTATGGTGATATTTAACAGTATATTGTTTGTGATTTGGTCTTTTCTGTGATAATTCTGGGTCATTAATTTGAATGTTGGTATTTGGAATATGATTTGGAATACTGAATATTTCTGTATACCTTTCTCTCTTTTACATCTTCGGTATACTGCACTAGTTCAGTACTTGTCACTTTTTTCCTGTATAGTTGCAATAGCTCACTTGCTGATATTCCTGCTTCTCTAGTCTCTTCTTTTAAATACCCTCTACAACTCCTGGAATATTTTATGTAAAGTTAAAATCTGACCATTTGACTTTCCTTTCAAAATCTTTCTGTAGTTTTTCATTCTTTTCTGGGTGATGGCCAAGTTTCTTAATATGACAGATAAGTAATCTGGATCTTGGCTTATCTCTTGCCATTCCCTTCCTCAAACTTTGTGCAATATTGAATTTTGAGGCTCTTAGAGTTTCTGCTCCTAAGTGACATGTCACTTCATGAAGGTAAATCATATGGCCATGCTTGAGTTTATCATACCATGCTTGAGTTTCATAGGATGAAACTTAACTTCTTGCAGGCAGAGACACTGAATATTGGAGATTATATTTTTTCATAGTTCTTAGATTTACTGATGTTTACTGAATGGTTGGCTTATATGTACGTCTTGCATCTCACTCTATTTCTTGGTTCTATTTCTGAAGTGTGTCCCTTAGGAGTTGTTGTTGTTGTTTTTTTTTTTTTTGAGGGGAGGAGGGGCAGAGGAAGAGGGAGAATCTTAAGCAGGTTCCAGGCCCAGCGAGGAGTCCCGTGTGGGGCTTGATTCTTGCAACTCTGAGATCATGACCTGAGCTGAAATCAGGAGTTGGATGCTTAACTGAGTGAGCCGCCCAAGCACCCAGTAGTTCTTTTAGTGAGGGTCTTTGAGTGGTAAACTCAATATTTGTTTAGAAATTTCCTCGTATTTCCCTTGTTCTTGAATATAGTTTAGCTGGATGCAGAATTCTATTTGGCAATAATTTTTAATATTCTTTTTTTTTAATAATTTTTAATATTCTTAATATTTTGAGGATTCTGTTCTGTTCCCCCTCTAGTCTCTTACTGAAGTTGTCCCTGTTATAGTTTTAATTGCTTAACTTTATAGCTAATCTGTTTCGGTGGTTGCTTTTAAGATTTTTTCTTTGGTTTTGGGGTTCTGTAGTTTCACCATAACTTATCTATGGGTGGTTGTGCTTCCTAAATTTGAGAATTCATGTTTTTCTGGAAAATTCTCACGAATAATGGCTTTTCTTCATTTTGTCTGTTAGGTTTTTTTGTTTTTTTTTCACGATTTTTTATTCATTAGAGAGAGAGAGAATGCACAAGTGGGGGGAGGGTCAGAGGGAGAGAGAGAGGCAGACTCCCTGCTGAGCTGGGAGTCTGATTTCAGTGTTGGATCCCAGGACCACTGGATCATGACCTGAGCCAAAGGCAGCCCCGTAACTGACTGAGCCACCAAGGTGCCCTATTCATTTTATGTTTGTATTTTGGAACTCCTAATACATGACGTGTTAGTTTTTTTCCATTCTGTCTTTCATGTCTCTTAATCTTTTGTATTTTCAGTCTCTCTTGTGATTCATACCTTTCTTCTGATTTATTCTTCATTTCCATCTAATCTGCTGTAGTCTAACCTGTTCTTTTGAGTTTTTCTGTTTAGTGACTATATTTTTAAAAGTTCTTCAGATTTGTATTTTTTAAAAAATGGAATATTTTTTTCTTCTGTCTTGGTTCTTTTATATCTTTAGTTATTCCTATATACTGTTTTTGTTGTCTAGTAGTTAAGTTCTATCATCTCCAAGGGGCTTTGTTTACAAGGGTCTTATGTAATCCTGGATTGTGAGCTAATTTTTCAGTAGCCGTATTTCAGAACAGTAGAGACTGTTCTGTTGATTTATTTACTTGATTTACTTTAAGTGAGACATTTAAAAAAAATGACTCAGTTTAGCCAAGTTCTAAATTCAGCATAGTATATTGTCTAAATATTTTTCTAGTTTATGTTGTTAGATACTGATTTTATATTCTGTTGGTTAAATACATTGTGCATTAAGAGTTACATCAGATTATTCAAGTGGGCTTCAGGAGGAAAGACTAAAATTAATCCTTTGTCCTGTGACCCTGTTGTAATAAAGCTGAACCTGGATGTAAGTCGGGGTGTGTGACTGAGTGTTGATTACACATAGCCAACATAAGTGTTTTATAAGGATTATCTCATTTAATTCACGAAATAGCTGCTTGAGGTAGTACTTTATTAAACTTGTTTTATAATGAGAAAACAGGATTGGGGAGATTAAAGACCCAGGTTCTTTGAGCCTGAATCCTCTACACTATGTTATACTATGTGACTATTGTATGTTGGGGGCTCGTATTAGAATTGTAGAAAATGGCCACTTAACTAACTTCCTCAAGAATTGTTATAATTGAAAAATTAGTTTATGATAATCAGAAGCAATAAGAGTGATAAGCTTTGAGAAAATGAATTATCTTTAAACTTCATTGATTTAACACTGCATGCTTTATTTTTTGATTCTTTAATAACAGTTTCCCTGTGTGTCAAAGGGTGCATGATGATTTATACGTGTTTAAGATATCCACCAATCAATTTTCTTTGATAACCAGGGAAAAATGAAATTACCAACTCTTTATATTAGGGATTGATCATACATCTAATTTGTGATTTATGAATATTATTGTTAACCTACATTACTTGTGTTTTATTCATGGTTTTGTTAGTGCCTTAGTCAGAGGGCAATATGAAAGAAAAGAAAAATTAAATTATAACTTTGCTGCTTATTACTATATCTTGAAAAGATTTGGAAAAAGTTGAGCATTAAAATTAAAATGGAAAAATTTGGCATATCTTTGAGTTTTATTCTGAATTCCTACTGCTATAGAATGTAAATGTTGACTTCACTAGTGAAATTTTTGTTGTTGTTTTTTTAAGGATTTTATTTATTTATTTGATAGAGAGGCAGCGATAAAGGAAACATAAGCAGGGGGAGTGGGAGCCTGATGTGAGGCTCGATCCCAGGACTCTGGGATCATGACCTGAGCCGAAGGCAGACGCACAAGGACTGAGCCACCCAGGTGCCCCACTTGTGAAATTTTTAAATCCTGAAAGGATGTCCTGATTACTAATTAATACCCACATTTGAAAGGCCCCCCCCCTTGAAATGCCAATTCCAACTGGATCCTTTTTTTCTTTTGATCATTGGTGCCTCCAGGTACTCATCTTCTGAATCACTTAGGGATGGTTTTCCTTTTTCCTTTTATCTTGCTCACATAAGACCCAGATATCATCCTTGGCACTGGAATTACCACTTAAGACTGTTTCTACTTCATAGAAAGCAAATTATTTTTTGATTCCCTTCTGAACCTTTTTGGAATTTTCTGGAGCTCTTCTCTGGCTGCTATATTTGATACTGAAATGGGAAAGAAGAAATGATTATAATCCACATTTTTCCAGTAGAAATTATGGGATAATAATAGCTAATATTTACTGAGTGCTTGTGTGACCTAGTAAGTATTACCTCTGTCCTCGTTTCTTTCCACTCTACCTCCTTGCTTATTCAGTTCTGGAGGCAGTAGCCCCCCTGCTCTAGTTTTTCCCTCTGCCTAGAAAGAGCTCCTCTCAAATATCTAATTATATTATAAATCAATGAATAATATATAAATTATAAATTTCAAATCTTGAAGTGTTTCATTTTTTCATATTCATATTTTATAGTTTTCTTCCTGAGTCCTGTTTTTTTTTTTAAAGATTTTATTAGAGAGAGAGAGCGTACACACATGAGCAGGGGGAGAGGCAGAGGGCAGCCTCCACACTGAGCAGGGAGCCCAATGCAGGGCTCAATCCCAGGACCCCCAGATTGTGACCTGAGCTGAAAGCAGATGCTTAACTGACTGAACCACCCAGGTGCCCCCCTGATTTCTATTTTTGATATCTTGTTTTCTTAACATTTCAATATTTCATATCTGATCATTTTTTTTTCTTTGTTGTTTGGGAATTTTGTTTCTGTAAGACTTGTTCTGATTTTTGGGGACTGTTTCTTTATTATTTTGTAATTAAAAAAAATTTTTGAGCTTATATTCTATGGACTTTTATTTTTGGGTGCAGTTTGATATCTGGGTTTTAAGTGTACTCTTCCTGGCAGAACTGATGTTTGCTTCTGTCATGCTCTAGTCTCTTTTTTTCTTTTTTAAGATTTTATTTTATTTTATTATTTTTTAAAGATTTTATTTATTTATTCGACAGAGATAGAGACAGCCAGCGAGAGAGGGAACACAAGCAGGGGGAGTGGGAGAGGAAGAAGCAGGCTCATAGTGGAAGAGCCTGATGTGGGGCTCGATCCCATAACGCTGGGATCACGCCCTGAGCCGAAGGCAGATGCCTAACCGCTGCGCCACTCAGGCGCCCCAAGATTTTATTTTTAAGCAAGGGATCTCCACATGTAACATGGGACCTGAGCTCACAACTCTGAGATCAGGAGTCCCATGCTCCTCCGACTGAGCCATCCAGGTGCCGCCATGCTCTAGTCTCTTCTTCTTCTTCTTCTTTTTTTTTTTTTTAAAGATTTATTTAGTCACTTGAGAGAGAGGGAGGAGAGGGGGGAGGGACAGAGGGAGAGGGTGACAAGCAGACTCCCTGCTGAGTGGGGAGCCTGTTGCGAGGCTTGATCCGAGGACCCCGAGATCTAATCAAGAGTCAGACGCTCTATTGACTGAGCCACCCAGGCACCCCTCTAGTCTTTTCTAACTCAGAATCCCTCAAAGCTGAATTTTTAGTTTGAGTTTTGTTAGACCTGACACCTGGTATGAATTCTGTCCTCAAGTGGATGAGAGGAGGTAAACTTCTTTTTTTCTCTTCTGCCCAGGTTGAGATAGGCAAATATGAACACTGTGTTCTATGCTGAGCATGTCCCCCCATTCACCCACTGAGAGAATGTTGCTGTTCAGATTTCCACCTTGTTTAGGCCCCAAACTTTTTATCCTTTTCCCCCAAGCAACCCCTTTAGACCCAATTTGTAAACCACTAAAGATTGGTGGATGTTCTCAGGGCAAGCCTCAGTGCTCACTGAAGCTTTGTTGTTTCCTACCTCTCAAGATTTTTCTTGCTTTCTCTTCAGCTCAACCATTTATGAAAAACAAAACAAAATAACAGTGTTTTTTGTTGTTATTATTTAATATTCACCATTTTAAGCAATTCTGAATCATGACTATTTTCTGGATTTTGTAAGTTTTTGTATTGCCAGAAATAGATCTGATTTCTTTCTCCATTTATCTATATGACTCTCTCCTTCATTCCTTAAAAAGTCTCTGTTCAGGTATCTCCTCATTAGACCTTTCCTACTGCCAAACTAGTATCTCCCTCCTTGTCACTCATTATCTTTTTTATCCTACTTTATTTTTCATAGCATTTATCTTCTGTAGGTATTTTGTTATGTGTCTCCTTATATAAGAACATAAGGTTCATGAGAGTAGCAACTTTCTTTTTTGTTTACTGCTTTATTGCCAGTGCTTAGAATTAGTGCCTGACACATAGTTGGTGGTCAATAAATACATGTTAGATGAACGAATATGCTAAGTGCTTTAAATGGATTATCTTTTTTAATCCTTGTAGTAATTTTTTGAAGTAGGTAATATTATCATCTTTAATTTTTTTTAAGATGTTATTTTTAAGTAATCTCTACACCCAGTGTGGGGCTTGAACTCACAACCCTGGGTCAAGAGTCACATACTCTACCAGCTGAGCCAGGCGGGCACCCCTGTCACCTCTATTTTAAAAGTGAGGAGTCTTAGACTTGTACAGCTAACTTGCCCAAGGTCACACAGTAAATAGTAGAGGAGGTAGAAATTGAACTCCAAGCAGTCAAACTTTAGAGTAGCCTGTTGTCCTAACTGCAGTCCTTTGGTGGTTGTGGTGAGGTTGGTTCTTAGCAGGTTGATATAAAATGTGTGTAATTCTAGAGTTAGCTCTACTTTATATCCCATTATTTTTCTGAGAGAATATATTCTAGATTTCAAATAATTTTCTAGTAAAATTTTGGAACCTAATATGTAAATTGAGAAGCTTATGCAATATGTAAGCATAGTAAGTTTTTTCTCTCCTATTTTCATTTCATTCATTCTTTCCATCTGCTGTCTCTAAGACATCTTAAAGATTCTGGTGAGGTTTTGCTGGGTTGCCTTTATTTCTTACAGTTACTTTATAAAATAGTTAAAATATGTAATTTGTAATAAAACTCCATTTTAGTTAGAAAAGGCATACACATAAATTAATTAGTGGATAGGAAAACAAGTCAGATGATTCCCCCCCAACTGAGATTATCAAACAAACTGGTTGGCTTAGTCAGTTAAGCCTCTGACTTGATTTTCTGCTCAGGTCATGATCTCACGGTTGTGCGAATGAGCCCTGGGTCAGGCTCCACACTCAGTAAAGAGTCTGCTTGAGATTCCTGCTCCCTCTGCCCCTTAACCCCACTCATGAGTTCTTTCTCTGCCTCCCTCTCTCTTCCTCTCTCTAAAATAGATAAATCTTAACACACACACACAAATACACACAAATCCCTGTGTTTCCTTTTGCATTCTTTCAGTGGTATCACTTTAACCTTGACTTGTCTTTCTTCCTCATTCCCACAACCAGTCTGTCACCAAATAGTCTACTTCTTAATTCTGATCCCAAATATCTTTTGCTAGGATTATTGTTAACATCTTTCAAAACTGTTCTTTTCCTCTGCCATACCATTCCACAGTGTGGTTTATGAAGGCTCTCTCTTCCTATACTTTATTTCCTTTGTTGTCATGGCCACTTTATATACTGGACTCAAGCCTATACTGAACTTTTTCTTATACTTTTAATAGGTCCTGCCTCTATAACTTCTGTGCTTTTCTGTCAGCTGTTCTCTCTTCTTGGGTGCTTTTCTTCCTTCTCTGCCTGTCATAGTCATGCTCACACTTTAAGACAAAACAACCCATTGCCCCATTGTAAGACTTTACTCTTCCTCTGTCTCACCACACAACGTTGTTTATAACTTATAGAATTTACCTCATTCTTTTATGTTATGTGTTTATATATTTATCCTGCTAGACCATGAGCTTGAAGGCAGAGACTATACTTTTATAACACTTTTTTAAAAGTCAGGTTTATTTAGGTATAATTTCCATAGAATAAAATTCATCCCTTTTAGGTGTACAGTTTGATGTATATAGTCTTGTAGCCATCATCACAGTTGGATATAGGCTATCACCTCCAAAAAGTTCCCTATTGCCCTTTGTAGTTAGTCCTCTCCCTCATTCTCAGCCTTTGGCAGCCAGTGATCTAATTTCTGTCCCTATCATTTTGTCTTTTTTTTGAATGTCAAATGTCAAATAAAAATGGAGTCATACAATCGGTATCCTTTTGTGACCAGCTTCTTATACTTAACTTACTGCATTTGAGATTACTCCATGTTTTTGTATATATTAATAGTTTGTTTCTTTTTATTGCTGCATTGTATTCTATTGTATGGATGTACCACAGTTTGTTCATTCAGTCAGGAAGTGGTTTCCATTGGCCATTATGAATAAAGCTGCCCCAGAACATTTGCATACAAGTCTTTGTGTGGACATGTTTTCATTTTTCCTGAGTAATACCTAAGAGGCTTTTTGACTTGAGGTAAAATGCCAAGGAAGCTTCCAGTTCAAAAAGAGCAGAATACAGATTGCAAGGAAAAGAAGAGGCATCCCAAGGGAATGAAGGGGAATGAGTTTCACTTGCCATAGGTAGAGGGAGAGAAAAAGAATCTTGGTGGAAATTCCCACCTTCCTCTAAAGGATAGAAAAAAATAATAGAACGTACCAGTCAACTAACAGTATATGCCATGGGGCCACAGAACAGATAAGCTAGGTCAAAATTTGAGTTGCTTGAGGCAAAAGTACTCTTAAAATTTTATTCCATAGCAGGTTTTCATGTCTTCACATTGATACAGGATGGGTTTTCCTCATCAGTACAAATGAGTTGGCATTTTCAGGTAGAACTTAGGTTATGCAATAGTCCCAGTGATTTGAGGCTCTTGGGACTGTGATGGACTATGATTTGCAATTAAGAATAGTTTATCCCCACTCCAATAATGACAAGAGCTAAAACAAAAAATACAGCAATACAAGTATTAGAGAAATTGTGATAATGTCTTCAAGGTTACTGAAGATAAGATGCTTAGAGGAATATGCATGTAAATCTGTACCAAATAGGACAAAAATCCATTCAACAAATTCACTAATTGAAAACTGTCCTATTACATCAAACCCATGTCTGTATCTGTTTTCTTACATTTGGTTATTAGATTTCTATCTCAAATAAAAAAATAAAGTTAGACCCCATGTATAAGCACAATTTTAATCCAAAATCATTTGAGAAGACAAAGAAGCAAAATGACACTGCTCTCAAAACAAAACAAAACAGTACAGCACACATTGGATCCTGTTCTTGAATACAGTATTATGACAGTCAACATACCATGAATGCTATTTCATCAATTTCATATAATTTTTGGCAGCAGACTTTAAGTTTCTAGAAAATTGCTTTCTAAAGTTAGGTAACCTTGAAGTATTACAGTTCCAAAGAGCAAATTGTAGAGAGTCAAAGAAAACATACATATAGAAGCCATGTTATTAGTTAAAATGACATGTGAAGAATGTTGATAATGATTGAAGCTGGCTGATGGGTACATAGGAACTCTCTCATGCTTTAGTGTGTAAATTTGGAATATTTCATGATCTTTTTATTTTTATTGATTGCAGTAGGTCAGATTTGAAACACCAAAAAAAAAGTGACTTGTGGGGAGAAAAACCAAGAGAACTAGCATTAAGTGCCTATTGGTGTTTTAATATATAACAAGCTCTATGGGATAGAATCAGCCCTATTTTACATAAAAGAAAATTGAGAATCAGAGGGGTAAATTTTCTTGCCCAGGATCACAAAGGAGTTTAACTGATATTCACAAGCAAAGAAGGGAGGAAGAAAGGAGGGAGGGGAAAAAAAGAAGGAAGGCAATAGTATAGTTGAAGGAAATAAACCCCACCACCGCACTAATACACAAAAGACAAAATTAGAGAAATACAATTTTTAGAAAGCTCTACAAGTTAAAAGATGCTTGTAAAATTATTCAGTGACAGTATTCAAGGATAAAAAAAGACAAAAATACAACGTATTTGAAAACCTGTAATTATTCTCAATCTGTAAATATTTGTGAATTTTATTCTAGCTCCAGCATACCAAATCTTATAGAAATTCCATTTCTGCCATGCTGCTAGCCAGCTGAATACACACATGTACTATGTATGTACACATACACGTGTATTTATCAAAATTGTCCTAAAAAATTGGTAAAATTGATCTGATTGTGGAGGCTGTGAGTATATGAAACAAATTTTAGTCCTTAGAGTTTGAGTCAAATTTTGATGGAGGTGGTATTTTCTAAGTATGAAATGTTAATGGGTGTTTTTTATATTAACCTTTTCATATATGATGTTGGAATTTCTTTTGGAGCTGTATCTTGTTTTCTCATTAGTAAAAATAATGATGTGAAACAGATTTGCATTTCTCATTGCACTTATTACTTTTGAAGTAAATTTGAAATAGTGGAATGTTTCCCTTGATAGCTTATATGTTACATTTTTTTTTAATTACATTTTTTAAAACCGATTTATTTTTTTATTTTGGGGGAGAGGGGCAGAGTTGCATGCTCTACTGAGTGAACCAGCCAGGCACCCCAGGGTAGTTCTGTTTTTATTTTTTTTGAGGAACTTCCATGCTGTTTTCCACAGCGGCTGTACCAGTTTGCGTTCCCACCAACAATGCCTTTTTCTCCACATCCTTGCCAATACTTGTTTTTTGTGGTTTTGATTTTAGCAGTTCTGACAGTTGTGAGGTGGTATCTCAGTGTAGTTTCGATTTCTATTTCCCTGATGATGAGTGATGTTGAGCATCTTTTCACGTGTCTGTTGGCCATCTGTGTGTCTTCCTTAGAGAAGTGTCCATTTTTTAATCGGATTATTTGTTTTTTTGGGTGTTGAGTTGTGTATGTTCTTTGTATATTTTGGATAGTAATCCTTTATCAGATATGTCATTTGCAAATATCTTCTCCCATTTTGTAATTTTTTTTTCTTTTGTTGTTTCCTTTACTGTGCAAAAGCTTTTTATTTTGATGTAGTCCCAGTAGTTTATTCTTGCTTTTGCTTCCTTTAGGAAACAGATCTAGAAAGAAGTTGCCATGGCTGATATCAGAGAAATTACTGCCTGTACACTCTTTTAAGATTTTTATGGTTTCATGCTTCACATTTAGTTCTTTAATCCATTTTCAGTTTATTTTTGTGTATGGTGTAGGAAAATGGTCCAGTTTCATTCTTTTGCATGTTGCCCTCCAGTTTTCCCAATACCATTTGTTGAAGAGACTTTTCCCCATTGCATATTCTTGCCTCTTTCGATGAAGATACTTGACCATATAATTATGGGCTTGTTTCTGGGCTTTCTGTCATGTTCCATTGATCTGGGTGTCTGTTTTTGTGGCAGTATTATACTATTTTGATTACTACAGCTTTGTAATATAACTTGAAATCTGGAATCATGATACTTTCAGCTTTGTTTATCTTTCTCAAGATTGTTTTGGCTATTCAGGGTCTTTTGCGCTTCCATACAAATTTTATGATAGTTCTAGTTCTATGAAAAATGCTATTGGTATTTTGATAGGGACTGCATTAAATCTGTAAATTGCTCTGGGTAGTATGGACATTTAAAAAATACTTGTTCCTCCATTCCATGAGCATGGAATATCTTTTCATTTCTTTGTGTCATCTTTAATTTCTTTTATCAGTGTTTTATAGTTTTAAAATTTATTTTTAGAGAGAAACAGAGTGTGTGTGCATGTGAGCATGTGAGAAGGGGGAGTGGCAGAGGGAGAAGTAGAGAATCCTCAAGTAGACTCCCCACTGAACGTGGAGCCCAATGCAGGGCTCCATCCCAGGACGCAAGATCATGACCTTAGTGGAAATCAAGAGTTGGATGCTTACCTGGCTGAGCCACTCAGGCTGCCCAGTCATCAGTGTTTTATAGTTTTCAGAGTACAGGTCTTTCACCTCCTTAGTTAAGTTTATTCCTACATATTTTATTCTTTTTGGTGCAGATTGTAAATTGGATGCTTTCTTAATTTCTCTTTCTGCTGCTTCATTATTAGTGCATAGAAGTGCAACAGATTTCTGTCATTGATTTTGTATCCTGAGACCTTACTGAATTTGTTTATCAGCTCTGGTAATTTTTTGGTGGAATCTTTAGGATTTTCTATATATAGTATCATGTCATTTGCAGATAGTGGAGGTTTTACTTCTTCCTTACCAATTTGGACACGTTTTATTTCTTTTTGTTGACTGATTGCTATTGCTAGGACTTCTAGTACTATGCTGAATCAAAGTGGTGAGAGTGGACATCCTTGTCTTCTTTCTGACCCTAGGGGAAAAGCTCTCAGTTTTTCCCCATTGAGTGTGATGTTAGTTGTGGGTTTTTCATATATGGCCTTTATTATGTTGAGGTATGTTTCCTCTAAACTTATTTTGTTGAGGGTTTTTATCATGAATCGATGTTGTACTTTGTCAAATGCTTTTTCTGTGTCTATTGAAATGATCATATGGTTTTTATCCTTTCTCTTGTGAATGTGATGTATCATGTTGATTGATTTGTGAATATTGAACCACCCTTGCATTCTGGGAATAAATCCCACTTGGTTCTGGTGAATTGTTATTTTTTTTAATGTATTGTTGGATTCGGTTTGCTAGTATTTTGTTGAGGATTTTTACATCTGTGTTGGCCTGTAGTTCTCTGTTTTTGTAGTGTCTTTTTTTGGTTTTGGTACCAGGGTAATACTGCCTCATAGAATGAATTTGGGAGTTTTCCTTCCTCTTCTCTTCTTTTGGAATACTTTGAGAAGAATAGGTATTATCTGTTCTTTAAATATTTGGTCGAATTCACCTGTGAATGTATCTCATCCTCGACTTTTGTTTGTTGGGGGTTTTTGATTACTGATTCAATTTTATTGCTGGTAATTGGTTTGTTCTAATTTTCTGTTTCTTCCTGATTCAGTTTTAGAGAAATTGCCTATTTAGTTTGGAATATTAGGTATAATAGCAAATCCTATTAAGTTATTTAGATTGCAAAATATTCATATATGTTGTTCATTTTTCAGTTTTAGAGAAATTGCCTATTCAGTTTGGAATATTAGGTATAATAGGAAATCCTGTTCAATTATTTAGATTGTAAAAATATTCATATATGTTGTTCAGTTTTCCGTCCTGTTGGATTTTAACTGGTTGAATATAATTAGCTAGTTTTATTGGCAGGCTGTAGTATGGTTTTCTGTGGTAAGGAAAGTTTGGGCTGCCTTTCAGTTATGTCATTGAGCAGTATGGGAAATGAGGCTTGTGGCTTGCATTGCAACATCTTCTCCAGAGGTTAGAAAGAGCATAGCATAATAGGGTCTAAATAAAGTATTTGTTAAATAAATGAATAAATGAATGCATGAATGAATGAAAACATTTCAGGAGTATTTTTGGTTTAGAGATGGGCATGACCACGTACTGTCTTCTTTTCAAGTAAGTATCTTGAGTGTTCAGGTGGTAACTATTCTCAAATTCTTACCCATCAGCCATTTGTAGCTCTTTGAGAATCCAGCAACAAAATGAGAATGAGAAGAACCATCATCTGGATGAGTGTTGATTGAGTGTCCTGGGGAAAATATTCCCGCATGCCTGCAGTTTGCTTATTGTGGTATTGCCACACCAAATTATTAGGGACTGTTGCTTAATGGAATATTTTTGTATCAACCAGTTAACAGAATTTCAAATACTTGATATGAATGCATTTTATTTAAAAAAAACTTATGCTACTTTTTTTTGTTTTTGTTTTTTAGAGAGTGTGTGCAGGGGCACATGTGTGCGCACACACCTGTGCAGGGGTGGGGGGGTGACAGGTGGGAGGGGCAGAGAGAGCCCCAGTCCAGTTGTGCACTGGTGGAGCTCGATGTGGGGCTAGACCTCAGGACCCTGAGATCATGACCTGAGCTGAAACCCAAGAGCTCAATGACTGTGCCCCGAGAGGACTGGTTTTAAACCCAATTCTACTACTTGTAAACTGGACATGATCTCATCCTAATCACTTTATCACTCTCAAACTCAATCTCCTCATTTTTAATTAGTGATAATAACCCTGTTTGAGTGATCTATAGCGTTGTGTGAGGATCAGATGAGATAATGTATGTAAAGCACTTTTTATAAAATTTGTAAGTTACATGGGGAATGAAGTAGCCATCTTCTACACTGCTACTTGGTGGAGAAAGAGGCTTTTCTCTCGTAAGGGGGCTAATCCCATCACAAGGGCTCTACCCTCATGATTTAATCCAACCCTGTTTACCTCCTAAAGGCCTCACTTTCAGATACCATTACATTGGGGATTAGGGCTTCAACAAAAGAATTTTGAGGGGAAACAAACATTTAGTCCATAGCAGCTACCCTCTTTATTTGGGGCTTTCAGATAAAAGTTGTGCAGGGTGTCTCTGGCCAAAGGATTGCTAGTGGTGGTTGAAATCCAGACCTCGGGGTGCCTGGGTGGCTCAGTCGTTAAGTGTCTGCCTTCAGCTCAGGGCGTGGTCCCGGGGTCCTGGGATTGAGCCCCGCATCCACCTCCTCCCTGGGAGCCTGCTTCTTCCTCTCCCACTCCCCCTGCTTGTGTTCCCTCTCTCACTGGCTGCTCTCTCTCTGTCAAATAAATAAATAAAATCTGGGAAAAAAAAAAAAAAAAAAAAAGAAATCCAGACCTCTGTCTTGGTGTAAGCTAAAAAAGAGATGCCTTTTTACAATTACTCCTCTTAAAGGGGGTACATTTTGGCAATTTCTCAGCCCAGAGAAGATGCCTTTTTGTAATTGAACGTATATACTTTGATGTTAAAACCTGGAGGATTCTTGTTTTGACACTGACAACTTTGCTTAGCTCTGGTTAGGTTTCATGGTTGTGGGTTTTGAAGTGTTCCTGAACTTGGATAAGGCCTGTCCAACCCATGCAAATATATATAGCTACTCATATGTTACGAACATAGTTATTTTTCATTTTCATGAAGTATATATGTTTCTTAAATGATGACTAAGTTTAGTCTTATTAATATGAATTTTGTTGTAGATTTCTTGCTATTTTTTTGAGAAAGCATTTATACATACTACTTTTGATCTTAGCAAAATCGTAATTTTTAAAATAATCACTTCCTAGTTTCATATAGGAAAACATAAATTTGATTTGCCAAAAAACTGGTGTAAATGTGTATCGTGCTGAAGGATACCTAGATTTTTTAGGTGACACTAATATAAATTCTTGATTTTTGTCATAATACAATTGTATTCAAATTAAATTATACTAACGTTTCAAATTATTTTAGGTGTACTGAGTAATAAAATCTTACTTTATAATCTCTCATTATTTAAGTTTATGGTAGAAATATTTAGGTCTTAACTTTTTTTTGTGTGTATGTTTTTGACAAACTGATAGTTAATGCAGGTTTAAAAAATTTTTATTTCTAGGTATGTAATTGATAAATTAGTTAAATGAAACTCATTTCTTAAATCATAAATTGTTGTATTTATAAAATTCAATAATTGCTAATATTTATTGAACACTTGGGAGATAGATATAGTTTTAAGCATTTTATATGCCTTTAGTCTTCAAACCGCATAAAGTTGTTTTCCTAACCAGCCCCACTGTACGTGTCCCCAAACGCAGCTAAGAGGCAGAGCCATGATTCAAATGGAGGTATGATTCCAGATTGTGGAATTCAGTTTCCCCACAAATTCTCACTTGTTTTAAATTGGCTACCCCTCTCATAATCTTTTTTGTAGGTTTCCTACTCTCCACCCTTAATTATTTCATGCATTCACGTGTGTAGATAAGGTAATGTTTACCAAATTAGGTAACATGATTCCAGTTGTAGCATTTCTCAGTGTAATTTACATTAAGTATGTACAACTTAATATATGGAAAATGGTTTTGTGTTGTTTGGTCTGGTACAGAATTGTACGCATAGGCACCAAATGTGTATATAATAATATAAAACATGTACTAATACAATATGTGACTGGTTTTAGAGTACTTATTATTTTCTAGAAGATAAGGTTCTTCACATATGGTTGTATCTTTAAATGAAACAGCAGCGGTCCCTTTATTATTATTTCATTAATCATTAAAAGACCAAGTTTAGGAACTAAAAATGTTTGTGGGAGAGAGAGAAATGAGGGCTTGAGAGTAGCATTAAGGGAGAGAACTGCAGGTAGGCATGTGACACATTGGGAGAGAGAAAAGGGAATAAGATCAGCAGGAGGAATTTATTAAGTGGTAATATTGAACATTAGCCATATGCTTGTCATTGTTCGTGCTGGGGATATATTAGTTAAACAGGCAAAAATTTCTGTTCCTGAAAGTCAGAAGTGGGTAAGACAAGCAAATTTAGAGGGGGAAAAATGTAAAGTAGAACCAGTGGGTGGTCAAATATGTTTTTTGTTTGAAAGAATATCTTTCTTCTTATACTATTAATTAAATAGTTCCTGTTTACTTTTACATCAGAAGAATGAGGTTAGTTTGCATTTTCTAGAATTTTGTATAAATTTTATATGTACAAATAGAATCACACAGTATGTTTTTTTCTGGTCTCGTTTCACTTAGCATAATTATTTTGAGATACATCCATTTTTGTATCAATATTTCATTTTTTTAAATTGCTGAGTAATATTCTTTCGTGTGGATATATCTTACATTTTTTTTATCCATTCACTTGTTGAAAAACAGTCTGGATTTTTTCCATTTTTTGGCCATTACAAATAAAGCTGCAATGAACATTAGTATACAAGTCTTCAGACGCAAACTTTCATTTTTCTTGGATAAATACCTGGGAGTGGGATGGCTGGGTTATATGGTAGGTATGTGTTTAATGTTTTAAGAGTCTGTTTTCCAAATTGGTCGTACCATTTTCTATTCCCACTAGCAGTTTGTAAGAGTTGGAGAATGTATAAGGGCATGAACGCCAGAGAGTGAGAATTATTGGGGGCCATCTTGGAGACTCACTACTATATTACCTCTTCTTTATTGATTTTTTAATTCTACCTCTAGAATCATCATTACTTATCCCATCTTTTGAAGTGAAGTAGACCGATGTTTCTCAAAAGATTTTAGAGGAGCTCTTTGGATGAAATACTAGTTTTAGGAGTCCCCAAATTTCCCATAATAGTATGAAATGTAACGATACGAAATACCTTCGTATGATTGTGTACCAGCAGCACCTTAGGAGCAGGTGCTTCAGTCAGACATTTAGGGATAGGGTGCCCTAGGTCAGCGCTTCACCCCTGGTCATCCTCTGTTGTTCTACTTGCCCAGTCTCAGCTATGATTTGATTCCAAGCCAGCCTGCTAGCCTAAGCTCAGCATAGAGTTCATCACCAAAGGTGGCCAGGTCTCTCCTTCGTCGGCAGAGTAGATACCTAACCCTTACTCCCTCCATCGCTGTCTCCTTAGTGCCCAGCAGGCACCTAATCCTGCTGTGTTAAACACTGGATTTAAAAACAAAATAATCGAACTATATTTGAAAGGACTCACTTATTAGCTTGAATATTTGTTAGACTCTTTTGATAACCTAATGATGCTGTTGAGAGCTACTGAATTAGGTACTATAATTTTTGCTGAATGTTTGGAGATTGTTAGGTTTTGAATTCTATAATCTGATTTCTGTTACCTCTTGATGTTGGGTTATCAACTATTATTTTTTTTCTCATTTTTTTATTGTAAAATATATATAACATAAAATTTAGCATTTTAACCATTTTTAACTATATAGTTCAGTGGTATTAAGTACATTTGTATTGTTGTATACCCATCACCACCGTCCATCTCCAGAACTTTTTTCATCTTGCAAAACTGAATCTCTATACCCGTTAAATAATAACTCCACATTCTTCCCATATCCCCTATCCCTGGCAACTACCTTTTTGCTTTCTGTCTCTGTGTATCATTTTTTAATAAAATAATTATTTTTTATATTAACAAAAATACAAAGTGGAGAAGAATTTTTATATTACTGCAGATTTCAATTTTTGACATGTATCATATGTACAAAGTTTTGTATGTACTGTATGTGACAATTTGATTTCAATTCTCTTTCTACATTTACTAGTGTAACATAAATGCATTAAAAAAAGAAAAAGGAATGTTCACTGAATTCACATTTGGTAGCTGCAATTTGGAATGGAAAATTTTAAAGAAAGTGGAAAAATCGTCAGACTGGATAATTCTTAGGAAGTTATTTAGTATATAATTCTTTTTCTCCCACTTTCTAGTTCTGCAGCTGTCATTTGTGTAAATGGACAGGTAACAATGTGGATTTTCAGACTGTTTTCCCAGCTCAGTGAATTGCCTAAATATGTTCCATTACATCCAGAGTCTCCCAATTCACTTGGCTATACTGATAAGCATTGCTCTACATTCTGTGGCTTCTTTGTTCACTGTCTGTCCTCTGTGGTCATTTATTTGACTCATCTTGTGATTTTTCTTTAGCTCCTTCCAGTAGAAATGCAGTAGTAAAAATCATGCATATTATGAAAGAAACCTTTATTTTTAATTCCATGGCCCCCCCCCCCCATATACTGTACCATGCAGATGAAAGCAAAAAACTCTGGTAATGCTAGCATTTAATTTTTACAGGGATTTCTCTGATGGTTGAATTATGTTTTTACTGCTTACTATAGTTTAATCCCAGATTACTGTTTTGAATTTGTCCTTTATCAGCATTTAGTTTTGAATGGTTACTTGTTAACCAATCTAACAAATTTCAGGTTCCTGTAAACCTAATTTTCAAGGGACATTTTACCTTTTTGAGCCTTTATTTTTTTTTTTTAAATTAAAAGAAAATCATTAGAGCACACACGAGTGCATGAGAGAGAGCAAGAGCGGGAGTGGGGTGGGGGGAGGGGCAAAGGGAAAGGGAAAAGCAGGGTCCCTGAGCCAGAGGAGGGTCTTGTTCCCAGGGTCCTGGGATCTGACCTGAGTGGAGGGCACACACTTAACCGACTGAGCCACCCAGGTACCTCTAAAGCCCATTTAAAACATACTACATATTTTAAATAGCTGTACATTGATTTATTTACAGTGCATGTAGATACTTGTACAATTGTAATTAAGCATACATTTTGTAGAATGAGACTTAAGGAATAGATAATACTTAATGTTTAAATGGCTTGAAGACCAGATTGATAACATCGAGTCTCTCATACTTCTAAGTAGTCTTAATTTAGTGTACATGCTAGGTCTTGTCTTCTTCCCTAAAAGCTTGTTAGTTGAAGGAAGTAATAAATTTTTTTTTTTAATTGCTTTTTTTTGGCCTATCCATCTCTTATGTTTCAGTGACTCTAAGATACTATTAATTGTAAAGTGCATCATTATCTTATAGTCACCAAGGGAGAGAAAACATTTATTAAACTATGAAACAATGCTTTCTTATCACTTAAATTTGAAAAATTTTTTTGTTAATAATTGCAAACTTAAAAGTTGCAAAAAATCTGCGTATTCCTTTTTCTAGATTCATCTGTTATTAACAACATATCCCATTTGTTTTTATTATTACTTGCTTCTCTTTCTATATATGTATACATCATTTCTGACATTTGAGAGTTGAACATATGATGGCTGTTTACTGTTAAATGCCATAATGTTTATTTCCTAGGAAAGAGGTTATCTCTTTCATAACCAAAATACAGTTACCAGCTTCAGTTATTCAACAAATTTAACTTTATTATAGTATTTTAAATATACCACTCATACTTTGTCAGTTGACCTAATAAAATCCTGTGCTTTTTTCCTCCCTTTCCATCAGGATCCATTGTAGCGTCAGGTAATGAATTTACTTGTATCTCTTCAGTCTTTTTTAATCTGGAATAGTTCTGCAGCCTTTTTTTTTTTTTTGTCTTTTATGATGTTGATTAATTGAATAATACAGTCTTTTTAAAAAATGGAGTATTTCTTATTTTGGGTTTTTCTGGTAATTGCTCATGATTAGATTCAGGTTATAAATTCCTGATAAAAATTTTGTATGGTGATGTTCTTTTCTTAGGGCATCAAATCTACAGTCCTACAATAGTCATTTGGTCTTCATTGGTGATAATTTTTGTTATTTGCTCTAAGTGTTGTCTTATTTCTCCACTGTATAGCTATTATTTTTACTCTTGCAATTAATAAGCAATCTGTGAGGATACATTTTAAAACCATGCAATTATCTTGCTCCTCTTCAAAATTTCTCCCTCCAGTTAGCATGCATGGATGATTCTTGCCTAAACAAATCTTTATAATGGTAGTTGTAAAAGAGTAATTTTTCAGCTGTAGCATTCCCTTCACATTTACTGGTCAGCCTTGGCATTCTACAGAGAGCAAGAATCCTCTCTTCTTTCCCATTTACATATTTATTTATTTATTATAGATAAAACTCTTGGATTCCTATTTTTTTCTAGTTTATAAAGTATTATTGCCCTGAATTATTTTGATGTTCAAATTTTGATATATTTGCATTTATTCTGATGCAATAATATGTTCCACGCTGATCTGATATCTATCCTGGAATGAGCCACTTTCCTGAGGAGCTTAGGTCCTTTGTGGGGAATGGTCTTAAGAGACCAGGATTTGGGTGCTAGGTGTTCTCATTATTCTGGAGGCATCTTTGCTTTTGGGTTCTTTCAGTTGACAGAGGAAGGAAACATGTACATGTGTTTATATATGTAAATATGGATATATATACCCACACACGTATATATACTTATATGCACCCATAAACATATTTAACTTTGTATATGCTTATATGCATACATCCACACACCTACATATTTTATAATTTTTGAGTTCACACTGATCTCTCCAAATCCAGTCTATCCCTGTAGGATTGTTTGTCTTCCACTGTTCCATATTTGTCTGCCTCCCCCTCCACAGTGAGAACTCTGGCTTCCAAAAGTATCTACATATCTCATTTGCTCAGTTGTAAAATACTTCTAAAATAGTTGTAGAATTGCTGGAGCTATTTACCACTACCACACACACAGAAAGCCTACCTACTAAAAAGTATCCATTTGTTTGCTGTTCAACCCCTACTGCAAGACTGAGGGTATGTATTTAGTCAAATACTGTGTTTATAAATTACTGGGATTTCTCTCTTCTGTATGATTATGGTATTAATTTGAACTACAGTTGAATTCTTTGTTTTGATTTTAGTTCCCCCTCCATCTTTCTTGATTTAATAAAAATTTATATTGAATATATGGAACATATTCCTTTCTCTTGTGAGTAACCAGCTTGTTTTCTGATTTACCTTAATTTGTTTTTGTTAAACAAAGCATGCATGTATGTGTGTATATATATATATGTATGTATGTGTGTGTATGTATATATATATATGTGTGTGTATATATATATATATGTGTATATATATATATGGTAGCATATGCTTTTTTTGCCTCCAATAATTTTTATTATGGTAAAGTATATGGAGCATAAAATTTACTGTCTTAATCATTTTTAAGTGTATTGTTCACTAGTGGTAAGTACATTCATGTTGTGCAACCATCACTATCACCCATCTCCAGAATTCTTTTCATCTTGTAAAACTGTAATTCTATACCCATTGAACAATACCTCCACATTTCCCTCTTCCCCCAGCTGCTGACAGCCATCATTCTCCTCTCTGTCTCTATGATTCTGACTACTTTAAGTACCTCATGTACTTGGAATCACACAGTACTTGTTTTCTTGTGACTGGCCAATTTCACTTAGCATAATGTCCTCAGGATTCATCTATTTTGTCATATATTGCAGGATTTCCTTCCTTTTTAAAGCTGAATAATATTCCTTGTATGTATATACCACATTTTGCTTATCCATTCATCTGTTGATAGGTACTTGGATTATTTCTACAATGTGGTTATTCTGAATAATGCTGCTGTGAACATGAGTGTACAAATATCTCTTTGAGACCTTGCTTTCATTCCTTTTGGGTATGTACCCAGAGGTGGAATTGCTGGATCACGTGGTAATTCTGTTTTTAATTTTTTGAAACTGCGATACTCGTTTCCATGCTGGCTGTGCCATTTTACATTCTCCCCGACAGTGCATAGAGGTTCTAACTTCTCCACATCTTTGCCAACCGTTCTTATTTTCTTTCTTTCTTTTTTGGTGGTAACTCTCCCAGTGGATGGCTCATTGTAGTTTTGATTTGTATTTTCCTAATGATTGTGTGAGGTTGGGCATCTTTTTATGTGATTATTGGCCATTGTATATTCTTTGGAGAAATGTTTATTCAAGTCCTTTGCCCATTTTTGAATTGGGTTGTTGTAGAGTTTTACAAGTTCTGTATAGATTCTAGCTATTAATCTCTTATCAGATATGTGATTTGCAAATATTTTATCCCATTCTGTGGGTTGCCATTTTACTCTATAGATAGTGTCTTTTTAAATAGACTTTTTTTTTTTTTAGGGAGGGGGAGGGGCAAAAGGAGAAGGAGAGAAAGAATTTTAAGCAGCCTCCACGCCCAGGACTCCATCTCACAATCCTGAGATCATGCATGACCTGAGCCGAAATCAAGATTGAGATGCTTAACCTACTGAGCCACGGCGGGCACCCCAGTAGTGTCTTTTGATGCACAAAATTTAAAAATTCTTATGAAGTCCAGTTTGTAGTTTTTTTTCCTTATGTTTCATGTGCCTTTATTGTGATATCCAGGAAATCATTGCCAAATCCAGTATTGTGAAGCCTTCGTCCTGTTTTAAGTTTGTTACAGTTTTAGATCCGACATTTAGATCTTTGATCCATTTTGAGTTAATTTTTGTGTATGGTGTGAGGTAAAGGTGTAAGTTGATTCTGTTGCGTGTGGATACTCAGTTTTCTCAGAACCATTTGTTGAGAAGACTGTCCTTTCTCTTTTGAATAGTCTTGGCACCTAGCATAAACTTTTTTGAACTTTACTATTTTCACTGAACAGTTTCGCATGGAAATCACTCTGTATTATTCCTTAGAGATTTTCCTCATTTTTTATAGCTTCATGGTTTTCTTTCGTGTGTATATGCCATTGTTTATTCAACTAATCTCCTGTATTGGGCACTTAGGTAGTTTCTAATATTTCCAAATAATGCTGTGATAAATAACCTTTGATTATTCACATCAATTTTTATGTGGTGGAGGTATATCCATCCCCAAGATATATTCTTAGAAGTGGAATAGTTGGGTAGAAGTGTAATTGCGTTTGTCATTTGTTAGATAGTAGAAAATATTCACCTTCATGTGGGTTGAACCATTTTGCATTCCCACTAGCAATATATGAAAGTGACTCTTTACTCACAGTGTATATTGTCAAGCTTCTGATATTTTTGCTAGTCTGATGGGTGAGAAATTATATTTCAGCGGTTTTAAATTTGTATTTCTCTTAAAAGTGAGTTTTTACTTTTCAGTTAAGGACCATTTTTATATTGCTTTGTAAATTGTGTATTTCTGTTTTTCATCCATTTTTTTAAATAGAATTTTTTGTCTGCTTTTCCTTCAGTTAAAAAATATTTTTGCATGTGAGGGATACTAGCCTTCTATCTTAGATATACATTGCAAATACTTTCCCCTAGTTTGTTCTTTGTGTTTTAGCTTTGTTTATGGTATTTTGCCAAGAAAAGCATTTTATATTATGTAGTTAAATTTAATAATTTTTTCCTTTTATGATTGGATTTTTAATCTTAATTAGAAAGTCTTTCCCTAAATTCAGCTTATATAGAAATTTGCCCTTTTTTTTTCTATGAATTGTATAGTTTCATCTTTTACATGGAGATTTCTGATCCATTCTTCTGTTTTATCTTTTTATCTTCAATTTTATCTTTTTTCCAAATGGCTACTTGTTTGTCCTAGTTCTGAAGACCAGCTTCACCCAAATGATTTGGGTGACTACCTTTTTCATATATTTGATTTTTTATATTGGTCTGTTTCTGAACTTTTCTGTTCTGTTTGTCTATTCATGCTTCATTACTCTACTGTTTCAATTTTAGAGGTTTTATAAGACATTTTAATATCTGGTAGAGTTAGTCCATCTTCATAGCTCTTTTTAATGTTTTCCTAGCTGAATCTTGTGAATTTGTTTTTCTGTATTAACACTAGTATCAACTTGTTCAGTTCCATTATGAAGCTCATTGGTGTTTTTATTGGGAACACGTTTCATTTATTCAATATCATAGGTAGAACTGGTATCTTAATTTATTGAAGCATTTTAACTTAGAGCATGGGACATCTTTCCATTTGTTCAAGTCTATTTTTGTTCCTTTCAGGAAAGTTTATTATTTTCTTCATACAGATTTTTTGTTAAGTTTATTTTTTTTAAGATCTTATTTATTTTGGGGGGGGGACAGAGGGAGAGGAACAACAGACTCTGCGCTGAGCATGGGGCCCGACATGGGGCTTGATCCTAGGACCCCGAGATCATGACCTGAGCCGAAGTCAGATGCTTAACCAACTGAGCCACCCAGGCGCCCCATAATTAATCATAACTAAATTTACTCTTAATTATTTTTCTCTTTTATGTTGTTATTGTAAATGGGGTTTTCTCACACATTATATCTTGTAACTGGTTGTTGTATCAGTAACATATTTTATTCTATACTTATTGAAGACATCCTTATTTGGACATGAAATTTTTTACCATATGTCATTTCTTTGCACACATATAAAGACAAGTGTAAGCAAAATAAATTATTTAAGAAATGTCTAAAACTATTTGATATTCAGAGTCCAAATCTTCCAAATCAGTTTTTGATTCAGAGTTCTTGATACATGTATGTATCTACCAGAATCATCCTCTGGACTATCAAAAATGTTGGTGACATAGCATTCTTAAAAGAGCACTTCATTAACATTGCTGGGATTTTCTTGCAAGCCACTGTCACCTATTTTGCAAATTTTGATGCTGGTGCTCTCTTGATTTTAACAGAAGTTACTAATGGATGCTTTTTAAGACAACTAGGACTCAATCCTTTCTCAAATGATACTTCAGTGGTTTTTGACAAGGATGGCTGCATTGTCCAGTCTTACCACTAGAAATAACAGCCAAATTTCTACAAGATTGCTGCCTGGTTAACAAAGATACCACTCTATGTAAAATGCACTCTTTTCAGAGATGCTAAAAATATGAAAATTAACAGAGGCTTAGAATTGATGAAATATAGTATCTAGTCTTATGTTTCCTTGTCTATATTTTTAACAGCTTTGTCTTAAAAAGCCATGGTTTATTTGATAGAAATTTCCTTTTGTAGGAATTGAAATTTCATCTCTGATAGGAGTGATTGCTAAAGTGGATGAAGGAAGGAAATAACGGCGTCTGTCTAGATTTAAAAATTTGTTTAAATTTTAGTTTGAGTATGTGTCTTTAAATTATACACTACATTAGTAAAGTAGTATATACTATATTAGTGATATACTGCTGATGTAGAAGTCAGACTTTGGGCAACTGTGGCTTACTAAAAAGTCAGCCCTGAGTCAGATAGTTTCCAAAGATGACTGCAACAATATCTTTCATTTCATATGTTCTTCTTACAGTGTGAATAGAAGTGATGTCCTCTTCTCTTGAAACCAGAAGAGTTTTTGTGGCTTTCAGAGAATACGGCAGAAGTGACATGATGTGAGTTTTGAGGCTAGGCAGAGTGCTTGTGCTTGGAACCCTGAGCTGCAGTTCAAGCTCAGATGTTTGAGACTACCAAATTGTGAGGGAGATCACATAGAGAGGCTCTGAAACTTAAGAAGAGAGAGCTGTTCAGCCACTGTTCTCTCCAGCAACCCCTACTCTCGAATGTTCCAGATCTCGCCACTGTATAACTGGACCTGCCCCAAACTGAAAAGTGAGAGCACTTGAATATTTAACATAGGGCTGTATTCAAACAGTGCATTAAAAAAGAAGTGGCTTTATTGACTCAGTATTTTAAATTTCTGTTTTTTATTGAGATAAAATTTACATACCTTAAAACTCAGTGTTTGAAAGATACAATTCAGTGACTTTTCGTGTATTCACAAGGTTGTATAATCAGCACTACTATCGAATTCAGGAGTGTTTTAGTCACCCCAGAAAGAGATCCTGTACCCATTAATGGTCACTCCCCATGCCTCCTTCCCTCCAGCCCTTGGCAGCCATTAGTCGACTTTCCATTTCTATTATCAACTAATATTTAACACTTAATTTTTAAATTAGATTGTTTATCTCTCTTAGCACATTTGAAATAATACACTAGAAAGATCTTGAGGGTGCTTTTGGCTGTTTGTTTCTGGCTGGTTGAATGGTGAATGAATCTAAAGAATCTAAAGAATAGTAGTGATATGACTAATGAATGCATCTGTGCCATCAAGAAAATGTTATATTCATGGCTTTTTTTTTGAAAGAAGAAAAGTGTTTGCTGTAATGCTGACTTTGAAGCTTGGGGGTGGACAAAAAAGTCTTGTAAAAGTCAATGTTATTCTGCTATTAGAAATAAAGCAAATTCAAGTTGATTAAAAAAAGTAAATATTAATATCTGCTTTTCAGTGTTGTTAACATTAAGTGAAATCCTGTTAGTAAGAGGTACCTACTAGTAATTATGCAGAAAAAGTTCATGTAAATTTCATCCTACTTTTAGATAAAATTCATATATTTAGCCTTAAAATTTGAGAAAGGTATCCAAGCCATCTGTGTAATTTCCCCCTGGAAGGCTAAGACTTGGTAAAATTTCGATTGTAACTTTTTTTTTTTTTGGATTGTAATTTCAAACATAGAAAATCATTTTCTAATAAAATAAGGTAGCAATAGTAGTTTTCAAAGTGGCATGCTAAAGATGATTCATTAATGTACCTGAAAAAAGTATTAGAACTTATATTTATCTCTTAATGAGTAATAAAATAATAAAAAATGATAAAAATATTTAGCTTTACAGTGGCGCCCCTCATTGGATCAGATGAGATTTATAGCTTATATTGCATCTTGAGGAAGCCTGGAGGGGCCATAATGAAAACTTCACATATGTCTTTCCTTTCAGTTTATTGTTACGTGTTTACTTGTGCCCGAGTAAGTGGATTCAAAGATTTTAAATGGTAGACTTTTAGCAGAATTTTGTGATGAGCAGTGATTATAAAAATCTTTTAATACTCAGAGGTTCACTTGTTATAGCATAATGGAGTTTTTAAACCTTAAATTTAAAGATGAGATAGGCATTTTTCTATTACAGATAAATTTTCTTAATTTAAGTAACTTTTAGTGGTATTTTTAGAAATATAAACACAATCTGTCCTTTAATGTTTTAAAGTAGCATTTCAGCTTTGAGTGACAAAGAACTTCTTTTTTTTTAAATAATATTTATTTTGTTATATTAGTCACCATACAGTACATCCCCAGTTCTTGATTCAGTGTTCCATGATTCATTACTTGCATATAACACCCAGTGCACCATGCAATATGTGCCCTCCTTAATACCCATCACTGACCTATCCCAATCCCCCACCCCCCTCCCCTATGAAGCCCTCAGTTTGTTTCCCAGAGTCCATAGTCTCTCATGGTTCATTCCCCCTTCTGTTTACCCCCTCTTCTTTCTTCCCTTCCTTCTACCGATCTTCCTATTTCTTATGTTCCATAAATGAGTGAAACCCTATGATAATTGTCTTTCTCTGCTTGACTTATTTCACTTAGCATAATCTCCTCCAGTCCCGTCCATGTTGCTGCAAATGTTGTGTAATCGTTCTTTCTGATGGCTGAGTAATATTCCATTGTATATATGGGCCACGTCTTCTTCTTTTTTTTTTTTTTAATGATTTTTTACTATATGATGTTAGTCACCATACAGTACATCCCCGGTTTCCGATGTAAAGCTCGATGATTCATTAGTTGCGTATAACACCCAGTGCACCATGCAATACGTGCCCTCCTTACTACCCATCACCGGTCTATCCCATTCCCCCACCCCCCTCCCCTCTGAGGCCCTCAGTTTGTTTCTCATAGTCCATAGCCTCTCGTGCTTCATTCCCCGTTCTGATTACCCCCCCTTTCTTTATCCCTTTCTTCCCCTACCAATCTTCCTAGTTCTTATGTTCCATAGATGAGAGAAATCATATGATAGTTGTCTTTCTCTGCTTGACTTACTTCACTTAGCATTATCTCCTCCAGTGCCGTCCATGTTGCAGCAAATGTTGAGAACTCGTTCTTTCTGATAGCTGAGTAATATTCCATTGTATATATGGACCACAACTTCTTAATCCAGTCATCTGTTGAAGGGCATCTCGGTTCCTTCCATGATTTAGCTATTGTGGACAATGCTGCTATGAACATTGGGGTGCATATGGCCCTTCTCTTCACTACGTCTGTATCTTTGGGGTAGATACCCAGTAGTGCAATGGCTGGGTCATAGGGTAGCTCAATTTTTAACTTTTTAAGGGACCTCCACACTGTTTTCCAGAGTGGCTGTACCAACTTGCATTCCCACCAACAGTGTAAGAGGGATCCCCTTTCTCCACATCCTCTCCAACATTTGTTGTTTCCTGCCTTGTCCATTTTTGCCATTCTAACTGGTGTAAGGTGGTATCTCAGTGTGGTTTTGATTTGAATTTCCCCGATGGCTAATGATTTTGAACATTTTTTCATGTGTCTGTTAGCCATTTGTATGTCATCATTGGAAAAGTGTCTGTTCATATCTTCTGCCCATTTATTGATTTGATTATTTGTTTCACATGTATTGAGTTTGAGAAGTTCTTTGTAGATCTTGGATACAAGTCTTTTATCTGTAGTGTCATTTGCAAATATCTTCTCCCATTCCGTGGGCTGCCTCTTAGTTTTTTTGACTGTTTCCTTGGCTGTGCAGAAGCTTTTTATCTTGAGAAAGTCCCACAAGTTCATTTTATCTTTTGTTTCTCTTGCCTTTGGAGATGTGTCAAGAAAAAAGTTGCTGTGGCCGATGTGAAAGAGGTTGCAGCCTATGTTCTTCTCCAGGATTTTGATAGATTCCTGTCTCACATTGAGGTCTTTCAACCATTTGGAGTTTATCTTTGTGTATGGTGTGCATTCCCTAATTTCTCTTTCTTCAGTCTCATTGTTCGTGTATAGAAATGCAACTGATTTCTTAGCATTGATTTTGTATCCTGACACATTACTGAATTGTTCTATAAGTTCTAGTAGTTGGGGGTGGAGTCTTTTGGGTTTTCTATATAGAGTATCATGTCATCTGCAAAGAGAGACAGTTTGACTTCTTTGCCGATTTGGATACCTTTTATCCCTTTTTGTTGTCTGATTGCTGTTGCAAGGACTTCTAGTACTATGTTCAATAATAATGGCGAGAGTGGGCATCCTTGTCTGTTCCTGATCTTTTTTTTTTTTTTTTTTTTAAGATTTTATTTATTTATTTGACAGAGAGAGAGACAGCCAGAGAGAGAGGGGACACAAGCAGGGGGAGTGGGAGAGGAAGAAGCAGGCTCCCAGTGGAGGAGCCCAATGTGGGGCTCAATCACAGAACGCCGGGATCACGCCCTGAGCCGGAGGCAGATGCTTAACGCTGCACCACCCAGGCGCCACTGTCATGTTCCTGATCTTAAGGGAGAGGCTTTCAGCTTTTCCCCGTTGAGAATGATATTCGCTGTAGGCTTTTCATAGATGGTTTTTATGAGATTGAGGAATGTACCCTCTATCCCTACACTCTGAAGAGTTTTAATTAGGAAAGGATGCTGTATTTTGTCAAATGCTTTTTCTGCATCAATTGAGAGGATCATTTGGTTCTTGACTCTTTTCTTGTTGATATGATCTATCACACTGATCGATTTGCGAATGTTGAACCACCCTTGCATCCCATGGATGAATCCCACTTGGTCTTGATGGATAATCCTTTTAATGTACTTTTGGATCCTATTAGCTAGGATCTTGTTGAGAATTTTGGCGTCCATATTCATCAGGGAAGTCGGTCTGTAATTCTCCTTTTTGATGGGGGTCTTTGCCTGGTTTGGGGATCAAGGTAATACTGGCCTCATAGAATGAATTTGGTAGTTTTCCTTCTGTTTCTATTTTTTGAAACAGCTTCAGGAGAATAGGTGTTATTTCTTCTTTGAATGTTTGGTAGAATTCCCTGGGGAATCCGTCAGGCCCTGGACTCTTGTTCAAAGAACTTCTTTTAAAAAAAATTAAAACATTTTTTTTTTTAAGTAAGCTCTACTCCCAACGTAGGTTTTAAACTAATGACCCCGAGATCAAGAGTTGGTAAGCCAGCCAGATACCCCAAGAACTTCTTTTTGAATGAAATTTATTCTGTGAAAATGGATGTGTTTGGAAATATTTACATTATTTTCTCACTTTTCAGGGTGTTATAAAACTTATACATTGAAAAACATAGGAACAAAATTCTAAGCCATTTATTTATTTATTTATTTTTTATTTATTTATTTTTTTTAAAGATTTTATTTATTTATTCGACAGAGATAGAGACAGCCAGCGAGAGAGGGAACACAAGCAGAGGGAGTGGGAGAGGAAGAAGCAGGCTCATAGCGGAGGAGCCTGATGTGGGGCTCGATCCCAGAACGCCGGGATCATGCCCTGAGCCGAAGGCAGACGCTTAACCGCTGTGCCACCCAGGTGCCCCTCTAAGCCATTTTTTTAAATGAGTTATAATGAATTTTGAACTTACATTTAAAAGTAAAACACTTTGTAATAAATTTGTAAGAAAAACTGGAAAATAATAAATGAATTTCACAAAGCCAGTGAATCTCATCTTGTAATTGAATTTACATATATTTGTGTATTCCTCTTCTCATTAGTTTTGACATTAAAATTTAGATTATATATATATATATTTTTTTTATTAATAATGATTTTTTATTATATTATGTTAGTCACCATACAGTACATCCCCGGTTTTCGATGTAAGGCTCGATGATTCATTAGTTGTGTATAACACCCAGTGCACCATGCAATATGTGAAGATTATATTTTTTAATTGCTGTATCAGAGCTTAAACCAAGATTAAAAAAATGCATATTCACATTCCTTTCACTTAAAAAAGGCAATAATTTAAAGAAGAGGGTGCAAAAGGATTTTTTCTGTCAGTATAAAAATTTTTAAAATTGTTTATCTCTTTACCCCACTTAATTTCTTTTTCTTCTCTTTATAACATACAAGATTAGTATTTAGTAGTCCACATATAATTCATTTATATGTCTGTGATCTGATTACTTAATTTTTACTGATAAGAATGTGTAGTCTGAGGTTTGGAGGTCATTAATCCAGATTATTGTCTGCTATTGCAGTGGGAAATTTGAACTCTGCATCACTGTTAAAGTGTTTCTGCATGGAGGGCCACTATTCTGTTAGGTCATTTGAATTTGAGCACACAGTGATGTCATATTGAAAGTAATTTATGTTTTTCCAAATTTGTCAAGCTCATTCAAATGTTTTTCTGCCTCAGTCTCTTTCTACTCTCCTTTCTGGGCCTACAGTGACCTGTGTGTTAGACTTTTGATACTCCCATACTCCCATATGTCCTTGAGATTATTTGTTTTTTTTACAATCTTCTTTATTCTTCAGATTGGATAATTTGTATATATGTCTTTTGATATTTATTTTTAAAATTTAAATTCAATTTAATTAACATATTGTGTATTATTAGTTTCAGAGGTAATTTAGTGATTCATAAGTTGCATATAACACCCAGTGCTCATTACATCAAGTGTTCTCTTTAATGCCCATCACCCAGTTACCCCATCCCCCCCATCTCTCCTCCAGCAATCCTCAGTTTGTTTCCTATAGTTAAGAGTCTCTTGGTTTGTCTCCCTCTCTGTTTTTGTCTTATTTTTCTTTCCCTTTCTCTGTGTTCATCTGTTTTGTTTTTTAATTCCACATATGAGTGAAATCATATGATCTTTGTCTTTCTCTGGTTGACTTATTTTACTTAGCATAATGCCTTCTAGTTCTATAGATTGGATGATTTGTATTGCTTTATCTTCATATTTACTCATTATTTCCTCTGTCATCTCCATTTTAATAATGAGCCTGTCTAGGCTTAGTATATTTTTCAATAGATCTTTCACTTCTAAGATTTCTCTGCTGAAAACCACTCTTTCCATTCATTCACATTTCTTTACCTTTACTTCCTGAAGCTTAGTTATAATAGCTGCTTTAAAATCTTTGTCTATTAATTTCTACATGGAGTCATCTAGTTGTAACGTGTTCATTGTCATTTTTCTTGAAGGTCATCACATTTTCCTGAGTCTTGTATATCATATATCAAGTAATTTGGGTTTGTACCCCAGATTTTGTGAGTGTTATGTTGTTAGACCCCGAGTCCTGTTATAGTCCTTGGAGAAAGTTAATTTTTTTTGTGTGTTAGCAGGTGATCAATTTGATTCGGGGCAGACCACAAGTTCTATGTTGCTTTCTGTGTATGATGGTTAGCTTTTTTCTTTTTTTTTTTTATTGAAGTGTTATTGACATACAATACTATATTAGTTTCAGCTGTACAACATAGTGATTTGATATTTATATACATTACAGAATGCTCACCATGACAAATCTAGTTATCATCTGTCACCATACAAAAGTTGTTACAGTATTATTGACTGTATTTGCTATGCTGTACTTTATATAGACCCAGGGACATTTATTATATAACTGGAAGTTTGTACCTCTTAATCCCCTTCATTTATTTTGCTTAATTCACACTCCTTCCCCTCTGGCAACCACCAGTTTGTTCTCTGTATTTATGATTCTGTTTCTGTTTTGTTTTGCTTGTTCATTTGTTTTTAAGATTTTGCATGTAAATGAAATCATACAGTATTTGTCTTTCTGTTTGACTTAATTTCACTTAGCGTAATACCCTCTAAATCCATCTCATGTTATTTCAGATGGAAGATTTCATTCTCTTTTATGGCTGAGTAATATTCCAGGGTGTGGTGGTGGTGGTGGTGGTGTGTGCATTTGCACTATATTTATTTATTTATCTATCAGTGGACACTCAGATTGCTTGCTTATCTTGTATTGTAAGTATGCTGTAGTGAACACAGGGGTGCATTTATCTTTTCAATTTAGTGGTTTTGTTTTCTTTGGATAAATAACAAGATGTAGAATTACTGGATTATATGGTAGTTCTATTTTTAATTAAAACATAGTTAACTTATTTTCAAAATTCCAGTATAATTTATATGTTACATTAGTTTCAGGTGTACAATATAGGATTTGACGGTTTTTTAAAAAAAGATTTTATTTATTTATTAGAGCACAAGAGACAGAGAGTGAACAAGCATGAGCTGGGGAAGACAGTCACGCTATTTTCCATAGTGGCTGCACCAATTTATGCTCTTACCAACAGTGCATGTTGGTTCCTTTTTCTCCACATCCTCATCAGCAGTTGTTATTTCTTGTCTTTTTGATACTAGACATTCTGACTGGTGTGAGGTGATATCTTACTATGATTTTGATTTGCATTTCCCTGATGATTAGTAATGTTGAGCATCTTTTCATCTGTCTGTTGGCTATCTGTATGTCTTCTTTGGAAAAAATCTGTTTAGGTTCCCTGCCAATTTTTTAACCAGAGTGTTTTTTTAATATCAAGTTGTATGAGTTCTTTAAATATATTTTGTTTACTAACCCTTTATTGGATATATCATTTGGAAATATCTTCTCCCCATTCTGTAGGTTGCCTTTTTGTTTTGTTGGTGGTTTCTTTTGCTGTGCAAAAACATTTTAGTTTGATGTAATCCTATTAGTTTATTTTTGCTTTTATTGCCCTTGCTTGAGGAGACAGATCCAGAAAAATGTTATCAAGACCAAAATCCAAGAGTTTACTGCCTTTGTTTTCTTTTAGGAGTTTTATGGTTGCAAGTCTCACATTTAAGTCTTTAATTCATTTTGAGTTTATTTTTGTATATGGTATAAGAAAGTGGTTCAGTTTCATTGTTTTGCCTGTAGCTGCCCAGTTTTCTTAATACCATTTATTAAAGAGACTGTCTTTCCCCTATTATATATTCTTGCCTCCTTTGTGATAGATGACCATACATGTGTTTTTTTTTCTCTTGTTATTTTTTTTTATTAATATTTTTTTATTATGTTAGTCACCATACAGTACATCCCTGGTGTTTGATATAAAGTTTGATGATTCATTAGTTGCGTATAACACCCAGTGCACCATGCAATACGTGCCCTCCTTACTACCCATCACCAGACTATCCCATTCCACCACCCCCTCCCCTCTGAAGCCCTCAGTTTGTTTCTCAGAGTCCATAGTCTCTCATGCTTCATTCCTCCTTCTAATTACCCCCCCTTTCTTTATCCCTTTCTTCTCCTACTGATCTTCCTAGTTCTTATGTTCCATAGATGGGAGAAACCATATGATAATTGTCTTTCTCTGCTTGACTTATTTCACTTAGCATTATCTCCTCCAGTCTCTTGTTTTGTTCTATTGATGTCAGTGTCTGTTTTCATGATGTTACCATACTATTTTTATTGTCATAACTTTGTAGTATAGTTTGAAATCTCAGTGTGATACCTACAGTTTTGTTCTTCTTCTCAAGATTGCATTGGCTATTAAGGTCTTTTGTGTTCCATATAAATTTTAGGATTCTTTGTTCTAGTTCTGTGAAAAGTGCATTGGTATTTTCATAGAGATTGCATTGACTCTGTAGATTGCTTTGGGTAGTATGGGTAGTATGGACGTTTTAACAATATTCTTCTAATCCATGAGTGTGTTATATCTTTCCCTTTTTTTGTAATTTCATTTTCTTTTATTGGTCTTTAATATTTTCTACTAGTATTGTATGTGGTTGATCCACTATCTTTATTATATGTTTGCTTTTAGTACTAAGATTTTTTTGGTAATTTTATTCTAGTTATGGCCTTCTTTTTCCCAGTTAAAGAAATCTCTAACATTTTCGTAAGTCTGGTTTAGTGGTGAAGAGCTTTTAACTTTTGTTTGGAAAATTCTTTTTCTCTTTTTTAATTCTGAATGATAAGCTTACTGGGTATTCTTGGGTGTAGTGTTTTCTTTTTCAGCACTTTGTATTTATTATGCTCCTCTATTCTGGCCTGCATTATTTCTGCTGAAAAATCAGTTGATAGTCTTACTGGCTTGCTGTTGTACCTCACCAGTTGCTTTTCTCGATGCTTTTAAGATTCTCTCTTTAACTTTTGACATCTTAATTATTATGTGTCTTGGTGTGACCTTTTTGGGTTCATCCCTTTTTAGGGTTCATCTTGTTTGGGGTTTTCCATGCTTCTTGAACCTACTGTCCTTCCCCATGTTAGGGAAGTTTTCAGTTATTATTTCTTGAAATAATTTTTATGTTTTTTTCTCCCTCTCTTCTCCTTGTGGGACCCCTATAATGTGGATGTTAGTCTGTTTGATATTGTCCCAGAGTTCCCTTAAACTATGTTTTGTTTTTTGTTTTTTGTTTTTTCCTGTTCAGCTGGGAAGATTTCTACCACCCTGCCTTCTAGATTGCTGATCCATTCTTTTGCATCCTCAAATCTGCTGTTGATTCCCTCTTGTCTATTTTTTATTTCAGTTATTCTTCAGCTCTGATTGGTTCTTTTTAATATTTTCTATCTCTTTATTGAAGGTCTCGCTGTATTTGTCCATTGTTCTCTTGAGTTTGATGAACATCCTTTTTTTTTTTTTAAAGATTTTATTTATTCACTTGACAGAGAGAGAGATAGCCAGCGAGAGAGGGAACACAAGCAGGGGGAGTGGGAGAGGAAGAAGCAGGCTCATAGCAGAGGAGCCTGATGTGGGGCGCGATCCCAGAACGCCGGGATCACGCCCTGAGCCGAAGGCAGACGCTTAACGACTGCGCCACCCAGGCGCCCCTGATGAACATCCTTTTGACCATTACTTAGAACTCTTTACTGGGTAGATTACTTCTGTCTATTTTGTTTAGTTCTTTTTCTGAGGTTTTGTTTTGTTCTTTTGTTTGGAACATACTCTTCTGTCTCCTTAATTTGCCTGACTCTCTGTGTTTGTTTCTGTGGATTAGGTTGATCAGCTATGTCTCCTGATGTTGAAGGAGTGACTTTAGTTGAGGGCGTCCTTTGTAGAAGCATACTCCCCCCATAGTCACTAGAACCAGGCACTCTGGGATTGTACCCGGTGTGGGCTGCCTATGCCCTCCCATTATGTCTGAGCTATGATTGCTACGGATGCACTGATGGGAGAGGTAGCTCCTGGTGTGGCTGGCTGTAAAGTTTAGGTGCGACTGTGATGGGCATCCTGGGAGTCAGGGCTCCCTCCTCTGCCCTCCTCCCCCACAGGAGCTACTTTGGAGGGTTGTTGGTCCCTCCCAAAGTTCTCAGCTGGTGGGGGTGTGCTGGTTTTGGTTGAGGCTACCATCTGGGTATGGTTGGCAGGAGCCATTTTTGAGGGCACATGCCCTTGAATTAGATAGGTGAAAGCTTTTAAAAGTATAGCTCATGGGCCTCTCAGAATGCTGCATCTGTGCTGCCCCTTGGAGCAAATGAGTCTGTGTGTGGGTCCCTTAAAAGTAGAGTCCTGCTTTCCAGTAGCCCACCTGCTCTCCCCAAATTAAATTCCATTGACTTTCAAAGCTCCTGGAGTTACGGTCTGCTGATTTTCAAAGCCAGACATGACAGGGGCTCATCTCCTTGATGCAGGTGTATGTGGGGCAGGTGCTCCGTGTAGAGTTTGAACCCTTCCTCAGGGAGTACTTCTGTGCTTTTGATATCCCTTCCATGTGTGGGTTGATGTGCCAGCACTGTGAGCCCCAATCAGAATGCATCTCTGCCCCGTCTGCTCTTCTTGATGTGGCTTTTTCTTCATGTCTTCAGCTGTGGAAGAGTTATTCTGCCCGTCTTCAGATCATTCTCAGAAGGAGTTGCTCTAGGTGTAGTTACAGCCTTAGTGTCTGTGGGAGGAGGTGAGTTTAGGATCTCCCTACTCTGCCATCTTAATCCTGTCTTGTATATGGTGGCTTTAATATCAGTTCAGTTTTCAAGACCTTTGCCTTGCTTCTTTGGGCCTTTCCTGTGCACGTGCCACTCAGTGGTTTGTTTGAGATTTGGGTTAATATCTCAAAGCTTTTGCTTAGTAGGTTTGGGTCTGTCATGTGTATAGCTCAGGAATGAGTCTGTGACTTACGTGGGATCAAAGAGTGTTTCTCCTCTACCTGACTCCTCTATTCCTTTGCAGTCTATTGCTGGTTTGTCTCACTTGTGAGACAGGATTTTTATCTGTGTTTTGTCCCATCCATTGCTCTTTTATGCAAGTCTTTTAAGGCAGAGTCAAGGCTTGTTTTTAAACCTTGCTGTGACAGATGTGGAGTAGCCTTTACTCTAGGATTAGTTTAGCCATACTGCTATGGCTTGTGATCCTTTTGGAGGAGTATCTCCTCAAAGCCTTAGATGTTCAAGATCTTTCTACTTTGGATATAATTCAAACTTCTTCCAGCTCTGTGTGATCTGTGAGAATTTTTCACCTTATAGCTCCCCAGTAGTTGTGCTCTTGGTGGTGTTCTCAATCTCACCCTATGCCTGTGAAGCCTGGTATTAATCCAAATACTCCAGGGGACCACTGTTTAGATTTCTGGAGCATTTTCTCAGGTAACCTCCCTTGGTACTCTGCTCCTCGAAATTCAGCCACCTCAGTCTCCCTGAAATCTCATCTGTGTTTACTTAGCTCATGAGTCTGTTGTTTATTTAACTCAGTGAGACTGCTGTCTTTTCATTCTGTGAGATGGTTGTGCTCTGCTGCCATTCTCCTTCTCTGTATGGTAGTTTAAAAAGGACCTCTAGGCACGGAGTTGGGAACAGTCTTAACATTTGTTTCCCTTCTCCCAGGGATCACACCCCAGTTTCTTCTGTTGTCCAGTGTTTGAAAATAGCTGCTTTATGTATTTAGTTTTTTAGTTTTTCACTTGGTTATGGTGAGAGGTTAAATCCAGTATCAGTTACTGTGTCGTGGCGTTGGAGATGTGTTACCAGTATTTTTTTAATGTAACAGTATATTAAATTTGTGCTGCATAACAAATTAACCCAAAATTTAGGGGCTTAGAAAGAACACATAGTATCTTATACTACTACAGAATCTCAACAAAGTCCAGAATCTCATCTTCTAGTCCAAATATGGGTAAGACTCTTTGGGTGTAGACTCTTTGTAGACTGTTCCTCTAGCTCTTTATTTTTTATTTTTTTTTAAAGTTAAAATTTTTTTATTTTAAAAATTATTTATTTATTTGTCAGAGAGAGACAGAGTGCACCATCAGGGGGAGCGTCAGGCAGAAGGAGAAGCAGGCTCCCCACTGAGCAGGGAGCCCAATGCGGGACCAATCCCAGGACCCCAGGATCATGACCTGAGCTGAAAGCAGACGCTTAACCGACTGAGCCACCCAGGCGTCCCTAAAATTTTATTTTTAAAAATAATCTCTGCACTCATCATGAGGCCAAGATCAAGAGTCATATGCTCTTCCTACTGAGCTGGCTCGGCACCCCTCCTGTAGTCTTTAGATGTGTAGAACTAGAGATGAGTTATCTGCCCCCTACTCCAACATATAATGGTATAGTAGCATTGGTTTATAGCAGAATAACTGCCATACATGTTCTTGTTTAAAAAAGGATGGAGCACACAAGGGACCCACTTGTCTCTAGTAGTTCTGAAATTTATCTGGGCGAATGTTGAAAGTTCCTTGGTTTAGTCTTTCTCTTGGAATAATTTTCCATGGCTCTTGGTTTGCCCTCTAAGTTCTTTGTTCTGCCATCTGAATCATGTTCCCTTTACAGAGAGATGGCATATCTAGATAGCTGAGCAGAAGTTTCAGCTTGCTTCCGCCAATAGAAATCTGGGGGCCCAAAGGCTTTTCCTTATCTGTCCGGTCTCTCGTTTTCTCAATCCAGCCTGGCAATGTTTCTGCACATGTACCTTTAAAAATAACTTTGTGGGTTTCCCATTGATCATCTTGAGGTTCATTCCATTAAAGAAAAGCTTCACCCACAAATACCTACAGGGTGTGGATTTGTTGAAGGGATTTTACTGTATATAATTTTAGGAGCTGGTTTAACAGTCTCTATAAAGCTGTCCTCATGTCTGATTCTGGAATTTGAAACTCATGAGGCAAGTGGTCAGGAAGAAAAGATGGATATAAAATGCAGGAGAGCAAGAATAAGCTGGAGCCCACAAGTGTAAGTTGGCATGCACAAGGACAGGCTAAAACCTATGTCAGGGCTTGTTTCTTTCTGAACTTGACGTTGAGTGTCCTGTAGGAGTTGGGTTTCTTTGTCATGATACATTTATCTGGCCTAGTATTATGAGAAGATAAAAGAAAATGTAGGGGTATCTGGGGCAATGGTGCTTTAAATACTTTGTATAAAGTGCTTTAAATATTTTGGCTTATTAGAATAGATGTTTAGGAGTTCAGTTGCTGAATCAACTGGTATGAATATTTCATTAAGGCTTCAGAGGCTTTTATAGCTACATTTCATTTCAGAAGGCTTATAGTAATATGTACTCCCATGTTGGAATATCAGTTTTATTGTACCATTGTATACATATATACATTTATTCAAATACCTTGTTTTGATCATTGATTACATTCAAGTAGATGCAAAGAATGCACAGCTGTCTTTAGCTTTTTCATGCTTGTACTCAAGACACTTAAAATTTATGCTAGTGCTTTACTATGAGCAGTAAGTATGTATGCTTTTGGTTCTATGAGGTTTTCTTGGTAGTACTTTGCATATATCTCATTGTTTATTTTGCCCACAGTACATGAATACTATCTCTAACCAGTGATTGCATCTTATATTTGATGTTCATAATTGCTGCCTGATTAGTGCTTGTTGATAGATTAATTTGGAGTGATCCATTAATTTGGAGTGATCCGTTTTGTATTCTTCTCTTCTAAACTTTTCTTTATTGCTGATGCTTAAAAGCATTTATGGTTAATTTTTAACTTAGAGCTATTGAAGATTGGTCAAAGCTGTCAAATTTCTGTGTGGGCAGGATAAATATAGTTAGTACTCTCATTTTAGATAATGAAGTTTTAAATTTAGTCTTAGAGGACTGTATGGATAACATAAAAGTATAAACTTCATTAAAGTTAATATTTTAAAAGATAATCCCTTCTGAAGAGGTGTGGGAACACGCAGTTGAGGGAGCTCCCCAGGGCAGGCCAAGAAGGCTGTTCAACTAGATTTCTCTGATCTTGGAACTCATTTGGTGCTTCGGAAAGAAGAGAGGATCAGTTGAGAAATAATCTTTGAGGAGGGGGTTAAGATGGCGGAGGAGTAGAGGACCCCTTTTTCAGCCGGTCCGCTGAGTCAAGCTGGATAGGTACCAGACCAGCCTGAACATCCACGGAATCAGCCTGAGATGCAGGAAGATACATCTGGATCTCTACAAATGAACATCTCCAGCGCTGAGTATTGAGGTACGAAGCAGGGAGCCATGAAACCACGCACAGATATCGGAAGATAAACGGAAGGGGGAGGGAGCCGCCGCGTTCGGGTGCTGGGAAGTGGTAGCCACCTGCACGGGGGATCGGGCTGGACTCGCAGACCGACACCTGCGAGAGAGCAGACTGAGACCGTGAGCTGGGGAACGCACACCACCAGACTGAAAACCGGAGCTCCGGTGTGCTCATTGGACCAGACTGAGACCGGGAGCTCGGGGAGCGCGCGGGAGCGGCTGGTGGCTGGCGGTGTTAGAAACACAAAGGACAGAGATGCGCCGGCCCTGGAAGTGAGGGCTGGGACGCCGGGTATGGGGCGCACATCCCAGGATGCTTCAGGGTTGAGCAGCACCAACAGAAACAGAGTTAAAGTGGCCAGAACATCAGGGGAGAACGGTCTGCGATCGCTCTGTTCTGAGACAGAGGTTGAGATTTGGCCACTGCTGCTCTGACTCTCAGAAGAGGCACAACAAACCGCCAGGGAAAGCCGCCAGAGAACAAAAGCCTGGAAATACCGGCTCACAGTGTGCCCATCCCCATCCCCCCTCGCAGGGGACGGGGAGACTCTACCCAAACAGGGTTGCCTGAGTATTGGCGCGGCAGGCCCCTCCCCCAGAAGGCAGGCTGAAAAATCAAGAAGCCCACATCCCTAAGATCCCTATAAAACAAGGGCGCACGGCCTGGGTCCTGGTCAATAATTTGGGCTCTGGACAACCCCGTACCGTCTCCTCATCAGAATGATGAGAAGGAGAAATCCCCCCCAGCAAAGAAAAGACAATGAGTCTGTGGCCTCTGCCGCAGAACTAATGGATATGGATATAACCAAATTATCAGAAATGGAATTCAGAGTAACAATGGTCAAGATGATGTGTAGACTTGAAAAAAGTATTAACGAAAATGTTAATGAGAATATAGAATTTCTAAGGGTGGAAATGAGAGCAAACCCGGCAGAAATTCAAAATTCTATGAGCCAAATGCAGTCAAAACTAGAGGCTCTGACGGCCAGGGTGAATGAGGCAGAAGAACATATCAGCTAATTGGAGGATGGGTTAGTAGAAGAAAAAGCTAAAACAGAATCTGGACTCAAAAAAATCCACGCTCAGGAATGTAGGTTACGGGAGATTACTGACTCAATGAAACGTTCCAGTGTCAGAATCATTGGCATCCCTGAGGGGGTGGAGAAAAACAGAGGTCTAGAAGAGATACTTGAACAAATTATAGCTGAAAACTTCCCTAATCTAGCAAGGGAAACAAACATTCGTGTCCAAGAGGCAGAGAGGACCCCTCCCAAGCTCAAGCACGACAAACCTACACCACGTCACGTCATAGTGCAATTCGCAGTATATTAGATCAAAGGATGCAGTATTGAAAGCGACCAGGGCAAAGAAATTTCTCACGTACCAAGGCAAAGGTATCAGAATTACGTCAGACCTGTCTACACAACCTGGAATGAGAGAAAGGGTTGGGGGGCCATTTTTAAAGCTCTTTCAGAGAAAAACATGCAGCCAAGGATCCTTTATCCGGCAAGGCTGTCATTCAGAATTGATGGAGAAATAAAGACCTTCCAGAATCACCAGTCATTGACCAATTTCATAACCACGAACCCAGCCCTACAGGAGATATTAAGGGGGTTTCTATAAAAGTAAGAAGGCCCCAAGAGTGATACAGAACAGAAAGTTACAATCTATAGAAACAAAGACTTTACTGGCAACATGGCATCATTAAAATCACATCTCTCAATAATCAGTCTCAATGTAAATGGCCTAAATGCTCCCATAAAACGCCACAGGGTTGCAGATTGGATAAAAAGACATGACCCATCCATTTGCTGTCTACAAGAGACTCATTTTGAACCTAAAGATACATTCAGACTGAAAGTAAAGGGATGGAATACCATCTTTCACGCCAAAGGACCTCAAAAGAAAGCTGGGGTAGCAATTCTCATATCAGACAGATTGGATTTTAAACTAAAGCCTATAGTTAGAGACACAGAAGGGCATTATATTATTCTTAAAGGATGTATCCAACAAGTGGGTATGACAATTATAAATATATATGCCTCCAACAGGGGAGCAGCAAGATACACAAGCCAACTCTTAACCAGAATAAAGAGACATACAGATAAAAATACGTTAATAGTAGGGGACCTCAACACTCCACTATCAGCAATAGACAGAGCACCAGAGCAGAAAACCAACATAGAAATGAGCTTTGAATGCCATACTTGATGGGTTGGACCTCATAGATATATATAGAACACTACACCCCAGAACCAAAGAATACTCATTCTATTCTAATGCCCATGGAACATTCTCAAGAATAGACCATGTTCTGGGTCACAAAACAGGTCTCAACTGATACCAAAAGACTGAAATTATTCCCTGCATATTCTCAGACAACAACGCTCTGAAATTGGAACTCAACCACAAGGAAAAATTTGGAAGAAACTCAAACACTTGGAGACTAAGAACCATCCTGCTCAGGAATGACTCGATAAACCAGGAAATCAAAAATCAGTTTAAACAATTTATGGAGACCAACGAGAATGAAAACACAATGGTCCAAAACCTATGGGATACTGCAAAGGCAGTCCTAAGGGGGAAATACATAGCCATCCAAGCCTCACTCAAAAGAACAGAAAAATCTAAAATGCAGTTTTTATATTCTCCCCTCAAGAAGCTGGAACAGCAACAGACGGACAGACCTAATCCACGCATGAGGATGCAGTTGACCAAGATTAGAGCAAAAATCAATGAATTAGAAACCAGGAGTACAGTAGAGCAGATCAACAGAACTAGAAGTTGGTTCTTTGAGAGAATCAATAAAATTGACAGACCACTGGCAAGACTTACCCAAAAGAATAGAGAAAGGACCCAAATTAATAAAATTATGAATGAAAAAGGAGAGGTCACAACCAACACCAATGAAATTGGAAGGATTATTAGAAGCTTTTATCAACAGCTTTATGCCAGTAAATTAAGCAATCTGGAAGAGATGGAGGCCTTCCTGGAAACCTATAAACTACCAAGACTGAAACAGGAAGAAATTGATTTCTTAAACAGGCCAATTAATTATGAAGAGATTGAGTCAGTGATAAACAACTTTCCAAAAAACAGAACTCCAGGCCCGGATGGTTTTCCTGGGGAATTCTACCAAACATTCAAAGAAGAAATAATACCTATTCTTCTAAAGCTATTTCAAAAAATAGAAACAGAAGGAACGCCACCAAACTCATTCTATGAGGCCAGTATTACCTTGATCCCCAAACCAGGCAAAGACCCCATCAAAAAGGAGAATTACAGACCTATTTCCCTGATGAATATGGACGCCAAAATCCTCAACAAGATCCTGGCTAATAGGATCCAACAGTACATTAAAAGGATTATCTATCATGACCAAGTGGGATTCATTCCTGGGATGCAAGGGTGGTTCAACATTTGCATATCGATCGGGGTCTTAGATTTTATCCAGAAAGAAAAAACCAAAAATCATATGGTTTTCTCAATAGAAGCAGAAAAAGCATTTGACAAAATACAGTATCCTTTTCTGTTTAAAACCCTTCAGAGTGTAGGGATAGAGGGTACATTCCTCAATCTCATAAAAACCATCTATGAAAAGCCTACAGCAAATATCATTCTCAATGGGGAATAGCTGAAAGCCTTTCCCTTAAGATCAGGAACACGACAAGGATGCCCACTCCCCCCACTATTATTCAACATAGTACTAGAAGTCCTTGCAACAGCAATCAGACAACAAAAAGGATAAAAGGTATCCAAATTGGCAAAGAAGAAGTCAAAATGTCTCTCTTCGCAGATGACATGATACTCGATATGGAAAGCCCAAAAGAATCCACTCCCAAACTATTAGAAGTTATAGAGCAAATCAGTAATGTGGGGGGATACAAAATCAATGCTCAGAAATCAGTTGCATTTCTATATACGAATAACGAGACTGAAGAAAGAGAAATTAGGGAATCCATCCCATTTATAATAGCACCAAAAACCATACGTTACCTTGGAGTTAACTTACCCAGAGACGTAAAGGACCTATATTCTAGAAACTATAAATCACTCTTGAAAGACATTGAAAGACACAAAAAGATGTAAAAGTATTCCGTGCTCATGGATCGGAAGAATTAACATAGTTAAAATGTCCATGCTACCCAGAGCAATCTACACTTTCAATGCTATCCCGATCAAAATACCGAGGACATTTTTCAACGAACTGGAGCAGTAGTCCTTAAATTTGTGTGCCGAGGAACTGTTGGAGTTCCGAACTGCCAAGGAGCTGTTGAAAAGGAAAAACAGCTGGGGGCATCACAATGCCGGATTTCGAGCTGTACTACAAAGCTTTGATCACAAAGACAGCATGGTACTGGCACAAAAACAGACACATGGACCAATGGAACAGAGTAGAGAACCCAAAAATGGACCCTCTGCTCTTTGGGCAACTAATCTTTGATAAAGCAGGAAAAAACATCTGGTGGGAAAAAGTCTCTTCAATAAATGGTGCTGGGAAAATTGGACAGCTACATGTGAAAGAAGGAAAGTTGACCACTCTCTCACACCATACACAAAGATAAACTCCTAATGGACGAAAGACCTCGATGTGAGACAGGAATCCATCAAAATCCCGGAGGAGAACATAGGCAGCACTCTCTACGACATTGGCCAAAGCAACCTTTTTCATGACACATCTCCAAAGGCAAGAGAAACAAAAGATAAAATGAACTTGTGGGACTTCATCAAGATAAAAAGCTTCTGCACAGCCAAGGAAACAGTCAAAAAAACTAAGAGGCAGCCCACGGAATGGGAGAATATATTTGCAAATGATGCTACAGATAAAAGACTGGTATCCAAGATCTACAAAGAACTTCTCAAACTCAATACACGAGAAACAAGTAAACAAATCATAAAATGGGCAGAAGATATGAACAGACACTTTTCCAGTGATGACATACAAATGGCTAACAGACACATGAAAAAATGTTCAAAATCATTAGCCATCAGGGAAATTCAAATCAAAACCACACTAAGATACCAACTTATGCCAGTTAGAATGGCAAAAATGGACAAGGCAGGAAACAACAATTGTTGGAGTGGATGTGGAGAAAGGAGATCCCTCCTACATTGTTGGTGGGAATGCACGTTGGTACAGCCACTTTGGAAAACAGTGTGGAGGTCCCTTAAAAAGTTAAAAATTGAGCTACCCTATGACCCAGCCATTGCACTACTGGTTATTTACCTCAAAGATACAGACGTAGTGAAGAGAAGGGCCATATGCACCCAATGTTCATAGCAGCATTGTCTACAATAGCTAAATCGTGGAAGGAACCAAGATGCCCTTCAACAGATGACTGGATTAAGAAGTTGTGGCCCATATATACAATGGAATATTACTCAGCTATCAGAAAGAACATTCTCAACATTTGCTGCAACGTGGATGGCACTGGAGGAGATAATGCTAAATGAAATAAGTCAAGCAGAGAAAGACAATTATCATATCATTTCTCTCATCTGTGGAACATAAGAACTAGGAAGATTGGTAGGGGAAGAAAGGGATAAAGAAAGGGGGGGTAATCAGAAGGGGGGAATGAAGCACGAGAGACTATGGACTCTGAGAAACAAACTGAGGGCTTCAGAGGGGAGGGGGTGGGGGAATGGGATAGACCGGTGATGGGTAGTAAGGAGGGCACGTATTGCATGGTGCACTGGGTGTTACACGCAACTAATGAATCATCGAACTTTACATCAACTTTGAAAAGTTTTGTTTTGTTTTGGAAAATCAACAGTTGGGTTATCTCTGGGAAAAGAGGATAAATGCTTGATTCTTTACTCTTGTTTTCTGCTTTTCAGATTGATAAATTGGTTTCTTTAAGGGGAATTGGCTCATAGCTTACTTGGCAAAAGATTGATGCAAATTTTCATTCAGACATCTTTTTATCTTATGTTTCATCACACAGTTATGAGAACAGAATTATTAAAAGTTTTACTGTCATTATAAAAAGTATTGATTTTATACATTTTGCTTCTTTTTAAGTATTAATGTAGAACAAAATGATTAGACTTGATAACAAGTTCAATTATTGATATATTTTTAAAAATTACAGTTTTTCTCCTCTAAGTTTGCCACTTTTAACACTATGAGAAGATACTTGATTAAACTATTAATTTACAGAAAGTGAGGCCATGTAATCTGAACCAAGAGAGAATGTGACACTGAAGTACTTCAGTGACAGTGTATTGCTATTGGATGAAATTTCAAGTAGGAAATAACTGCATTGTTTGGTGTCAGGTAGTCAAATTAGTAAATTTCACTTGATTGTTTATAGAAAATGAACTTTTATTTTACATGATGAGCCATAAAAGCTAGAAAAAATTGCTTTATTCTTATAGTACTTGTTTTCTTTGAATGGGAAACATTTTTATTTATAAACATGCAGTGTTAGAGGAAGTGGGAATTTTTTTTTTTTTTTGCATTTCTTCTGGCTTTTTTTTTTTAATAGAAAGTTTGTTATTAAGTACAAGAAACGCTAAGTTTCTCTTACATTCAGAGCCAAACCTATCTCAACACCTCGTTTACTTTATTAAATACTGACATATCATTTTATTTTTTCCTAGTGTGAGACTTTGCTTCTATTTAACTCTTTTGCCATGTTTATTTTATATTTGTCATGGAGAATCATTTTTAACCATTACCCTAATATTTATTGAAGCTGTTTGAATACTGACTTAAATATATTTTTGTTTATTTAAACCATTTGCTAACTTTTTAGAATATATGTACAAAATGTGAAGTTTTAAAAGAAAGTTTTATAATCAAGTCTTTACTAAGTATCTGGCTTTTTAAAGCTATTGCATAGGCTGGTTTTATACATACTTCTTCAAATGCCCATAGAATGGTGCTGGTTTGTTTTATTTTTGTAGTATTGATGTTTTATAAGCTGCCTATCAGAGAATCTATAAATATGTTGTGCTGTAAATTTCTAATTATTTTGTTAGTAATAGTAATGGCATAAGGGTACGTTATGCCAGCATGGTATAAATCTGTTGTTCATCTTAGTTTAATCACATTTATATTTCTTCCCAGTCTGTTTGTGGGCTAACATTTAGTGTATTGATTTGTTTTTTTTTTATAACATGTAAATCTTTCCCCATACCTCTTTGGACCAATCCAATAACATGTGTAAAATGGTAGGTGAAATTAGAGCTCTGAATTTTTCAATTGCTGTAACTGTTTGCTAAATAAATTTCAGTTCATTTTATGATTAGGAAGAGAATGGTATTTTGTCATGTAGGTACTATAAACTGAAAGCATTCTTTTTTTAAGATGTATTTATTGGGGCACCTGGGTGGCACAGTTGGTTACACGTGGGACTCTTGGTTTTGGCTCAGGTTGTGATTCAGGTTTGTTGAGATGAAGCTCCTCCTCAGGCTCCATGCTCAGTGGGGAAACTGCTTGAGATCTCTTTCCCTCTCCTCCTGCCGCTCCTGCTTGTGTGCTTTTGCTCTCGTGCTCTCTCTCTCTCTCTCTCTTGTGAGTAGGGGTGGGATGGGGTTGGGGAGAGGAATTATTGGGATTATTGAACTTTGTCAAATTTGTGTTGTATTGAGTTGGGGGAAATGAACATAGCCTGGATGAGGTAGATAGAAGAATTGTTTAGAGATAACATCATAAAGATGCTCAGACCCCTGCAGAATTCCAGTTGGCCTGAGTAACATCACAACCCTACCACTGAAATGGTATATCTGATGGTATGTATATTATGATCGTCTAACTTGTGTCTCATGCCACTCTGTGAAATTGGGCACCACTATTGACATCCCTACTAGGACTATGTCAGTTCAGTTAAGAGTGTAGCAAGTATCAAGGCTTTAACAGTTCAGAGTGGGGAAACATTACTTTCTTTTTGGTTTTATCTGGAAGTGTCTTTTTTTAGAGTTGAGAATTGAGCCAAACTTTGAATTTTAGGAAGGGAGTGCAAAGGCAAGGAAGTAGAATTTTAAAGCTCCTTCTTGTTATAATTAAGTAGTCTGGACTGGATTGACTAGTGAGATTGTGGGAACAAAATGGGAGTTGAGGCTTTTTGAGATTTCGCAGGGTAGGCCAAGTGATTGGAAATGTATTCTATAAATGATGAAGAGTTACGATGATATTTTTTTAACGGGGTAATTTAATTACATGGTTAAAATGCTCTTGAGAAGCTTGCTATGAGTTTTGAATTAAATTGGAGTTATTCTTCCGTGAGAGAATTTTTTTCTTGTACATAATGTATTACTGATTTTAACTCCTATTCATCCAAATTAAATTAGGCTTTTATTAAAAATCAGTATGTAGTTGATATTTTAGTGGTATAAGTGAATAGTAGATCTTAAATAACTAATAGCTAGATGAAGGCTTGTGTTTCTATGTTGTTTAGATTTCAAGGCTATGAGCTTGTCTCTGGCCTCAGCCTGGGATTTCTGATGGCAAGATACTGAGGAAGTCATTTAAATATTAATTCTCACCAAAGCCATCTCATTTTAACCCTATTCTTTGTACCTTCTGTTTGCTGGTAGAAAACATATAGTAATAGGTGTTTTGGGAAAAACAGGTTTATTGCCTTTAGTATGCTTTGGTTGGAAAAATTTGTTAACTGTGTTAAATCAACTTTTAGCACTGTTTACCTTTCTGGTTTTATAATACGTTAAACTACCTGGAAGAATCCTGATTTGCCATTTAGTCAATATGAACAGTTAAGACAAATATCAACATAAGAGCAACCAGGGAAAGCTTAGCACATATGAGAGTGAGCTGCAAAAATACCACCTGAATATTTTGCTTATAGTACACTTATTTTGTAAATAGAGTGGAGTCATTAAATTCTCCTTCCTTACCCATCTTCCACCACAATCTCCACTTTGTTTTTATTTTTCTTTGGGGTAAAACATTCCACATAATACTGAGAAAGAAAAAGAAAATGAGGGTGGATCATGTATTAAAAATCATCCCTTTTTTTTTTTTTTAAAGATTTCTTTCTTTATTTTAGAGAGGGAGAGAGTGCACAGGGGGAGGGGCAAAGGGAGAGGGAGAGAGAATACCAAGCAGACTCCATGCTGAGTGAAGAGCCCAACTTGGGGCTCAATTCCAGGATCCTGAGGTCACTACCTGAGCCAAAACCGAGAGTCAGATGCTCAGCTGACTGTGTCACCCAGGTGCCCCTAAAGTTGGCTATAGTATCTGAGCCAGTATGAGTGATCTGTGGGATGGTATTTTTCCTGTATTTCCTGGGCTATCAAATATAATGACCATTTTTTGGTCTTTTTTAATATTTTATATAGATAATACATTAATAGTTTAAAAAAATGAATACAATGATATTTCTCTCCCACCTCTGTCCCCCATGTTTTCAGCACACCTTTTCCCTGCCAAATCATCTCCCACCAATTAATTCAGCTACTGCTAAAGAAAACCTGAAAAGTAACTATTGGCACCTCATGTATCTTCCCAAATTTTCTTCAGGTTTTTACGAAGAATTAGAAAATATCTGCATGCTTTTCCTCTTTTTAAATGTATATTTTCAAGGAAAAGCTCCTTGATATTGGTCTCAGCGATGATATTTTGGATCTTACACCAAAAGCACAGTCAACAAAAGAAAAAATAAAAAAGTGGGACTATTACATCAGTTGGGTAGAATGGACATTTAAAAAATGTTAATTGTTCCAAGCAGTGAACTTAGGATGTCTGCCCATTCATTTGTGTCATCTATTTCTTTCTTCAGTATTTTGTGTTTTTCATTGTACAGATCTTTTACCTTTTTGAATTTATTCTTAATTATTTTATACTTTCTCTTGCTACTATAAATGGAATTGTTTATTTAATGACTTTTAAAGATAGCTCCTTGTTGGGCACCTGCGTGGCTCAGTTGGTTAAGTGTCTGCCTTCAGCTCAGGTCATGATCTCAGGGTCCTGAGATCGAGTCCCACGTTGGGCTCCTTGCTCAGTGGGGAGTCTGCTGCTCCCTCTCCCTCTGCTTCTCTGCCCTGATTGTGCTGTCTCTCTCTATCTTAAATAATAAAATCTTAAAAAAAAAATAGCTCCTTGTCAGTGTATAGAAATGGAACTCATTTTTTTGAATGTTGATTTCATATCTTGCAACTACAACAAATTCATTTTTACTGTTTTAAGAGTTTTTGGTGGAGTCTATAGAATTTTCTGTAGGATCCTGTCATCTTCAAACAGATTAATTTTTCCGTTCCAATTTTGGTGCCTTCTATTTCTGTATTTGCCTAATTGTTTTGGTTAGGCCTTCTACTATTTTTTAAAAGTGGCAAGAGTTGATACCCTTGTCTTGTTCCTGATCTTAGAGGAAAAGCTTTCAGCTTTTCACTGTTGATCAGAATAGCATTTAATGAAGCTGTGAGAATCAGGGGAGCTCTTGGAACTAGGTGCTGAAACTGTGGGTTGTGCCACCAGAATTTTCTTTCTCCATTCATGATGTAGGTGACTTTCTCTGTATATATGGCAGGGAAGATGTCTGCTGGAAGCTGCCAGTTTAAATATCTTTACAGCTTTTGACTCCAAAGTGCAAAAGCCCATTTTTGACGTTCCAATTAAAAAGAACATCTTGGGGTGCCTGGGTGGCTTAGTCGCTTAGGTGTCTGACTCTTGATTTCAGCTCAGGTCATGATCTCAGGGTTGTGAGATTGAGCCCTAAGCCAAGGCCCTGTGGAGCCTGCTTAAGATCGTTTCTCTCTCCTGCCCCTTCCTCACCTTCACTCTCCCTCTCAAAAAAAAAAAAAAAAAAAACTTGGTAATTTTGATTGGTCTGAATTCGGTCACGTTTTCACCCCTGGATTAATCACTGTGACAAGGAGAACAGAGAACTATATGTGCCTGTGTTAAGTGTCCTCTCTGTGGCCTAGCTGTGAGGTACTGTAACCTCATTGCCAGGAGAATGCTATGAAGGGGATGAGGGCTGAAAGGAAGAGTGAGTGCAATATAGAGAAAAACAACAGATGTCTGTTATGATAAATGTTTCAGTTGTCTCCAGTTTATTCCTCTATTAATACATTTCCTGTTTTCATATCTGATGATTCTGCCTAGTTTTTTTTTTTTTTTTTAAGACTTATTTGATAGACAGAGCACTGTGCGTGTGCAAGTAAGTGGAAGGACAGAGGGAGAGAATCTTCAAGCAGACTTCCCGCTGAGCTCGAGCCCAATTTGGGGAATTTGGGGCTCGATCCCATGATATCATGACCTGAGCCCACACTAAGAGTCCGACGCTCAACTGACTGAGCCATCTAGGTGCCCCTGATGAATCTTCCTACTTAAGAATATTGGTGTGAAATTATTATAAAGACCTAAAAGTTCATCTTTTGTGGAAAAAAGTAATATAGAGATTTCTTTAACATATTGTAAATTTTGCTGTGCTTCAAAGTAGGACTGGTAGTTAAATTATAAAGTATGAAGTTTAATCATGTATTTTCTTTTAAATGTTTGTTATTGAAGTACAGTTGACATACAGTGTTTTGTTAGTTTCAGGTGTACAGCATAGTGATTCGACAGTTTTATACATTATGTAGAGCTCAACAGAAAAATACAGTTACCATCTGTCACCATACAACATTATTACAGTATCATTGACTTTATTTCCTATGCTGTACTTTTCATCCCTGTGATTTGTTTATTTTTTATTTGGAAGTTTGTACCTTTTAATCTCCTTCACCTACTTTTCCCCAACTCCCTCCCCTTACAACCACCAGTTTGTTCTCTGTATGTCTGTTTCTGTTTTTTTGTTTTGTTTTGTTTTTGTTTTTTAGATTCCACATGTAAGTGAAATCATGGTATTTGACTTTTAAAATAGCTTGGAAGCCTCTAGAGAATGATAACATAATAGAGCTGGGCTTAGACTAATAAGGGATCTTAAAGTGTATGTGATCTTATGGTTTTAAACAGTTTTACGTATAATCAGACTCAAATACTGAAGTAATTGATTAGATTATTGAGTGCTTGACATTTTACTGTCTCATATCCTATGATACTTTGATTCCAAGTAATGTAAGTTCAGTGGACTTTGGACTGGTTGTCACATAGTGACAGATTCCTGATTTTTAAAATATGTCATTCCTATAAATCACTAGTTTGCTAGATTGAACTAGCAAGTTATTAAAGAACTTGGCAGTATTTACTGTGGATAAATGCAAATTTAAAAAGGTTCTGTGTATGAAAGTTTAAATGATTTATTAGCTTTCAGTGCATGCATGAATCCAAAGTTATGTAATGGATTTAGAAAATTTCATTTCCTGTTTGAAGGTTCAAATTTGCATATTCTATAATGCAAGTATTTGAGCTGATTCAATAGGATATATAGTTAAACTGTTTGATATTAATACATGCTTAATCATTTTTTGGTATATGATATGGCAAACCTTTTTTAGATGTAGGACAAGTGATTAAACATACCACATGTTTTTTTTTGTTCTGTTAAAGAAACGGTGCCTGTGTGTCTTACATGGCTCCAGAATTTGTGCTCACCAGAGTTTCTTTGCTCTTTAATTTGGCACTCCTTTCCTGCATTGAGAGCTTCATCTAGGTTAATATTATTTTTCTTTTCAATGGGAACAATTAATCCTATGACAATTAATTCTAAGTCACACCTCACATGAGTTACTTATTTTTTTAAATTAAACTTTTTATTTTGAGATAATTATAGATTCACATGCAGTTGTAAGAAATCATACAGAGAGATCCCTTGTACCCTTTACTGTCTTTCCCTCAGTGGGAAATTCTTACATAACTACAGTATAATATTGACATCAATACAATCAGTGTATGGAAATTTCCATCACATAAGGATCTGTCCTGTTGCCCTTCTATAGTCACATCTGCTTTCCTCCTGCTGCACTTTAACCCTTGGCAAACACCAGTCTGTTTTCTAGTTATGTAATTTTGTCAGTTCAAGAATATTATATAAATGGAATCAGAAACTCTAAGCCCAGTATGATTTGAACTTATGATCCTGAGCTCAAGAGTCCCATGCTTTACCGACTGAGCCAGCCAGGCACCCCTGTTGTATTTTTATTTTGATTCAGTTCTTGATATGTTTTTAGTTCCCTGAAAACTTGCTTTTTCACCCATCAATTATTTAGAAGTGTATATTTTAGTTTCCAAATGTTTGGAGATTTTTTTCTTTGTATCTTTATCTTTCTGTTACTGATTTCTAGTTTGATTCTACTGTAGTCAGAGAACCCACTGTGTATGATTTCAGTTCATTTAAATTTGTAGAAGTTTGTGTTAATGTCTGAGGATGTAGTCTATTTTGGCATATATTCCGTGGGCACTTGAAAACAATATGTATTCTGCTGTTGTTGGTTCAAGTCTTCATTTTATTTTTTATTTAAAGATTTTTTATTTTTTATTTATTTGAGCCAGAATAAGAGAGCAGGTACTTGCGCACACTAGTGGGAGAAGGGACAGAGGGAGAGGGAAAAGAAGGAGGGGCAGAGGGAGAGACAGAGGACCCTGGGATCATCACCTCAGCCGAAGGCATGCTTAACCGACTAAGCCACTAGGCAACCCTTGAGTCTTCTTTAAGTGTCAGTTCTTACTGGTTGATGATGTCGAGTTCTTCTAATTCATGCTGATTTTCTGTGTACTTGTTTCGTCAGTTAGTGAGGGAGGGACATTTTATATTTGTAACATAATGATACTTCTTTCTTCAAGGTGAAGGAGAGTCCCATGAGAAACATCATGAATTTGGGTGGAAGACACTGATGTGTACACACACACATACCCACACCCACATACATACATACTACAGGAAATATTGGAGCTTTGTGTACTTAATTTTTGTTTACTTATTTTTTAATTTAAAATCAAGTTAGTTAACATATAGCGTAATATTGTTTTCAGGAGTAGAATTTAATGATTCTTCACTTACGTAGAACACCCAGTGCTCATCCCAATAGGTGCCCTCCTTAATGCCCATCACCCATTTACCCATCCCTCTACCCACCTCTCCTCCAGCAACCCTCAGTTTGTTCTCTGTCATTAAGACTCTCTAATGGCTTAACCTCCCTCTCTGTATTACTTTTATTTTTCCTTCCCTTCCCCTATGTTCATCTGTTTTGTTTCTTAAAATCTACATATGAGTGAAATCACATGATATTTGTTTTCCTCTGACTCATTTTGCTTAGCACAATACACTCTAGTTCCATCCATATTGTTGCACATGGCAAGATTTCATTCAAGTAATATTCCAGCATGTGTGTGTGTGTTTGTGTGTGTGAATGTATGTGTATGTATGTATTACCACATCTTCTTTATCCATTCATCAGTTGATGGACATTTGGGGTCTTTCCGTAATTTGGTTATTGTTGTTAGTGCTGCTGTAAACAATGTGGTGCATGTGCCCCTTTGAATAATCAGGACTTTAAAAAAAAAGATTTATTTATTTATTTATTTATTTATTTATTTATTTATTTATTTATGGGAGAGAGAGGGAGAGAACGAGCGAGTGCGTGCACACGCAGGCAGAGGGAGAAGCAGGCTCCCTGCTGAGCAAGGAGCCTGATGTTGGACTCATACCAGAAACCTAGGGTCATGACCTGAACTGAAGGTAAACGCTTAACCCACTGAGCCACCCAGGCATCCCAGTACTTTTTTATCCTTTGGATAAATACCTAGTAGTACAATTGCTGGGTAGTAGGGAAGTTCTGTTTTTAACTTTTTGAGGAACTTCCATACTATTTTCCAGAGTGGCTGCACCAGCTTGCATTCCCAACAGTGTAAAGAGGGTTCTCCTTTCTTTGCATCCTCACCGACATCTGTCGTTTCCTGAGTTGTTACTTTTAGCCATTCTGAAGGTGTGAGGTGATACCTTATTGTGGTTTTGATTTGTATTTCTGCTTTGGGTACTTTATTTATTTGTTTATGTATGTATGTATGTTTAAAAAAGATTATTAGAGAAAGCGTGCATGTGCAAGTGCGCAGTGTGCAAGTGAAGGAAGGGACAGAAGGAAAGGAGAGGGAGAGAGAATCCTCGAGCAGACTTTCCACTGAGCACAGAGTGTGACGTGGGGCTGGATCCCACGACCCTGAGATCATGACCTGAGCCAAAACCAAGAGTTGGCTGCTCAACTGACTGAGCCACCCAGGCATCTCTTGCTTTGGGAACTTTAATAGAGTGTAGATCTGGGTGGGGTTTTGCTCTTGGGGAAAAATGATTGAGCATCCAGAAAAGATAAGATCACTGTCCCATTTGAGGATAGATGATAGGAATGCCAGAGGGAGAATAATGCACAAAAAGTGGTGAGAGTACAATGATATACTTAATACATTGTGTAATTTTGCTTTTGGTCTAGATAAATTGCTGCAGGCAAGTGTTTTCTTAATTATCAATAAAGTAGATATCTAGCCTGATCAAAAACGTTAAGTTACTGGAACAGAAATAGTATATCATAATGTTTTATAATATGATATAATACCATGTGATTCTGGAACTTAGATTCAAAATTGGTATCTTAGTGTGTTCAATAGTATCTTTTTTTAAAAAAAGATTTTATTTGAGAGAGAGAGAGAGTGAGCGAGCACGAACGGGGAGGGGCAGAGGGAAAGGGAGAAGGAGGCTCCCTGCTGAGCAGGAATCCTGATGGAGGATAGGCTCAATCCCAGGACCTTGGGGTCATGACCTGAGCCAAAGGCAGAGGCTTACCTGACTGAGCCACCCAGACGCCCCGGTGTTCAGTAGTATCTTAATTGGAAAAAAAAATGTATATTATTAATCTTGACATGGTAAAAGTAGTAAACTTATAAATAACTGAAAGCCAGGGAAGAAGAGCTGGAAGGATGTGTGAGTGCGTATTACATTTGATGGCTCTTGTAAATGACTTGGGTTATTATAGTAAGGATTATTAGTGTTTTATTTTTAACCATTTTTGAGCCAATTGAGTGCAATAGGCAAAGGACACCCCCCTCCTCAAAAAAATTAGACAAGATGGAGCTAGGAGATCATAGAGGTAGAATGCTGCTGGTAAAAGTCTCAGCTGTTAGTGTTTAGTATGTCTAGTCTGAGTCAAGTAAATAATTGACCGTATGTAATTTACTACAGTTATTATTATTTGGTAACATGTACTTTGTTTCCCCAAAAGTGTTCTACAAAAATACAAGTTTTAAGTTTATGTAGGGGAAGAATTCTCTGGTCATATGGGCCCAGTGAAGTTAAACAGGATTTAACTTTAAAGAGGTTAAATTTAAAGAGGTTCTTTACTTCAGAACCTCTTCAAGACTTCATGTGCAGTTTGAATTTTTCAGAGAGGCTATATTATGTAGCTTCCCCCCCCCCCCAGATTGATTTGATTTAGGTGGGATTATGCAAAGTACCATTCTTTCACAGGGTCTATTGGGTATGTTGTTGCATAGTTGGCTTGAGTAGTCTCTGATCAGTTCTCTTAATATGATTAATAAATGGAGGCTTAAAGGGCTCCTGGCTGGCTCAGTCAGAGGAGCATACCACTCTTGGTCTCGGGGTAATGAGTTCAAGCTTCAGGTTGGGTGTAGAGATTACTAAAAAAATAAATTAAAAAAGAACAAATGGAGCCTTAATAAAAGAATACACAACAATATTGCTGTCAGTTACTTGCTCCTAGTTTAAAAAAAGGGAATTGAATTCAATGAAATAACAAATTTTTTTCCTTTTTTAGTGCTTAAAAAAAGATTTATAGTAAAGAATAGAGCAAACAGGATATACAAATATACTCAGCTTAGGCTAAATTTGCTTTTGGTTATAAAAATTTCTTTATGCATAGAGTTACATACATAATTTTATGTACATACATGTTATATATGTATACAATTGTAGGTATGGTTCTTATTTTTTCTTTATCTTTTTAAACTTTGTTCTGTCTTCTGTCTCCTCCTCCCCATAGCCTGTTTCTCCTCTGCCCTCCTACAGGGTGACCAATTTTGTAGCCGTGTGTATAGTCTTCTGTATTTTATGGATATATAATCTAGTAGATCAAGTATACTGACAGTTGTGTGTAATAATGGGGTTCCCAGCTAGTTTAGTGAAGGTAGGAAAGGGGAAGAGGTACAAACTTAAGAAATTTTAGGAGATAGAATCAGCAGCATTCAATTAATTGGAGATTGTACATAGGAGCAGAGTTGAAGATGACATTATCGTTTCTGTGTGGGTAGAATTACCAACTGGGGTAGCAGGCATAGCAGGATTAGGGAGAAGATAATCAGTTATGCTTTGGCCATGTTTATTTTGAGGCAATATGTGTGGATGTCTACAAGCAGCAGGACATGTGAGTTTAAAACTTGGGGAAGAAGGTTAAGTTGAGCTATAGTAGTATAGAGTAGTTTAGAGACTTCCAGATACAGTCTGTGATCTGTATACCTGTGAAAGAGCAGCTATAGCAGAAAAAGGATGATGAGATCGTTCGAAGGTGTACGAAGTTATGATTAGAATAGGTTACTGGCATTTTCAGTTTTCAGGTAAGATAATTTCATGGTTTAAGGTGTAGCCCTAGTAGGTAGGGTGAGGTTGAAAGTAATTGGATTTAGGAAGTCTAGGTATTAGAAACCATATTTTAGGTATTAGATACATCACCTGTATGGAAACTGAAATTTAGCAAGATTATAACAGATGAGAAGAAGTGGAAAATTATGACTGAGATCCCAAACGCTTTAATGAGTGAAGGGGAGTCAGTTAAGATACAGTGATAAGCAGTAATTCAGGGTGATAAGGTTGGATTGATTGCATGAACCTCTAAAGATAATAAGCTTTCTCCCAAGGGTGGAAGAGTAAATGGTCTTGAAGCAGAAACTGAGTCAGGAGAATCTCAACTCTTCTTTCTGTTGTCTTGTTCAGTGGAGGGTTAAAGAACTAGTAATTTTAAAAAGAGAGAGATTGCGTGATTATGCCCTCTGTGGTGAGTCAGATTTCAATTCAGCACTCTTCTGAAAGGTGAAGATGGTAGGGCATTTTGTATACCTTGGAATGGAGGTATATCTAAGGTATTGGAAAAGCGTCAGGTCATTATAGTCAGTAGAGGTAGTGTGTCAGTTAAATTAATAACAGTAAAGGGATGATGATGAGAGTTATGATGGGACATTGAGGAATGAGGTGTATCTTTATTGTTTGGTATTTAAGAGTTTTAGGGAATATAGTCACATGGTGAAAATGACAGTAACAAAAAAACCCTGGAGTGTAAAACTTTTTGTGGGTCAAGACTTAAGAATGGATGATACCACATAATGAGGAAGGGACTTAGAAATTACAGTGATAAAAGTACAACATAAAGAGCAGTCACTTTTAGCTTACTTTGATATTAAGTTAGTGCATTACATAGGGTGATACTTTGTTGTAAGTGGAATATGCTTTTTAAATTTGTTTATTGCTAGTATGTTCACCATTCACTAGGAAGAAAGCAGAAGATGACAGCTTTCCTATAACTCCCAGGTGAAGGTGGTATTATTATTATTATTATTTTTAAAGATTTTATTTATCTGACAGAGAGAGACATCGAGAGTGGGAGCACAAGCAAGGGGAGCGGGAGAGGGAGAAGCAGGCTTCCTGCCAAGCAGGAACCCCAACCGTTTTCGATTTTTGATGGCAGAGTGTGGGGCAGAGGATAGTAACCAGTTATTTGAATTCAGTTATTACAGGCTTTTACTCTATTTGTAAACACTTTTTTTTTTTTGCTTTAAAAAAGGATATAATGTTCATCCTGCAGTGTTTTTTCTTCCTGCAGCTTTTAAACTCACATTAATGACAGTCTGTTTTCCTGTTATTTAGTTTTTTGTGTTATCAATTTTATTTTTTTTAAAAGATTTTATTTATTAGAGAGAGAGCTAGAGAGAAAGAGCATGGGGGGGCGGGAGGGTCAGAGGGAGTAGCAGACACCCCACTGAGCAGGGAGCTGTATGCGGGACTTGATCCTGGGACTCCCAAGATTGTGACCTGAGCTGAAGGCAGTTGCTCAACTGACTGAGCCACCCAGGCGCTCGTGTTCCCAATTATTTTTGTGTGTATAATCAATAGCTTTCTTAAAACTAATTCGAGTAGCATTTAACTCTTACGGTAAGAAATCTACATTTATTCCTGAGATATCTGATAGACTTTAATATATAATACATGTAAAGAGATTTTTATACCAAAATGCCTGTATTTGAGAGTGAATGTATTAAATCCAAATGACTTATCCTTTTCATATTACTGATATTGTTATGTTGATTATTTATGATGTTAATATACTTGATAGTACAATCATTTATCACCTAAACTTTAGGAATGCCTGAAGTGATGTTTAAGTGGACATTTAGCTGAAACTAAGCAACATGTTTTGGCCTGATACTGCCACTGAAGCTGAATTTTCACTTTCTTTAATTTAAATATTATTGTGTTATTAAATAAATGTTATTCTGTACCTACTGTTTTGTAAATTTAGTAGTAGGTCTTGAATATCTTGCACAAATAGATTTATATTCTTTTTAAAGGCTACATGGTATTCCCTCTTATATGGTTATACCATTGTTTATATATCTGTTTCTGTATTGGTGGATATTTAGGTTATTTCCAATGTGTTATTTTTATAAAGAGTGCTGCAAGATATTATTTTTATATCTTTCTGAGCTTTTCTGTATATAATTTTTTAGATGATATTTTTATAAGTGGTTGAATTATTGGGTCCTGCCTTTACTGAGATCTGTGTGCCTCCCAACTCTCAGAGTGATTGGATATTTGAGATGAAAAAAGAACTGTCCAGTATCCACGATTATAGAGTATAACTTCATGCCAAAGTTCATACTGTTAGCCATTCTTGTTTGAATTTTTCCTTTGCCTTCTTCCTAATACAGAGATGTAGAGTATGATTTCAAAGCCTGGCTATACTTTTTTCTCAATTTCATTTTTCTCTTTTCATTGCCAGAATTGTCCTCTTGCCATATCAGCTGCTTTTTTCATTGATACTGTCTTTTCAGTTTTGTCTAAATATTTTCAATAGTAGTTATTCTCATTTCTTATATATTTGAAACTAAAATTCACTCAGGTTAAATGATCCTAAACTTTATGTAAGTTCGTTCCTACCTGGGTATCTGTTCCTATATATTTAAACATTTAGCATAGACTATTTGAGATAGGAAATTTTTTCTGTTTAATTCTCAAATGATAATAATGAGAACTCAGTAAACAGAGCTTCTTCTGTATTCTTCAAACATTTTGGTTAGTAGAGATTTAGCATATTCTGCTGAGTATTCTTCTTCTTCTTAAAAGATATGTATTACAATTAATTCCTACCACAGTTATAGTCCCCAAGGTATATTCAGTTTTTTTGTTATTAGACTTTAAAACCTTCCTCTTACTTATCAGAGCTTGCACTCTTTCATTTAAATGAATTTAATTCCTGAAGTCTTTACTCTTTTGATTCTAGAATATCCACTGATATCTTTGTGGAAATTTGGTATTATTATATCATTTATCTCATTAAAATTAGCCTTCTTGAAATATTTTATTATTTAGACAAATGTAATACAACAGCAACTGTTGTTTATCTAGAGATACTGCATTTCATTGAACAGAATTGCTCTATATTTTTTTTACTTCTGTGTATATTCAGTTTAATTGTATTTGGTTATAACTATGATAAAAAGAATTTTTCTAACACACAAAATGAATTGTAGTCACTTAAATGCAGAGTTCTGAATCATATCTAAAACAAGGAGTTGTCCAAGATAGTTTTTTCTGATAACCCACTCTTTCATTTATGCACCATTTCTTGAACATCTATATATTAATTAGCTTTGTGTTCTGTAAGCAGTGGAATACACATCTAATAGCAACTGCACGAAATAGAGGTTTTATTTTTCTGACATAACAAGGAATTTGAGGTAGGCAGTTGCTGGTATTAATGGTTCTGCTTAATAAGGGTTTAGGAGCTGAACACTTTCTACCTTTCCTTCTACCATACTGTCTGTGCTTGTGCCTGTAAGCCTCATGATATCAAGACGGCTACTGCACCTTGGACATCACATCTTTGTTCTAGACAAAGGGGAGGGAAGAAGGTAGAAGAGCAAAAGGTTAGGCCAGCTACATCTGTTTTCCTTTATCAAAAGCAAGCCGAAGTCTTCCAGGAACACCTTTCAGAACTTCTCCTATCTCTTTGCCCAGAATGTCCCATGGCTATTCAGATGCTAAGGATGCTGGAAAAGAGAGGATTTATCTTTACTATCTGGGTAGTGGCAGAAAACAAGAGAGGGCGGGGTTTAGGTATTTGAATTCTGTAATGTTTTTATACATGAAATTAATAGCTTTAAATAACTAATTACTGTTGTATTCCACAAAAAGATTTTTTTTAAAGTAAGCTCTATACTCAACATGGGGCTTGAACTCACAACCCTGAGATCAAGAGTTGCATGCCCTACCAACTGAGCCAGCCAGACACCCCTGTTTCACTCTTGGAATAAATATATATATTCACTCATCAGTTATAAGACTTTGGGGAAGAGACGTTGGGTTAGTCAATCCGTATTATTTGTCACAGTCTATTAAATATAGTTGTTACGCAATGTCAAAAGCCTGGTTTAACTGCATTAGTACCTTGTGAGTTAGGCAAGTTATGTTTTAGGTTCCTCATCTATTAAGTGAAAATAATAGGTTTTTTTTTGTGAGAGGTAAAGATGATAATTCATGTAAAGTGCTTAGCATAATACGTAGCTTTACAGTAATCAATGCATATATGTTGTATTGTTTGTATTTTTAAATTATTATTTATTTTATTTTGTGTTAGGATTAAAAAAATTGAACTAGTACCGAAATATAGAGTAAAAAAGTTTCTCCCAACTACTATTAACTGATTGATTTGTAATCATATTAGATATCTGCTGCTGCGTCATAAATTCTCCCAGAACTTTGCAGCTTAAAACAGTAATAAATACCAGCTCACAGTTTCTGTGGGTCAGGAATTTGGGAGCAAATTGGGTGGACAGTTCTGACTTAGAGTCTGTCATGGGGTTGCATTTCAGATGTTTGCTGAGGTTGTAGTCATCTAAAGGCTCAAGTGGGGCTGGAGGACCTGCTTCCAAGGCTACTTACATGATTGGCAAGTTGGTGCATGCTGTTGGCTGGAGACCTCAGTTCCTCTCCAAATGGGCCTTTTATATAGCTGCTTTAATATCTTCATGACATGGTGACTGAATTTTTCTTAGAATGAGTGATACAAGGGAAGCCATTAAGTTCTTAATGACCTAGCCTTGAAAGTTATGCTGGACTTGTGGACTGGATTGTAGAGGAAGGGACAGGACAGTTTGATTACTTTTGATTGTTCATATTTTCTTTTTTCCTAAAATAAATCTTAATTTAAGATGCCTTTTTCTTTGATTATTATAGTCTGTGAATCATAGAAAGGAACTTATGAAAAACAAATTGGTTACTTTAAACCATTCACCTGAAAATTTGAAAGGCCTACTAAATATTTGCCTAAAACATAGATAATTCTGTGATATTCATATAATAAGCTCAAGAACACAATTATATTATCCAGTGTTTCTCAAAAAAGCTTTTGAAGAATGTTATTCCTTGAAAAGCTCTTATCAGAAGAAAAGAAAAGAAAAAAGATTCTATCGTTAAGTAAATTTTGGGAAATCCATTCATTGGTTATATGTCTTTTTGAGACATATATAGTAGCATATCGCTGGGAATTCTATCCTGTAAACATCTCTAGCCTTGTTAATCCAGTATTTCTCAGACTTCATGGAAACTTTTTGCTTAATACTGCTTTTGTAGACATGTCATTGTAGTTCAGTGAAATTTTTAAGTTCTTATGAAAGGTACAATGAACGGTGAGAGATGAACTGTTATTTGTTACTTTCTAGTACTATTGGGGATTTTGAAAACTATAAGGATGATAGTTCATTATCAGTAAAATATGCTTTTTGAGTAATTTATAGATAATGAAATTTTTCTTCTAATTTCCTTGTATTCCGTGACTTTGCCATCTTAATTCTACATTGTTGCCTCTAGTTGGAGGATCTTTTCTCTTGTCTTTAGTACAAATGACAATGCTTGAGCTTTTTTTTTTTTTTTAAGATTTACTTTAAACTTTAGGTTTATTTAGACATTCAGTTAAATTCACCCTTTTTAGGTGTATAGTTTTATGAAGTTAAATTTGGCAGATGGATACATTTGTGGATCCAGTAAATCAAGATACCGAAAATTTCATTACCTCCCAAAAGTCTTCTCATGTTTTTTTGTGGTTAATTCTGTGCCTCTGTCCCCAGCTCCTGGCAACCACTGAATTCAATTTCTCTCCCTATACTTTTGCCTTTTCCAGAATGTCATATAAATGGAATCATATACTATGTAGCTTTTGTGTCTAACTTCTTTGACTTGGCATAATGTTCTTGATATTAATTCGCCTTGCTAATGCTATCAGTAACTTGTTCCTTATTACTGCTGATTAGTATTCTGTTGTATGGTTGTACCACAACTTGTTTATCCATTTACTAGCTGGTAGACATTGAATCTTTATAGTTTTTGGTGATTATAATAAAGCTTCTGTAAATATTCATGTATAGATCTTTATGGGGACAAATGCTTTATGAAATGGGTTGTCAGGATCAATAGGTCTTTCTGCTCTGTTATATTCAACATGAGACTTATGGCATAGATTCCAAGACAGCTACTCTAGTTCTTGCCGTTTTTCAGTAGCTTATGTAAGTGTAAGGAGGAAAGTTGCAAAGATGAGTTGTGTTCTTTCCTTTAAGAGTAATAGCCCAGCAGTTGCACATATTACTGCCTGTCCTCTTTGGTCAGAACTTGGTGACATGGCCAGTAACTTCAAGGAAAGTGAAACTTCTGGAAAGTGATATTTTTTGCCTGGGCCTCATGTACCAAACTAGAAACTCTTGTTATGGAAGAAGAAAATGTAAATTGGGAGACATTACAACCTGTGCCACACCGTTGTATTTTTCCTTCAACTTCTCCCTATTAGTAAGTTTCTAGTGACTATAAACATGTATAGGGTCGCATTCACTTAGGGATGGATTTTTAGGGATAAATTGGATACCTTGACATTAGCACTTTTAAATAAAAGTAAATACATCTTTGAAGGATGTACATAAATAAAAGAAGCTTACTTTTTACTTGGCTTGTTTTACAAACAAGTAGACAGGTCCAGAGATAAAAGGTGATTTGTCACAAGAAATAGAAAATATCTAGTTAGGGGCATAGGCTGTGATTGTACTCTGTCCAGTTTTTCTGCTATACCTTACTCTGGCCATATCTTTGAGGAAAAATTTAGCAAGATTCCAGGGAAAATATAGCTTTACTTTGAAGTATTAGAATTTTCTATGTATTATAGTCTTTCCAGTTATATAAATCTTTTGAAGAGAAGATAATTATTTTTGGTCCGTATGTGTTTCTTTGTTTTCTGAAAATACAAGTGACTTAGGTTTAGTGACATTTTAGCTTATTTTATTAATATAACCACTGATGAAAGCAATCATCATGCCCAATTAAAATCCTAATTCAAAACTTGTGAAGGTTTATTTGAATTCTTTGAATAATATGCTTTAAAATTTCTATAATCTTGTACATTAAACTATAACCTATAGAAAGCATGTTATGCCACCCTGAAGGTTGCTATAAAAATTGTTTATGAAGTTCAGGCCAAGACTAAAATATGTTGAAATGGAGAGTTGTGAAAAATGTTCTATATAGCATAGGAGACCAAATCATGCTAAAATGCAGAAAAAGACTATACATCAGTTTCTAGGCTACATTATTCAAAAAAATACAACCATAAAAAAGGTAATAAGATTACATTTTCACATTTCACGGCTAGTAAAGTGCATTAGGCTGCTCAGATATTCATAACTTACTGTGACATTTGGGAAGATTACATTTTGTAGTGCAGAGCCATTACTACAGCTCAGATAATAACTAGCCAATGCCTAGACTTGGATTATGATCCTTGTCATTGAAAACAAATTTGTGTTTTGAAGGTTGATCAGCTTCAAATAACTATTAGAAAGGGTTAACATGACATACTGTAGACCCTGTGCATGCTTTTTAGGTATAATAGATATGCATACATATAGTATATCAAATATGCCACACATTTGTATGTACCAATTTCTGCCATCAATTTTCTCCTTGAAAGGTATATTTTATAATATTTAAAGCAATGGAGAAATATTTAAAACACCTGTCTGGATACTGCACTCACACTGTAAACTCAATTTAAAAGCTGGTGAAATATTTGGGTTTTTTTGGAAATTACTTTCAAAAATTAATTCTGTAGCTTCATGTAAGGGTGGTTACTGGTGGAAATAAACACAGATTAAAATAGAAGATTGATGTAAGTAATATTAGGGTGAAGGTAAGGTCTCCTAAATTAGTTGCAACTAGATTTTTGACCTGTTTAGACCTATGTGGGGTATGTCCAAACACGTATGTACTAAAAACTCTCCCTTTGCTCTTTCCCCCCAGATGCTCTGTTGCCTTTTCAGAGGCAATCACTATTTAGTTTCTTTTGTGTCATTCTTATGTGTATGGCTACGCATATACATGTTTTACATTCATATTGTAGCCTCCCTTTCACATTTTTTTCCGTCTTGATTTTCTCACCTAAATGTCTTTTAGAGATTTTTTCATGTCAGATGGAGCTGCCTCATTCTTTACATTGGCTGCATCATATTCCATTATATAGTCATATACGACTTTATTAACTATTACCTGATAATGTTTTTTGGGGGATTGTTGCTTTTATTTTCTGCTCAAAATGTGTTACAATGAAGTTCTTGTATCCAACATCATTACCTAAATGTATCTGTAGGATAAATTTCTAGTTGTTAAGGTAGCTATTTGTGTGTGGCTTCTTCTATTTAACATAATTCCTTTGAGGTCTGTCTGTCTATCAATCTATACCTACCTACATACCTACCTACCTATCTTTTGCAAGAGGAGATTGACTTATATTAGTAGCTGTGTCAGTAGTTCCAGTACTTTTCTCATTTATAGTAATTTTTCAGTTGAAGTACTTGGTTTTCCAGATATATATCACATCATCTCAAAGTAATTGTAATTTAAATTCCTCCATTCTTATATTTATATGTTCCTGCCTTTTGACTAAATGTATCTTCTGTGCCTCCAGAATAATATCAAATGATATCAAATGATATCAAATGATAATGATGATAGTCACATCCTAACTTGTGTCTGACTTTCATGAGGCTCATTCATTCCAGTTTTCCTATGTGAGCATGATGCTGACTTTTCAGGTGTGATTGATATATTTTATTATTAAAGGAAGTCTTTTACAACTAATAATAAAGTATGATGGAAATATAAAACCACCATTTAGCAATGCCACAGTAATAACAGTTTCAGGTAAGATCTATCAATGGATGCATAAAACTGGAATAAACTATTTGGTTGTGTCTTACTCTTTCATGAGCTACTAGATTTTGTTGTGCAAGGTATGACAAGAAACAAGATACTTGCATAGTCTCAAGGTGTTTTCCACAAGATGAATAATAATTTAAACATGAAATATAATTTTATAATTTATTTATAATTTATTTATTCATTTAAAGATTTTATTTTTTTGAGAGAGAGAGAGTGTGAGAGAGAGAGAGCATGAGCAAGGGAGAAGGAGAGGGAGAAGCAGACTTCCCTGCTGAGCAGGGAGCCCGATGCCAGACTCCATCTCAAGACTCTGAAATCATGACCTGAGCCGAAGGCAGATGCTTAACTGACTGAGCCATCCAGGCGTCCCTATAGTAACTTTAAAATGGAAAAAAATCTGACAAACACCATCTTAAACAAGTGATCAAAGCTAACTTTACCAATAGTGAGGCATATTTACATGAGGTACCATTGAAATGATGTGCTAAGGACATACATCACTTCTGGGATACTTCTGCTAAAAATGCATAACCTGAATTTAAATCTGAAAAATGTCCATATTGGAAGAGTCTATAAAATATCTGGCAAATATGCTTCAAAAGCTTCAAAATCATGAAAGTCATGAAAATGCCTGTGCAATGGTCTCAGTATGGAGAAGACCAAAGGGATGCTGATCATGGATCAGAAAAAGGACTTTAGTGTGACAAGTGGCAACCTTTGAGTAAGATCTGTAGAATTGTAAGTAGTATTTTATCAATGTTAAGTTTATGGTTTTAATGATTTTATTATGATTATATAATATACTCACATTTGGGGAAGCTGAGTAAAGGGTATACAGGAATTCTATATTGCAGCTTTTTGAATGTTTTGAAGTTATTTCAGGATGAAAAGTTAAAGACAGGACAAACAGATAATATTCACAAAACCAAATAAAACATAGTTTTTACGTAGTTAACAGAATTTTTGGGTGGACTAGGGAACTAAACATATATACTTTATAGCCACGATCATGTAGCTAGGGGAATTGGCCCAATGACACCAAGGGGCTCTTTTAGCAGAATCCCAGCTCTCCTTTGCTTATGCTTGATGTTCCTGATGATACAAAGAACTGTACATTAAAATCTCTGCCAGAGCTTTCCCAGAAGAATCAAATGCTTTTACCACTGCACTAGCCAGGAATTCCTATCTCCCTACATGCAGATACTGCCTCATGTTGTTCATTTTTTCCATTTTTTTTTTCTCTTGCCAGTGTGTATCTTTGGAAGAACCTGGGAAACATCAATCCTTTGCTACAAGGAGTTTTAATTGATTTTCTAATTCTGAACTTTCCCTCCTTTTCTGGAGTAAACTCTATTTGGTTATGTCTGTTATTCTTTTATGAGCTGTTGGATTTTGTTTTGTAAAGTTCACTTTCTCCTAATTTTTGACCACTTTTTGGGTGTTGGAATGCATAATGAAAAACCAAGACATATTTAGAAGGACAGGAGTGTAGGTGAATCATGTATGTAGTATTTCTGACAGATATCTCTTAGAAATCTAGTTAATAAGGATAGCTCTGCAAAGATAATTCTAAAAGTATTTTAATTCCTTTAAACACTTGGGATTTGTTAAAATTAAAAAAAACTCCTCTGTGGGAGGATGCTGTGAGTGAGGTGGCACTGTGGGGATAGGTCAGTATATCTTTTTCTGGATGGATTTTTTGATTGTATTAATGAAATAAATTTTCTTTATTACTTCTTTGGGTATATGATTTTATTTAAGTTATCCTAGTTATTGACAGGGAAGGAAGGGGATTAAAATCGGTAGGTAAAATAAACTAGGAATTTGGCAAATAGAAGCTCTAAGTTCTGTGTCCACTCTGAGCATTTTTAGCTTTTCATTTCTGTTGTGAGCTGGTATTTTGTATAAGCACAAAACACTTCTAGGATGCTGTGGATAGTTCATAGAGTTCATAATTCATAAATACTGAATTAGAGCAGTTACAGAGCTTAAAGTTAGATCTTTGTTGGTATCAGGGCAGTAGGTAGTGATTTACCAAAGACATCCTGTATTTGTTTCTGTTGAAAAATTTTTATATTGTAAGTCTTGCTTGACTTTGTGTTATCTTAACTTGAAGGTTTCTTTAGAATCTTTATTTTTTAGAGGTGTGTGTATGTGTGTGTGTGTTTATGGACCCTTTGTTGTAGAGGGTAGAGAAGAATGTATATGCTGCCAACCTAAAGCTTAGGAGTGTGCTCTAGTTATATCGGAAAAGCACTAATGTTTTTATTTTTTTCCCCCCTTTTTGGAAGCTGGTAGGAGGGCAGTTTGATTTGGAAATGAATTTCATTATCCAAGAAGGTGAGAGTATCACCTGCATGGTGGACCTACTAGAAAAATGTGACATTACTTGCCAAGCAGAAGTCTGGAGCATGTTTACAGCAATTCTGAAGAAAAGCATACGAAATCTTCAAGTCTGCACCGAAGTAGGCCTTGTTGAGAAAGTGCTTGGGAAAATTGAAAAAGTTGACAATATGATAGCAGGTATGATTTTTTTCTGTAGTACAGGGGGTGTGAAGAAATAAAGTTTGAGTCTTAAATACTGTATTTCTCTTATTTAGTAATATTTATTTCAGAAATATTTGAGCATCTAACTTGTGTGTGTGACTTTAGTGTTCAAACTCTTAAATAAGCACATTATATTTTAATCGTTGAAGAAATATAAATTGATTGTTTTATTGTTTTCTTTTGTTTCCAGATCTTTTAGTTGACATGTTGGGAGTGCTGGCTAGCTATAATTTGACTGTTCGAGAACTAAAGCTGTTCTTCAGTAAACTTCAAGGAGATAAAGGACAATGGGTAAAAAAACTGAATACCCTTTGATATTTGAAAGTATCCCTCTCCTCAAACACATTAGTGGCTTTTATGCAACTGTTATTATTATACTGGGGTAAATGTCAAATTGAAGGGAAGAGATCAATTAAAGTAGCGTGTAGGTCTGTACAGCTACTTTTGCCATGACCCGACACAGGTACAGACCAAGAGAACTGGGTGTTCCGGGCAGCCTAAAACTTGACCCTTCTTCAAGTTGTTGGTCTTCAAATGTATATTTAACATTTATTAGAGGAAAAGGGTAAGGACAGAGAAGGAAGAGTGTTAGGTAGCAGCACGTAGATTCTCTATTGACCTGAGTAGTTCAGCTGTAGCCCTTAAACTTGAATAACCCACTCAGCGAACACAAGCTGTGCAGTTAATTGGATCCACCCTCCACAGAGTCAGTGGTCCTTTTCAATGAATGGCAATAGTGGTCAAGTTATTTTGAACTCCAGTTGCCTTAGCAAACTGTTTCTTCCTACCACTTTGTTACTTACCTCTTAGAGGAATATTAATAAATATTTTCTCCATTTTTGTTGCATTTCTAGGCTTATTTTAGTGCCCTTTAGAGGTCATTGCCCAAAGCACCGCTCAGCCACACCTGATCCTTAATTTAGCTCTGTTGAAATATATTTAAATTGGTGTGTTGCAATTGTATACTCTGTTGTGTTAAAGTGGTTAGACTTGAACTTTCTATCAAGCTTTAGTTCTCTGGCTGCTTTAAGATTTCATCATTAGGGGTGCCTGGCTGGCTCAGTGGGTAGGACATGTGACTCTTGATCTCAGGGTCTTGAGTTCATGCCCCATGTTTGGTGTGGAGGTTACTTAAAAAAAAAAAAATTTCATCCTTAATTTTTACCAATTTGGTTATGTTTCTTGGTGTGGTTTACCTTGTGTTTATTCTTATTACAGTTCTGGTATCTGTGCCTTTATAATATAATTTTCAGCAAATTTGGAAACATTTTAGTCATTATTTCTTCAAATATCATTTTCTCATCCCTCCCTCCTTTTTTGGGACTCTAATTACATGCATGTCAGCTCTCTTGATAGTGTCTAGTAGGTCACTAAGATCTTTTCACTTATTTTTAAAGCCTTTTCTTTTTGTGCTTCATTTTAGATTGCTTTTATTACTGTATTTTTAAGGAAACTGTTCTTTTCTTCTGCAGTGTGTTGATTCTATCCATTAAAAATTTTCAGATTTCACATTTTTTTATTTCTAAGAATTCTCTTTAATTCTTTTTAGTATCTTATTTTTCCTCATTATGTTCATGTTTTCCTTTAAATCCTTGGGACTGTTGAGCATATTTATAGTATAATAGTTGATTTCATGTTATTATCTACTAAGTCTATTATCTTTGTCATTTTCCAGATCAGTCTTTTACTTACTGATTTTGCTTCTGCTTATAGATCATATTTTCCTTCTTCTAATGCTAGTGATTTTAGATCGAGTGATGTTAGATATAGTGAATTTTTTCTCATTGAGTGCAGGATTTTGTCATATCCTTTTTCAGATTGTTAGACTGTTTTTCAGGCAGATAAATTATTTGTGGATCAACTTTACCCTTCCAGGCTAGTTTAAAAGTTTTCTTTTGGTCGGATCCAGATTGGCTGTTATTCTAGGGCTAGTTTAGCCTCTTTACTCAGGCCTGATTCTATGACCCCAAGTCTCAGATATGGGATAAGAGGTAGTGTTAAGACCGTGGCCTCTTCACAGTGCCTAGTAGGGAAACAATTTCTGGCTCTATAGTAGCTGTGGGAATTCTTTGACTTACAGTTGTTAATATCTTGACCTCACTTTGTTCAGTTTTATAATAGGCTTGAATAGTTTGATATTAAGCCCAGGAGTCAGTGCAGATTTCTGAAACATCTTGTCTGCATAGCTCTTTTCTCTGTAGTATTCTGCCTTGAAGCTTTTATCTACCTCAGACTACCCATATTCCAGTTTGTGCCTCATCAAGTCAATGAGACCTTCAAATTCTATTTTGTTTCCCTCTTCCTGTGCAGTGATAGAAATTGCATGCTGGTAGAAAGTCTGGTGATCTCATGGCTCATTTTGTTTCCTTTTTCTCATGTATCACAGTCTTGAGCTATCTCTTCTTCCATGTCTAAAAATAGGTTTTGTTTCATACATTTTATCCAGTATTCTGGTTGTTTATGGTGCTTTGATAAGTCTAGGTCCTATTACTGTATCGTGTCGAGAAGAGGAAATACAGATCTTCTTCAGCTTACAGTGGGGTTCCATCCTGATAAACCCATTGTAAGTTGAAAATGTCAAAAGTCAAAAATGCATTTAATACACCTACCCTACCAAACAACATAGCTTAGCCTAACCTATCTTAAATGTGCTCAGAACACTTATATTAGCCTATGGTTGGGCAAAGTCATGTAACACAAAGCCTGTTTTATAATATAGTGTTGAATATCTCGTGTAGTTTATTGAATACTGTATTGAAAATGCAAAACAGAATGGTTGTATTCGTACAGAATGGTTTGTAAGTGTATCAGTTTTTTACCCTTGTGATTTTGTGGCTGCTTGGGATCTGTGGCTTGCTGCCACTGCCCAGTGTCGTAAGAGTATTATACTGCATATTGCTAATCATGAGCCTGGGAAAAGATCAAACTTCAAAGTACTATTTCTACTGAATGCATAGAGCTTTTTCACCATTGCGAAGTAAAATTGTAAGTTGAACTGTCAGAAGTCAAGGTCGGTCTATATACTGGTTTCATTTTAGTTTTGATTTATATTCAGTGTATTTATTGTGAATGTATAATTAATACATTTTTGTCGGTGAATATAGAAAACTCTGAGAAAATAGCAGAGGTTATGAATAGATGTGTATTTATAGAGATAGAAATCCCACAACCAAATAAACACAAAATCATTAATAATTAGAGATGTTCAAATTAAAAAAATATTGATATGTCATCTTATGTCTATTAGTGTTAAGGATTATAAAGTTGGATAATAGCAAATATAATTGTGGTAGGGTTATTTTATTTAATTATTTTTTTTGGTGGGGGCTAACATTTATTAGCTGATTGGCAGCTTTGCTTTGTTTCAGCAAGTTAAGTCTTTGCATCAGTAGTTGAAACAAAATTATTTGATTCACTATTTTGAGAACTGTTTTCACACTAATGGTAGTAATGGTAGCACAAGATAGACTATAGGGGCGCCTGGGTGGCACAGTGGTTAAGCGTCTGCCTTCGGCTCAGGGCGTGATCCCAGCATTATGGGATCGAGCCCCACATCAGGCTCCTCTGCTAGGAGCCTGCTTCTTCCTCTCCCACTTCCCCTGCTTGTGTTCCCTCTCTCGCTGGCTGTCTCTATCTCTGTCGAATAAATAAAATAAAATCTTAAAAAAAAAAAAAAGACTATAGCCTACTTTTTAATTAGCTTACAGCAGAATTCTTTAAATCAAAAAGGAACATGGCTATGCTTAAATGACAGAATTGATGGGATTGATGTCTTTCCCCTGTCACTTGCTGTGGTGGGCACATTAGAATATTGAAGCATAATTATAATTATCATGGCCAAGTGATTGCATCTAACTTCTGAGGGTTATGTTACATAGTGTTAGATTACACATCTTGTAGTTACATACATATTTTGATTTTTTCTATTTCAAATCCCATGTTTCCAGTTTTTATTTTATTTTCAAATCTTTATTTAAATTCTAGTTAGTTAAGATATAGTATAATACTGGTTTCAGGAGTAGAATTTAGTGATTTATCACTTAAGGAAAATAGGGATAGGGTTATTTTGAACCTGTATACTAGTGGTTGGAGTGAGCACTCATTTAGCCAACCTCGAGTAATCTACCACTACTTAGTCACATAAATTATACCCATATCCAGTGACTTGGTAATTTGCTCCTGAGTACATGTTCCATGAAATTCTCAGTTTTATAAGGAAGAACACATGAGGATGTTCAATGAAGCATTATTTTTGGTGGCAGTGAGTTGTCACCATGGGGACTTACCATTAGGAGAGTAGATAGGTAAAATGTATTGGATGCATCGAATAGATCATTATATAGCAGTTAGAATCGATGCAAAAGTTAATATGAGTAGATGCAAGAAGAAGAAGAAAGAAACAGATTCATATATCTAACCCAACATCATTTAAATTATAAGTACAGTCACACAAAAACATTTTTGAAGGAACACATAAAAATATCAAATATGTTTTTATACAGTTGCTTATGTGATTGGGAGTAGAGTGAGAATAGGTTTAGGGCATAAAGGGAGAAAATGATGAGCTGTTAATTAAACGAGCAAGGCCTTGGGGCACCCGACTGGCTCAGTTGGTGGAGCATGCAACTCTTGATCTCAAGGTTGTGAGTTTGAACCCCACATGGGGTGTAGAGATTACCTAAAACAAACAAACAAAAAAACCCCCAAAACCGAAAAAAACTCAGACATTCATGGAATGGTTCTCTAAATGGAAATGCCATAATATTGTATTTTTATTTTTGACTGCAGAGTTATTTTTTGTTATTTCATTTTGGAATTTATTTTTAAAAATCAATACGATTGTGGTACTTGTTATTACACTTTTGTAATTGAGCAGTGTGGCTAATTGAAAATTTCTTGGTCACTTAAGAATAAAGCTCTCCACTTAACATTTAGCTAAAAGAATGCTGGACTCTTTTAGACATTTAGTAGATAGAGCAGATACCAAATAGGATGAAGGCAAGCCAGTGATTTCACTTGTAGTTTGACCCTGTTTAGCACTTTTAATGAAGAAGAATGTACTACACTTTATCCTGTTTGCTTATAAACTGACTAAAATGGTAATGTATATATGATTGTTCTTTGCTTTTCCTTGTAAATAATTTTCATTTTAGCTGTTGTTTCATGTATTAGAGGAGATTTGTGGGACAAAGAGGCATTAAATAAATGTAATGTTACAACTTTTTTATATGCTATCTAGTAAAGGTAATATTGTAGAATGAAATATGACAGGGAGATTGGATCCAGTCTCAGAGGTCAGGGAAGACTGCTATGAGGAAGTGACCATTAAGATGAGCTCTAAAAGATGGGTAAGATTTACTTAACTTAGTTAAGAGGGAAGGGAAGTAGGCCTAGTGAGAACATTTTAAGTCCAAGGAATAGTTTGTGCTCAGGCCCTGTTGTGGGAAGAAGGCAGAGAGGATCTGTGGATGAAGTGCAGAGAGAAGGGAAGATGGAACTGCAGACTGAGGCTAGTGAGGTAGATCGAGTATCTTGTGGGCTGTGTTAAGGCTTTTGGTTTTATTTTAAAGGCAATGGAAGCTGTTGGAGAGAAGCATAATAGAAAGGTAAAAGCATAGTGGTTAAAAGTATGGACTCTCAAGTCAGACAGTTTTGATCCCAGCTTTGCCATTTGCTACCTCTGTGACCTTGGACATGTTCTTCTGTCTCAGAGTCCTCTTCCATAAAATGGGATAATAAAGTACCACCTCTAGGATGGTTATAAGGTTAAAATATTTTTATTGTTTCTTGAAAACAGTCTTAAACAGTGTAATATAGTAAGCATTATTTGTGAAATTAAAAAGTGTTTTAAAGAGGGATGGGTGGTGGGCTGGTATAGTTTGTAATTTTAAAACATTTTTGCTGCAGTATGGAGAAGTTTCAGGTGTCAGGTCCATTTTATATTTCTTTAAAATAGTGAATATAATACGCTTTCTATATGCTTTTAGCTAAAAGCATTATTTGGTTATTCTTGGGTATATTAAAGTATGAGTATATTAAAATAAGTATTTTTGTTTTATGGTGAATAATGTGTTTAATGAGTTGTTGATTATTTTCATAGCCTCCACATGCTGGGAAGTTGCTGTCTGTGTTAAAGCATATGCCGCAGAAGTATGGTCCTGATGCCTTTTTCAACTTTCCAGGAAAGAGTGCTGCAGTAAGTAAATTTTAATGAGGAAATTACTTGGAGTGTTTTCCTTGGCTTCCAGAAAGTACAGCCGTGTAAACAATCCTGGCAGGTTCATTGTTAGGTAGAAACTACTTTGCACAGCTTAACTACTCCTTACAGCGGTTATTTGTGTTACCTTTTCCTGTTGTAGAGGTGAGGAAATACAGGTTCAAAGAAATTAAGAACGCTGCCCATTTACACCTTGGGGCAACAATGGAGTAAGAACCCAATTCTTTTGAACATGTTGTCTTTAGAATTTATCTCTGCATTCTCCAGTAGATATTTATGTGTGACACTTTCACTTTCTATCTTACCGAATATCTTTTTTCAGCCTTGCATTTCCCTAAAGGGTGTTTCTTTTGCACCTGGTGTATAGAATGAGAATAACTCTTTGAAGCTTTCTGGCAAGTTCTCCTGATTTGTGAGTTTCCAAATTATATCAGTTTCAGCACTTTTTAAAAAAAAATTTTTTTTTAGTTTCCACATTCTTATCAGTTGTTAATCACTTTAATATAGTTTAAATAAGACATTGATAATAATGTCTGTAATGTTTTGAAATGTTATAGGAGTGCATTGTATAATGTATATATGTTAATTATGGAAGCTTTTTTACCTCTTCATATTACATTTGTCTGCTTGTTACTAGCTAACATTTTTTTTGAAGTTATTTCAGCCTGTTCTTTTTCTGAGATTATTTTTTTATTTTTACTTAGTTTCTCATAATATCTTATTTGCTTGTTAGGCCCTATGTGGATAATACCTGTAGAAAGAAAAGAGTGTTTTAAAAGGACATTTGTAATATTTGAATATTTTGCACACAATACACAGCTTTCTTTGGAAAGTTTATTGCTTGTATTGTTTTTCCTTTATAATTTTTCCTTGCTATGCATTTTAGATTTGAAACTTTCCAGAATAATTTTACTCTCTTGACATCAAGCCTATAATTTGCCTCTAATACAAGAAGCAGTCTTAATGAGATTAACTTTTCTGAAGTGCATATTATAATTTTTTTATGTTAACTTTGTTTTTCTTTTAGTTTAAATTCCAGTTAGTTAACATACAGTATAATGTTAGTTTCAGGTAAACATTTTAGTGATTCAGCAATTCCATACATCACCTGGTGCTCATCACAAGTGCCCTCCTTTATCCCCATCACCTGTTTTACCCATCATGCTGGCCCCCTCCCCTCTGGTAACTATCAGTTTGTTCTCTATAATTAAGAGTTCATTTCTCTGTTTGCCTCTCGCTTTTTTCCCCCTATGATCATTTGTTTGGATTCTTAAATTCTCCAAATGTGTGGAATCATACGGTATTTGTGTTCTCAGACTTATTTTGCTTAGCATGAGACTCTGTACCTCCATCTGAGGTGTTGCAAATGGCAAGATTTCATTCTTTTTGATGGCTGAGTACTATTCCATTGTGTGTGTGTGTGTGTGTGTGTGTGTGTGTGTGTGTGTGTGTGAATGTGTGTGAGTGTATGTGTATGTATACCACATCTTCTTTATCCATTCATCAGTGGATGGACATTTGGGATCTTTTCATAATTGAGCTATTGTAGATAATTCTGCTATAAACATCAGGGCGTATGTATCCTTTCGAATTAGTATTTTTGTATTCTTTGGGTAAATACCTAGTAGTGCAATTGCTGGGTTGTAAGGTAGCTCTATTTTTAACTTTTTGAGGAACCTCCATATTGTTTTCCAGAGTGACTTCACCAGTTTGCATTCCCGTCAACGGTGCAAGAGGGTTCCCCTTTCTCCACATACATGCCAACACTTGTTCTTTCTTATATTGTAGCCATTCTGAAGGTGTGAGGTGATATCTCATTGTAGTTTTTATTTGTATTTCCCTGAAGATGCATGATATTGAGCATCTTTTCATGTGTCTGTTGGCCATCTGTATGTCTTCTTTGGGAAAATGTCTCTTCATGTCTTCTGCCCATTTTTTAATTGGGTTGTTTTTTGGGCATGGAGTTTTATAAGTTCCTTATATATTTTGGATACTAACCTTGTATCAGATATGTCATTTGCAGATATCTCCTTCCATTCCAAAGGTTGCCTTTTAATTTTGATAGTTCCTTCGCTGTGCAGAAGCTTTTTATTTTGATGTAGTACCAATGGTTTATTTTTGCTTTTGTTTTCCTTGCCTTAGGAGACATATCTAGAAAAAAGTTGCTATGGCTGATGTCGAAGAGGTTACTGCCTGTGTTCTCCTCTAGGACTTTAATGGTTTCTTATCTCACGTTTAGGTCTTTGAACCATTTTGAATTTATTTTTGTGTATAGTGTAAGAAAGTGGTCCAGTTTCATTTTTTTGCATGCTGCTGTCCAGTTTTCCCAACATCATTTGTTGAAGAGACTGTCTTTATTCCATTGGATAATCTTTCCTGCTTTGTGGAAGATTAATTGACCATATAGTTGTAGGTTCATTTCTGGGTTTTCTTTTCTGTTCCATTTATCTGTGTGTCTATTTTTGTGTCAGTAACATACTGTTTTGATTACTACAGCTTTGTAATGTAACTTGAAGTCCAAAATTGTAATGCCTCCAACTTTGCTTTTCTTTTTCAAGGTTGGTTTGGCTATTCAGGGTCTTTTGTGGTTCCATATGAATTTTAGGCTTCCTTGTTCTAGCTCTGTGAAAAATGCAGTTGATAGGATCATATGGTTCTTTTTTTGTTTTGTTTTTTTAAAGAGATTTGTTTATTTATTTGAGAGAGAGATGAGGGGGAGGAGTGGCAGAGGGAGTGGGAGAGAGAGAATCTCAAGTAGACTCCCCGCTGAGCATGGAGCCCGACAGGGGGCTTGATCTTACAACCCTGAGATCATGACCTGAGCCGAAATCAAGAATCTGGTGGTTGACTGACTGAGCCACCTAGGTGCCCCAGGATCATATGGTTCTTATCCTTTCTTTTATTAATGTGTATCCTGTTGACTGATTTGTGAATATTGAACCACCCTTGCAGTCCAAGAGTTAATCCTGCTCAGTTGTGATGAATGATTCTTTTAATGTACTGTTGGATTTGGTTTGCTAGTATTTTATTGACAATTTTTGCATCCATGTTCATCAGGAATATTGGGGCCTATAGTTCTCTTTTTTAGTCAAGTCTTTATCTGGTTTTGATATCGGTAATGTTGGCCTCATAAAATGAATTTCCTTCCATTTCTATTTTTTGGAACAGTTTGAGAAGAATAGGTATTAACTCTTCTTTAAATATTTGGTTAAATTCACCTGTGAATCCGCCTGGCCTCAGACTTCTGTTTCTTGGGTGATTTTTTATTACTAATTCAGTATCTTTGCTGGTTATCAGTCTGTTCCAGTTTTGTATTTCTTCCTGTTTCAGTTTTGGTAGTTTATGGTCTTCTAATTTGTTGGCACATAGTTTTTCATAATATTCTCTTATAATTGTTTGTATTTCATGATGTTGATTGTTATTTCTCCTCTCTTATTTGTGAATTTATTTATTTGGGTCCTTTCTCTTTTCTATTTGATAAGTCTGGTTAGGGGTTTATCAATTTCATTAATTTTTTTAAAGAACCAGCTCATGGTTTCATTGATCTGTTGTTTTTTAGTTTCTATATAATTTATTTCTGCTCTAATCTGTATTATTTCCTTTCTTTTGCTGGCTTTTGGCTTCATTTGTTGTTCTTTGTCTAGCTCCTTTAAGGTGTAAGTTCAGGTTGTTTATTTGCATTTTTCTTGCTTGTTAAAGTAGGCCTGTATTGCTATATACTTTACTCTTAGTACTGCTTTTGCCGCATTCCAAAGGTTTTGGACCACTGTGTTTTCATTTTCAAAGGTCTTGGACTACTGTGTTTTCATTTTCATTTGTTTCCATATATTTTTTTGTTTCTTTGGTTTTCTGGTTGGCCCATTCATTGTTTGGTAGCATGTTCTTTAACCTCTGTGTATTTGTGGTCTTTCCACATTTTTTCTTGTGGTTGACTTTAAGTTTTATAGCGTTGTGGTCAGAAAGTATGCATGGTATGATCTCAAACTTTTTGTACTTGTTGAGGCCTGATTTGTGACCTTGTACGTGATGTATTCTGGAGAAAGTCCCATGTGCACTTGAAAAGAACGTGTATTCTGCTTTAGGATGGAATGTTGGTGGAATGATGAATGTATCTGTTAAGTCCATTTGGTCCACTGTGTCATAGATGATCTCTCCATTGATGTAAGAAGGGTATTAAAGTCCCCTACTAGTATTGTATTATTATCAATTAGTTTCTTTATATTTGTTATTAAATGTTTTATATATTTGGATGCTCCCATGTTGAGTACATAAATATTTACAATTGTTAGATCTTGTTGGATTGTCCCCTTTATTATTATATAATGCCCTTCTTCATCTCTTGTTACAGTCTTTGGCTTAGTCTAGTTTGTCTGATATAAGCATTACTACTCTGGCATCTTTTGATGTCTATTTGCACGATAAATGTTTCTCCATCCTCTTACTTTCAGTCTGTAGTTGTCTTTAGGTATAAAATGAGTCTCTTGTAGACAGCATATAGATGGGTCTTGATTTTTAATCTTTTTTTCTTTCCAAATTTTTACATAAATTCTAGTTAACAGATATTGTAATATTGGTTTTAGGAGTAGAATTTAGTGATTCATCATTTGCATGTAATACCCAATGCTCATCATAACAAGTGCCCTCCTTAATACCCATCACCCATTTAGCCCTTCCCCCACCCAACTCCCTCCGTCAACCCACAGTTTGTTCTCTATCATTAAGAGTCTCTTAGCATTTGCTTCCCTCTCTCTTTTTCTTTTTCTTCCTTCCCTAGATGGTTCTTGTTTTTTAATCCATTCTGACACCCTATGTCTTTTTGGTTTTTTATTTATTATTATTATTGTTATTATTATTTTTAGAGAGAGAGCACAAGCAGGGAGGGGCAGAGGGAGAGGGAGAGAGACTCCCAGACAGGCTCAACGCCCAGCATGGAGCTCAGCACAGGGCTCGATCTCAAAATCCTGAGATCATGACCTGAGCTGAAATCAAGAATTGGATACTTAGCTGACTGAACCACCCACGTTGCCCCCCTGACACCCTAAGTATTTATTTCATTTACATTGAAAGTAATTATTGATAGATATGTGTCTAGTACCATTTTGCTACTTGTTTTGTCATTGTTTTTGGAGATTTTCTCTGTTCTCTTTCTTGTCTTTGTCACTTTTGGTTTTTCCTTTCCACTGAAAGAGTTCCCTTTAATACTTTTTGCAGGGCTGGTTTAGTGGTCACAAATTTCTTTAGTTTTTGTTTGTGTGGGAAACTCTTCATCTCTCCTTGTATTCTGAATGATAGCCTTGCTGGGTAGAGTGTTTTTGGTTGCAGCTTTTTTCCATTCAGTACTTTGAATGTATCATGCCACTCCTTTCTGGCTTGCCAAGTTTCTGTTGAGAAATCTGCAGCTAGCTTTATGGGTCTTCCCTTGTAAGTTAAGGACTTCTTTTGTGTTGCTGCTTTTAAGATTTTTTTCTTTACCACTATATTTTGCATATTTAATTACAATACGTCTTGGTGTTGCCCTGCTTTTGTTGATTTTGTTGGGAGTTACCTGTGCCTTCTGGATCTGGATGTCTGTTTCCTCCCCTAGATTAGGGAATTTTTCAGCTATGATTTCCTCTAATAAATTTCTGTCCCCTTTTCTCTCTCTCCTTCTTTTTGGGACTCATATAATACAAATGTTACTATATTTGATGGAGTCACTGAGTTCTGTAAATCTATTCTCATGTTCCATAATTATTCTTTCTCTCTTTGGTTTAGCTTCATTATTTTCCCTTATTTTGTTTTCTGTATCACTTACTCATTCTTCTGCTTCTTTCAGTCTTGAGTTCATTGCATCAATCCTGTTTCCAATCTCAATTATTGCATTTTTCATTCTGACTGTTTTTTAACTCTTTTATCTCTGCATTAAGTCTTCTATTCTTTTCTCAAGTCCAGCAAGTATCCTTATGTTTGTTACTTTAAATTCTCCATGAGACACATTACTTATATCCATTTCCCTTAGATCTCTGTCTGGGACCTTATCTTGTACTTTCATTTGTGATGAGTGTCTTTGTCTTGGCATTTTATCTAAGTCTCTGCCTTCTTTTATGTGTTAGAAAAGCCTGTTATATTTCCTGCTCCTAAGAGTAATGGCTTTATGAGGAAGAGGTCTTACAGTGTCCAGGGCCTGGTGCTTCAGGGAGTGTCTCTGGTGTGTGCTGTGTGCACTTTGCTGTTGTGTTTTGGCTGCTCTATCCTTTAGGCCATTTATCTGCAGAGACTCTCTTTGCCTGAAGTAGCAGCATTTGGTCCTTGGTCAGAATGTGGTGAGTTTTAACTAGGTGTGCTCTGGTTTGCTTGTTAAGTGAGGCCTGATAGCTACTTCCACTAGAACTGAAGCCCTGCAGAACTCTCTGGTTGGGAGACGTGGTGTGGGCAGGAGTTTCTGCTGTTCTTTTGGGGAAGTGGTCTGCCCAGCTGTGACTGAGGCAAGGTTGACCAAGGGCAGTACCACCAGAGCCAGGGTGTGGGACTTGGTGAAGCAGGTTAGGCAGCTAGTGTCCAGGCTGCTTCCCTAAGGTGGCTCTGTGTTTGTGCAGAGGGGTGGGGGGAGGAAAATGGCACCATCCAGCTCCTTTGTTCCTGCAGAGGCGTTTCTGTGCCTACTGCAATCAGGGAAGCACTCTGAGAAGAGCAAGTAGTCTTTCCCACTGTGTCACTGTCCTAGGGTTTTTTCCAGATTGCTGTCTTCACACTGTCCACCTCCAGGTTGTTGGCCTGCCTTCTGTTCAGGAGCAGTGCAGTGCCCTCTGGACTCTATCCCAGCAAGTCTGCTGACTTTTAAAGCTTCAGGCTTTAGGGTGTTGTGGGCAGGAGCCTGCACTGGTTTGCTGGGCGAGGGTCTCGCCGTGCTAGGACTGAGGCAAGCTTGACTGAGAAGGGCAGTTGTGCCAGAGTGCAGGGTGTGGGATTTGCTATAAGGAGGTCAGGTAGCCAGTGTTGGGGGTGAGCCCCTTTCTGCAGATGGCTCTGTGTATATGCTGAGAGGCGGGGGAGGGAAATGGTGCCAGCTGGGTCCTTTTTTCCAGAGAGGCATCTCCTTGAGTACCACTTCTCAGGGACATGCTCCACTAACCTCCCCCCACTGTGACTGAGGCGCTCCTCAGATCACTCTGTCCATGCTCTCTGCCCCTGGGTTGTTTGCCTGCCTTCTCTCTAGGAGTAGGGCAGCACCCTTAGGGCTCTATTCCAGCCAAGCCCATTGACCTTTAAAACTCCAGTTTTCAAGCCCTGCTGGTTGCAAGAACTCATGAAAATCAGCCCCTCTCATTTTCCCAGGCTGTGTCTTTGGGGGAAATGTTCTTGTGTGTTCCCCTGTGTGCTCTTCTCTCTCTCGCATTTCTCTGCGACCATGGCTCCTTCCTCTCTGCAGCACCTGTGATCTCCCCTAAACCACATCTCCACATTTCCTACCTCCCTTGGTGTGGAGTCTTGTCTCCCTTTAGTTGTGGAGTTTGTTCTGTCAGTCTTCACGTTGATTTCTGTGGTATTTAGAATGATTTGATAGTTATCTAGCGGTGTTCCTGGGACTAGATGAGCCTAGGGTCCTCCTACTCTTCTGCCATCTTCTTTTCTCTATAATCTTGCATATTATAATTATATTGTTTATAATTCTCTGAGTTCATAATGTGTCTATTCCACTTACTTGCATTTATCTTGGAAGTGGGATAGTTCAGCCAAACAGCTTTTGGAAATTTTAGAGAATAGGTGTTTTAAATATATTCAGTGACTCACTTCTTTTCTTAAATATAGCTTTTTAAAAGGGAAATTAAAGTATTCATGGATAAATTATTTTTATAAAACTTTTGCATTTTCTTTTTCTTTTTTAGAGAGAGCGCATGCACATGGATATGAGCTGTGGGGGAGGGGGAGAGGGAGAGAGAATCTTTTTTTTTTAAAGATTTTATTTATTTATTTGAGAGAGAGAGAGAGCGCACATGCACAAGCAGGGGGAGCAGCAGAGGGATCGGGAGAGGCAGGCTCTCCGCTGAGCAGGGAGCCTGATGCGGGGCTCGACCTGAGCCTAAAACAGTTGCTTTAACCGACTGAGGCACCCCAGGAGAGAGAGAATCTTAAGCAGGCTTCACAGCCAGCATGGAGCCCAACATTGTCCTTGATCTCACGACCCTGAGATCACGACCTGAGCTGAAATCAAGAGTCAGACGCTTAGCATTCCAACTTTTGCATTTTCTATTCTCATTTTTTAGTGAGAGAAAACATATATACACATTGAATATGTATTCTGTTGTTTTATTTTTTTGAAGTAAGCTTTATGTCCAACTTGGGTCTTGAACTCACAACCCCAAGATCAAGAGTCACATGCTCCACCAACTGAACCAACCAGGTGCCCCCTACTTTTTTTTTTTTCTTAATGCAACATTTGTTTTAAATTGGTCTCTTAAACTATCAGTAGTGTTATTGCATAAATTTGGCTCTGTGATGTTTTTCATGTTTTATGGGATATCTTACATGTAAGAATATATGTATGTTACGGTATATATGTAGATAAGTGCATATGTAAATTATAATAGTTTAAAAACTTGTGTAGTCTGATCTTTTTGAACAGCTTTATTATAATCCACATGTGATACCATTCATTTGTACAGTGTACAGTTGAATGTTTTATGGTGTTTACAGAGTTGTGCAACCACCATCATAGTCAAGTTTAGAACATTTTCCTCTTTCCCAGAAGAAACCCTGTTTTCTTTAGCCCATTTCCTTCTCAAACTCCCAGGCTTAAGCAACCACTACTCTACTTTTTTTGTGGATTTCTCTATTCTGGACAGTTCATACATATGGAGTCATACAATATCTGGCTTTTTGTGATTGTCTTTTTTCATTTAGCATACTGTTCTCGAGGCCCATCCATGTTGTAGCATGAATTATTGCTTCGTTCCTTTTTAATATTCTAATGTAAGATATCTACCTTTTGTTTAATCAGTCATTACTTAGTGGATATTTGAGTTGATTCCACTTTTTTGGGCTATTACGAATAATATGGCTTTGGGTTTTTGCATGCAAGTTTCTGTGTGGACATGTTTTCATTTCATTTCTCTTGTGTATGTACACCGGAGTGGAATTGCTGGGTCATATTGAACATCTATGTTTAAACATTTGAGGAACTTCCAGATTGTTTTCCAAAGTGGCTGTATCATATTACAGTCCCACCTGCAATTTATGAGGGTTCCAATTTCTTTGTATGCTTGCCAGCCCTTGTTAATGCCCATCATTTTGATTATAGCCATCTTAGTGGGTGTCAGGTAGTATCCTACCATGGTTTTGATGTGCATTTCCTTAGTGACTAATGATGTTGAGCATCTTTTCATGTCCGAATTGGCCATTTGTGTAACTTCTTTGGACACCTGGCTATTCATATCTTTTGTCCTTTCTTAGATTGTGTTTGTCTTTTTATTATTGAGTTGTAAAAGTTCTTTATTTATTCTGGGTACAAGTTCCTTATCAGATGTATGATTTACAGATATTTTCTTTAGTTCTTTTGGCTTGTCTTTTAACTTTTTTGATGATATTCTTTAAAGCACAAACCTTTTTTAATTTTAATGAAGTCCAGTTGATATACTTTTTCCTTTGGTTGCTTGTGCTTTTGGTGGCCTAATTAACAAGGATTTACTTAACCCAGGGTTGCAAAGATTTACCCCTATTTTTTCTTACAAGAGTTTTATAGTTTTAACTTTTACATTTAGATCTATGATTTATTTGGGGTTATTTTTCGTATATAATGTAAGAAAGTAGTCAGCTTCATACTTTTGCTTGTGGATACCCAGTTATCCCAGCACATTTGTTGAAAAAACTATTATTTCCTCATTGAATTGTCTTGAGATTCTTGTTGAAAATCAGTAGAACACAAATATAAGGGTTTATTTTTGGGCTCTCAGTTGTAGTTCATTGACCTATATTTCTGTTTTTTTTTTTTGCCAGTACCACACAGTCTTTATAATAGTACCTTTGTGTGCTAGGTTTTTAATTTGATAATATAAGTATCCAACTTTGTTTTTTTTGCTATTCTGGGTTCCTTGCATTATGTGCTTTTAAGTAAAATTTGATTTAAAAATTTGTAACTTTAAATAAAATTATGATCTTTTCAATAAAATTTTAAACCAGGTAGTGAAGTCATTTATGTAGTGTTTTGAATATAATTTTAAAATGTTATGAACTAATTCTTTCCAGCTTTATATTTGCTAATAAAAAATCATATTCTAAGCTTTTTCCATAACTTTTTTCCTTTAGTGTCCATCTTTCTCTATTCTAATACCTTATCATTTGAGAAACAGATTTCCGATTTGATATTACTACCTACCTCTTTTAATTGGAATGGTTTTGAATCTTTTTTTCGTTGTAAGAAATGAAGCAAATAAGATTTGTGTATCCAGCAGGACACATGGAATGTTTTTATCATTTAAAGTAATATTACTATGTATTTTGGAAAATTTAAGTTATTAAAAGTCTTTTGGATAAGGAGACTTTTAGATATTTTAATCATGGTATAGAATAACATGTAGTAGGAATATATACAGTATTGTAAAGTCTCATTTTCTTGATTTCAGTAATAAAGTTTTTTCATGTGAATCAGTAACTCAGAGTTTTTTCCTTTAGGCCATTGCATTACCTCCTATAGCCAAATGGCCATACCAGAATGGTTTTACATTTCATACCTGGCTAAGAATGGATCCTGTAAATAACATCAATGTGGATAAGGATAAACCATATTTATATTGGTATGTATTTTTGTAACTTAGTGTTATTATCTTACTTTGAAAGTGAGAGAATATTTAGAGGTAAAATGAAAATTATTCTTTGTAGTTTCAGAACAAGCAAAGGTCTTGGTTATTCTGCTCACTTTGTTGGGGGCTGTTTGATTATAACATCAATAAAGTCAAAAGGAAAAGGCTTTCAGCACTGTGTGAAATTTGATTTTAAGCCACAAAAGGTATGTGTTCTTATTAGTTAAATTAACAAGCTATGCTAGCCTTCAAAATGCTTTGTTTTAATATTAATGACATAATGTGTGGTAGATCACAACTGTGTTTATTCTGTTTCAGAAAATGAAGTATAGATCACTGGACACTTGTTAACCTCCCTGATTTGAATAATAAAAAGAGTCATATTTTGTTTTTCATTGAATTTAAAAGAAGTACAGGCGAAAATACCAGTGGCAGTTACTTTAGTAGTAGTAGTAATATGTGTTGTCTTTTGTGCCTTAAAATTTAGAGATTAATGAGTGGTGTATGTATATATAAATAAGTAGATAAAACAAATGTGGCAGAATGTTGACAATTGTGGCATCTAGATGGTGGAAAAGAGGGTATTTGTACTGAACTTTAACTTTTTTGGGATATATTTGAAATTTTTCATAATAATAAGTTGGAAAGATAATTTCACAATAAGTTCTTACCTATTGAGAGTTCCCTTGATTAAATATTGTTCTGGAGGTTGAATATTGAATTTAATAAAGATAGTCTTAATTTATTTTTAGATTTAATTGTAATTTATAATTTAAGTTTTACTTGTTGTTATCAATGTGGTTGAGTTATTGCGAGAATCATTTTTTTTTTTTAAATTTTTACTTAGTGGTATATGGTAACTATAGTGCACATTTATAACCGATGGAAGAACAGTGAGCTTCGTTGTTACGTGAATGGTGAGCTAGCTTCCTATGGAGAGATAACATGGTTTGTCAACACCAGTGATGTAAGTAATTTGAAAAAAATTATTTTAAAAGCATGAACTTTTAAAATAAGGAGAGTATATTTTACATCGAGAATAAATTTCAGATTACCACAGTGGCAGTTTTATAATGATAGTTTGGCTAGCATGTTAATATATTTATAGAGTAGAACTGTTTTCATAGGTCACGTAAGACATTACTGAGTCCTTTTATAAAATTATTCTGGATAGGGTAGAGATGAGGATTTATAGGTAACAATGGGTATATATTGAAAGTGTATCATTGGTCCATTTATCAAATTAAAGTTGGGAGCTCTACAGAATTCTGATCATTTTTATGAATGAGTTAGATGATACATGCTGATAAATTTTGCAAATAATTCATAGCTGCTACAGAACACTGTTATCTAATAATGTTTTCAGGATTGAAAAAGAGATCCATATATATTAAACTCAAATTTTAAATAGGAATTAAATTAAAAAGTTTTTTTTTTCTCACTAATGACTTTTTTAATAGAGAACTTGAAAAATACAGATCAGGAAAATGATTACAAACCATTCCACCCATTCAACATTAAATGCTTCTTTTGTATCCTATGCTACACATACTTATGTATTATGTAACGACAATCTAAAGAGTTTAGGTTGTTGTAATAGACTTAGGTTTGATTCCCAGTTCCATCACTTAGAGACTATATGACCTTACTTAATCTATTAGGCCTAAGTTTTTCCACCTGGAAATGGGTGTAAAGTAGTACCTATCTCAAGGTTAATGTGATAATTGAATGAGATACTGTTCACAAATCTGTTAGCACAGTGCCTTGTGCAGAGTAGTGCTCAGTAAATGTTAGCTCTCATTTTTTTAACACAAAAAGGGGATCAGATATATTTACTGTTTCTTAAACTATTTTTTTCTTATGTTCATATTTAATTAAGTGCTTCTTGTACTCCAGGCATTGTAATAAATACCTTTATTTTCTAAAAGCTCCAACCTTGCAAGGTACGTACTATTATAATCTCCATTTTACAGGTAGGGAGACTGAAGCACAGTGAGATTAAATGACTTGCCAGGATCAGCAGCCTGTGAAGCAGTGATTGACTTAGGTGGCTTGTCTTCAGAACCCAAATGTTAACAACTTTTTTGTATTCCCTAATGTCAATATGTATATATTTTTCAACCTTCTTTCTAATGGTTTTGTCACATAAAAGGATACTTTTAAAGAGATGTGAAGAACTTTATTTTAGTTCCTTTTTGTTGTACATATGGGTCTTTAAAATGTGGTTTGCAATGTAGATGTTAAGAGAATTTTTTTTTTTATGTTAGGAGAAAAACACACTTGCTTCTGGATTTACATATTTCTTTTCAGAGATTGTATCTACTCTGTGACCTCACCTATTATCTGTATCTCGATATCTGCAAAATCTTCACAATTTTCACTTCTCACCAAACTTACAGAACGCTGTTGACAGTTGCTTCTCCATTCATGTTAGCTCCATACATATTAACTCACAGAAAAGGCAGATTGATTATGTCCTAAACTTAACTCATGATTTTTCCTTCTTGTAATAGAAACTGCTTCTTTGGTTGCCCAAGTATGAACCTTCAGAGTCCATAATGATTTCTCTGACTCTCATTTCCTACATCTACTTTCATCAAGTTTTATTTATTGTACCCTGGAAAACTTATGTTATCTCCTTCTTTGTGATGTCTTTCCTGATCCCTACAGTAGGTAACAATGTGTGAATGAAGTGAAATGCTAAGTGAATTGTTTTAATCTAGCCAGGTTAGTTTAGAACGGACAAAACATTTATACCAATGTTTATACCAAAACAGTTAAGGAGTATAGGTTGTTATTTCTAGAGGAGATAATTTTTTGTTTTTTTTTTTCTCTAATACAATCTGTTTTCTTTCACAGACCTTTGACAAGTGTTTCCTGGGCTCATCAGAAACAGCAGATGCTAACAGAGTGTTCTGTGGTCAGATGACTGCAGTTTACCTTTTTAGTGAAGCTCTTAATGCTGCTCAGATTTTTGCTATTTATCAGTTGGGCCTGGGATATAAGGTACTTTACTTATTGTTCATTGCTTAACCAGTGTTAATTGAGCTTAATTTAAAGGAAGGTGATGCATGGGGCAACCTACCTTGGGTTACAAAACTGAATGTCAGAGTAATCAGAGGTACCACAGGGAAGTCACAGGAGTCTGAATGAAAGGTACTTTAAATTTTTGAGGGAAACACAGTGTACTTGTCATATGTGGAACGCTGTGCAAACTACTAGCTCAGGTTTCAGCTTTAGTTCATGCTGCATTTCTTTAACAATGTCTGTCTTTGCATAACTAAGTTTTCAACAGTTGCTGTGATAAAAAACAAGTACCATGTGGAAATTAATGTGGAACAGGAATTGAGATGATGGCGTGAAATCTGATTCCAAATCTGAGAGTTCATGCAATGCCCAAGATGCATACAAAGTGATAAATAATTTTGCTAATACAATAATGAAGGAAACATTATTTTTTCTTTTGACTTGCGCCTTAATTTTTTCAGATGGCTATTAAATTGTTAAAATGCAAAATTGTTCGTACCAAATCACTTAATATTTATTTTGATCTAAAGCACCATAAACAATGACTGAAACACTAAGACTGTCATGAACTAAAAAAATTTGGAAACCTCTGGGTTAAGCCATTGTTAGTCTAGTTTGGTTTCAGGGAGAAACTTAGTCTGCTATGTTCCTTTGAAAACAAAATCTGTTTTATTGAGTTGATTTACATATACCATTACAGTCAGTAAAGTATACATATTTTAATTAGTTTTGACAAAAGTATAACTACCACAACAATCAAGAAATAGAATATTTCTGTTGCTGCAAAAGGCTCAGTGGTGCTACTTCTGTCAATCCCTTCCACTTTTCTAACCCCACTGCCTTCCTGTTGAGAGAAACTGCTAATCTGTCACTTGATTAGATTTTCTTAAGTTTTTATGTAAATGGAATCATGCAACATGTACTCCTTGGAGTTTGGTTTCTTATGAGTCATCCATGTTGTTTTGTTGTAGCTCCTTTTTTTGTATTGTTTAGTAGTATTTCATTGTATGAATATGTCACAATTTTTTAATCATTCTTCTATTGATGGACATTAGGGTTGTTTTCAGTTTTGGGCTGCTATGAATAAACTGCTGTGAATATTGGTATATGAGTCTTCGTGCTGACACATATTTTTATTTCATAAATATATGAGTGGAATTACTAAGTGATATGGTAACTGAAATTGCCAAACCCTTTTCCGAGGTAGTTGTACAATTTTACATTTCTACAAGGAGTGTATGAGCTTTCTACTTGTTCCATATCCTAAACATCTTACATTGCTGGTCTTTTTAATATTAGATGTTTCAGCGAGTATGTAGCAGTATCTGATTTTGGTTTTAATTTGTGTTATTGTAATGACCAGAGATTCCAAGCATCTTTTCATTGCTTATTGGTCATTTGTGCATCTTCTCTTGTGAAGTGTGTTCACATCTTTTGCGTATTTTTTGTTTGGTTTCTTATTGTTGAGTTTTGAGATTTCTTTATATATTCTGGTTATAACTCTTTTATCAGATGTATGAGTTACAAGTATTTCTCCCTTGGTCTGTGTCTTGCCTATTTGTTTTCTTTCTTTCTTTCTTTTTTTATTTTTAAGATTTTATTTTTAAGTAATTTCTACACCCAATGTGGGGCCCAGACTACAACCGTGGATCAAGAGTTGCATGCTTCATTGGCTGAGCCAGCCAGGTGCCCTGCCGTTTTGTTTTTTTTAATGTGGCTTTTGAAGAACAGATGAATTTAATTTTTATCAATTCTAGTTTATCAACTTTTTTGGTTATTGCCATGATTTTTATATCCTAAGAAATCTTTACCTATTCCAAGGTCGGAAAGATTTTTTCCCATTTTCTTCTTTCATAGTTTCAGCATTTATATTTAGGCTTATTGGTCCATTTTAAGTTAATTTTTGTTTATGGTATGAGGTAAGGGTCAAGGTTCATTTTTATTCCACATGGGTACTTTGGTGTTCTGGTACTAATTTTTTGTAAATAGTATTCTTTCTCCATTGCCTTACCTTAGCATCATTGAGGCTGTTTTGTATTTCAATGACTTGTATGTCTTTCTTATGCCAATACTGTATGTATTGTCTTGATTATTGTTAGTTTCATAGTAAATCTTTTTTTTTTTTTAATGATTTTTTATTATATTATGTTAGTCACCATATAGTACATCCCCGGTTTCCGACGTAAGGCTCGATGATTCATTAGTTGTGTATAACACCCAGTGCACCATGCAATACGTGCCCTCCTTACTACCCATCACCGGTCTATCCCATTCCCCCACCCCCCTCTCCTCTGAAGTCCTCAGTTTGTTTCTCATAGTCCATAGTCTCTCATGTTTCATTCCCCCTTCTGATTACCCCCCTTTCTTTATCCCTTTCTTCCCCTACCGATCATCCTAGTTCTTATGTTCCATAGATGAGAGAAATCATATGATAGTTGTCTTTGTCTGCTTGACTTATTTCACTTAGCATTATCTCCTCCAGTGCCGTCCATGTTGCAGCAAATGTCGAGAACTCGTTCTTTCTGATAGCTGAGTAATATTCCATTGTATATATGGACCACAACTTCTTAATCCAGTCATCTGTTGAAGGGCATCTCGGCTCCTTCCACGATTTAGCTATTGTGGACATTGCTGCTATGAACATTGGGGTGCATATGGCCCTTCTCTTCACTACGTCTGTATCTTTGGGGTAAACACCCAGTAGTGCAATGGCTGGATCATAGGGTAGCTCAATTTTTAACTTTTTAAGGGACCTCCACACTGTTTTCCAGAGTGGCTGTACCAACTTGCATTCCCACCAACAATGTAGGAGGGATCCCCTTTCTCCACATCCTCTCCAACAATTGTTGTTTCTTGCCTTGTCTATTTTTGCCATTCTAACTGGCGTAAGGTGGTATCTCAGTGTGGTTTTGATTTGAATTTCCTTGATGGCTAATGATTTTGAACATTTTTTCATGTGTCTGTTAGCCATTTGTATGTCTTCACTGGAAAAGTGTTCATATCTTCTGCCCAATTTTTGATTTGTTTATTTGTTTCTCGTGTATTGAGTTTGAGAAGTTCTTTGTAGATCTTGGATACCAGTCCTTTATCTGTAGTGTCATTTGCAAATATATTCTCCCATTCGATGGGCTGCCTCTTAGTTTTTCTGACTGTTTCCTTGGCTGTGCAGAAACTTTTAATCTTGATGAAGTCCCATAAATTCATTTTATCTTTTGTTTCTCTTGCCTTTGGGGATGTGTCATGAAAAAGGTTGCTTTGGCCGATGTTGTAGAGGTTGTTGCCTATGTTCTCCTCTAGAATTTTGATGGATTCCTGTCTCACATCGAGGTCTTTCATCCATTTGGAGTTTATTTTTGTGTATGGTGTGAGATAGTGGTCAAGTTTCATTCTCTTGCGTGTAGCTGTCCAATTTTCCCAGCACCATTTATTGAAGAGACTGTCTTTTTCCCACCAGATGTTTTTTCCTGCTTTATCAAATATTAGTTGCCCAAAGAGCCGAGGGTCCATTTCTGGGCTCTCTATTCTGTTCCATTGGTCTATGTGTCTGTTTTTGTGCCAGTACCGTGCTGTCTTTGTGATCACAGCTTTGTAGTACAGCTCTAAATCCGGCATTGTGATGCCCCCAGCTTTGTTTTTCCTTTTCAACAGTTCCTTGGAGATTCGGGGCCTTTTCTGTTTCCATACAAATTTAAGGACTGTTTGTTCCAGTTCTTTGAAAAATGTCCTTGGTATTTTGATCGGGATAGCATTGAAAGTGTAGATTGCTCTGGGTAGCATGGACATTTTAACTATGTTAATTCTTCCGATCCATGAGCATGGAATATCTTTCCATCTTTTTATGTCTTCCTCAATGTCTTTCAAGAGTGATTTATAGTTTCTAGAATATAGGTCCTTTAGGTCTCTGGTTAAGTTAATTCCAAGTTAACGTATGGATTTTGGTGCTATTATAGATGGGATGGATTCCCTAATTTCTCTTTCTTCGGTCTCGTTATTCGTGTATAGAAATGCAACTGATTTCTGAGCATTGATTTTGTATCCCGCCACGTTACTGAATTGCTCTATAACTTCTAATAGTTTGGGAGTGGCTTCTTTTGGGTTTTCCATATAGAGTATCATGTCATCTGCAAAGAGAGACATTTTGACTTCTTCTTTGCCGATTTGAATACCTTTGATCCCTTTTTGTCGTCTGATTGTTGTTGCAAGGACTTCTAGTACTATGTTGAATAATAGTGGGGGGAGTGGGCATCCTTGTCGTGTTCCTGATCTTAAGGGAAAGGCTTCCAGCTTTTCCCCATTGAGAATAATATTTGCAGTAGGCTTTTCATAGATGGCTTTTATGAGATTGAGAAATGTACCTTCTATTCCTACACTCTGAAGGGTTTTAATGAGGAAAGGATGCTGTATTTTGTCAAATGCTTTTTTCGGCATCGATTGAGAGGATCATATGGTTCCTGAGTCTTTTCTTGTTGATATGATGTATCACGCTGATTGATTTGCGAATATTGAACCACGCTTGCATCCCAGGTATGAATCCCACTTGATCGTGATGGATAATCCTTTTAATGTACTGTTGGATTCTATTAGCAAGTATCTTGTTGAGGATTTTGGCGTCCATATTCATTAGGGAAATCGGTCTGTAATTCTCTTTTTTGAGGGGGTCTTTGCCTGGTTTGGGGATCAAGGTAATATTTGCCTCATAGAATGAGTTTGGTAGCTTTCCTTCTGTTTCTATTTTTTAAAATAGCTTTAGGAGAATAGGTATTAATTTCTTCTTTGAATGTTTGGTAGAATTCCCCAGGAAAACCGTCCGGGCCTGGAGTTCTGTTATTTGGAAGGTTGTTTATCACTGACTCAATTTCTTCATAATTAATTGGCCTGTTTAAGAAATCAATTTCTTCCAGTTTCAATCTTGGTAGTTTATAGGTTTCCAGGAAGGATTCCATCTCTTCCAGATTGCTTAGTTTATTGGCATATAGCTGTTGATAAAAATTTCTAATAATCCTTCCAATTTCAACGGTGCTCGTTGTGACCTCTCCTTTTTCATTCATAATTTTAATAATCTGGGTCCTTTCTCTTTTCTTTTGGATAAGTGTTACCAGTGGTCTGTCAATTTTATTGATTCTCTCAAAGAACCAACTTCTAGTCCTGTTGATCTGCTCTACTGTACTTCTGGTTTCTGCTTGATTGATTGCAGCTCTAATTTTGGTCAACTGCTTCCTCGTGCATGGATTAGGCCTGTCCCTCTGTTGTTGTTCCAGCTTCTTGAGGGGAGAATATAAAAACTGCATTTTAGATTTTTCTATTCTTTTGATTGAGGCTTTGATGGCTATGTATTTCCCCCTTAGGACTGCCTTTGCAGTATCCCATAGGTTTTGGACTGTTGTATTTTCATTCTCATTTGTCTCCATAAATTGTTTAATTTGATTTTTGATTTCCTGGTTTATCGAGTCATTCCTGAGCAGGATGGTTCTTAGTCTCCAAGTGTTTGAGTTTCTTCCAAATTTTTCCTTGTGGTTGAGTTCCAATTTCAGAGTGTTGTGGTCTGAGAATATACAGGGGATAATTTCAATCTTTTGGTATCGGTTGAGACCTGTTTTGTGACCCAGAACATGGTCTATTCTTGAGAATGTTCCATGGGCATTAGAATAGAATGAGTATTCTTTGGTTCTGGGGTGTAGTGTTCTATATATATCTATGAGGTCCAACTCGTCGAGTATGGCATTCAAAGCCTTTGATTCTTTGCTTAGTTTTTGCCAGGGTGTTCTGTCTATTTCTGATAGTGGAGTGTTGAGGTCCCCTACTATTAATGTATTTTTATTTATATGTCTCTTTATTCTGGTTAAGAGTTGGCTTGTGTATCTTGCTGCTCCCCTGTTGGGGGCATATATATTTATAATTGTCATATCCACTTGTTGAATACGTCCCTTAAGAATAATATAGTGCCCTTTTGCGTCTCTAACTATAGTCTGTAGTTTAAAATCCAATTTATCTGATATGAGAATTGCTACCCCAGCTTTCTTTTGAGGTCCATTTGCGTGAAAGATGGTACTCCATCCCCTTACTCTCAGTCTGAATGCATCTTTGGGTTCGAAATGAGTCTCTTGTAGACAGCAAATGGATGGGTCATTTCTTTTTATCCAATCTGCAACCCTGTGGCGTTTATGGGATGGTTCAAACCATTTACATTAAGACTGATTACTGAGAGATATGATTTTAATGATGCCATGTTGCCAGTAAAGTCTTTGTATTGGCTGTGACTTTCTGTTCTGTATCACTCTTGGGGCCTTTTTACTTTTATAGAACCCCCCGTAATATCTCCTGTAGGGCTGGTTTCGTGGTTACAAAATTGGTTAGTGACTGGCAATTCTGAAATGTCTTTATTTCTCCATCAATTCTGAATGACAGCCTTGCTGGATAAAGGATCCTTGGCTGCATGTTTTTCTCTGAAAGAGCTTTAAATATGCTCCCCCAACCCTTTCTCTCATTCCAGGTCTGTGTAGACAGGTCTGACGTAATTCTGATGATGCCTTTGCCTTGGTGCGTGAGAAATTTCTTTGCCCTGCCCGCTTTCAATACTGTATCCTTGGATCTAATATTTGCTAAATGCACTATGACGTGACATGGCGTAGGTTTGTCGTGGTTGAGCTTGGGAGGGGTCCTCTCTGCCTCTTGGACACGAATGTTTGTTTCCCTCGCTAGATTAGGGAAGTTTTCAGCTACAATTTGTTCAAATATCTCTTCTAGACCTCTGTTTTTCTCCACCCCCTCGGGGATGCCGATGATTCTTACATTGGATCGTTTCATTGAGTCAGTAATCTCCCGTAACCTACATTCGTGGGCGTGGATTTTTTTAAGACCATCTTCTATTTTCATTTTTTCCTCTATTAACCCATCCTCCAGTTCACTAACCCGTTCCTCTGCTTCTGCGACCCTGGCCGTCAGAGCCTCTAGCTTTGCCTGCATTTGGCTCATAGAATTTTTAATTTCTGTCAGATTCGCTCTCATTTCCGCCTTTAGGGATTCTATATTCTCAGTAACCTTTTCGTTAATAGTTTTTTCAATTCTACTCATCATTTTGACCATCGTTACTCTGAATTCCATTTTTGATACTTTGGTTACATCCATATCCATTATTTCTGTGGCAGAGGCCACAGACTCACTGTCTTTTCTTTGCTGCGGGGGGCTTCTCCTTCTTGTCATTCTGATGAGGAGAGGTTGCGGGGTTTCCAGAGCCCAAATTATTGACTGGGTCCCAGGCTGTGCCCCTTGTTTTATAGGGATCTTAGGGATGTGGGCTTCTTCTTTAAAGATTTTATTTATTTATTTATGTGGCAGCCAACCAGCGAGAGAGGGAACAGAAGCAGGGGAGTGGGAGAGGAAGAAGCAGGCTCCCAGCGGAGGAGCCCGATGAGGGACTCCTTTCCGGAACGCCGGGATCACGCCCTAAGCCGAAGACAGGCGCTCAATGACTGCGCCACCCAGGCGCCCGGGTTGTGGGCTTCTTGATTTTTCAGCCTGCCTTCTGTGTTCTGGGGGAGGGGCCTGCCGCGCCGATACTCAGGCAACCCTGTTTGGGTAGAGTCTCCGTGTCCCCTGCGAGGGGGGATGGGGATGGGCACTCCCTGAGCCGGTATTTCCCGGCTTTTGTTCTCTGGCGGCTTTCCCTGGCGGTTTGCTGTGCCTCTTCTGAGAGTCAGAGCAGCAGCGGCCAAATTTCAGCCTCTGTCACAGAACCGAGGGATTGCGGCCCGTTCTCTACTAATGTTCTGGCCACTTTAACTCTGTTACTGTTGGTGCTGCTCAACCCTGCAGCGTCCTGGGATGTGCGCCCCACACCTGGCGTCCCAGCCCTCACTTCCAGGGCCGGCGCGTCTCTGTCCTTTGTGTTTCTAATGCCGCCAGCCGCCCCTCGCGTGCTCCGGAAGCTCCCAGTCTTGGTCTGGATCAGTGAGCACACCGGGATTCCGGTGCTCCGCGAGATGCCTCGTGGCGCGCGCACCCGGCTCACGGTCTCAGTCTGCTGTTTTGCGGGTGCCGTCTGCGAGCCCCTCCCGCTCCCCCGTGCAAGTGGCTACCGCTTCCCGGCGCCCGAACACGGCGGCTCCCTCCTCCTTCCGTTTATCTTCCGATATCTGGGCGCGGTTTCATGGCTCCCCGCTTCGTACCTCAGTACTCAGCGCTGGAGATGTTCATTTGTAGAGATCCAGATGCGTCTTCCTGCGTCTCAGGCTGGTTCCGTGGTTGTTTAGGCTGGTCTGGTACCTATCCAGCTCGACTCGGGGGACCAGCTGAAAACGGTGTCTCCTACTCCTCCGCCATCTTAACTCCTCCTCAGTTTCATAGTAAATCTTGAAAACAGGACATCTGAAACCCTCCACTGTATTTTATTTCAAATTGTTTTGGCTTTTCTAAACCCTTTGCATTTCCAGATGTATTTTAGAACCCACTTAATCATTTTTACAAAAATATCTACTGAGATTTTATTTGGTGTTGTATTGAATATATAGATCAGTGAGGGGCAAATTGGCCATCTAACTGATACTGATTTTTCCAGTCTGTGAACATGATGTATCTCTCCATTTACTTAGGTTTTTAAAAAATTCTCCTGGCACTGTTTTTTGGTTTTCACTGTATGGGTCATACATACATTTTGTTAAATGTATTCTTAGGTATTACATGTTTTTTGGCTAATAAGTTGTATTTAAAATCTCAGTTTCCATTTATTTGTTTCTAGTATAGACATACAGTTGAATTTTGTTTATTGACCTTGCTAAATTTGCTTATTAGTTTTACTAGCTTTTTTTCCTCATTGTTGTTCTTGGATTTCCTGCACGTATGTTCATGTAGACTGTAAATTTTACTTTAATTCCAGTCTCTATGCCTCTATCCTTTTTTGTATTATTGTACTGGGTAAGACCGCCAGTATAAATAGTTAAATAGAAATGGTGAGGGTAGACATTTTTGCCTTGTTTCTGATTTTAGGGATAAAGCAATCACACATATTTTACAGATGCCTTTTACCAAGTTGAGCAATTTCTGTTTCTGGTTTCCAGGGAATTATTATTAGGTAGATACTGAATTTTATAAAATATGTTTTGCTTTTTTACCAAGTCTGACAGTCTTTCCTTTTAATTGGAGTGGTTACATAATTTACAATCAGTTTAAGTATAGATACTGTGTGTCTTAAATCTACTGTCTTGTGATTTGTGCTCTATTTCTGTCATCTGTTCTTTGATTCTTCCCTTTTTTCTTGCTTTGATTTGAATTAACTGCATATTATTTAGTATTTTATTTCTATTATTATTATTTTTTAAAGGTTTTATTATTTGTGCGAGAGGGAGAGGAGAGAGAGAGTACTCACAAGCAGGGGAACATCAGGCAGAGGGAGAAGCAGACTCCCTGCTGAGCAGGGAGCCTGATGGGGGACTTGATCCCAGGACTCTGGGATCATGACCTGAGCCAAAGGCAGATGCTTAACCGACTGAGCCACCCAGGTGTCCCTATAATTATTATTTTTAAAAATTTTATTTATTTGAGAGAGAGAGAGAGAACATGCACAAGAGGGGGAGAGGGTCAGAGGGAGATGGAAAAGCAAGGATCATGACCTGAGCCAGAGCAGACACTTAACCAACTGAGTCACCTGGATGCACCTGGATTATTATTTTTTTGACATTAACTTATAGTCTACCACCAATTGATATTATTGTACAGCACCTTCCCTCATAATCCTGTAATTCCTCCTCCTATCCTTTATTTTGTTATTATAAGTTTTCTTCATGTACTGTAGTTCCTGTGATAGATTTTTTTGATTCATTCACTTTCATTTTATTATTTTAAAGACATTAGAAATGATCAAGATCATGTTTTTTGTACTTACCTCTGTATTTACCGTTTCTAGGGCATTTCACTTTGTGTAAATTCATGTTTCTATCTCATATCATTTTTTTCTGTTTGAATATTTCTTTTCTTTTAAATTTATTTTTATTTAAATTCAGTTAACATAATGTATTAATTAGTTTCAGAGGTAGAGGTCAGTGACTCATCAGTCTTATATAATTCCCAGTGCTCATTATATCACATGCCCTTCTTAATGTCTATTACCCAGTTACCCCATCGCCCCACTCCCCGCACCTCCAGTAACCCTCAGTTTGTTTGGTATGGTTAAGAGTCTCTCATGGTTTGTTTCCCTCTGATTTCATCTTGTTTTATTTTGCCCTCCCTTCCCCTATGATCCGTGTTTTACTTCTCAAATTCCACATATGAGTGAGATCATACAATAATTGTCTTTATCTGGGTGGTTTTTATATCTTTGCCCAATAGCCCTGGCTAGACCCTATACTATAGAGCATCTTGAGGATTTTATGCTCTGTGAAATATACCAGTCATAGAAAGACAAATACTGCATGATTCCACTCATACGAGAGATCTCAAATAGCAAACCCATAGAACCAATGAATAGAATGGTGGCTGCCAAGGGCTGGGGGAGAGAGAAAAGGGGAATTTCCAATCAGTGGGTATAAAATTACAGTTATGCAAGACAAGTATGTTCTAGAGATCTGCTGTATGACATTGTGCCTACAGATAACAGTACTGCATTGTATACTTAGTATCTGTTAAGAGGATAGCTCTCCTGTTAAGTATTCTTGTCACAATCAAATAAAAAAAAAACAGGAAAAATTGTTGAAAGCAGACATCCCAGTATTTTTACTTATCTTAGGAGAAAAAGCATTCCATTTTTTACCATCAGTGTGATGTTTGCTATTAGCTTTTCATAGATATTCTTTGTTAATTTGAGGAAGTTCACTTTTATTCCTGGTTTTTTGACTGTTTTCATGAAGAGTTGTTGGATTTTATCTTAAGCTCTTTGTGCTTCTTTTGGGATGATTGTGATTTTTAGCCTTTAAATTGATTGTTCAAATGTTGTTAAGTCAGCCTTGTGTTCTGAGATAATCACACTTGGTCATAGTTTATATTCCTATCCGTGAAATATACTGGGGTCCAGAGAAGTGCCTTATTGGTAGATGTGTAGAAATAACTGCTGTTATTAGTACTAGTTCAAAAATCTTATCAGTAGTCCTCTCTGATATATGAATGGCTAGTCTTTTCCTTATTTGTATGGTCAGATAGTGCTAAAACTGTACTAGAAGTCATCCGAGGTGATGGGACATGGGTGGCTCAGTTGGTTAAGCATCTGTCTTCAGCTCAGGTCATGATCCCAGGGTCCTGCGATGGAGCCCTACCTCATCCAGCTCTCTGCTCAGCGGGCAGTCTGCCTCTCCCCCTCTCTCTCAAATAAATAAATAAAATCTTAAAAATCATGTGAGGTGAGAAATTGATGATCAGAGAATTACTTCTTGCTTTATTTATTAATGTTGAAATCTGTTGTGTAATATAATCCATGTTTTAGAGAATTCCTCAAAGTTAAGATAGCAGGGATATGGAAAACCAGCAATCTTAGAGTGACCTTTTGAACAGTACAATTAAGTACTTTAAGGATTAAAAAATACATATTTCAAAAGAAATGAAGGATTAAATGCTTCTTTCATGTGTTCTTAGTGTTTGATGAAGCACCATATTGCTTTAAGTACTTTGAAAGGAAATTTTTATTTCAATTAATTGTATTAAATAGTATTTACACAAGAGTATTATTTCAGTAAAGTTAGCAGCAATTCCTGAAATGTGTCAGATTCTTTGTTTTAAGTTTTGTTTAGATTTAGTTTAGTTTAGATTTATTAGTGGGAGTGATTTATTTCTAAATTCCACTCAAAATAGAAAAAAATGTTTGTTCTGTTATTTCTTTTCAAAAATGTACCTGCTAATGTTGAGGTACTATAGTCTGAATAGTAGCAGAGACTAAATTTTTTTTTTAATTGAACTAGTTTCTGATCTATACCCTGCCACAAATTATCTTTGTGGATTCAAAGAAGTCAGTTAATTTCTTTGGACTTTCTCAGTTTCTGCCTTTGGAAAATGGATTATATAATCTCCCAGATCATATAGCTATATTTTGTGAGTTGGTAAATAGGTTAGCTTTTGTAGGTTGCCCAAATGATATTTCCCCTCAAAAGCATTTATTAACTTGTTTAAAAACATTTATTTCAGTTATGCTAACATTCCCATTATAATTAGCTTTCATTAAATTAAAAAAAGAATATTAAATCAGTGCTTACAAATTTATTAACAGTTTATATAGGAGGCAGAAATTTAGAAAAATGATACATTAAAGGTTTTTAAATGTTTCATGTAGAAATCAGAAAGGTAAGGGCAGTCTTACCCTGTTTTACATTTTATTTTTATAATAGTATTGAAGCAGAATTCACAAGTTGAATCCAACAAGACTTTGTTGGAAAAGACATTCCATTTAGCTTTAAGTGATTGCAGTTAAAGAAAAAATCCTTGTCTGTGATTACTTAGAAGTATGGTTTAAAAGATAAAATATGAGCTCTTTGGTAAAGGTAAATATAGAATCCTGTAATATTGCAATGTTAGTGCGTAAATCACTTTTAATTCTGGTATGGAATTTAAAAGCAAAACCCTAAGACATCTAAACCTATGTATGCAATATAAAAAGATGTAATTTTTGATATAAGTAACATAAAATGGTGGTAGAGTTGTAAATGAGTAAAGGTTTTGTATGTATTTGAACTTGTTATTGGCTTAAAATAAAGTATTATAACTTTAAGATGTTTTATGTAATTCTCATGGGTACTACAAAGAAAATACCTATAGAACTTTACACAAAACTAAAGGAGAAAGGGATATAAGTACCAGAAATCATTGGCATGTAAAAAGAAGTCAGTTAACAAATTACAGTGAACAAAATGGCAATAGTCTTTCCCTATCACTAACTACTTTAAATGTAAATCGATTAAAAGAATAGATTGGCTAAATGGATTTAATAAAACAAAATCCAACTATATTTTGTCTACAAGAGAAGCACTGTAGATCGAAGGACATACATATGCTGAATATGAAAGAATGGAAAAAGACAGTTCATGCAAATGGTAACCAAAAGGGTGCAGGGGTGGCCATACCTATATCAAAAAAAATAGATTTTTAAGTCAAAAACTGTTACAAGAGTCAAAGAGGGAAATTATAATGATAAGAAGTGTTAGTTCACCAGGAAGATCTAACAATTAAAAATACATACACCTAACTTTTGGGCTCCAAAGTGTATGAAGGATTAAAAGGAGAAGTATGTAGTAACTCAATAATGCTAGGATATTTCAAAACCATTTCAGTAATGGATATAACAATCAGAGAGAATTTCACTAAGGAAACAGAGACCATGAACAACAATGTAGACCAATTGGACCTAATAGATATATACAGAACACCCCACCAAATGACGATAGAAAACACATTCTTATCAAGCTCATATGGAGCATTCTTCAGGACAGACAACATGTTAGGCCACAAAATTAAATTTAAGAATACTGAAATGACACCAGATATCTTTTCTTACCACAAGAGAATGAAATCAGTAGCAGAAGAAATCTGGAAAATACACAAATTTATGGAAATGAAGCAATATGCTCTTATACAACCAGTGGTTCAAAGAAATCACCAGGAAATTTCTTGAGCCAAATGAAAACAAAACAACATCAAAGATTATGGCATTTTGTGAAAGCAATACTAAGAGGAATGTTTATAGTGACAAACACCTATTTAAAAAAAAAAGAAGGATCTGAAATCACTAACCTAATTTTGCCCTTTAGGGAACTAGAAAAAGAAGAGCAAACTAACCCCAGCACTGTCAGAGGAAAAGAAGTGATAAAGATTTAGAGCAGAAGTAAATGAGATAGAGACTAAAACAACAATAGAAAAAAATTAACAGAACTAAGAGTTTGTTTTTTAAAAGATCTACAAAACTGACAAGTTTTTAGCTAGATTAAGAAAAAAGAGATGACTCATAACTAAAAGAAATGAAAGAGGAGGCATTTACTACTAATGCCATGAATATAAAAAGAATTATGAGACTCCTATGAACAATTTTATGTCAGCAAATTGAATAACCTAGAAGAAATGGGTATTTCCAGAAACACAGACCCTATCAAGACTGAAGTAATAAAAACAAATCTGAACAGACTGTAGCTACTAAGGAAATTGAATCGGTAATCAAAAACCTCGGAATAAGGAAAAGCTGAGTACTACATATGGCTTCCCTTGAGAATTCAAACATTAAAGAAGAATTAACACCAGTCCTCAACTCTTTCAAAAAGTGAAGAGGAGGGAATACTTCCAAGCTCATTTTAGGAGGCCAGCATTACCTTGATACTACAGCCAAAGGCACTACGAGGAAAAAAAAAAACAAAACTATAGACCAATATCCCTGATTAATATCCATGCAAAAATCTTCAACACGATACTAGCAAATCAAATTCAAGAGCACACCAAAAGGATCATACTCTATGATGAACAGGGATTTATTAATGGAATGGAGGGATGGGTCCACGTATGAAAGTCAATCGTTGTAATATACATTTTAACAGAGTAAAGGACGGAAACCACACAATCATCTCAGTTGATGCAGAAAAACTGTTGGAGGGGTGCTTGGGTGGCTCAGTCGTTAAGTGTCTGCCTTTGGCTCAGGGTGTGATCCCGGCATTCTGGGATTGAACCCCACATCGGGCTCCATGCTCTTCTGGGAGCCTGCTTCTTCCTCTCCCACTCCCCCTGCTTGTGTTCCCTTTCTCACTGGCTGTCTCTCTCTCTCTCTCTCTCTCTCTCTCTCTGTCAAATAAATATAAATAAAATCTTAAAAAAGAAAGAAAAACTGTTGGATGAAATTCAACATTCTTTCATAATAAAAACAACAAATTACAAGTAAAGGAAACTACTTCAAAATATAAGGCTGTATATGAAAAGCCCACAGCTGACATCAGATGCCGTAGTGAAAGACTGAAAGCTTTTCCTTTAAGATCAGGAACAAGGCAAGGATTCCCATTCTCAACATTTCTGTAGGACATAGTACCAGCTGTCTTAGCCAGAGCACTTAGTCAAGAATAGGAAAGAAAAGGCATCCCAGTTGGAAGGGATGAAGTAAAATTATATCTGTTCACAGATGATGTGATGTTACGTGTAGAAAACTAAATACTTCACAAAAAACTGTTAGAACTGATAAAATCAGCTAGTTTGCAGACAGGTCAATGTATCTCTCAGTTTAAAATCTTTTGCATGTCAAAACTTTGTGTATCAAAAAATTGAGTGAATAGGCAACCCATGAAATGGGAGAAGATCCTACAAACCATATATTTGATACAGGGTTTATATCCAGAATATATAATGAACTCCTACAACTCTATAACAAAAATACCCAAATAACCCACTTAAAAAGTGGGCAAAGGACTGGAATAGACTTTCTCCAAAGAAGATACTCAGATTGTGAACAAACTTGAAAAGATGCTCAATATCACTGATCATCCGAAATGCAAATCAGAACCAAGTAGGTATCACTTCATACACCATTAGGATGGCTATTATAAAAAATGAAACAAAATAAACAAGTGTTTGCTAGGGTATGGTGGTTCTTCAAGAAATCAAAAATAGAATTACCATGCGATTGAGCGTTCGCACTTAGGTGTATGTATGCAAAAGAATCAAAAGCAGGATCTGAAAGATATTTTCATACTCAAGTTTATTGTAGCATTATTCATGATAGCCAAGATAGCCTAATTGTCCATGGACAAATGAATAGATAAAATGTGGTATATATGTACAATGGAATACTATTCAGCTTTAAAAAGAAGGAAGTTCTGACATATGCTGCAACATGGTGAATATTGAAGACATTATGTTAAATGAAATAAGCAAATAAATACGCTGGGATTCCAATTATATGAATTATAAAAAATAGTCACACTCATAGAATCAGAAAGTAGAATGGTAGTTGCCAGGGGATGGGGATAGGTAGAAATGAGATGTTGTTCAATAAATATTGAATTTCAGTTTCGCATGATATATAAGTTCTAGAGATTCATTGTACAACAACATGCATATAGTAATACTATAGGTAAACTTATAAATGTTTAAGGTGGTAAATTTTATGTGACATGTTAAGCACAATTAAAAAAATCCAGAAAGGCAAAATACAATGGAAAAAATGGTAAAGTACCCGGTGTAGGGCACTAAGTTTTACATTTTTTAAATGTAAGGTTTAATACCAAGTCGAGTTCATTTCCATTGAATCTTTAAAGTGAACACAGTGCACTTTAGAAGTAATTAAAGAAACAGGGCTCTTCTTATTTGATATTGTTAGGAAAATGATCAAAGGTCTGTTCCTTAAATTTTTATATCTGTGGTGATGTGTATCTAAATTTTCTTTTTGTGGTATACTATCTTAACTGTTCTACTTTTTATTCATAGGGTACATTTAAATTCAAAGCAGAAAGTGATCTGTTTCTTGCTGAGCATCACAAACTTTTATTGTATGATGGCAAACTCTCTAGTGCCATTGCATTCACGTACAATCCACGTGCTACAGATGCCCAGCTCTGTCTTGAATCATCCCCTAAGGACAATCCTTCAATTTTTGTTCATTCACCGCATGCACTTATGCTCCAGGTACTGGCTATAATCTTTTTTTTTTTTTTAAGCTATAATCTTTTAAGAATATTTTTCATGGTGAATTTTGATGTGTTATTGAGGTGTATTAGGTAGCTTCTGTTAAATACATGCAATATTAACATATTGTTCTTATGCTTTATTTTAATTATTTTGGAAAAGAAATCATTAGAATTTTTACTGTGTGTTCTATTTCATAAGGATGTGAAGGCAGTTTTAACACATTCCATTCAAAGTGCTATGCATTCAATTGGAGGAGTACAAGTGCTGTTTCCACTTTTTGCACAGTTGGATTATAGGCAATATTTATCTGATGAGGTTGACTTGACTATATGGTGAGTGCCTTTATTTTTTTAATTTGATGTGAGAGTTACTTTCATTACTGTTGAGCTACACAGTATTTTTTCTGCCTTTTAAATTGGTTGCAGGGTTAAAAGAGAATATAAAGAAATTTATGAGCTATAAATGTTACTACAAATTGCTATCAATAATAGTAGTATTAATCTAAATTCTTTATTGATAGGAAATATGGAAGCTGTAAAAAACATAATCTTGTTTTTGAATAAATTTGGAAATAATAATGATTTAACAAAAATGAATACATTTTTCTCTATCATTCTAATTTAAAAAGATAAGTTATTTTAAATTGTTACATGACAGTGATTTATTATGGGGATTTAGCTTTTCATTTTTAATTATTGCATATAACTGAAAACTAAAATTTTTGATGATGAAATTTATATTATAGGTGGTATTTTTTTTAAATTAGATTGTACATTGGACATATTTCTCTCTTCTCTTACAGTATAGATTCTGAAAAAGGTAGAGACATAAGAGGAAACAATATAAAACATTGGGGGGGTGTCTGAATGAATTTTTCATGGCTGTATATTCTAGTGAGACTAGTAATTATGTTTAATGTATTATTTGAGTAAATGAGTTTTCCATTCCTTTTTAGAATTCTCTCATTTCTGCTTTGATACATAAGTTGATATCTGCTATCAATGTATGTATTTAATGATGTAATAATTCTCTTGGAATTATTTTCAGGCAACAAAATGACTTTTTAAACTATATATATATATATATTTTTAAGTAATCTCTACACCCAATGTGGGGCTCAAACGTACAACCCCAAGATCAAGAGCCACACACTCCACTGGCTGAGCCAGCCAGGCACCCTGACTTTTTTCCCCCTAAGGAATGAGCTATCAAATCAAGTACTTATGACATTAAAAAAAATTAAAATTATCCTTGACATATTGCTACTTCATTAATTTTTTTGTGTCCTAGTTTGAAACCTGTGTAGCAGAACCTCAGTTATTTTTTTCTTGGTTATCCTTTTTTTTCCTTTTTTTTTTTTTTTTAACTTTTCAAAATCTTTATTGGAATTGCTGACATTTTAAGAGCACTTTTTTGGAGGAGAAGGTTGGCTGCCAGTCAGGCTCTCTTTCTTTGTGGAGATATCTCAGAGCAAAATTTTGAGAAGGAGGTAACAGCTGACTAAGGTTCCATTCCATTTTCGGTATCTCTAAAAGTTGTGAGGATGCGAGCATGAATGTACTGCCTATTCAGTTTTTAAAGTCTTCTCAGTTGGTTACTGAGTTATGATTTTCCTGTTGGGATAAGGTACAAAATTCTTAAATTAGTGTTTGAGGACTTTGGTTTGCACAATTTTACTTTCTTATTTTCCCCTTCACGAACTCCATTCAAACCAGGCCAGTCTGGAGCCCTAACACATTCTGAGTGTTTCTACCCTAGTGTGTTTGCTCTGTGTATGTTTCCCCTCTGCTTGGCCTCTAACTCTCTAAAATTGAATATATGTGCTGATCTAAATTACATATATTCTTTAAGGATTTCATATACTTATGTTAGCTGTTTTATTACTTGTTTTTGGACATGGCTAATTTTTCTCTAGTTCCTGCATGTTTCCTCATGTTGCTTCTGAGTAATTCACTTACTAGTAGGTTGGTGATAAAGTATATGGAATAAATAATTGAGTAAGTCCTAATCTTACCTTCAAATTCTAATCCTGAAATAATGTTGGAGGCAATTTTATTAGAACTTCAATTTCCTTGCTGTATTTAATAACCCCCCCACCTTTAAAAAAAAAAAAAGTATGTTTTTTGGACTATTGCCTGTTTTCTTATTCTAGTTCAACTTTGCTTGCTTTTATCATGGAGTTGTTGAAGAACTCAATTGCTATGCAAGAGCAGATGCTTGCCTGCAAGGGCTTCTTGGTAATAGGATACAGTCTTGAAAAGGTAATGTATGAGATGCTTTACATTTTTTTGTTCTTAATTTTCAGACCATGGATTTGATCTCCTAAGTGGTTGAGAAATTCTTTCTGCAAGTGTGTCTCCTTGGTTACATAAAATTACCAAAATTAAGATAACCTTTTGTTGTTTTACCTTTCCTCTATTGCTTTATTAGAGAAACGTAGCATTGAGTCTCATGGCATCTTGAGCTTTGAGCACAGTTTGTGGGCCAATTTTTTTCTAGTATTGACAGCCTTTAATTTACTTTCCTTGCCTTGTACTGGTAGTGACTTCTTTTTTTTTTAAATAGAGAGGGAGGGAGTGGGGGTGGAGGAGCAGAGAGAGAGAGAGAGAGAGAGAAAATTTTAAGCAGGCTCCATATCCAGTGCAGAGCCGGAGGTGGAGCTCGATCTCACAACCCTGAGATAATGACCTGCATGGAAATAAGGAGTCAGATGCTTAACTGACTGAGCCACCCGGTTGGGGGGGGTTCGGCCCTGGTAGTGACCTTTGATCTACTTTTTTTTTTTTTTTTTTTACAGTCTTCCAAGTCCCATGTCAGCAGAGCAGTACTTGAGCTTTGTCTTGCATTTTCAAAATATCTGAGTAATTTGCAGAATGGGATGCCCCTACTCAAACAATTGTGTGATCACATTCTTCTTAACCCAGCTATATGGATTCATACCCCAGCCAAGGTAATACATATATATAATTTTGTTTTATATATATATATAATTTTGTTATATATATATATTGATTTTGTTTTACTGTTTTCACCAAGTTTTTGTAGTTGAGGAGAGTGATAATTATGAGGATTTTCTTCTATCCTTTCACATGCTGTCAAGTAAAATTTCAATAAATTGTGTTTTTTGAGAAGCTTACTTTTTTCTTTTTAGGTATATTTGCATATCAGTGTATATTTTTTTGTAGAGCAGTGTATTTTTTAAGATTTTAATTCTAGTATAATTAAAATACAGTGTTATATTAGTTTCAGGCATACAATATAGTGATTCAACAAATTCTGTACATTACCCAATGCTCATCATGACAAGTCCACTCCTTAATCCCTATTTCACCCATCCCCTCACCCACCTACCCTTTGGTAACCATCAGTTTGTTCTCTGTAGTTAAGATCTGTTGCTTGGTTTCTCCCTTTTGTTCGTTTTGTTTCTCAAATTCCACATGATGAAATCATATGGTATTTGTCTTTCTTTGACTGACTTATTTCACTTAGCATTATACTCTCTAGCTCTATCCACGTCATTGCAAATGGCAAGATTTCATTCTTTTTTATGGCTAAATAATATTCCATTATATAGACACCATATCTTCTTTATTCATCTATTGATGAACACTTGGGCTGCTTCTATAATTTGACTATTGTAAATAATGCTTCTGTAAACATAGGGGTGCATATATCCCTTTGAATTAGTGTTTTTGTATTTTTTGGGTACATATTCAGTAGTGCGATTACTGGATTGTAGGGTTCTATTTTTAATTTTTTGAGGAACCTCCATAGTGTTTTCCACATAGGCTGCACTAGTTTGCATTCCCACTAACAGTGCCAGAGGGTTCTTTTTTCTCCACATCCTTGCCAACACTTGCTTCTTGTATTGTTGATTTTAGCCATTTTGACAAGTGTGAGGTTATAACTCACTGAGTTTTGATTTGCAATTCCGATGAGTGATGTTAAGCATCTTTTCATGTATCTTTTGGCCATCTGGTTGTCTTCTTTGGAGAAATGTCTTCATTTCTTCTGCCCAATTTTAATTGGATTGTTTGGTTTTTTGGGTGTTGTATAAGTTCTTTATATATTTTGGATACTAACCCTTTATCAGATAGGTCATTTGCAAATCTTCCATTCAGTAGGTTGCATTTAGTTTTGTTGATCGTTTCTTTTGCTGTGCAGGAACTTTTTATTTTGATGTAGTCCCAGTAGTTTAGTTTTGCTTTTGTTTCCCTTGCCTTAGGAGACATATCTAGAAAAATGTTGCTATGGCCAATGTCAGAGAAATTACTGCCTGTGCTCTTTTCTAGGATTTTTATGATCTCGGGTCTCACATTTAGGTCCTAAACCATTTTGAGTTTGTTTTTGTGTATGGTGTAAGAAAGCGGTCCAATTTCATTCTTTTGCATCCTGCTGCCCAATTTTCCCAATACCATTTGTTGAAGAGACTGTTTCCCATTGGGTAGTCTTTCCAAGCCATGTCAGTATTTTTAAGAAACAGAGCTATACTCTTTATTTTCTGTTAAATCAAAATTTTTATTTGAGAGAGACTTTGATTTACTAAGTATAAATCAAACTTGGACAGGTCCAATGTAAATATAATGTTTCCTATCAACTGTAGCTCTATTCTGTTGCCAGTATGCATACAATATCAATGTGTACATATGTATGTATACATATACATGAGTTTAATTCTGCCAGAATAGTTGAAATGTCACCCAGTTTTAAGGCTTCCATGATATACTGGTCTCCTTTAATCATTTTAATTCACATGAATTTAAATTATTAAATACAATTATATTTATACACAACTTATTTAGTACTGTAACAATAAACCAATTCCTTCTAAGTGAATATAAGTGAATTTGTGATAAAGTATATAAATAAAACCTTTGTTAAGTCCTAATGTTGTATTAAATTGTCCTAAGAATATTAATTGTGGTAGTGTTCAGGAGAAATTGAAATAGAAATTTTTATTAAATTGCATAATTGTACCTGCCTTATCTGCAGTTTTTTTAGAAGTTGTATTATTTCATACCTATTAATTTCCTCTCTCCACTTCTCCCTTTTGATCCACTTAGAGTGTTTATCATTGTTTAGGTTGGAATAACACATACTTATTTTAGTTGTCAGAAAAAAATGCAGACTTTCTTTGCTTTTCTAGAGTCATAGTATCTTATTTTCAGTTGGTCTTTTCAAACGTTAAAGAGAAAAACAGCTGCTGACTCTGATTGCCATTTGGAAATAATCAAAGGAGGCAGCTGGAGGTTGTACCTTTTTATCTCTGGGTTCAAATTTGACCTCTTTTTCTTCTATGACCCTTAGTCTTATTTCTTTTCAAGGATTGTTTCAAGTTACTTTTTAAACCTTTTACTAGACACTTTTTTTTGTCTTACTAGGCAGCATATTTGTAAGGCTTTGGATCTCTTTTGATGTGGTCAAAAAGCCTGTTTTAGATACTTAGTTGTAGAGGAATATTTTTAAAATTCGTAATATCATTTTCTTAAGTTCCTGGTGTTACTACACTCTATTTCTTACCTTTTCCTTGTTAATAATTTTCTTTAATTTTGTTCTTAGAATTTATAATTGATTTGATAATACTAAGTTTTCCTTGTTTTAGCTGTCTGTTTTGTGTATCCATAAAGGGTTATATCTGCTTTAATTGTATTATGGAGATAGTTCTAAAATGGTTTGTTTTGTTTTCCGAAGTTTGTTTGATCTGGGTGTTATACAATTACAGGGAGGGAGGAAATTTTTAAGAAAAAAAATACAACGTGATGCATACAAAATGAGGTTTAGGGTTTTGCAGAGAACCTCTATAGATGAGTGAGCATAAAGTTTAAGCTTCATTAGCTTCGTGGTAATTCCACCTGTGGTTACCAAAGGTGAAGGTATGTATTTATGAATCAGCCTTTGCTTTTGGAAAAGGGTGTTGACTATGCTGTATGATATCCGTTCATCTTCTCAGAGATTGTCTTTTTAATGACCTAAAAGGAGAGGTGAAATTTCCTGTATAAAACTTTCCATTTTTCTTTTACTACAGTATCATTCTTAATAGACTGACTTTCTTCAGTTTTTCATTTTTTATCACTATCATTTTTTGGCCAGAATTCTTAGTTTTTAACATTTCACTCTCAGATTATTTCTTAGCCTCAAACTGTGTAATAATTTCCCCATTGTTTACAGAATAAAGTAGTCCCTTTTCTAGCCTTAAGTCTTCATGTCAGTTCTCCTTTCTAAGCTTTCTGGCTTAAAAACTCAATTACCCTCAGTGGCTAGGCAGGTACTAAAATGTTATCCCAGAGCAGATGTTCTTAATCTTAGGTGTCAACAGAACCTGTTGGGAGAGGTTTTTTTAAAAAAATAAAAAACAGAATTCCACCCCCTTCACTCCACATTGTGTTTTATTTGGTCTGGGATAGGGCCCAGACATCAGCATTTTTAAAACATGTTTTTCGGGTGTTCTAATGCACAATCAGAATTGTGGACCATTGTACAAGATCTTGGGAAACCTATTGTTGTATGATCTACCATTTTCCCTATTTGAAATTTCTACTTTTGTTCTACCTATATTACTACTAATCTTCAAAGCCTACTGTAGTACCTATTTTATTAGTCAGGCTTTTTTGAGTATTTTAGTTTATCCTGTAATAATTTCTCTGCCCTCCAAATTGATAGTTTCTAATAACTCTTTGCTACTCATTTTGCAATTAATTACATATTTTACAATTAGGTACATGGAATTAATTACATATATTCTTTTTTTTTTTTAAGATTTTATTTTTAAGTGATCTCTGCACCCACTGTGGGGCTCAAACTTATAACCCTGAGATCAAGAGTTGTTTGTGTGCTCTACCAACTGAGGCAGCCAGGTGCCCCTTTATAACGGTGTTAATTCTAGACACTTTTTTTTTTTTGAAGATTTTATTAACTTATGAGAGAGCACAAGTGGTGGGGGAAGGCGGAGGGAGAGGGAAAGCAGGGCTGATGAGGCAGGGCTCAATCCCAGGACCCTGGGATCATGACCTAAGCTGAAGGCAGACATTTAACCAACTGAGCCACCCAGGTGCCCCAATTCTAGGCACTTTTTAAAAGAATTTCCTTAAGTAGTCTTTATGTTTCAATAGGCATCTTTATTACATTGGCTTTTTACTTAAATTTATGTGTATTTTTCATCTTTTCAACTGGATTTCAGCTACCAAGGGATAATGTATATGTCCTTGTATTTCTATTAATACATCACTATGCATAAGTGGATGTAAATATTTTTTAAGTGACTGAAATAGCATGGTTAAGAGTTTGAACCATGTCAAAGAAGTGTTATATAGCCTTAGTGACAAGTATACTGGGGCTATCCATTTGAATAACATTAGCTGCATCAACATAATACTATTTTTCAGTGAGACAGTGGGATATTCCACATACATAGTTTTCTAAACTATAATCATTATAAAATTGAACCTCAATTTTAAGTGGTTCAGAATCTGCCACTCTTTACCATATATGGTTACTAATTGGCTCCCTGATTCATTTAACCTTGATTTTTATTTATAGGGCATCTGGAAGATAGGTACCTAATTTTTGCTCCCTAAAGAAATTACCAGGTAACACTGACATATCTTGCAGGTTTGAAAATGAAAATGCCGTCATTGTCTAGGAAGACAGCATAAATGTTCCATTTTAAATGATTGGGAATAGTTTGGTCTTTGGTCAAGGGGCAAGTGTATATGTCCTACTTAAAATTTTTTCACTTATAAAGTATATCTACTAGCAATGAATTGAAAAATTCTTGATTTTGACACAATAGTAGAACAAAAGCAATCCTTATTTTGTGCTGTTGGAAGTACTAGATTGTAGCTGTTGGTGAGTTTTAGAGCTGTAATTTCAGTGAAATTTTGTACTAATATGAAATGTGTGGTGGTAGAGTAGTACCTATAATCTTTTGTTTCTCCTAAGAGCTTGTATTTTGAAGTTACTAAGTTCTTATGTGTTTATTGAAATAATTTATTTGTAAATAAGACTAGTAGAATCCTTTTTTTTTTTTTTTTAGATTTTATTTATTTATTTGTCAGAGAGAGAGAGAGCATAAGCAGGGGAAACAGCAGGCAAAGGGAGAAGCAAGCTCCCAGCCAAGCAAGGAGCCCAGTGTGGGACTTGATCCCAGAATCCTGGGATCATGACCTGAGCTGAAGGCAGATGCTTAACCAACTGAACCACCCAGGCATTCCAGTAGAATCCTTTTCTAATTAGAGGATAATACTGATAAACATGTTCAGAGAGTATAATCTTATGATTATAATCTTTCTGTCAATGAGCAATTAGAATTCTGTTTTTCTAATATTTCTTAAGGTAGGCTTTACACTTTTTTTTCCCTTTTGACTTCTACCTTTTTCCCTTTCGAGTTATTCCTACTTTTTCTTTCCTTTTTTTCTTTTTTTGTTATTTTATCTTCTACTTTTCTGCAAAATGAAGAAAATTTCCAGCTTTTTAAAGCTACTATGCATAGTATAATTAGTAAGCTTACCGTAAAGAGGTTATATATGCTCATGAATAATTGCTCATTGCTTAATAGGAATTAAACAGTTATTTCCATGGAATAGTGCTGTAAAAATTTGATATATTAGGGGATGTTTTCTTTATAATGAAACTGTAAAAGAAGCATTTACCTGGTGTAGTTTTATAAGGAATGTGTGTGTTTGTGTGTGTGTGCGTGCCAGTGAATGTGTGTTATCTGTTAGCATGGGTGTTACCATCAAGCTCAGCATCTTTTTGGAACAAGTATAATCCAGGTGAGAGTATTACTGGAACCAGGGATAAAATGGTATGCTGCTTCTTTGATGTAAGTTCTTCATTTTGATTCTCTAGGTTCAGTTGACACTCTATACTTACTTATCCACGGAATTCATTGGTACAGTCAATATATATAATGCCATTCGGAGAGTTGGAACAGTGCTGCTCATCATGCATACACTGAAGTACTACTACTGGGCAGTGAATCCTCAGGATCGAAGTGGTATCACCCCTAAAGGATTAGGTATATTATCCCTATTTATATATTTTTTTCTTTTCTTTTTTTTTTCTTTTTTCTTTTCCTTGTTTAATATATATATTAAAAGAATAATATATTATTCTTGAAGTTTTTCTGAATATCATCATGGCAGATTTTCTTTTTTCTTTTCCTTGTTTAATATATATATATTAAAAGAATAATATATTATTCTTGAAGTTTTCCTGAATATCATCATGGCAAAATTTTACTTTAATCTTATTGATAATTTTAATAGTTTGTCCTGAATTGAGGTTGCCAGAGGTTAATAACTTGCTACTTTTATGGGAGAATGCTGCTTCTGCTGGTATAAGTTGTTTGCAGGCAAATATGACTAGGATGATACTATTAAGTCTCTGAAAATGAGAAGTTCTATATTAGCTTATGGTATTGATGCTGAAGCTAATTATCATGATGAGAATTATTGAAAAACCATGTTTTTTGGGAAATGAAGATTTCTTGCGGAAGTAGGGGATGTATCTGCTAATAAATAATATAATGAAGTTACAAAATTTCAGTAATTATTTTCCTGTATAATCAGGAAATTACTGGAGAGATGGTATTCATTCATGATGTCAGAAATTTATGGAAGTTATCAAAATAAAAATTTTGACAAATGGTGGATCTTTTGGTTGTAAGTGCAACCTGCTTCATATTGGCTATTGTTGTAAAAGGGAGTTAATCAGCTCATATAAACTGGCATTATCAGTTGAACTTAGTGCCAGGGTTCAGAATATGCCCCTTGAATCCATTTTGTCTCTCTCCATTTCCCAGTTCATCTGTGTTGGCTCTTTTCATGTATTCTCTCCCTTGTAGTACTAAACAACAACTCTACCTGCACATCCTTAAAACTATAAGTCTATCAAAAGAGTGTCTGCCTGTATTGAACATTTCCAGCAAAAGTCTCTTTGTTGCTCAATGGCTCTGGCTGCATCATGTGCACAGTCTTATGTGGCAGGTATTTTTCTGATTACGCATATGTGGGCATGGAAGCCCTTCGCACCTCTGAAGTACATGATCTGAGAGTGAGTTTGGGTTCAGTGCCTTGATAAAAACTGAAGGCTGCTATTTGAAATCAGGAAGTAGATGCTGGAGAGTCATTGTACTTAAATGCTTTGGCTGTTCAGTGATTTACAAATACAAGTTTCATATTAATACAATGTTTCTTTATGCCTTTCAAAATCTGCTTATTCTCAGAGGATATGCTATGTATAATTTAGAAAGATATGAATGCACACAGAAGTTGTATGATCTGGTTGAGGTGGTAGGGTTGTGCAGATAGAGAACTAGGTCATAATTTCCTGATGACTATTTGATGGTACTGTAGGGGTATCATGTACTGTCCTGGGTATTAGTTTTGTATTCTGGAATTGATTTTATAACTGATTAGTGACCTTGGGGAAGTCTCATACTTCAAGTGAGAGAGCTGGACAAAGTTTGTGTTTCTATTGTAACTCTGTAACCGATTCTTTGTCTAGGAATTGTCATGTGGAACAAATTTTAAGCAATTTTCTTCCTATTTTAATTGATCCATTTGAGGTCATGGTGGTCTTGTGCTTTGGTGGTCTGAGAACTAGTTGTAAATAGTGATTAGTGGAGGGAAAATTGCAGAAAATATGAAGCTAACAGGTACCTAACTTTAGGATTTTATAACAATGGGTGTTTGGTTTCAAAAGCTTTCTACTTGGGGATTATTTGTTTGAGACATGAAAATTGACTTTAATGTGAGCCATGTGTGACCAGGGACTTTTTCAAGAAGGGGAGGAGATGTCAGAGGTAGTCAACATAATGTTTCCCTTCCAAATGAACCAAACTGTTTTGAGGTGTACTTTTAAAAATTTTTGTATTAGCTTATGCAAGAGTAACCGAAGCTTTTTTTTTTTTTTTTAACTAAATTCACATATAAGTTTGGATTTTCCTTTGTAAACTTGTTACTGTACTAACATTCTCAGAGTCTTTTAAAACAAATGTAAGTGCATATTATTATTGAATACAAATTTTATTACCTCATTTTCATGTTTTGAATTTCATCCAACCTTAATAAAAAATAAACTCCTTCATTGTAGTTTCAAAGTAACCCATTTTATACATTTGGAACACTGTATATACTATTGTATGTGAGATTGAATGTCTTTCTAGAGGCATAAAACTCTATATTGAAGAATAATTGACAGTCTTATATTAGTATCAAAATAGTGATTTGATATTTATATACATTATGAAATGGTCACCTCAATAAGTCTAGTTACCGTCTGTCAGCATGCAAAGTTGTTACAATATTATTGACTGTATTCCTTACTCTGTACATTAAATCCCTGTGACTTACTATTTTATAATGGGAAAATTGTACCTCTTGACCTCTTCCCCTGTTTTGTGCATCCTCCCATCTTCTTCCTTCCTCCTCTCTGGCAGCTGTCAGTTTGTTTTCTGTATCTGTGAATCTGTTTCTGTTTTGCTTTGTTTTGTTTTTCACATTCCACAAACAAGTGAAATCATACACTATTTGTCTTTCTCTGACTTACTTCACTTAGCATAACACTCTTTAGGCCCATCCATGTTGTCACAGTGAAAAGTTCTCACTCTTTTTTATGGCTGAATAATATTCCTGTGTGTGTGTGTGTGTGTGTGTGTGTGTGTGTGTATACACACACACACACCACATCTTTATTCCTGTATTTGTCAGTGGACATTTAGGTTACTTCCATAAATGCTGTGGTAAATAATGCTGTGCTAAACATACCGATGCATATATATTTTTGAATTAATGTTTTTGTTTTCTTTGGATAAATACCTAGAAGTGGAATTGCCGGATTGTATAGCAATTCTATTTTTAATTTTTTGAGGAATCTTCATACTTTTTTCTGTAGTGGCTGCGCCATTTTACATTCCCACCAACAGTGCATGAACTTTTCTTTTCTCCACATTCACACTAATATTAAATACTTCTTGTCTTTTTGATTTTAGCCATTCTGGCAGGTGTGAGGTGAAATCTCATTATGGCTTTGATTTGCATTTCACAGATGGTTAGTGATGTTGGACATCTTTTCATGTGCCTGTTGGCCATCTGTATGTCTTCTTAGAGATTTTTCTTGTTTCTTGAGGTGGGCCTGTTTTGATATAAACTTCCCTGTTGGATCTGCTTGTGCTGCATTTCATAAGTTTTGGAACATTGTGTTTTCATTTTCATTTATCTCAAGGTATTTTTTAATATCCTCTTTTATTTCTTTATTGTCCCATTGGTTTTTTAGTAACATGTTTTTTAGTCTCTGCATGTTTGTGTTTTTTTTTCCGGTTTTATTCTTGTAATTGATTTCTAGTTTCATATCCTTATGGTTGGAAAAGACACTTGATATGATTTCAGTCTTCTTAAATTTATTGAGACTTACCTTGTGGTCTGTCATGCTGTTATTGTAGAGGAATGTTTCATGTGCTTGAGAAGAATGTTATCTTGTTTTGTAGGAACTACTCTGTATATATCTGTTTATTATATTTGTTCTAATGTGTTATTGAAGGCCAGTGCTTTCTTATTCATGTTCTGTCTGGATGATCTATCTATTGATGTAAGAGGTGTGTTAAAATCCCCTATTATTATTGTATTACTGTCAAGTTCTTGTTTTTGTCTGGTAATATTTGTTTTATATATTTAGGTACTCCAGTGTTGGGCACAGAAATATTTACAAGTATTATACTTTCTTGTTGGATTAATACCTTTATCATATGTAATGCATTTTGTCTCTTGTTACAGCTTTTTAAAACGTCTACTTTGTCTGATAAAAGTATTGCTGACCCAGCTTTCTTTTCATTTTTATTCGCATGGTGTATATTTTCCTATCACTTCACTTTTGGTCTTTGTGTGTCTTTAGAGAGTGGGTATCTTGTTGGCAACATATAGAGGGTCTGCTTTTTTTTACTCATTTACATTCAGAGTTGTTACTGACAGGTACATATTTATTACTATTTTGTTAATTGTCTTCTGTTGTTTTTATAGTTCTTCTCTGTGCCTTTCTTCTTTTCTTGCTGTCTTTCTGTGTGATTTGATGATTTTGTTTAGTGTTCTGTTTGGATTCCTTTTTATTTTTTGTGTACCTATTAGAGGTTTTTGTTTGTGGTAACCATGAGCTTCATATCTAACAAACTCTGTATATAGAAGCCCATTTTAAGTTGGTTATTCCTTAAGTTCAAATGCATTCTAAAATACATTTTTACTTTCATCTCCCAAAGTTTTATATTTTTGATGTCATATTTAAAATTTTTTATTTAGTGCATTCCTTAACTAATTATTGTAGATCTGGTTGATTTTATTACTTTTGTCTTTCAGTCTTCATACTCACTTTACAAATGAGTGATCCCCTACCTTTACTATTATGTTCTCCTTTGCCAGTGTGATTTTTTTCTTTCCTGTATTTTCTTATTTCTAGTGATAACCTTTTTTTTTTCCTGCCTAAAGAATTCCCTTTAATATTTCTTGTAAAGTCTGTTCAGTGGTGATGAATTTTTTTAGTTTTTGCTCATATTGGAAACTCTTTATCTTCCTTTCAATTCTAGATGATAATGTTGAGGCATATGTCTCTTTAGGTGACTCACTTTTATATTTCTCATAAATATATGGAAGAAACTATTAGGAAAGACAGCTTTATACTTTGAGGTCTTTGAAACACTAAGTGTGTGTGTATATTATTTTTTTCAAAGATGGACCACGACCTAATCAAAAAGAAATACTTTCTCTACGAGCATTCTTGTTGATGTTCATTAAACAGTTAGTGATGAAGGTGAGTTTATACTACTTCTCCTTTAGCATGTTCTGTATTTTAACTTATAATTTCACATAATATACAATCTTGGGTTTATTTACCCTTTATTGGGTTATTAGGTTTGCACATCGGAAAGTACTCTGAAAGATACTTGATTCTGTGGTTTTTTGTTCTTTCTTGTACACATATGGTTGTACATCATTGCAGAATTGGAGATTGATAATTGTAATATATGTTATATGAATTTCTCTAGGGGTTCAAGTGGATTTATTCTTTCATTCAGTAAATATTTACTGAGTTTCTGTTAAGTACTAGGTATGTTCTTGGCGCTAGTGATACAGTAGTCAAGAGGAGGTTTCATTTTTAGCGGGCCTCTTGTACCTGACATTCAGATTTTTGAGAAAAAATTTCCATGTGTAAAGGTACCAGAAAGATGTATCAGCCTTTAGAAATTATTACATTTGTCCCATCTTATTCTGTTGTAGATAAAGTAAAATTTATTATTTTAAAGGAAGGTATTTTGGTTTTATAAGAGAGCAATGTATGAATGTATTTTGTCAATATGTTATTTTCCTATGTCATTTTCTTATTTTTTAGAATTTAATATTATGTTAAGTGGGCTAAACTTTTCGTATATCTTTTAGACTCAGATACCTTATTTCTATTTACAAAAAAAACTTATCACTTGATTTTTGTGTTTTTAAATTTTTTTGTGTGTTTTTGTTTCCTAATTCTCTTTCTTATTGCTCTTTTCTCATTGCAGTTTTGTTTTATCATTAATAAATTGATAGGATAGGTTGAAAATTTACATAGTGAGTTCATATTTAAAAGTGCAGTGTTTTCCTCAGGGAACAGTACTACTCAGTTTTTAGTACCTGACCGTTTAACTGGTAATTTTAGAAGCTGTTCATTTACTCTCAAAATTTAATAGAAAAAGAAATAGAAAAATTGTCTTCTGTATTTAGTGGAGTGATAGGTGTGAATAGTATTCTTTTATCACTAACTATTGGTTTTCTTACTTCAGGGTTTAATAGCTTTTTTAGATAGCCTGTCATGTATGGTTCTGAAAACAGGATACCTGATATCATTTCTTTGACTTCTACACAGTCTTGATTATTGCATATCTTTAGTGTTTCCCCTAATTCATGTTTTAAATTTAGATTCTATATTATAGTATCTTTGTATATTTATAGCAACTGACCAGGTTGACAAATGTTAGGTGTATTATTTACCTTTAAAAAAAAATTTCTAAAATGCATGTATAAGATACTTTAAGATACTTATATTATGTTTTTAAAGGATTCTGGAGTAAAGGAAGATGAACTGCAGGCCATTCTCAATTACCTACTCACTATGCATGAGGTAACATTTGAAATTTATATTTTGGGATTTTATTTTTTGAGCTGCATTATGGTCTTTCTTTTTAAAGTAAAAAGTTAAGGTGATCTTTCATTAATATAATGGGGAGTAAATGTACTTAGGAACTAAATCTTAGCAACTTTCATTTAAATTACCACAAGATCCTTTATTACCACAAGATGGCTCTGAGAATAATCATGAAAAGCTTTAAAAAGTTTTGAAATTGGATCTCATTGAATTAATAAGAAAGTATGCCAAAGAATACCTTCATTGTATCTCTAGGAACCAGTGTAACATATGGAAAAATAGGTTATGAAAATGACTAAAAATGATTAGATTTTTAAATTCATAACACAGTCTTCCAACTGATTTTGCATGTTCAAATACTGTGAAGTCAAACAACTTATTTATAATGGGATTTGTAATTATGTGGTTGAAAAGGAGGTTGAAAATAGATTGAAATGTTTGGGGTTTTTTCCTTTATTATTTTGCCCTGGGAAAATGTAATACATGGCGATATAATCTAATTAAATAATGGGATTAAGTATTTGTTAAATAAGTAAAATTTAGAATTGATGTAATTTCATGTAAAGCACAGCATTTCAAATGATAATTTCATTTCTATTTTATAGTTCATGTCTTGTGTTTTAATAAATATCTGTTATAGTATGAAATAATGTCTTTTTAAATCATCAGTAAATGGGAGATACTATTTTGTCCTATTGCTCTTAATTGAGGTAGAAAAGTGGATTAAATTTCTTGATTGGATTATATTTGACTCAAACATTAATGATTGTACTTTCTTTTTCCTCTTGATTAGGGTATTTTATTTGTTGAATTTCTTTATACAATGCAATAGTTGAAGATTTTTCAACTGAACTTCCCAGTAATGTTATTGTATATGATTTTGTTTTTTATTAACCCTAACTCCCTACAGGACTGAAGTACTTTATAAAAGAGAAGCTGAAAATCATGGTGATCTTCTCTTTTCTCTTAATCTGTTAATTCAGAAATCTTTTAGGTCTTTCAAAGAACACTTTTCCTAAGCCTCAGTTCCCTAGCTCTAGATATCTGCTTAGCTTACTGAAAATTAGATGTTCAAATAACTGCGGTTCCACAGCTGTGAACAAAAAGTTATAGACAGGGCAACAGAGAATTAGCTCTTGGTAGCTGCTTCCCTTGTCCTTTTTTGGGTCAGTTTTGCCAAGTTGGTTCTAAATATGCATACATACTAGAATATTCAACCAAGGCTGTGTAGGATTGTCTTGGAATTGTTTTGGATTTCAGAACTCGTATATGTTTCTGTGCTCTTCTGTCAGTATTAACAAGTTATACTACATACGGTAGTATGTTGCCTCAATAAACATTTACTGATCATCTATATCTTCAGTATTGTCAACAGATAATATATGAAAACTATTCAGTTATTTCCTCAAAAGCTTACTGTTACAACTGGTTTCTTGAGAGGGTCAGTGAATAAAGCACTTCAGGTAAAATTGGGAAATTATACATATGTTGTCTCCAACACTGCCATCAGATTGCCAGCATCGATTACCTTATTGTTGGCTCTGATATGTTTTGCTATAAAAAAAGAAAACAACTTAGTTTCTCCTTTCCTCAATTTCTTTCTGTCTGAAAAAACCTGTTAAGTTAGATGTAGTATATCTATAGAATATGTTTCAGGAAATCTTGATACTGTATACTTTAAGAAGGATTATGTTTCTTTGATTTAGACATTTGAGATTTGGTGATGTGATATTTGAGTTAAACAGATGAATATGTATGTATAAAGAATGAGCTTGTTAAAAACAAGTATATATTGATCATATGGCTATTTATTAAGTTACTTTTTTTATTAAAGAAGTATTCAGTGTTCAAAAAAGTTCTTTTTTTCTTATTTAAAAAAATTTCTATTTTGATTTTAGGATGACAATCTAATGGATGTCCTACAGCTGCTTGTTGCATTAATGTCAGAACATCCTAACTCTATGATTCCTGCTTTTGACCAAAGGAATGGATTACGGTAAGAGTTGTATATCAGGGATTTAAATATATTTAATATAAGAGTTTAGTTTGGAAATGAAAGAAGATTCTTAAATATGGGAAGTACTACTGGATCATATATTATAAATGAGTTAAGGTATAAGACCCATTTGTTTTATGTGTTATGATTTTTGAAGAAATCTTTAATTATAGAGGATGTGTTACTATTTAATTTGTGAAGACAGATCAGGCAAATCAGGTTAGTATTTTGTATGGTTAGTGCTGTTATACAGGTATTATAATACTGAATTCTTTAGCAGAGTTATCTTTAGGTCCTAGAACAGTAGTACTCATTTGCACTGCAAGAAAAGCTCTCTCTGCTCCCTTTTAAATATTGCTACCTTCATTCCCAATCCCAAACCATCATTTTATTAGTCTACTTGGGCTTCCATAACAAAATATCATAGACTGGGTTGCTTAAACAACAGAAATTTGTTTTCTTACAGTTTTTTTTTTTTTTGAAATATACACTGAGAAACTAAGTCTTCTCATTGTGTTTAAACTATTTACTTTTAATGTAACTACTGATAAGTCTTTATTTTTGCCTAGCATATTATTATTTATTTGTCCCAGTGTAGTTTTTCCCTCTGTTTCTCTTTTCCTGTGTTTCTTACATTTGAATTCCTTTAGTATTCTTTTAAAATTAATCTATTTGGTTTTATATCTATCTCTGCGTAATTATATTTAGTAGTTGCACAGAAATTTCACGGTTTAATATTTTACCTCTTCAAATAAAATATAGAACCATTTCAACTATTTATCCTTTTAACCACCATTGTTTGTTACTACATCTAATATATCACAAGTCTCGCTAGACAATGATACACTTTTTAGTTTCACTTGTTATATGTATTTTAAGAATTTAAGGGAAGAAAAATCCCTGTTTACATTTTTCCAGATAGTTTCCAGGTAGTCTTTTTTTCCATTCTGGAAGAACTCTGTTCACATTTCTTGTTGAGTAGTTTTCTTGGAAACGAATTTTAAAATTATTTTTTCTGAATATAACTTAAAAAAAGATTTATTTATTTATTTTAGAGTGAATGGGGGGAGGGGCAAAGAGAGAGGGTGAGAGAGAGAATCTCAAGCAGACTCCCTGCTGAGTGCGGAGCTGGAAGCAGGGCTCCATCTCATGACCCTGAGATCATGACCTGAACTGAAACCAAGACGCTCAACAGCTCACCTGATTGGACCACCTGGACGCCCCTCTGAATATAATTTTATCTGCCCTTCATCATGCAAGGGTATTTTTTGCTGTGTATAGAATTCTGTGTAGAATTCTACTTTTTTCTTTTAGTACTTTAAAATATTTTTCCATTGGTTGCTGGTACCCATGGTTTCTAATGAGAAATATATGGTTATTTAAATCTTTATTTGCTAAATAAAATGTACTACATTTTTGTACTTGCTTTCAAAACATATTCTTTAGTTCCTCCTACAATCTTATGGTAGTTTTCTTTGTGATTATCACCAATTTTGAGACGTTTTGGGCCCTTATTTTCCTATGATTTGCTTCAGTTATATCTTTCTCCCTTTATTTTGGGTCTCTAGTGACATTTATAATAGGGCTTTTGATGTACATGTCTGTGAGCCTCTTTTTTACTTTATTTCAATCTTTTTCCTTTGTTCTTCAGATTTGATACTGTCTATTGATATAGAAGCTTGCTATATGTGATAAACTTGATCTTCAACTTTATGGACTTTTTGTTTGCTTTTTCTGTTTTGGTATTAAGCTCATCTCATAAATATTTTAGATTTTTACATTTCAGTTGTATAATTTTAATATGGTTAATTTTATATTTTTTTTTTGTTGAGAACCCTATTTTCTGATCCTATTAGACTGTGTTTATTTTCACCTTCCAGAGCATATTTATAATAACTCCTTTACTATCTTTGTGTGATAAATACAACAATTTGTCCATCTCATCAGCATTTGTTCAGTGTATTTTCCTCTGAGAAATGGTTATATTTTCTTGGTTCTTTGTATGTTGAGTAATTTTTTAATGTATCCTAGACATTGTGAATATTATCTTTTATAAACTATGTGTTTTGTTAAAATCCTCTAACTAATGTTGACATTTTATTTGTTTTATTTTAGTAATAGGAGTTAGACTGCAAGTTCTACCTATCCTTTGTGGGTAGAGGTTCCAAATGTCATTTATTGTAAAAACCTCTTGGGGCGCCTGGGTGGCTCAGTTGTTAAGCGTCTGCCTTTGGCTCAGGGCGTGATCCCAGAGTCCTGGGATCAAGCCCCGCATTGGGCTCCCTGCTCCGCTGGGAGCCTGCTTCTTCCTTTCCCACTCACCTTGCTGTGTTCCTTCTCTCGCTGGCTGTCTCTCTCTCTGTCAAATAAATAAATAAAGTCTTAAAAAAAAAATCAACCTCTCTTGTCCTGCTTTGTGTCTTCCTTGCACATAATGCACTCAGGGATTAGGTAGAGAATTGGATGATAATTCAAAAATTTTTTTAATTTAGAAAGATTTCACTGTTCTGGTCTGTGTCTGCCCCACACAAATGCATCTTGTGGGTCAGTTTAGGGCTTTTGTGGGTTTTTACAAAGATTTTGAGGATCTTTCTCTCCTGTTTGCTCCTATTCAGGACTACTCTCCCCCCCCCACCGACCTGTACAAACCCATTTTCTTAGTTCCTCTAGTCAAAGGACAGTTTTTCTCAGAGTATTAGCCATCTGAACATCTAACATCCACCTCTGAGATAAGAGCTCACTTTTGGGTCACATTTACAAGGGAAAATAAAAATTGAGACTCCTCTCTCTATAATGGATAATTCTCCAAATTTTACCATCCTTTACACCAATGCATCTGCTTTTGTTTCGTCTTCAGAGTGCTTACAAAATTGCTTTTTGTATTTTTTCCCATTGTTTTAGTTCTAATATGTAAGACAGAGAGGGTGTAATTAGCTTTACTTCGTCTTGGTTGAGCCAGAACTTCTGCTGATTGTTTAGTTTGTTTTCTTTCTTTCTTTTTTTTTTTTCTTTCTTTCTTTCTTTCTTTCTTTCTTTCTTTCTTTCTTTCTTTCTTTCTTTCTTTCTTTCTTTCTTTCTTTCTAGATTTATTTATTTATTTTAAAGAGAGAGCACAAGAGAGTGAGTGAGTGTGTATGTGAGCAGGAGCAAGGGGCAGAGGGAGAGAGAAAATCCTCAAGCAGGCTCCCTGCTGAGTGGAGAGCCCCATATGGGGTTCAGTTGCAGGACCCTGAGATCATGACCTGAGCCAAAATCAAGAGTTGGCTGCTTAACTGACTAAGCCACCCAGGCGCCCCTAGTTTTCTTTTCTAAAAAATATTTTCTGTTTAATGGTTTTATAATACTGTATTTCCTTTCTTCTTGGTGGACTTTATTATTTCTTATAAGACATGTATGTTAGCAATAAATTTTCCCAGTTCATCTGAGGACACTTTTACATCTCTTCATTTTTGGGTAATAATTATGCTGGATATAAAATTTTAACAGTTTTCTTTTTGTTTGCACTTGGTGGTTTAATAGACTTTTGGCTTCTACCGTTTGTGATGAGATGTCAGCCTTATATTACTGTTGTTTTCTATATGTTGTGTCTTATTTCTCTTAATGCTTTTAACATTTTTTTTTGTCTTTGAATTTTGACTATATTTTGTTTAGTTGTGATTCTTTGTTTTTATCCTTTTGTGGTTTATTGAGTTCTTGGATCTGCAAGTTAGTTTTTTCATTAAATTTTGGAAGATTTTCCCCCATAGTTTCTTCAGAAAGTTTTTCTTCCCCATTCTTCTTTTTCTTTTGGCTCTTGCATTATACCTTTGATGGAATACTACATTGTCTCACAGGTTTCTAAAGGTCTGTTAATTTACCGTCCATCATTTTCTCTGTTCCTCGGATTGGATAATTTCTGTTGATCTGTTGAAGTTCACAGACTCTGTCTTTTGCTATCTGAATCAGCTGTTGAGTACCTCTTGTGAATTTTTCATTTTTTGTGTTTACTTTTCAACTCTAGAATCTTCATGTGGTTTGTTTTTATCTTTATTGAAATTTCCTTATTGTTTACTTACTGTTAATTTCTTTTAATTATTTGAACATGCCATTTTAAAATTAGTTGAACGTATTTATTGCATGTCGTTGAAGTGTTTGCAAAATCTGGTATTTGGAACTTGAATCATTTTGCTGATTGCTTTATTTTTTTTTAATTATGAGTCACACTTTTTTATTTCCTTGCATGTGTAGTAATTTTGGTTGAAAACTGAGTATTTCAGATAAGTATTATAGCAAGTCTGATTTCTGTTTTGTTTGTCCATGGGTTGTTGGTTTTCTTTTCTTTTTTTTTTTTTAGATTTATTTGAGAGAGAGAGCGTGAGAGAGAGCGAGCAAGTGAGCACATGAGCTGGAGGGGCAGAGGGAGAGAATCTTGAGCAGACTCTGTGCTGAGTGCAGAGCCTGATGTGGGGCTTGATCTCATAACCCTGAGATCACCACCTGAGCTGAAACTGAGTCAGACGCTTAACCAGCTGCACCATCCAGGTGCCTCATTGGTTTTCTTTTTAAAAAATATTCCATTTTTAAGTAATCTCTATACCCAGCATGGGGTTTGAACTCACAACCCTCAGATCAAGAGTTGCATGATCTACTGACTGACCCAGCCGGGTGCCCCATGGGTTATTGATTTTTTTGTTTATTTTAATAATTTGCCTTGTCTAATCTCCACATTTTGTTTGCTTCATGGTGTGCAGCATCTGGTTTCTGAGCTTATTATTTAATTATTTTTTTTTAATTTCCTCTCTGTTTTCTCTCCCTCTCAACTGGGAAGGTGGTTTGGGCATTAGTCCCATCAATAAGGCCATTGACTCTTGATTTTCTTATCTTAGTGTGTAGTGATTTCTCAATAATAAATGCCTCTCAATTTGTTGTTTCCCTGGATGAAAGGTTACATGTGAAAATTTTGTTTAATTTTATTTCTGTCTTTTTTTGGTGGAGGGAAATGCTGACTTCCACATTGGCATTAGTAAAAGTCATTCTTGCTATTTTTTTTTTTTTTATAGTTTATGCTTTAAATTTTGGTACCTTCCCAGTCTTTTGCTTATTATGAATAAATGAAAAATCTGTAATTTGGAAGACTATATGGAAATGTGAATAATTAGTCCCATCTAAATATATGTGGTTCAGTCATTTAAAAAAAACATTGGATAAAGAGATTTATTGAATATTTACATTAGTTATATAGGAAAAAATAACTTGGGAATGATGGGTGGGTAGTTTTTTTTAAATCTAGTTGGAGTTCTGTGGAAATATTTTTTGGCTCCAAAAATTCAGGATGAGATTTTATGAATTGTTGATTTATTTTTTCTTTCTTTTTCTTTTTCTTTCTTTCTTTCTTTCTTTCTTTCTTTCTTTCTTTCTTTCTTTCTTTCTTTCTTTCTTTTTCATTCATTCATTCATTCATTCATTCATTCATTCATTTCTCTTTTTCTGCCTGTCTGCTTGTCTGTCCTTCTGTCATTCTTTCCATCTGTTTTTCTTCCTTCTTGATTTCTTTCTTGATTTCTTTAATGAGTTAAAGAGACCAAGAATCCAAATGGAGCATTGATGCATAATTTCATTATCTGTTTATGGATACATTGCTACCTAAAATGTATTACCATAATTTTTAAGGGCCAACATGAAGAGCACAGGTATATATTTAGTGAAACTTTCATATTAACTGAAAGTCAAATGGAGTGTAACATAGGCTCAAATTGAAAAACATGGAGAAATTTGGAGAGGGGGATAGTCTTTCCTGGTTCCAGGTAATATAGGAATGCCAAACTGCATCATAGAAGTCAGTTAATTTTATAAATTTTAAGTGGCAATTTAAATTCCATTAAATGAGAGAAATTTTCTCATTTACTTGTTAAGTATAAATTCTTTTCCACCATCACTTCATTTAGACATTGTCTCTGATATCTTGGGGCACTTATTTTTCCTTAGAATTGACTATGTTTTCTAATGCAGTGTCAGTCACATCGTAGGCCATGCTTAAGTTTTAAGTATTAAATTTTTAATTTTTGGAGTCTAATGAGCTTTTGTCTGTGAACAGATTGAAATAATCTGTTACTTTTCAAATGACTCTTTTTGGTATTTCTATTACCTGAATATTTTCTTCATTGAAAATGCTATAATGTACATGCTGCAGTATTTTTCAGTTCAGAAAAATATATATGTTAGAATGTACATAAATTTTCATTATATGTATAGTTGTAGTAAAATGGATTATATGAAAACATACCCCAATTTTAAATAGTACTTCTTATGGATTGCTCTTAATATCTTTCTTATACTTTTTTCTGTTTCCAAGAGAGGAATGTATGTAAAGTTATAAATTTTTTATAGTTAGAAAAATATATAAATGTCATTGAAGCAGTACAGGATTTTCCTACTCTAATGTGAGGAATGTTTTTTGTGTTAAATAGGGATTCAGCTTTGATCAAAAAGTAAACTATGCTCACTTGGTTTTACAGAATTTAGTGGTTAGGTTTAGTAGATAAACTAATTGGATTCAGCTTTAATGGGAAGTATTCAGCACTTAAAAATTATTATACAGTACGTATGAGGTGTGTAGATCCAATTGTAGTCATTTTGGTCTTTTCATATTATTAATGCTAATAAAACATTATTTGAAAGTACTTAGACATTTCTATCTGGAGTTCATCTTTTGGTGAAATCATTGTGATTTTATTTTATTTTATTTTTTTTAAGATTTTATTTTTATTTATTTGACAGAGAGTGTGAGAAAGGGAACACAAGCTGGGGGAGTGGGAGCAGGAGAAGCAGGCTTCCCGCACGGCCCTGGGATCATGACCTGAGCCGAAGGCAGCCGCTTAGCAACTGAGCCACACAGGCGCCCCGAAATCATTGTGATTTTAACCAAAGATTATTTGTTAAGTTAAACTATAGCAAGCATAGATTAATTCATTCTATGTTAAAATATCTTAGAGTGTTGTGGTTTTTAAACCAGTATTAAACTTATGTTAATATTTCTTTTACAGATAATTTAATTTTTATTTTACTTAATTTAAATCATGGAAGGAAAATAATTTATAAGCATATCGGTATTGTCCCAATAATTGAATGTGAAACTAGTTTTGGTAGTATGATTTGTATTAAAAATGTCTACTTTCACATATCATTTTATGAGATTATAATGTATTATGGACCTAGATATTTTTAATTAATATTTTAGTAGTAATCAAAGTTCTTTTTATTTATTTCCTTTTCTGTCAGCCACTAGAGGATCAAGGCCTTTACTTTTGTTCATAATTATTTTTTTCAGACTTAGTTATTAAGCATTAGGATTTTTATCTAGGAGGATACTTGAAAATCTTAGTATTTTTAAAATAATCATAAAAGTTTCTGATTTTTTCTAAATGTTTATGAGGAAAGAAATGGTATAATGAAATCAATTGAACATTACTTTGCTTATGTAATTGTATGATAGATTTTTCTATACTTTGTTTATACTCAAATCAGTGGTCTGTGGCTGAATGCCCTTGGCGATCATTTTAAAATTTAAAATTGATTACTATGTAAATTTTGAGAATTGAAGGTGAAATTTATTTTTAGATGCATGTATGTTTCAACCTTTTTGCTTTTTAATTATTTTTGATTATCATTCATTACCTGTTGTCATTGTTACTCATTATCCTGTTCTTTTGCTTTTCATGATGAGAATTATTTACAGATTTAAGTATGTGTTATTAAACAATGATTTCTTTGTATTGATTTTAAAATAAATGTGGTAGTTTCCAAAGGGCATTGTTTAGCCTGTAGTAGAGGGAAAAACAGTGACTCAGAATCAGCTTTATGCCATACAGTTTGCATAAATACATTTGTGGGTATAATATAGACCACCATTATTTTCTAAGTATTTTAATTTGTTCTTATTTTTTGGTCTTCATTAAAAGGAACAATAGTGAGAGATAAGCAAAATTTTTTAAAGGCTTTTTTAAAGAAGAGTTTTCTGTTATAAAATTTAGAGGAAAGTATAGACATTTCTCATATACTCGCCTGTCCCCACACATGTATACCCTCCTTTTTTATCAACATACCCACCAGAATGGTAGAGTTGATGAACCTACATTTACACATTATAATCATTCAAAGTCCATAGTTCACATTACAGTTCACTCTTGGTATTGTACATTCTGTGGATTTGGACAACTATATGATGGCATGTATCCATCATTAGGTTATAATACAGAGTACTTTCATTGCTCTAAAAATCCTGTGCTCTGCCTGTTCATCCCTTCTCCACCCACCCTCAATCTCTGCCCCCTGCTGATCTTTTTACTATTTCTGTAGTTTTCCCTTTTCCAGAATGTCATATGTTTGGAATCATACAGTATATAGCCTTTTCACACTGGCTTCTTTCACTTAGTAATATGCATTTAAGATTCCTCCATGTCTTTTCATGGCTTGGTAGCTCATTTTTTTAGTGTTCAATAACATTCCATTGTTTAGGTGTTCATAGTTTATTAATCCATTCACGTACCAAAGGATATCTTGGTTGCTTGCAAGTTTTGGCAATCATGAATGAGGTACTATAAACATGCATGTGGTTTTTGTATGGACATGTTTTCAACTTCTTTGGGTAAATAACAAGGAGTACAATTGCTGGATCCTATGGTAAAAGTATGTTTAGTTTTGTAAGAAACTCTCAAACTCTCTTTCAAAGTGGCTGTACCATTTTGCATCCCCACCAATAATGAGAGTTCATATTGCTCTACATCCCCACCAGCATTTGGTGTTGTTGGTGTTCTAGGTTTTGTCCATTGTCATAGGTGTGTAGTGGTGTCTCATTCTTGTTTTAATTTGTATTTCTCTGATGGCATATAATGTGGAGCATCTTTTCATATGCTAATTTTCTATTCATGTATCTTCTTTGGTGAGGGTCTGTTAAGTTCTTTGGCTGTTTTTTAAATAGTTTTTTTTTTTTTTAAATTCTTGAGTTTTAGGAGTTCTTTGTATATTTTGGGTAACAGTTCTTTATCAGATATGTGTTCTGCAAATATTTTCTCCCCGTCTGTCTTGTCTTCTAATTCTCTTGATATTGTTTTTTGCAGAGCAGAAGTTTTTAATTTTAATGAAGTCCAGCTTATCAGTTATTTCTTTGTGGATTGTGTCTTTGGTTTTGTATCTTGCATCCCCATACCCAAGGTTTTCTATGTTTTCTCTTGTCTCCTAGGAGTTTTATAGTATTGCATTTTACATTTAGGTCCATTTGGAGTTAATTTTTATGTCTAGATTCATTTATTTGAATGTGGATATCTACTTGTTCCAGCATCATTTGTTGAAAGAGTATCTTTGGTCCACTGTACTGCCTTTGTCCTTCCTTTGTCAATGAGAAGTTGACCACATTTATGTTGGTCTATTTCTAGGTTCTTTATTCTGTTCCATTGATTTATTCATGTATTCTTTTGCCAATATCATACTGTCTTGATTACTATACCTTTATAATACATCTTGAAATCAGGTAGCATTGATTTTCCAATTTTGTTCCTCTCCATCAGTAATTGCGTTGGCTGTCCTGGGCTTTTGCCTCTCAGTATGAACTTTAGAATAGTTTCTTTAGCTATAAAATAACTTTTTGGGATTTTGATTGGAATTGTATTGAATCTATAGATGAAGTTGGGAAGAACTGAGATCTTGAGAATATTGAGTCTTCCTATTTATGAATATGGGTTTACTCTCCATTTACTTAGCTCTTTTTTGGTTTTATGCATCAGTTTTATAGTTTTCCTCATGTAGATCTTGTACATATTTTGGGGGGTGCTACTATAAATGGTATTGTGTTTTTAATGTCCTATTCCATTTGGTCGTTATTGGTATATAGGAAAGGAGTTGACTTTTGTATATTAACTCTGTATTCTCCAACCTTGGTATAATTGCTTATTAGTTCCAGGATTTTTTTAGTTGGTTCTAGATTTTCTTCATTGATGATCATGTCATCTGTGAACAAAGACAATGTATGTGTTCCCTCACAATCTGTATACCATTTATTTCCTTTTCTTGCCTCACTGCATTATCAAGAACTTCTAGTACAATGCTGAAAGGGAGTGGTAGAGGGGACAGCCTTGCCTTGTACCTGATCTTAGTGGGAATCCTTGGACTTTCTCCCTATTAAATATGTTAGCTGTAGGGTTTTTGTGGGTAGTCCTTATATGGTAGTCCTGTTATGAACTTGAGAAAAATTCCCCTCTATTCCTAGTTTAGAGTTTTTAACATGAATGGGTGTTGGATTTTGTCAAATATTTTTTCTGCATGTATTGATACCAGTAATTTTCTTATCTATAGAATACTTTAATTGATTTTATGATAGATTATACTAATTGATTCACAAATGGTGAACCAGCCTTGCATCCCGGGGATAAATTTCATTTAGTCATGGTATAGAATTCTTTTTATGTGTGTTTGTTCTGTTTTTTTGCTTTGGATTAGTTAATATTTTCTTGAGGATTTTTTCATCTTTGCTAATGAGATATATTGGTCTGTAGTTTTCTTGTAATGTCTTTTATTTTTTTATTTTGGTGTTGGATAATGTTGGCTCATAGAATGAGTTACAAGGTATTCCTTCTGCTTCTATCCTCTGAAGGACGATACTCTACTAATTGTAGAGAATTGGCATAATTTCTTCCTTACATTTTTGATAGAATTCACCAGGAAACCTGTCTGGGTCTGACACTTTCTGTTTTAATAGGTTATTATTTATTGATTCACTATCTTTAGTAGTTATAAACCTTTTTAGATCATCAGTTATTGTTGTGTGAGTTTTGGCAGATTGTCTCTTTTAATGAATTGGTCCATTTCATCTAGTTTATATAATTTGTGGGGATAGAGTTATTAATAGTATTCCTTTATTATCCTTTTTATGTCCATGGGATCTATAGTGATGTTCCCTCTTTCATTTCTAAAGGTAGTAAATTGTGTTCTCTATTTACGTTATTAGTTAGCCTGGCTAGAAGTTTGTCTATTTTCTGGATCTTTTCAAAGCAGCTTTTGGTTACATTAATTTTCTCTATTGATTTCCTATTTTCATTTTTGTTGTTTTCCACTCTAATATTTATTTATATTTTCCTGCTTACTTTGGATTGAATATTCTTTTCTTTTTTTAGTTTCCTAGGAAGGTTGATTGGTGATTTAAGTTCTTTCTTCTTTTCTAATATATGCATTCAATGCTATAAATTTCCTTGTAAGCATTGCTTTTGCTGGATTTCATGAATTTTTATAAGTTGTGTTTTCATTTTCATTTAGTTTAAAATATATTTATGTTTTCTTAAGATTTCTTCTTTGACCTACATGTTATTTTTAGTGTGTTGTTAGTGTGTGTGTGTGTGGTTTTTTTTTTTTAGTGTGTTGTTTAATATCCAAATATTTTGGAATTTTGCAGCTACTTCTTATTTCTAGTTTAATCCCATTGTTGTCTGGGGCAAACAATATACGATTTCTAATCTTTACGTTTGTTTAGGTATGTTTTATAGCCTAAATGTGGTCTACTTGGTGAATGTTATGTGTTAGCTTAAGAAAAATGTGTGTTCCGCTGTTACTGGATGAAACAGTCGATAGATGTCAATTAAGGACAGTCAATTGATGGTATTGTTGAGTTCAGTTATGTCCTTACTGATTTTCTGCCTAGTGGATCTGTTTCTGAGAGGAATTTTAAAGTCTCCAACTAGAATAGTGTATTCATCTATTATTTCTCTTTGCAGTTCTATCAATTTTTATACCATATTGTTTTATACTCTATTGTTAGGCACATACATGTTACAGACTAGTATGTCTCAATAGAGAATTGACCCCCTTTATCATTAAGCAATGCCCTTCTTATCTCTGATAACTTACCTTACTTTAACGGCTGCTTTCTTTGAAATTAATGTAACTATTCTTGATTTCTTTTGATTAGTGTTAGCATGTCATATTTTTCTCCATTCTTTTACTTTTAATTTGTATGTGTCTTTATATGTAAGGTGGGTTTCTTGAAGACAGCATATAGTTGATAAGCAAGTTTTTAAGTGTCAGGAACGTATGTTAAATTCACCCATATCTTACTTGGGATTAGGTTTATAATCATAAATATATTAAAATGCACATATATACCTTTGTATTTTAAATGTTTACTTTTGGAAAATATACTTAGTAAATTGTTTTTAACTTTATTTCCTTCAGTGTTATCTATAAACTTTTGGCATCGACAAGTGAAGGAATCAGAGTACAAGCTCTCAAGGCAATGGGCTATTTTTTAAAACACTTGGCACCAAAGTGAGTATAGTATGCATGAAATCTAAAGTGGACTGTGGTATATTACTTTTTTATTTTATAAATCTTTGGAATAGTATTTGTGTTTTGTGATTTCTCTAATTTCTCTTCATTTTTATTTATAAAATCTATGTAAATGTAATCCCATTTCTGTATATTAAAAATAAAGTGGAAACAGGAGTATATACTTTTTTTTACATAAAATTTAAATTTTCCATTTGTTCCTTGTTTATTATGAGAATACATTTGTATAAATGGAATTTTAGAAACCATGGAGACTTCATTTTGTGTGGATTGATGATCATTTGCTTTATCTGTACTATAAAGCTGACATTTTAACCTCATTATCTGTCATAGTATATTCTGCTATAAGGATAACTGAAAACTAAAACTTCTGTGTTTTTCTTTTCTTAGCTGAATATAGATATTCATATCCTACCTATTATTCCTTATACCAGGGTTGGTTTATTATAAAAATTAACAGTTGTAGCAATAGAGAAATGTTGGCAAACTGTGGTCTTTATGTGGATTCCAGTTGCCTGCCTGTAAATAAAGTTTTGTTGGAACACAGCCACAGTCATTTATTTGCTTATTATCAGTGGCTGTTTTCAGATTACAGCGGCAGTGTTGAGTTGTTACAGAGACCATATGGTCCACAAAGCCTAAAGTATTTACTATCCAGCCATTTGCAGAAAAAATTTGATGAATCCCAAAGTAGAATTAAAGTTTATGATACTTCAGTTCATAAATTTTTGCTTGGAAGTTTGATTTTGGTATATTTGTTTTCACAGTATTCATTTTCTTAGTTTTCTTTTCTTCTGTCTTTTCCTCCACGTAGTTTTTCTACTTAATGACTTATTGGGCTTTAGATTATCATCCATAGTGGAGCTTAGCTCAGTGCTGACGGAGAGTAGAAACTAGTTAATAAATAATTGCTTTGGAGATTTTTGTGGAGATTTTTTGCTGTGCTGTGACATAGCCAGTCTTGTGTATATATGTATTTTTAACTTTAGCCGTGCTTACACTGTAGTTTGTATTTCTCTCCTTAAAGATTTTGTGACCTTATGAGTTCTAGGTTGAAGAAAATTAGAAGAGTTATTAAGTTGGAATTTGTTGATGATGTGAAAAACATTTTTGTGTCTTCTTCATCCAGCTTGCATTCTAAATAGTGGATAATAATACTCTGCATTTGATTATTTCTTTTTATGAAATTGCAGAAGAAAAGCTGAGGTCATGCTTGGACATGGATTATTTTCATTGCTAGCAGAAAGACTCATGCTTCAGACAAATTTAATCACAATGACCACATATAATGTTTTGTTTGAGGTAGGAATATATTTAGAATTTAATCTTAACTAATTTCTTATTTTGAGAAAACCTGTATAATTTAGTTGATAGTATCTAGGTGAAATAAGGTAATTTAGGTTAGATATACAATTTTGAAATTAGTTATATAAAGGAGATGTGGCTGCATCTTAAATATTTTAATCTGTGAATTGTTAAACAGTATGAACATCTCTGTTAAGTATTTCCTCTGTTGTATTGACTATTTGATGTCTCATTTGTAATTAAGTAAAAATAGAGTTATAAGGTTGAAATTATTTATTTTATATAATGCAGAATATATTTAGTATGATAGCATTGGATTGTATACTTAATATTGATTAGTGCTGTACTTAAAGTTCATTAATAGCCATGGTAAAACAGTGATTATGCTAATATAATCTATTGTTTTACTTCTGTAGATTCTTATAGAGCATATTTGTACTCAAGTGATACACAAACAGCATCCGGATCCTGATTCTTCAGTAAAGATACAAAATCCTCGTATGTATTTTATATACTTTTATTTTTGTTTTTGTTTTTCCCAGCTTTATGGAGATACAGTTGACATACAATGTTGTATAAGTTTAAGGTGTACAACCTCATGATCTGATTTACCTACATATTGTGAAATGATTACACAGTAAGGTTAGTTAACACATCCGTCACTGCAGAGTTACGATTTTTTGTGTGTGTAGTGCTGAGGACTTTTAAGATCTGTCCTCTTAGTAACTTTCCATTATACAATACAGTATTGTTAATTGTGGTCACCATATTCTACGTTAGATTCCTAGAACTTACCCAGCTTATGACTGGAAGTTTGTATCCTTTCAGTACTTTCACCCATTTCTCCCTCCTTTTTTATACTTTTAATAACTACCTTTTACTAATAAAAAGAAAGTCACTGGGGAAAATGTGAAGTTGATACTGTTGAAAACATACTGTTCAAGGAATATTTCATTATAGGCAATGATATAATACTAGTCTTATTTTTGGTTAATGTTGAATATAACTTCAAGTTGACCTTAGGTTATATGGAAATGTTTATATATAGGTTTTGAAGAATTGTATGTGTAAGATATTGATTTAATGTGTGTTCAGATTTTCAGTAAAGTTTTGATTGCACTATTTAGTGATGTCAGGCCAAATTACATGAACCATGGACTTAGCTTTCATCTTAAATTATTGTCAAGTTGAGAATACCAAGTTTGGAACTGAAAAATATCTGCTTTCTTTATTGTTTATGAACTTAGTCTTGTTTAACAGTCTTTTCTTTGATATTTAGATTTCTTAAGCACTTGTATAAAGTGTACATTTTTCATCTTACTTTTTAAGATTATTGACATTAGAATAACTGGTTTGTAGAGTTTTGAAATTTAATTACCTTTTGGGTGGTGAGTTGTGTTTGTGGTGTTCTCTTTCAGTACTAATTTTAAAAACACATGTCTGAAGTTTAATTTTCCTCAGCCTTCAGGGAGACTTGATGTCATCATTTTAGAGAGTTAAAAAAAGAAAATCTTGAGTATATGTATATAAATATAAAATATTTTTATGTGATTATGGGGAAGATGGCTTATTGAAGTAAGAATTTTATAGTATATTATCTATGTAATATACTGTCTCAGAAAAGACATACCATATAGTATAGTGTTTAAAAACATAGGCTCCCTGGCTTTTCATCTTGTCTGATTGTTTTAATAGTTGTGTGACCGTGGGTAAATTACTTAATTTCTGTGTGCCTCAGTTTTCTTATCTCTAAAATGGGCATAATAACAATATTTAGCTATCGTTGTACATGGGTTAATACCCGTATTTTCATAAAACAGTGCCTCAAATAGCGTATTTCTTAAAATTAGTGGCTATTGTTATTTATCACCATTATTGTTATTATGATTATCATCATCATTGTAATCATTGTTCAGGTAGAGAAATTTTCAGTTTTTCATTAGAAGAATTCGGAAATTACTCCCCAAATGTCTTTCATTGTATGATAAAGTATCTTCATATTTGCTATTTTGTACTTACTGCTTCAAAATCACCAAAACCCTTGGCAAAAGGCTAGTTTAGAAGTTCTAAATTGTAACTGGGTAAAAACTTATATATTATTTAACTTTAGATTCGGGGTTATAGCTGTTTTTGTTTCTTTGAAGTTCTGTATTTAAGTATATATTTTAAAGAATTTTTTTTCCTTAAAGCTAAGTATTGGAAATTTAGACAGTGTTATATTTAAGACCATTACAGTAGCAGTTTCCTTTGTATTTATTTGGGGTGTTGAAAATCTTGATAGCTTTTAAAATTCATTATAAAGGAAAGGCTATATGCATACCAGGAATTTTGCTGAAAAAGCTGAGAATTTTTTCTGTTTTTCTGAGATTCTGATTATAGCTTTTTTTTTTTAAGATCAACTTTACTATTTTGTAGAGATTGTGAGAGTTGTCAGTAGTTTTACTATTATTTAATTCATTTATAATTTAATTTGATTTAAGGTAAAATTCAACTTTTAAAATTTTTAAAATTCAACTTTTATACATTTGTAATGACAAAATTAAAAAAATCCCTTTCTTATGGATGCTTTCTAATGAATGTATTGTCATTCTTTTCTGCAGATGATTATTTTTTCATAACACAAAAACAGATGTTTTCAGTAGATACATATGTCAGGAAAACTAGGGAAATATATTAATGATTTTCCATTATGAATTTTTTGTGATGTTTTAGGTTTTACTAATTTATGAATTGTCTTACAGAGATACTAAAAGTAATTGCAACCCTACTTCGAAATTCTCCTCAGTGCCCAGAGAGCATGGAAGTTCGCAGAGCCTTTCTTTCTGACATGATTAAACTTTTTAATAACAGTAGAGAAAACAGAAGGTAAGTGGGATCAGAAAGCAATTGCTTGCACTATTCAAGTCCAGGTTTGAATAAACCAATTTTTTTCTAATAAGAATTGTTTTAAAAAATACTGTGAAATGAATTTTCCATAAGCTTTTTTCATTAGGGTATATAAATAATGTACCATACATTTAAATTGAGTTTTCAGTATGACCGTCTTTAATTGTTTTAATACGTACATGGAGGTGCCTTTTTTGGTTGATTTTGTTTTAAACTTTTACTTTTTAGAATTCTTAGAGATGTTCCCCGCCCCCCCCAGTAATTCAGTATCCTCTTATAATTTTCAGGAGCTTGCTACAGTGTTCTGTATGGCAAGAGTGGATGCTTTCTCTTTGCTATTTCAATCCTAAGAATTCTGATGAGCAAAAGATAACAGAAATGGTATATGCCATATTCAGAATCCTACTTTACCATGCAGTCAAATATGAGTGGGGTGGCTGGCGTGTGTGGGTAGACACCTTATCAATCACACATTCAAAGGTAAGTTTTTTAATGAAAATGTATTTTAGTGTTTTAAATGTCTATAATTTTGATTTTACTCATTATTCTCTGAAAGCACAGTGAAAGGAACAATTAAAGGGAATCACTAAAAAGAAAATAAAGTTTTTCCAATTTCTTTAGAATCAAAATGGGTTTTTCAAATGTCATTTTTATGTATGCTTAACTTAATAAAGTGAAACCTCACACCACAGCATAAAGAAAGTTATATTTTATATTTTATTTTTATTTTTTATAATAATTTTTTATTATGTTAGTTACCATAGAGTACATCCTTAGGAAAGTTATATTTTAAAGTAGCCATTTTTGCAGATAGGAGTCTCTAAATTTTAGGGTAGTTTGAAGCTTTTGAACACAAGGTGGCGCAGTATATTCAAAGATGAGAAGTTATTCTAATAATGTAAGGTGGTTGAGTAAATAGAAAAGCTCAGGCTAATGTTTGCCCTTTGCTTACATTACAGTCAATTAAAAAATTGATTTGGAAGAATCTGCTAGTCCTTTTTTATTTTTAACCTAAGCCAGTGTAAGTTATTTATGTGTAGCTTTTGTTTGAAATTGTTTATGAAATATTCTGGGCACACAAAAAGGTATAAAGAATAATGTATCTACCAGTATTTATGATATTGGGTTCTCCATCCCAATTGCTTTGTCTGTCATCGTTAGCCCCTCTCTCTTTCCCTACTAACCTTAATTTGGGTGTTTACATTATTTCTGTTTCGTATGTATATTTTTAATAACACACACGTCTAAACAATAAAGAATTTTATTTTCATGTTTATACTTAATAAAAATGGTATCATATTAAACACATTTTTCAGTAGCTTGCTGTTTTTACTTGTCATTGTTTGAGATTCATTGACATTGACCTATGTAGTTGTGTTCATTTTCTCAGTTGTGTTGTATTCCATTCCATTCCATGGTATGGCTTTATCCATTTACTAGTCAATAAGCATTTTTGATACATTTTGTATATAATTAGAAGTTCCTCTCTGTATATTCCTATAAGTGGACTTGCTGACTTGTAAGATGCAGATGTTGAATATTAAATGATAATGCAAATTTGTTTCTGAAGTGGTATATCTGTTTCCATGCTCTCTGGTGATGTATAATTTCTTATTGTTTCTCATCCCCTCATCACTTGGTATGGCTGGAATTTTAAAATTTGCAAATTTGATAAATTTTAAATGCTATATCACCATAATTTTAATTTATATTTTCTTACTGTTTCATGGGAGCTTTAGAAATATATTCTTGCCTTATCTCTTGCTTGCTCTATTATTTATGAATATCTTCTGCAAATTTGTTGCTTAATGACTTAATTTTTAGAGTTTTATGTTTGTATTTTCTGAGGAAATTTTACATTTGAAATAATTAATGCCGTAAAATTTGTTAGTTTCTTTTATGGTTTATGCATTTCGTATCTTGTTTAACAACTTTCTATATTCAGAAGAAATAGAATTATATAATTATATAAATTATAAATTCACTAGAAGGAATAAAGATTAGAAATGATAAATTTGATATATCTTTAAATGTTTTATTGAGTATCATAGTTATTTCTCTGAAATATTTTGCTATTCTTTTGGAATATATTGTCATTTCCTAAATACGTACTTTTAGGTGTTTGAATAACTTTTAGTTATTTGAAGGTATTTAAGAGTTATTTATTCTGCTTTCTCCTTACTTAATGAGAGAAGGGTACATTATTATCATAAGGATTTACAAAGATAGCTTAGATTGGAAGATACCACTCTACTGATTTACGTTTGAGAATCATCCAATGCTAAATAAGAAAAAGATTTGATTTTATAAAATGCCTTTTAATCACTCCATTTTTGAGCTTACCAGTTTACTCTAAGGCCGGGTTCAGCCAAATATGGCCTGAGAGTCAAATCTAGCCTGATGTATTTTTATAAATAAAGTTTTATCGAAACACAGCCACTTCCATTCATTTATATATTTTTCTCTGGCTGCTTTCATGCCACAAGTATTCAATATTTGCAACAGTGACTGTATGGCTTCCAAGCCTAAGATATTTACTACTTGGTACTTTACAGAAACTGTTTGCCATCTCTTGTCTAACTTAATTTAGTTTGTGCTGGTGCCCAGATCTTTTGGTTTTTATTATAGAATTCTCCTGCAATCTGGACTAATTTTCTGCTAGTATTGTTTTCCTCTTTACAAAAGATCGTGAGAAAAATAGGATTGAGTTTGGGTCTTATGTACATTTGGATTGTATTTCAGATCTATGTGGGGGAATTCTAGGTTAGCAGAGTGCCAGTATAAATGAGATTTTTCAGATTTTCAAGATGGTGGATGTTAATTCAGTGCTTTTGTATGCACTTCTCTTTGTTCAAGTCCTTAAGAAGGATGGCTAGAGGAATATAACCTTTAGAGCAGTAATATTATAAAAGTGTGGCCTGAAGACTTCAGGAGCCTGGGAGACCTTTTTAGGAAGGTATGAGGTCCTCCTTTCCCAGTTACACATCTATTTGAAAGTGGATTTTTTTCATATACGTAAGCTGAAACAGTATATAGTAGATTGAATATAAAAGCAGATATTAGCATGCAACCATCTTCTATTAAGCTAGAATTTAAAGAGATTTGCAAAAATGTGAAATCCTAGCACTCTTCTCATTATTATTTTTTGTTTTGAAAAAGTCATTTTTAAAGAAATGTTTATATTAATATGTAATGACTTTATTGTGATTTTGAAATGAATTAATATTTGTAAAATTCCTTATTCTTAATTTCTAATATGACAAGTAGTAATAGATATATACTTCATATAAATACAAAGTTTTGGGGAGCCTCAGTACTTCTTAATATTGTAAAGCATCCCCAGACAAAACCATCTTGAGAACTGCTGAAGCCATAGGGTATTTAGGGCCAGTAGTCCAGTTTCTTTGAATTTCCTAAGTACAAAATAAAGAGGTTGGACTAGGAAGTACCTGAGGTATCTTTGAACTTTTGAGCATTTATGACTAAGCATTTATATCCAGTTACCCAGTCCATTCGTGTAAGCAATAAAGAGAATATGGGCTTTGGACACAGGGTAGTTCTGGGTTTAAATTCTGGTTTATAGTAATTTTTAGTTGTATAAATTCAGGCAAGTTTCTCAACTTTTCTTAACCATCAGTGTCTAATATAGAAATGGTAAATGAGGCTATGTATGTGAAGTTAATAAAAAAAATCACAGAAAATAGAATTAAATGTTTAGTGACTATCTTCCTTTGTTAAAGCTCTATCGTTCTTTCTAGTCATCTGTTTGTTTTCATTCTCACTATCAGCATACTAATTCAGGCCCCAAATCACTTCATGTTTGATATAAATCCAACTTTTAAAATGAGGAATTTCTTATATCCCCAGTAATTTGTGTAGCATATATGCTGTGAAGTGTTAAAATGGAAGAATTGTGACTACCCAGCTTAAGATGTGGTGTGGTTCTCCCTATCCAATCCCCACCCCAAACCTAATCACCATTTTGAATTTTGTGTTTATCATTTCCATCTTTAAAAAGTTAAAAAATGTATTCCTAAATGATATATTATCTGATTTTTTCCTATTTTTATATTTTATGAAAATGACATCATACTGTGTGGACGCTTCTGTTACTTTTTTCTCTGTCAGACCTTTTATTTTTAAGTTTTTTTTTTATTGTTACCTATAGCTTTGGTTCATTCGTTTACAGTGCTGTGAATAACTGAGGTGCGCAAAGGCAATGGTTTTACTAGAGTTGTCAGTTTTGTACTTCTTGTAACTGTGGCTCACAGTAAGAAATTTATGGTGATCACATACGTATGTAGACACACTCATACATACAAACCCTTCTCCTCCCATACACCTGAAACATAGGTTTCAGGAGACAGTATTTGCCCTTACTAAACTTTGGTTTATAGGGATGCATTCTTATGTTTTCTTTTTTGTTTAAAAATGCTGCTGATGCCCCCGCAAGTTGATTCTGTTATCTGCCAGCTGAATTATCTTCAATTTGAAAAGAGCACTGCTCTAGGAAATATAAGTAGGAGTAGGATTGCTAGATCCTATGTAATGTTCCATCCTCTAATCCGTGACACTTCAGATTTCTTATTTTTGCAAGGTTTTGTCTTCTGCCTATGTTAAAGTGCCCCCCCCACTGATTTTGTATGTAGTTTTTTATACATGTCTAGATCACTTTGACTCTGCATATTTCTAATGGTCAGTAGTAGCCTTAGGTATTATTTTCCTCTAGATTTATTAAGCTAAAAATAACTTAATGTAATGTAACTCTCTCCATAAACACTTTGTTCTAATTTTCATAAAGAGGGAAATAAGGTAAGTTTTTTTTTTTAAACAAAATAGTTTTTTCTAGCTAATCTTTCATTTTCCCTTGACAAAAGGATTTCATACCTTACCTTCCACTGTTTCACTTGGCAAAAAATCTCTGCTCTGTGTTGGTTATAGTCTTTTTAAAGTATATCATTCTTTGTTAAATCTTCATTTTTGTTTATTCATGGCATAGGCTTTGTGTTCCTTTGTACTTAACCAAAATCCTTTGTATTTTTCAGGATTTAGCTAGTTAAATCACTTATATGACAGTTTTTCATACAGTGTGTATGAATGAATTCACATTCTGTATGAATTCACAGCACTTAATTTTCTGTTGGTATCTTAAGTGTCTCTCTCCCTCCTTTTCCCCTTCCTCTCACTTCCTCTCTTCCTCTCCCCCTCTCCTCATCTGCCTCCTCTCACTCCCTAGTCTTCAGCTAATCAGTCTTCTCCACCCTCTTCTCTAACTATTGCTTTGATCATGGGTTCCTAGTGCAGTCTATACTGCCCTCTATCACTGCCAGCTAACACTGTCCCCCTTTGCTTGTTCTTCTTTTAACCACACTATCTTTCCTATCCCTCTCTGTTCTTCCCTTCAGCATTTCTCCATCCATTCTGTACCCCTACCTTCTCCCTTCCCCTAGCCTATGTTTCTTTTTTTCTGTTTTGTCCTCATTGAATCTGTGTTTGTTTTGTCTCTGCTTCTCTCCTCCGCCACCTCTCTCTCTCTCTCTCTCTCTCTCGGTTAGGTACTCTTGGTCTCTCTCGTTCATTTTCAGTTACTCTGTGTCTAGGTCTTACTCCAGTTGCCCACCACTTTTCTTCCCCTTTCTACCTTAATTCTTTCTTTTTTTCCTTTCCACTACTTCCTTTTCTTCTTCCTACCTTCTTCTATTTGAGTACTTTCCAACTACTGTGTAAGATAGAAGGATGAATCGGGAACACATATTATCCTGAAAGAAATTACTTTCTAATATGGGAGATAATATAATTAAAAAAAGATTGAAAAACTAAGGCAGGAAGGAATAAGTGCCATAGAAGAGATACAGTGAAACGATAGCGTCACATGAGGGCATCTGAGAGGTTTGTAGAAAAGAGGTCATTTGATGACAGCTTTGAAGGGTAAGTAGTATTTGGGCATGTAGAATTTGGGGTGATGAGAATCACTGGTGGAGAAATCGACATACATGAAGGTATAGAGGTGGTGTTACTGAGTAAAAAGCATGGTGAATTGTTGGTTTGCTTGGGGTTTAGTACACAAACAAGAGTGGTAATGAGTAATAGGGCAAATGTAGACTAGTATTTAATTATGGATGATCCTGTAATCGCTCATATTATATTACTGGTTAAAAGTGAGTTCTTATGTTTTATTTTGGTGGTTCATTGTAAAGTCTCATCAGCAAGGGCAAAAGTTTGTATACAACTTCTTATCTCCCGTAGAGCTGTGGATAGAGCTAAGTAGTTTGCAGTTGCACATTAAAGACCCACACCATCATTGTTTGGGGCTATTTAATTCAGCTGTCACATGGTACCATGCCACCCTGTGTGTGCCTTAGTGTCTCAGTCTTCTCTTATCATTGATGGATGAAATAGCTTCAGCCACTGTCTTTTAAAGCACCTATGTCATCACCACAGACAGTAGGGTTTGAGAGTCACTCATCAGAGTAACATGGGTTGTGTATTTTATTGTAGTCTCCTGAACCTCACCTCAGAATCTTAATCTCAGTCTCATGGAATGTTCCCAGAAATCTGTGTTTTTGAAGCCAGCCTTTCTTATGTACCCTGATTTTGAGTGCCCCTCTGAGTGTACAGGGAATTGTTTTTACTAACTTCCCTTCCTGCCTTTACACTAGGCTGCTGATACAATAAACTCTTCAGAAAGTATCCCAGATATAGAGGAATTCTACATCAATTGAATATGGACCCCAGTTAAGACCCCTTAATCCTTTTTTAAAATTATTATTAAGAAAACCCTTTTTGTCATTCTGGAAACATATGGTGCAGAGAATATTGAAGGAAGAAATATAAACTATTCTTACGTAGTTCTGATATCAGTATTTTTTAGACTAAATTTATGCACAAAACACCCAAAGTATGCTTTGTATGTTTTATATGTATAGTTTATGTATGTATTACATATAGTTTATATGTATTTATAGCTTATTTATAACCATTACATGAAACTATTTATAGTTTATATTTATAGTTTATATATTATACATAGTTTACATACACAGTTTTAATTAGTTTATATTTTTTCTTTACTCCAGTGACTTATGGCTTTAAGCAGATATGAAAACCTTTACCAAGAAAATAGTTACTTTATGGAGAGGCCTCTTTTGCCTGTTTTGGTTCAAGAACCAGTCTTTGAATCAAGTTTTAGGATTAAGATTATAAAATGGAATAAATGCTGATTAAGTCAATTCTAGATAATTTTTATCTGAATAAAACTGAACTTAGAACTTTTTGCTGCTAAAGTATACTTTAAAAAATAAATGCTAAAGCTTTACTTAACCCTGTGAGGGGGGAAAAGAAAGCTTAGAGTTAAAAATTGGTTTTTGTGGTTTTTATCCTTTTGAATAAATGTCTTTTAGTTTTATTCTTTGTGTGAGTTTTTTCATTGATGAAAAGCTTTTCTCATAAAGTTTATACATAATAATTTATTTGAATATTGCTTTGTTAATTATTTTTGGATTTTTAATATCTTGACATCTATTTTTAAAATGGACGACTGACATTCTAAGGTGCTTCAAATCAATATTTACTAAAGTTTAAGATGGAGCTGAAGTGATTGAGTAAGTAGGTGAACAATTTGTAGCATGCTGTTAAAAATTCTTCCAGTATTGGAACTGCATTTTTTTCTCTGAAAATATTCATTCTAAAGCTTTATACTTTTATATATAATACTGAAGTGATGCTTATTTTTTCTTCTTGCAGCCATTTAAAATCTCAATATCATAAATTTATAACATGGTTCTTGATAAAGTACTGGTGTGTAAAAAACTAATGTTGCAGAATTGTATAGCTTTTGCAGAGTTACATCAGGATACATTCAGCTGCTATAAAAAGCCAAAGAAACTCAATTGCAATTTTATTGTCCAGTTTGATAGATTTCCTGCCACCTTTGTAGCAGGGAAGCTGTTTGTCACTGTATCTCTCTCCTCCAACAGCTGAACTAGATTTTATAAGCAGTAATAGGGTCTTCTAGTATAACTGCCCTGTGTTGTTTACTTTGGTCTTAAGGTTTCAAATATGTACCTGTTAAGAGTAACCTTTGTAATTTCATTATTTTCTTATGTGTTCTCTAAGTTGTTATTGTTTATCTTTTTCTTTTTCATTTTTTTTCTTTTTTAAATTAAGTAGGCTGTATGCCCAACATGGGGCCTGAACTCCTGACCCTGAGATCAGGAGCCCTGTGCTGTATCGACTAAGCCAGCCAGGCACTCCTCTTGTCATTTTTTAAAATGCTTTAAATGGAACACTATTTTGAGTAATTAATTAATACTGTTTTCACTTGGTATGCTAGATTGCTTCTAATCTTTAGTTAAAATTTAAATTAAGGCATTTAGAATATCCTGAATTATGAGAACTATTCAAAAACTTTTTTTTCTAAACAAATAAAACTCAAAACTTAAGATACTGTATATTGTCTAGTCCTATATTGCCACGAAGTAGAATGGGTCTGTGACTTAAAATAATAAGTGAGTAAAAGTTATTCACACTTATATGAATTTCAGTGACTGTGTATTATTAGGTATATATAATACATCATATTGTAGAGAAGTAAAGTTAAGAGCAAAAGCTGAGCTTGATGTAACATCTGAATGCTGTCAGCCTACTTGTAATTGTAGGAAGGACTGATTGAGTAAATAATTTAAGTTTACTTTCCATATTCTAACATTCTCCAATTTAAAAATCTGTTGATTTATATTATAACGTCCTGCATAAACACTGTAGTTTAACTTTTATTTATATTTGAGCAGTGTTGGGTCTGTTTTTATATAAATATCTCCTATTTTGTAGGATAAATTCCTATAATTCCAGGAGTCTGCACATGTATTAGAAGGTTCTAATAGGAGCTCCTGGGTGGCTCAGTTGGTTAAGCATCGTTATCTTGATTTCGACTCAGGTCATGATCTCAGAGTCGTGGGATTGAGCCTCACTTTAGATTCTCTCCCTCCCTCTGCCTCCACCCCCCACCCTGCTCGCATGTGAGTGCACGCTCTCTCAATCAGTCAATCAGTAAATAAATAAAATGTTCTAAAAGGTATTGCTAAATTACTATCTAAAAATTTGTAAGAATTTATACTCCAGGTTTTTTTTTTTTTTAAAGTTTTTTTTTTATTTGACAGAGATAGAGACAGCCAGCGAGAGAGGGAACACAAGCAGGGGGAGTGGGAGAGGAAGAAGCAGGCTCGTAGCAGAGGAGCCTGATGTGGGGCTCGATCCCAGAACGCCGGGATCACGCCCTGAGCCGAAGGCAGGCGCTTAACCGCTGTGCCACCCAGGCGCCCCCTATACTCCAGGTTTTTGTGAGAACACTTGTCTAGGCAGTTCTTAAAATTGGTCAAAATGACTTTTTAAAAAAATGATTAGTAAGTTATTAACTGATATTTTGTCACTGTGCTTCCTGTCTTCATCTACATAAATGAAGATAATACTACCTACTTTTAGGGTTGCTCTGAAGATTACGTGTGTCAATATATGCCAAGTGCTTAAAACAATATACAGTAAGCATTCTGTATATCTCAGCTATTGCTACAAATATTTAAAAACATATCTGGTATTGCCTTCCAAAGTGAGCCTAACGTGGTGTTTATTACATGTGTATTTTTTTTTTTTTTAAAGATTTTTTTATTTATTTATGTGACAGAGAGACAGCCAGCGAGAGAGGGAACACAGCAGGGGGAGTGGGAGAGGAAGAAGCAGGCTCATAGCAGAGGAGCCCGATGTGGGACTCGATCCCGGTACGCCGGGATCACGCCCTGAGCCGAAGGCAGACGCTTTTAACGACTGCGCTACCCAGGCGCCCCTATATGTGTATTTTTAAGCATGTTGTGGAACTGGGGAGCAACTATGGATTTACATAGAAATTCTCCTACTCTAAGGAAGTTTGAGGGCAGAATATATTCTTTTAAATAAGTTTATTTTAAATCGTACAATGTTTCCATGTGTTAATATGGTATTTATAGAGATTAAGAAAGTACTAAGTGACTGGAAAGCCTCTGTTAAAATTGCATCTTCACTTGGTATTAATAAGGAAGTGTTGTTCAAAATCATATTATGAAAGATTCAGGTTTGTTTTTACATTTATTAGGGTTGCTTACTAAAAAAAAGGTGAACTTCAGACCAAAAATTGATATAACTTTGATGTAATATCTGCATATTAGACGACTTAAAATTCTAGAAAGAAATGATTGAGTGAATTAGTTTACTTTTCATATTCTGGATTTCTCCAAAACTGTATTCAGAAAAATTGGTGGAGATAATTTTAAAAAATATATTGAAAATTAATTTAAAGCTTTTGAGAATGAATAGCATTATTTAATATAGCATTATGTGTAGAATTCTATATAATTTTATATATATGTATATATATGTGTATATATATATATATATATATGTATATATATATATATGAATGATACTTTTAAAGAGAACCAGTGTCATCAGTTAAAGCACTAAAGTAAGATTTTATTCAGGAACTATTGCAACAGGGGAAAAGACACCTGGGTGTATAACTGGCCCAGTTCTGAATGCAACAAGGAAAAGTGGGGATTTATAGCTAAGGAGCAGGGTAGGAGTAGGGAAGAGTCTCAGTGGGTGGAAAATTACTAAGAGGAAACATCTGGGCCAGGGCGATTATGGTTAAACAGACTTCTTTCTGAAAGCAGTCTGGGTTGATCAGGTGTCTCTTGGGGGATGGTGGGGTTGAGAAATTCGATCAGATTTCAGGGTGATCAGATATTGAGGGTGGGGATTCTCTCTAACCTGACTTAGCAGGATTCTTGCTGAAACTCAGAGATGCAGGTCTGGCAAGGACAGGGCCTGGTTGAGAAGAGGGTTCAGAGGAACCTGACCAAAGTTTGGTCAAGGAGTGAGTCATTGTCCATGTTAGCAAAAATATAGTTTTCCTACTTTAAAATTGGCTTTTTATATTTCCTTGGCAGATTGTATATAGCTGTGTTCATTTTTTTAAATTCTTTTTTTAAATTTTTTTGTAGGTGGTTTATTTTAACCTGTGTATGAATAGAATAGTACGGTATACAAGTCAGATCCATTTGAAAATAATTTCTTAATTTCTCTGTGGTAAATCATATAGTTGCCATTTCAAGTCGTGGATAAATAAAGTTTTGTCTCCTTCTCATGGTTTGCAAAGCCTTTAATAGTCTAATACCTGCTTACCATTTACATGCTTACTTACTGTTTTTATTGCTGACCACTCCTAGAAATGCTTTAATTTTATTGCTTTACTGAATAACTCAGTGTCTTAAATGAACCATGTTCTTTGACCATCCATTCTTTTTTTTTAATTTTTTTTTTATTTTTAAAGATTTTATTTATTTATTCGACAGAGATAGAGACAGCCAGCGAGAGAGGGAACACAAGCAGGGGGAGTGGGAGAGGAAGAAGCAAGCTCACAGCGGAGGAGCCTGATGCGGGGCTTGATCCCGTAACGCCGGGATCATGCCCTGAGCCGAAGGCAGACGCCCAACCGCTGTGCCACCCAGGCGCCCCTGACCATCCATTCTTATACACCTTTTAAAATTTTTTCTGCATGTCATCTCTCTTTGTCCTTAATCCTTTTCTATTTTGCAAATTAATATTTATTATTGAAGTCCAAACTTGAATGTCAGCATTATCCTGCTACTTCGAGGTGCTTCCAGGTATTTGTAGGCAAATTATGTAATTTCTGTATATTTCCAGTAATATATTGTATATGTCCCTAAACTGTACTTCAAATTACTTGAAAAAGTCTTTAAAATATTCCCAAAGGATACACAGAAAGCATGAACAAATGGAAAAACATATTTCCTAGAATAGGAAGACTCATTATCATAAAGTTGTAATAACTTAACATTTCTTCTGGACATTTTATAAACTTAGTGAAATATCAAGAAAATACTAGCCAATCATTTTTCTTTTTGTGGGGAGAAAACTAACTAATTAATTGTCAAAGCTAATTATTAAGGAAAAGTACAACAAAATACATAAAAATATCCAGGAAAACTGTAGCAAGTAACGAAAGGGGATTGACTCTACCAAATACTAAAACATATTACCAAATGTCAGTAATTTAAAAAAATGTAGTATTGATACATGACAAGATAGGCTGACCAGGGGAGCAGAGGAGAAAGTTCAGAAATACATGAAATTTCATAAGGACTTTAGTATATTATAACTGATGCATCTCAAGGCAGCAGGGAAAAGATAGACTATTCAATAAATGGTGTTGGGAACTAGAAGATTGACCTATGGGAAAAAAAGTTGGAGCATCAGGAAATTTGAAGTATGGATTAATTAAATGGTGGGGAGGAAAGCCATAAATAAGTACTAAAGGAAAATATAGACTATTCTGTAATCTTAGATTGTGTAAGAATTTTCTATAATTTAAAATCTAGAAGCATTAAAGAGAAAAGAAAGGCTAATAGTTTTTACTGCATTAAAACAGAACTCTTTGTGATCAAAAATCAAACCAAATACCGTAAACAAAGTCAAAGGCATATGACAAATTGGAAAAAAATATTTAGAACCAGAGCAAAGGTAACATTGCTAACATATAAAGTCCTCCTAGAAAAAGATAGAAAAAGAAAGCCCAATAGGAAAATGGACAAAAGAGATGATCAAACAAGCCATAGAAAACTAAGTTAAAAATTAATATAGGACGCCTGGATGGCTCGGTTGGTTACACGTCCAGCTCTTGATTTCAGATTAGGTTATGATCTCAGGGTTATGAGATTGAGCGTCAGGCTCTGCACTGGGTGTGGAGCCTGCTAGGATTCTGTCTCTCACCTTGCCCCCCACGCCACCGCAGTGTGCTTTCTCTTTCAAAAAAAATTACTTTAGGTATATAAAAAGAGGCTCAACTTACTCATTTGTAAGGGACTGCAAATTAAAATGATCCTGAGATAGTTCACTAAGATATAAGTGACAAAAAGTATGGAACAGTATGTGTAGTGCGTATTAGTAAAACAAGTAGGAAAATGAGAATTTATGTTTGTGTGTATGTATATGCATGAAAATACCCTGGGAAGATACATAGTAAATTAATAACAGATCGCCTGATTGTTGGGAATTGTGCAGGTGAGGACCAGTGGTAGGAAGGAAACATACTACATATTGTTCTGTTTTTTTTTTTTTTTTTTTGAGATTTATTTATTTATTTTAGAGAGAGAAAGCATGAGAGGGCAGGTGGAGGAAAAAGGAGAGAGAATCTGAAGCTGACCCTTCGCTAAACGCAGAGTCTGACACAGGGCTCGAACTCACGAACCTGAGATCACAACCTAAGCTGGAAACCAAGAGTCAGAGGCTCAATCGACTACCCCACCCAGGCGCCCCTGTATACTGTTTTATATTTGAATCATGTGAATTGTAGGGGAGGAAAAGCTTTTCCTTGACCCTCTTAGAGTCCCTGGCTGGGCCTGAAAATTAAACTGACAAATAGAGATTAACAGAAAAAAAGCATATTATAAGAAAATGAAAGACCGAAAGAAAGGGTTAAGCCTGAGTATTTTTATACTAGGTTTGATGAAGAGTGGAAAGTCATGGAAAAACGCAATAGGACAGAGGGTATGAACTAAGGGTAGTAAACTGGGGGAAAATTAGTAAGACCTGTTCATTTGGATTCTCTTTGGCATAAGGAATGCTCCTTTCCTTTGGGGTTTAGGGAGAGCGAAGGAGATCAGAGAGGTCAGGGAGTTCCTCCTGCAACTGCTTTCTCTCAAATTTCCTTCATCTTAAAATATTCAGTATGCCAGTGTGCCATATTCTGTGGTAGTGCGTTCTGAACCCTGTCAAAATCTATTACCCTATTCAAACAGTGCTTTTAAGTTTATTATGTGGTGAATGTATAGTGCATATTATATATAGGACTTGTTTTCCTCACAGAATTGTTTCTCTTTGTTATTAAATTAAAAAATGTATTTTTATGGGATGCCTGGGTGGCTCAGTCAGTTAGGTGTCTGACTGTTGATTTCAGCTCAGGTCTCAATCTCAGGGTCACGAGTTCAAGCCCTGCCTTGGGCTCTGTGCTGGATGTGGAGCCTACTAAAAACAAAAAACAAAACAAAACACCTTTTTTTTTTTAGCTTATTTATTTATTTTTTTAATAACTAACTCTTCCTCTCTCTCTCTTTTTTTAAAATAACTAATTCTCTTAAGTAGTTTTCTTAGGATAGCCTAAGCCTTATACTTGATACCCCTCCATTAAGGTTGTATTAAGGTAGCATTTAAGAACTTAGGTTTAACCGGAATATTCAGATTTGTAACCAAGATGCTTTGTATAAAATAGATGAGTAAATATTTATAACCTTATAAATAATAAGTTGACTTTTATTGTATCTATTACCTTATACCATTGTTGTTGCAAGCTGTGGGATTAGAGCCTCTGTAAAAGATCTGTTGTGTGGTAGTGATCATTTTGAGCTATGCTGATTGATATCCCATATAGGAAGATTCAGCTGTTTTTAAAGATGCTTATCAGCTATGAAATATTGGCATCCTAAGAATTAGAAGTTAGTGTGTCATATTCAGCTGATATTTCCATAGGAAAATAACATACCATGAAAAGATGCATTTGCTTGAAAAAGAAGGCCAGTTCCTAAACTTTGCCTAACATTTAAAAGTCTCAGTTTTTATAGGTTAAAATCTTTTAAATATATGGATTAATAATGTTAATCTTTTGATGTATTATATTAATCTTTTATCTCCTAATTAGTAAATTTGAGTACAGATTAAGCTGAAAGTAATGGCAAAATAGATGTTGTAGTTATTAGTTCAAGAGTATCTTTAACTCTATAGTAGTTTATAGAAGTGCTTTCCAAACATTACAAACAGCTATAGATTAGCTGTCAAATGATTGTGAAGATTAATGACTAGTCTTTTAGCTGGGTAATTTAGAACAATATCTGGTAATTAATTAGGAATTATCAGTCACAAATACCTTTAGGAAAAACAGTACCAAAAAAGATAACAACAAGGATAATTGCTTAGTTGCCATTTAGCTTTTAGAGTATTGAAGTAAATCAAAGAGAAATTTCAAAATCAAAGTCAGAATTTTGAAAGAATTTCTAGTATTTACAGAATAAAGAGTAAACAAGTTGGTTTGCTTAGGAGATACAAAGCACTATTTAGAACAGATTTGACTGCAAATCTGTATAATACAGAAAGAAAGATACTCCCTGTGGCACCTTCAGGATGTACTTTATGAAAGTGTACATTGCTTTGAATTGAAATGTGTATTATTATTATTTTAAACTAGGCTCTGTACTGGGTGTATAATCCAGTGTGGGGCTTGCACTCATGACCCTGAGATCAAACCGTGAGCTGTGATAAAGAATCCAGGACTTAACCTACTGAGCCACCCATGCGCCCCTGAAATATGTATTATATAAACCATCTTTTGCTCTTGAAATTTTAACATAAAATGATATTTTTAACCTATCTTTTTATTATTTATATACTTATTTTTTAAGAAGTTTATTTAGTTAGGGGTGCCTGAGTGGCTCAGTCGGTTAAGCATCTGCCTTCTGCTCACGTCGTGATCCTGGGGTCCTGGGATCGAGCAGCATGTCAGGCTCCCCGCTGGGCAGGGAGTCTGCTTCTCCCTCTCCCTCTGCCCTGCCCCCAGCTTGTGTTCTTTCTCTCACTCTCAGATAAATAAATAAAATCTTTAAAAAAAAGTTTATGTAAGTAAGCTCTACATCCAACGTGGGGCTCAAAGTCACAACCTTAAGATTAAGAGTTCCACACTGTTCTGACTGAGCCAGCCAGGTGCCCCTAACCTATCTTTTTAAATGGCCAGTTGAAAGTTTGTCTGCTGGTCATGAATATAGCTAGAAGGTGACAAAGAAATATATTACACAAAATTACACTTTATCTTTAGAATGAAGAGTCTCATGTCAAATGGTTAAAAAGAATATGTTGATAGTCAACATAAGTTGACTTAAGTTGTAACTTAAGTGAATACTGGCAAGAACATCATGAATACAGAAATGCATGAGGTAATTTGTGATAGCAAAAATATATATCATCTATTGGCTCTGAAGAGGGCAATGGAAATACAAGAGAAATTCCTTAAACTGAGTATAACCAGCAGAGAAGGTCAGTTCTATGTAACGCACTACACTAGTTCCCCCTTACCCGGAGAGAATGTGTTTGTTCCAAGACCCCCAGTGGATGCCTGAAACAATGGATAGTACTGAACCCTGTATGTACTTCGTTTTTTTCCTATACATACATACCTATGATAAAGTTTTATTTACAAATTAGGCACAGTAAGAGATTAACAATAATAAATAGTTATAAAATAGAACAAGTATAACAATATACTATCATAAGTTATGTGAATGTGGTCTGTCTCTCTCAAAGTATCTTACTGTATTCATCTTTCTTCTTCCTGTGATTTGAGATGATAAAATGCCTATGTGATGAATGAGGTGAGGTGTATAGATGTAGGCATTGTGATATTGCATTATGGCTACTATTGACCTTGTGGCAATACATAAGAAGGAGGATCATCTGCTTCAGGTGACCCTGGATCATTGAGCCATAGCTATGTTGGTGGCTGGATGTCAGGAGCACGTGATGTCAATGGTTGGGGATGCTCGATAGTTGGAAGGTTGTTTTTGCAGAAAACCTTTTGGGAGAACATTGTAATGGGAGTTGTTGACTTTATTTTAGATGCATGAAAGTGTTGCTGCAGAAGTTGTAATCCTTTGGTGATCAGATGTGTGACTTAAATGCTCCGTTCCAAGGATCATATTCCATAATTTTCTCCTTCAGTGTTGGTGCCATTTGAAATACTTAGGCAAATTTCTATATGTCCACATTGCTGGTTCTCCTTCCATTTCTTCTTCCTCTGTAGATGATTCAAAAAGTTTTCCTAATTCCTCATTTGTTAACATTTTTCAGTGGCTTCTAATATATTCTTCCACTTCATCATTAAGCATTTCAGCAAATCCTTTCCACTAACTTGTCTTGCTGAGTGAATGATTTTCCCAACTTCTCCATCAACCCTGGGAAGCCTTTAAAATCATTCATGACTTCATAGGTTCTTCCAGCAGGCATTTATAGTTTCTGGTTTTAATTCATCCATTGCAGCTTTGATGAATGAATGTTACTGCATCAGCAATAATGAATGATTTCCAGCATTGTATTATGTCCAGATTGGGCTCTTCATCAGTTGCTGGTCAAATGTAATCAGATACCAGATGGATGGCTGTGGCCCTGACAAACCAAATGATGTCCTGGTCAAGGGGCTGAAACAGTGAGGTTGTATTTGGAGGTAAAAATACAACCTTAACATTTTCATTTTCAAACCAAAATTCAGGTTTCAAGGTGACCAGGTACATTGTCTATAATAGGACTTCAAATTCTAACCCTTCCTCTTCCAAGTATTTTTTCACTTCTGGGATGAAACATTGGTGGAACCATTTTATTAATAAGATGGTTGACACCCACACTTTCTGATTATGTTGCCAGAACACGGGCATTTAATTCTCGTCTTTGTTTTTGAGAGCATGTGAGTTCTTTGCTCTGTACACGATGCCTGGCATTATTATATGCTCTGTAGCATTGCTGCGTAGTACCAGAGTTAATCTGTGCTTCCATGTTTTATGCCCTAGTGCCTCCTTTACATTTTTGTGAATGTAGGTTCTATTGGACATCTTCCGGAAGAGCCCAGTTTCATTGCAGTTGAAGACTTGCTTTGGATGGTGTCCTTTCCCTTTTTTTTTTTTTAATGTCTCTTAAATTATTTATTTATTTATTTAAAAATTTTTAGCCGCTCTATCCGATTTTATTTTTTAATCTCTACACCCAACATGGGGCTTACAGTCATGACACCAAGATCAAGAGTCACATGCTCTACCGATTGAGCCAGCCAGGTGGCTTGGTGTCCTTTCTCTTTAATCAACTTCTTCAACTCTGCCATAAATGTGGCAGCAGCTACTTCATCAGCAGATATAGCCTTTCTAGTAGTTTTTATATTTTTCCGTCCAAATCTATTCCTGAAATTGTGTAACCATCCCTTGAAGTAAATGGCTTGGTGTCACTCTTTTCAGGAGATCTCTTCCTAAAGTCTTTGTTGAGGCTCAATGCTTTCTGGCACATGTTACTGTCAGTTGGAACACGTTTACCATTCATGTCTTCCACCCACAAATTTAATGCCTTTTCCATCTTAACTAAGCACTTACCACACACTATAGCCATAACTTTTGTAGTCTGAGATGTGACAGCAAAAATAGTACAGTTTTTTTTTTCCTCTTCACAGTTTCACAGATAGAAGATTCTTTCTTACTGTAGATCTCAGCAACCTCACCATATGAGTTTTTTCTTTTCCTTTTATTAAGTTGAAAATGTCCACCTTTTTGCTTAAAAGAAGGATTTTACGACTTCTCTTTGGCATGTATGAATTGCCAGCTCACAACTCTTGCACTTTGGGACCATTATTAAGTGAAATAAGGGTTACTTGAACACATGTATTGTGATACTGTGACAGCTGATCTGATAATTGAGATGGCTACTGAGTGACTAATGGGCAGTGTATGCAACACGGACATGCCGGACGAAGAGATGATTCACGTCATGGGTGGGATGGAGTGGGATGGTGCGTGATGCTGCTCAGAATGGCACACAGTATGAATCTCATGAATTGTTTATTTCTGAAATTTCCCATTTAATATTTTTAGACTATAGTTGACCGTGGGTAACTGAAACTGTGGGAAGTGAAACCATGGGTGAGGGCGGGGAGACTCTGTATACTATGAATACAGTAAAGTATTATCAAAGTTTTGTTTAGCTGAGACCACTATGTTAGTGACCTTAATAAAAACGTTAATATAAAACCATGAATGCTTTTGTTCAGGACTATTTTCATTTTACAGATTTTTTCTAAGTTTATACCAATTACCAAATAACTCAAAATATATAATTACTTGTAGTATTTGGATGTAATCATGTAGATCAGATATTAAGGTTTCAAGATGTCCATTAAATTCCTGTTGTTTAAGATGACAATTGGCATTCATCTTAAAAATTATGTTGGGCAAAGATCGTCATAGGATTTTGATATTTTACTCTACTGTTTTAATACACTGAATGAATTTTGTAGTGTCAGTAATGTAGGTTCTAACTTTTCGTCCCAAGTCTGTTTCCTTTATTCTTTAAAACAATGCTCAGTATAGGAGCATACTTAGTTTTGGGATGGATTACAATATTTTTGCTGATAACTTTCTTTTGTGATATGTATGTTAGTTGAACGAGGGTAAGGCAGCAGTTCCCCCCTGCCCCCGTTAGGGAATATCAATGTTGGGTTTGTCATAGGATGAAAATTTATCCTTACTCTACTAATTATCCAGTGTTTTAGCTTATTTGTTATTTGGATTTATTTTTAGTTTTTTTTTTTAAGATTTATTTATTTATTTGAGAGAAAGAGCACATGCAAACAAAGGGAGGAGCAGAGGAAGAGGGAGAGAGAAAATCCAAGCAGACATCCTGCTGACCTCAGAGCCTGACTTGGGGCTTCATCCCAGGACCCCGAGATCATGACCTGAGCCAAAATCAAAAGTCGGATGCTTAACCAACTGAGCCACCCAGGTGCCCCTTGATTTATTTTTAGTTTTAGTCACTAAAAGTTTTATAGTTTATTTATATTCTGACACCTCACACTTTGTTGATTTTTTACATGTTTTTCCAGAACCGTGTTTGCAGCGGTTCTGTCAGTCTGTATAACTTGGTATCTTGGAATACTAACTCAGAATACATTTAACACTAGTAAAACATTTATGATTGTTTTCACTTAATGCCTCTCTTCTGTCTTTTGTATTTTATATTTAATTGATGCAAACTTATATTTACATATGTGTCTGTGATGATCTTGACATATTCAGACTAATTTTTTTGGTGTTCATTTGTCTTGAATTATAATTTATATTTCACGAGAATAGAAAACTCTTCTGTTTTTAGGTGGTGCATCTTGTGACTGCTGCTAACCTGTTATAGTGCAATAAATTTTGACTGGAAGAACATGACTTTGTTATATAGAACAATTTGCTAGATGCACATCTGTCTCAACAGCATGATTGCTGGTAGATCTTTTTATGCCTTGGTGGCCACCAATGCAGTAGAAATAGCATACATTTAGAACAGTATACCAGTGAACATTTAAGCCTGCTGTTTGTGGTGAGACCAGCCTTTGGGTCCGTTTCCAAACTTATTGCCAAAAACTTTGTCTTTTCCAGCTACTTAGCCTGAGTATGGGCTTTAGAAAATTTCCCAGCCTATTACTATTTATCTTTGATGTCTATCATGCATGTGTACTACCTTTCTCCCCAGGATATACCCCTTTTATTTTCTGCAAAGTCGATGCTTACATTAAAAATATTTTTTTGGCATTTTGTATATATAAAATTCTGTATTTTGAATTTTTTATTTATTTTTTGCCCTTAATATCTTTTATTTGGGAGCTACAGATCTTATTTATTTTTAAGTCTGTGACCCTGAAACCTCCATTTGTTGTTTTTTAAATTTTTATTTAAATTTTAGTTAACATACAGTGTAATATTAGTCTCCGATGTATAATACAGTGATTCAACACTTCCATACATCATCCAGTGCTCATCACAACAAGTGTGCTCCTTAATCCCCATCACCTATTTAACCCATCTCTCCACCCACCTCCCCCCTGGTAACCATCGGTTTATTCTCTGTAGTTAAGAGTCTGTTTCTTGGTTTGACCCCCTCTCTCTCTCTCTCTCTCTCTCTCTCTCTCTCTCTTTTTTTTTCCCCTTTGCTAATTTTTTTCCCTTAAACTCCACAAATGACCAAAATCATATGGTGTTTGTCTTTCTCTGACTAATTTTTCTTAGCATAATTGTCTCTAGCTCCATCCATGTGGATATAATTGGCAAGGTTTTATTCTTTTTTATGGCTGAGTAATATTCCATTGTAATATACCACATCTTCATTATCCATTCATTAGTCGAAGGACATTTGGGCTCTTTCCAGAGTTTAGCTATTCTAGATGATGTTGTTATAAACACCAGGGTGCATGTATCCCTTTGAATTAGTATTTTTGTATTCTTTAGGTAAATACCTAGTAGTACAATGGCTAGATCGTAGGGTAGTTCTATTTTTAACTATTTGAGGAACCTCCATACTGTTTTCCAGAATGGCTGTACTAGTTTGTATTGCCACGAACAGTGCAGGAAGGTTCCCCTTTGTTCATGGTCTTGCCAACACATGTTGTTTCTTGTGTTGTTGAGTTTAGCTATTCTGACAGATATGAGGTGATAGCTCATTGTAGTTTTGATATGTATTGCCCTGATGCTGAGATGTTGAGCATCTTTTCATGTGTCTGTTCGCCATTTGTACGTCTTCTTTGGAGAAATGTCAACTCATGTTTTCTGCCTGTTTTTTAATTGGATTATTTGTTTTTTTGGGTGTTGAGTTGTATAAGTTCTTTATATATTTTGGATACTAAGCCTTTATCAGATATGTCATTTGTAAATATCTTCTCCTATTCTTGAGGTTGCCTTTTAGTTTTGTTGATTGTTTCCTTCGCTGTGTAAAAGCTTTTTATTTTGATGAAGTCCCAATAGTTTATTTTTGCCCTTATTTCCCTGGCCTCATGAGACATATCTTTTTTTTTTTCTTAAAGATTTTATTTATTTATTTGACAGAGATAGAGACAGCCAGCGTGAGAGGGAACACAAGCAAGGGGGAGTGGGAGAGGAAGAAGCAGGCTCCCAGCGGGGGAGCCTGATGTGGGGCTCAATACCAGAACTCTGGGATCACGCCCTGAGTCGAAGGCAGACGCTTAACGACTGAGCCACCCAGGCGCCCCTCATGAGACATATCTAGAAAGAAGTTGCTACAGCTGATGCCAAAGAACTTATTGCCTGTGTTCTCCTCTAGGATTTTTATGGTTTTAGGTCTCACATTTAGGTCGTTAATCCATTTTGAACTCATTTTTGTGTTTGGTATAAGAAAGTGGTCTAGTTTCATTCTTTGCATATTGCTGTCCAGTTTCCCTAATACTGTTTGCTGAAGAGAAATTCTTTTTCCCATTGGATATTCTTTCCTGCTTTCTCAAAGATTAATTGACCTTATAGTTGTGAGTTCCTCTCTCATTTTTCTGTTCTGTTCCATTGATATCTGTGTCTGTTTTTGTGCCAGTACCATACTGTTTTGATCACTACAGCTTTGTAATATAACTTGAAATCTGGGATTTTGATACCCTTATACAACCCATTTTAGAGAGGAGAAATATAAGCAGCAGAAAAGTCAAGTGACTAGTCCAGATTCACAAAAGAGAAATGAAAAACATGTTCAAGGGTCAGTTGAGGAACTCTCCCAGATAGTAGAACCGAAAGACAAAGCCTTGGAAAATAGAGAAATGGTAAGAAAATTAGAGGACTATTCAGTGCAATGTCAAAAGATACTAATCCCAGAAAGTGAGAATACGTGAAAAGGGGGACAAATGTATAAAATAAAATTGATTCAAGAAAATTTCCCAGAACCAAGGATATTTGTTGCTAGATTGGAAGGCCCAGTGGATATTTAACACAATGGATGAAAATAGACCTATGTTGAGAATCAGTGTGAAATTTGAAAGCACTAGGAGCAAAGAGATTTTACAAGATTTTACAGGGAACAGAATAAGTCTTATAAAGGATCAGGAATCAGAGTAGGCTCAGACTTCCCAACAGTAAGCACAGAAATAAGAAGGCTATGAAGAAATACTTTTCAAATTCTGAGGTTAAATGCTTTCCAACCTGTGGTTTTATAATCAATCTACTAATCAAGTATAAAGGTAAAATAAATATGTTTTCAGGTCTCAAAAACTTAGTTTATATATACCCTTTTTTCAAGAAGGTACTGGAGGATATACAGCACCAAAAGGAGAGAATGAAACGAAGAGAAAAATTTGGGACATAGGAAACAGGAGAGGCGACATAGAAGAGAGATAAGAAGGGATCTCCAGGACAATGGAGAAAGGAGATCCCGTAATGGCAGCTGTGTAGTAGACATATGACAGTCCTTCTAAATTGGAACAGTTTACTTAATAGACAGATATGGGGGGAAGCTATTGTCAATGAAATGCCAGCTACCTTTATAACAGTTTTTTAAAAAACCTGAGAGCAAATTACCTACATGTGATGGGCCCATATTCTTAGAACTACTTGACTTGTCTTGACCATGTACTGATTCAGTTCGTGCTCTCTCTTCTACTTCTCCTGCGTGGATCACTTGAGCTTTCTCATTTCACTGCTTGAAAAAGTGGTCTGCTTTGATTTACTTCTGAGAGTAGAGGTAGACTGTGGTGAGAATTGGAAAATATAAAGTAGTCTACTTCCTCTATCTTATTCATGTCAGTTATTTATTACCTGGCCCACACTCAGGTGCTTCAATTCTCCTGACCTGTGTATTTCCCAGTATTTCCTAATGGCCTTGCCGACAGACTTCCCAGGAATAGCCTTATGTATCCTCTTAGAGAAACTGAAGCCCTGTTCCAATTCATTGATTCTCTGTAGCTTGTCTTCTAGTAGCCTTTAGTTAATTACAGTAATATTGCCCTTTCCTCATAAAGCTGGCTAGGTTTGTGCTGTACTTGGCTTCCCAAACTAAACATGATAAGTATGTTTACTATATAGTAGTAGAACTGTTAAAAAAAAAACATGTAGGAAACAGTAAAAATGTTAGGATTGTGATTTCCTCTTGATAGAGTTGGGGAAGTTGAGGATGGGCACATAGAGGAATTGTGAGGTAGTAGTGTTCCATTTCTTGACATGGATAGTAGGTATATGGGATTTAAAGATTATTCTTTAATCTGTGTATAAACTGTATATATTCATGTTTATTGATATATTTTATAATGAAATTTTAAAAATCCTTAATTTGAATAAAATCAAAGCAAATGATTATAGAAAACTAAACTTATACACTAAAGGATCTATTTTCAAAATCACTGTGAGGTTGGTAGTATGAAACTTGCCTTCCTTAGACAATAATAATTGTCATATCAGTGTAATAATGATCTTCCTAAAGTCAGATTTCCAAATAGACTGAATGATACCTTAAGAAATCAGACATCTTTCTCTTACTCAGAATTTTCTGATGGCTCTCTCACATTCAGAATAAAATTCAAAGTCTTTAATACAGTCTATAATTCTCTGTAAGTATGATCTAGCCAATGCCTACTTCTGTAACCTTATCATCTACAGTTCTCTTTCAACTTATTGTTCCTCAAACATACCAAGCTCATTTTGGCGACCAGGGACTTTGCATTCATTTTTCCTCCTTCCTGAAGCTCTTTTCCTTTTGATATTCGTGTAACTTGTTCTCTCACTTTATTCTTACCTCTGTTCAATGTAATATCCTTAGAGATCTTCCCCAGTTACTGTAGTTAAACTCACCCTCCCACCTAGCCTGTCATCTTCAGTTACTCTCTTTTTTCCCCTTCAAAGCTCTATTACTTAACGTTATCTTATATTTTTGTATTTTTATGTTGTCGGTTTCTTTCATTAGAATGTAAGTTCTATGAAGGCAGGGACATTGTATTGTTCATCACACAGTGCCTGGAATGCTTTGGATGTTCAGTAAATTTTGCTGAATAAATGAAGAGGAATTGGTCAATTGAAATAACTTAGGTCAGGGAACCTGTCTTACTGAGTTGGTAGAGCATGAGACAGTCTCAGGGTCGTGAGTTCAAGCCCATGTTGGGTGTAGAGCCTACTTAAAAACAACAACAACAACAACAATAACAACAGAAACTTAGTTCAGGAAAATGTTTGCTTTCTGGTTATAAAAGAAATTGGTATTTTGTTAATGTTTACTGTGCTGTTTTACTCTATGGTGTGAAATATATGCATTTCATTTTGAAATATTCAAAAAAGTTTCCCAAATATTTAGAATTAGGAAAATGTTTATTTCCTAAACATTTCTATTTTGAACTGTATTCCATTATGGCGCAAGCATACTGTATATATCCTGAGTAAAGGCTAGTAAATTGCTATAAAAATATGTGCATAATGCATTATTTATATGTTTGTTTGCCTTTTACCCATGTGTATACATGCCTACGATTCAAAAAGGTCTATGGATCTTTGTGCACAAAAAATCATCTTTTGTTGTCATTTACTACCATCCTCCCATACTAGGGCTCAGTAAAGGTTTGTTGTAAAGGTTCAGTTTGCTGTGTATATTATAGTAGTGTAGATTATAGGGACAGATAGTTGTAGCATTGGTAAGCTTAATTATGCCTATACTTTCTGCATGTATTACACTTCTTTTTGGGGGGGTGTTTCCTATTATAATACCAGTGGCAATCACATAATGGTAGCTATAATAAACTTTGATAAGAAAATTATCAAGGTAAATGGGTACAAGGCTAACCATGATATGGGGATGTTTACAGTGCCAGTTACATAGTAGTCATTCACATGGAAGTGGAATGAATGGATGGATGGATGGATGACCTGGAACTTGCAAATTATTTTGACCAGTGTAGACTTTGAAAATTGTGGTCGACCTTTGGGGAATGGTTGTATTCTTTTTTCATTGCTGAAAGAATTTGTATTAGCTTAGTAAGAAAATGTTTTACTACCTTAATAAATATATGGAGAGCTGCTGTAATAGTGGGCATAATTAATTGATTTTTTTTTCTCTGTTGGGGATGAATCATGGGGAAATGGGTTTTCATTGCAATTGAAACAATGTACTATTTAGGGCACAAAGCCCTTCACAATGGTATATATATATATATTTAGTTGCTGGTACAAGTTAAAGAGGTCAGTATATTCAGTATAGTATATACATGGTATATATATGCAGTATATATCGATATTGTAGGGTAGTATATTCTTTTCATATACATGTCTAAGAATAGACTAAGAATGTTCTTATTGTGGTTTAATGCCGTGCTACCTGTCAGCATTAAGTCTAGCTATCATTTTTTTTTATTTTGTGTTTTTGTGATTGACTTACTTTTTATTTTATAAGATAAGGATATTCTAAGAAAATTACCTTATTGCATTATATAAAACATTTATTTGAAAAATTGTTAAATATTTTTTTTTATGTTCTGTATACCCCTTTCTTTCTTTTTTTTCATATTTTGACTGATCTTATGTTTTTCATCTAGGTCACTTTTGAAATACACAAAGAAAATCTTGCGAATATGTTTAGAGAACACCAGGGAAAAGTTGATGAAGAAATAGGACAATGTTCAAGTCCAGTTGAAGCAGTCTCTGCCATTATCAGGGATGTTAATGTTTCAGTATCATCCCAGCAATCAGATGTGAAGCCTTGTCCTGTGTCTCCTCATATCACCAGAAATAGTGATGAAAAGTCAACTGTTAAGAAGACAATTTCAGTAGACTCCGCTTCCAACGTTGAACTGCAGACTCCTAACGCATCTAATGAAGAAAGGAAAACTGGTCAAGAAAGTCAAGAGTTACTATATGAAGTCCCGGTAGAAGACACACTGATAAATGAAATAGTTAATACAGGTGATTTAGAAGTATCCTCTGATATGATAGAAGCTGAGACTGTTTCCTCTAATTCTTTTAAAACAAGTGGCAAAGATATAATGACTGTTAGTGAAGTAACTGCTTCTATAAGTTCTCCTTCAGAAGAGGATGCCTCAGAGGTGCCAGAATTATTGGATAAGTCTATAGTAGAGGAAGATGATGATGATTACGTAGAACTGAAGGTAGAAAGTAGTCCTACTGAGGAAGCCAGTCTATCCACAGAGCTCCAAGCAGATAGTTTGTCTCCAGCTGCATCTGAAGCCAGTGAAAGACTGGACATGCTTAGTAATGACAACAAATTAATATTTCAAGACCAAGAATCTCTAAGTAAGAAGCAAACTGATGGTGAAACTCAAGATTCCAAAGATTCTGGAATCTTGACTATGACAGCATCAGGGTCTTCAGCTACCTCACCAGATACTACTGTTTCCCAGACACCTGTACAATCAGACGTTGGTGAGATGCTAGAGGAAGGGAAGAAAACAACTAACTTTGCAAGAGAAACCAAATTAATTGGTGATTCTCCTGTCTTTGAGTCTCCTACTACTTCTGAGCAGAGGATTGCTAAATTAGATGTTTCCAGTGTTGCTACAGATACTGAGAGATTGGAATTGAAGGCCAGTACAAACATGGAAGCATGTCATCCTCATCAACCTGTGCCCGAGGTGATTATATTTATTATCTTCTTGAAGTGTATTTGCATTGAATTAAAATAGTGCAAGTGTATATAGTTATATTTTATTTTGGAGTTTGTTCATACCCTATTTGCAATTATATAAATACAATGAATGTAAAGATTACATTTGTTATCTTTAGTGCAAGATTTTAGTGTGAGTTCATTAAATGGCAGTTTTTATTACCAAAGCATCACCAAACGTTACTACTTTCAAGTTATAGGATTGTAATAATTCCAGTTTATAAAGCAAATATTGGAAATACTTGCCTTTACCCTTTATTTGATAACCCAGTCATAGTTAGTACCTTAATTCTCCAACAAAATCTAGGACTGTCTTCCTGCAGAACCACCTGCCAGTGTATAATTTTATATATAAAGTATGTAGTTTAAGATTCCTTCCATGAGGAAACAGACCATGAGGTCTGTTTGCTTTGTAAGAGGGGAGGAGCCTTTCTGAGATCTAAAGGTACTTCTTTCTCCTTTACTAGTATCTCAGAGTGATTCAGGAGACAGTGGTTGATTGCATGTTGTCATTTCCCTTTCTGTTCAGCCAACCATTTTGTTGGTTCTTAGTTCTGTTATCTTTATGTTTGTTTTTAATTCTAACCAATTTATAATCCAGTACTGCCTTCTTTCATGCTAATATTCAAATCTAAGAATCATTTCTTTTAAAAAATGCTACATTTGCTGGCAATAATACTAACATGGTTGCAAGCTAATTACTGTTGAATTATGGTAGTTTAGCATTTTTTATAACTTCGCTCTAAATGTGTTAAAAGTTTTAATGTTATTACTCATTGATAATTTTTCTCTAATTTGGTTCCTTAGTATTTTAAAATATCATTTGTTAGATGAATTGCACTGAAGCTATTATATTATTAATGCATTCTTTGAATTTATTTTACTACTCTTTTAAATTTACTGTATTAGATGTCAAGGCGGCAGGAGGAACCAGGTCAAGGAACAGCACCAGATGGAGTTAATGGACAAAGGAGGGATTCCAGATCTGCTCTGTTTCGTATTCCTGAGTTCAAATGGTCTCAAATGCATCAGCGTTTGCTCACTGATCTATTATTTTCAATAGAAACAGATATACAGATGTGGAGAAGGTTTGTCCATATGTTTGTTACAGAAGATGTGTATAAAGTTTATTTTTGTTTGTTTGTTTGTTTTTTGGTTTTGGCTTTTTAGAGAGGGTGAGAGAGAATCTTAGGCAGACTTCATGCCCAGTGCGGAACCCAACGTGGGGCTTGATCTCACAACGCTGAGATCATGACCTGAGCTGAAATCAAGAGTGAGACTCTTAACCGACTAAGCCACCCAGGGAACCCCTGGTCTTTGTTTTCAAAGAAGTTTATATAGTTATCATTTTGCAATTAATTTCAGACATTTGGTTAAAAAGTAAAATATAAATTATTTCTTTGGTATAGTTTATTGAATTTACTTTTATTCTCCATTATAAAAATAAGCTACCCTGTCTGAAGTACAAGAACTTTAAAATCAGAGATTTTTAAAAAAATTTGCTGCAGATTTCCTGTAGCATATTTTATAGCATCTAATTCACCTAAAGGTAGATCTACTAAAGTGGTTTATTACTAGGAGTACTAAAAAAAAAATGGACTTTAAATAGAGCATCCAGTTCTCCAATGTAGTTTTGATATAAAACCTCTGTATAGTTCAGATTATCTATTGTATGATTTATGATTTAAAACGCCTAATTGGTTATTGTTATTTGTATACTACACTTAACACTGTTTGAAAACGTTTTATGGGATTATCTAAGAAAATGTTAATAGAAAGTTCATTTTTAATAGCACATTTAACGCCATCTACCTCTTAACTTTTGCTACACGACTTCTCAGTTTTGTTCCCAGTTAAGAATAATTCAATTTTTGGTATACAAGATGAATAGTGTTATATGTTTCAGCACTAAAAAGGGGCATGGATAGTATCTCCTGATATGGAATGGTCTACATCTTCTGAAGGAAGTACATCCTCAACTTGCCTGCTGTATCACTATCATTACCTCAGCTTTCAAGATGAAGTGAAAGCACCTTCTTATCCTCCCTCCCCTCAAGTAGGCAAACTGATTTCTTTTCTTTAGCTTTGTCAGTAAACATCATTTATCTTTGGCCAGCCATTCAACAAAGACAGTTATGGACTTCGTGAATAGCAGTGATAACGTCATCTTTGTACACAACACAATTCATCTCATCTCTCAAGTGATGGACAATATGGTCATGGCTTGTGGGGGTATACTGCCATTGCTTTCAGCGGCTACATCGGCTACAGTAAGGACTTAACTATTATATAAAATTGGTGTGAAAACATGATTGTTATGAATCTTCGTTAAGAGTTGAATGTGGTGGTTACGTATCATAGGCGTTCTAAGCCAAAAAAGCAACTGGATCTCTTACTGTTACCTGTTCCAGGAATAAAAGGACTAAAAAGTATGTCGATTTCTTAGGGATGAGTCAGCTAGTGAATATGGCTGATGGTGGTTCACCTGTACATTACCATTGCCTTCTTTTTAGATGAAAAAGGAAGTCATTCTGTTGAACTAGATATCTGAAAGCCTGGCTTTTTATAAAACTTAGAAATTTGGGAAATGCATCTAAGAAAACTAGATGTTGATGACAATATAGATGTAAATGTCAAATTTTGTTCCTTACAGCACGAGCTGGAGAATATTGAACCTACTCAAGGCCTTTCAATAGAAGCCTCTGTAACATTTTTGCAGAGGCTAATCAGCCTTGTGGATGTGCTTATATTTGCAAGTTCTCTTGGCTTTACTGAAATTGAAGCTGAAAAAAGTATGTCTTCTGGTGGAATTTTGCGACAGTGTCTTCGACTAGGTGAGATGTTAAAACCCGTTAGGAATTTACTTGAAGATTTTTCAGTAATCTTGACATACTAGATTGAAAATTATATTTCATCTGTTAGTGGAAAAATGTGTGCTAGACAATTTGTCATATGCTTTTTTTTAATCTCCAAAGAGTGAAGATTATGTATGTTCTATGCTATATTAGTAATTACAAAGTTGGCTAGGGGAAGGACATGTTTTAAAAAATCCAAGTTGATTGTGGTCACCATTACCACTCCTCCTCTGGTCTTTCTTTGCTCAAAAATAGTGCTTCTTAAATTTTAAGATGATTTCTACACAAGAATCACCAGAGGATCTTGTTAAAATGCAGTTAAATTATATAGGTCTGAGGTGAGGTCTATAATTGTCTAACAAATCCCAGGTGACGTTGAAACTGCTGTCTTAAAAACACGCTTGAGTGGCAGGGTTCTAAACTAGCATCATTCCAGTACAGCCTTTATCAAAATAAAGTGTGGTAATTTGTTGAAGCAGTTCCTGAAATTATTAAATCTCCGTTCTTCTCCTGGCAGCAGCTCTGGCTTAGGTAAAAGTTAAAATACATGAAAAGAAGTTTTAGTGTCATCAGGGCTTCCTTTGGTGAGGCAGAAGAATTTTTCTCTATGCAGAAAAGTTCTTGTATCTAGTTGTAAATACTGAGACTTTGTTAAGGATTTGCTTATTAAATGGAGAAAAGCAACTAGGGAGAGGGGGACGAAGAAATGCAAGTAAAACCTTTGGGAACTATGGCCGCATGAAGATAGATCAGAAATAAAGCATTTATGTATTATAACATTAAAAGTGGAAAATCTAATTATTTAGAAAGATTTTCCCATTTTTAGCAGAAATATCTATTACATGAACAGATAGACTTTTTTTGGTGCAATGATCATTTTTACTCAAAATGCTTTTCAGAGTACTTTTAAACGTAGGATGTTCTAAAGAACTGGATGTCACAGTTTTTAGAAGTTTGTTTTAAAATTTTAATTAAGAGATTCAAATGGTGAGTATAAAAAACCAAAAGCTACTCATTTATTGACTACTGTCATTTGTTATTGCAGATTTTCAGTGAGTCAGCAATTGTTTTCTTTTACTCATGAGGATATTTGAGATCAGAGAAATTAGGAAACGTATTTAAAATCCAAAAGCTATAATTGGTAAAGTTAGAATTGAATATAGTTTACCTTGTGTTCCTCTTCTTTCTGTTATAAATACTTCCTTAAATTTTCTGTTAGTAATACAATTTAAATATTTTTCACTCCATTAATTTTGTATGTGGCATTTTTAAAACTTTGTGACTTTTCTATAAAGAGTGTATTTCTGGAATTACAAGTATAAGGCTACACTATCAGTGTTTCACTATATTCAAGCATTAAATTTAGAAATTAGGGAAATAACTCTATCTCCCTCGTTTTCATGATTTAATCTACCCCAGCACCATGTCTTCTTATAAATGCAAGTGAGATTCAGAAAACAACTCATTCAAGATTTCTTTAATAGAGTATGGTAAGCTTGGTGTATAATCCAAATATTTGATCCCTGGTCTCCTCTTGTTCTTTTCTGAGGTTGGAGATAAGAAGGCAGGATGACAACAATAAGAGTAACTTGTACTACTGAGACTGATGAATGTGGCATAGTTTTTAACTTTGTGATACCCAAACTTGATTTTATTCAACCTGGGACAAAAGTAGTACAAAAGTTATTTTTCTGGGCCTGATTTTAAATTTGACAAAGTTATATTCCATATTTTCTCTTCCTCCTTCCCTCACTATACTCCTTCCTTTTCTCTAACTTTTGGTGTTCTCTTGCAACTTTCTGAATACTTCTCTGTCTCAATTCTTTGTCTGCTAGCCTTATGACAGTCTGGTGGTACTTAGAGTCCACATAGAAGTTTGCTATTTTGTCCCTGATTTGTTCTCCTACTCTTGTTCAGTTCAAATACCCTGAGTGCTAATGATTTGATTGGAAATTAAGATGATTTACATGATATCAAGCAATTCATAATCGCTTTTGCATTACCTGACTGATCATTTAAACTTCAAAATTAATTTCTAAGTAACCAGAGTAATTGTCTGATTGGGGAGACATATAGAGAGGTAATTGTTTTTTTGAACAGGTGATGCATTTAATTTACTACTTACTTTAAGCTGTTGTAAATGTTACATCCGAATTCTGGGATTTATATAACTCTTTCAGTGGTTAGCAAACAGTGCTATTACAGACTCTGTAATAGTTCATAATTACATATAACATGAATGCTATAAGATTTATGCTTAGAGAAGATCACCATTTTAAGAGTACAGTATTTATGAAAGTGTTCAGTCAAAAACAACAAAAAAGGTTAATATCTGGTAGTAATATACTGAAACATCAAATCTTGAACAAAGATTCGGGGAGCCTTTGGCTTATAAATACACTGGCTTCTATTGGATAAAATTCTTATTTTGAGTATGGTTGACACACAATTTACATTAGTTTCAGGTATACAACTTAGTTGAAAGGTTTGTACATTAGGCTGTGTCCAGTTATATTGCTGTTGCGGTATCATTGACTGTATTCCCTATGTTCTCTTTTTTATTCCCTTGATTTACTTATGCTATAACTGGAGGCCTATATCTCTCTCTCCCCTTCACCCATTTTGCCCACCTCCTACCACCCTCCCCTCTGGTATCCATCAGTTTGTTTCCTGTATTTATAGGCCTGACTGTACTTGTCGTTTGTTTATTCTTTCTTTTTTTCTAGATTCCACTTATGAGTGGAACTATTTGGTATTTGTCTTTCTCAGTCTGACTTGTTTCATTTAGCAAAATACTAGAGGGGTTATTTTGGATTGTATATTAATCACAGCCTCTTTCTTTTCTGTCCCCCACCTTTTTAATGGTTTTAATGAGATCCAGTAAAATGTAGATGCTGTAAATATTTTCTATAAATGCTATACCATCTGTCAGTCTCTATTAATATGCTATAACGATACATAGTAAGAAAAACATGCAAGTTTTAAGTTTAACTATTTTGCTTTGATGAAGGTGGTGGCAGGTTATTATCCTAGACTAGTTCATGGCAATGTGATTTGCTTTCTGTTCTTTTCTATCTTTCAGTTCTTTTCTTCCCTATCTTTTCCTTAATTAAGATCATTCTAGTTTAGCTTCGGTGAGATCTATGAAACACTGGCCTGTTGATTAAGATTCCTGAAATGATTTTCTCTTAGCACGGGGCCCTAACAGAGTAGCTAACAAAGTCAGAAAACAAACACTAGGTGATAAAGTCCAGGGACATTTTAGGAATTTGCTGAAGGTAATCTGTTTCAGATAAAAGCTTATGTAAATCATATTATGTAGGTGATTTTTATCCGTTCCAAAATCTTAAAAAAAATTTTTCTTTTCTTGCCCAATCTTATTCTTAAAATAAATTACAGTGTGTGCAGTGGCAGTAAGGAATTGTTTAGAGTGTCAACAGCATTCACAACTGAAAGCTAGAGGAGATAAAGCCAAAGGCCAGAAAACAATGCACAGCCTGATTCCCATGGGGAAATCTGCAGCAAAGGTAAGCATACAGAATAATTAATTAAATAAAGTGCCTTTTACTTTATGATTAAGATCTTAAATTTATTTGTTCATTTCAACAAAAAGTTAAATCTGACAGAGGTTCTGAAATAGTTATTTTAGTCTGTGGACATAACATTCAAATATTTGCGTTTAAATCTACAGTAAAGATTTGCTTATACTTAATCTTGTCTTCATTTCCAAATGTTTACTTTTCTTATGTCTTTGATACTTTTTCCTTTGAATATGTCAATTTGTATTTCATGTACTTCATAAGTTAACATGCAGTTTGTTTTTTCCTTTATGACTCCCTTCTGTAACCCTCACCTCTATTCCAGTACCCAAAAAAAGAAGAGAGAAGGAAGTAGGAAAAGTAAACTGGGAAGAACAGCATTATAACTTCCCCCCCCCCCCCCGGTATTTGGAAAACTGTGCTAATTTTTTTAAATGTCTACATAATGTATATATAAATTTTTTGTCTTAAATAGAGTCCTGTGGACATTGTAACTGGTGGTATATCTCCAGTAAGAGATTTTGACAAGCTCCTACAAGACATGGATATTAATCGGCTTAGGGCAGTTGTCTTCAGAGATATAGTAAGTTACAGTATTTCTTTCATAGACTCTTAGCTGATACATCTTTCCTCTAAGGTCAGAGTATTGAGAGTGAGAACTCTTTGTGATATAACAGTAGTTGATATTAGAGGGGCTAGTAACCAATTCTTTTGACAGTGATTTTAGAATCTTAGAATATTGGAAAGTATTATTTATATAAATGGAGTTAATATATCAGAGTAATAATACTAAAAATAATATATAGTTACATATTAAGCACTGTAAGTGCTTCACATGTCCTAAGTCCAACAACTTCTTGAGTTGTATACTTTTGTAATTCCCATTGTATAAATGAGGAATCTAAGGAACAGAGAGCTTGAATAATTTATTCAAGCTAACGGAGCTAGTAAATGATGGGATTCCAACCCAGCAGTCTTAAACTCCAGAATCTATACTCTGAAAGTAATGAAATGTTCAAATTCTGAATGGCATATTATTTTTACTGAATATCGGATCTTTTTCCCTTAAAGGAACAGAATTATGATACAAAGGTACATGACGAAATGGTGTGTGTGATGGTTTTAATTTTTAAAAACATGGTTGTTTTAGTTGATTTTGATGTAATGGCACAGTTTTGCATACAAATTGTAAAATTGTATAAGAGTCTAAAGATGAAAATAAAAATTATTTGTAATCCTACTGATCAGCATTTGTAATATTATCATTAGTTAATGTTTTTAGAATACTTACTGCCTCTTAAGTACTGGATGTTCTGCAAGTTTTTTTTAATAAACTTTATAACTTCAATTTTTAATTTTCCCTCCTCTTTTTGTAGGGTTTTAGTCCTCTCTTGAGTTCTTGACTAAGTTTTATACTCATATACAATTTGTTAGTAGTAGTTGAGGTAATCTAGTTACTAGCTATCGTTAATAGTTATTGCATTTTAAGCATTCAACTGGATGCTCTGTTTCATTTAATTCATGCAATAATCCTATGAGAAAGATAGAAGTATTGGATTAAATCATCTGCTTAAGATCACACAAGTATTAAGAGGTGGAAGTGGGTTAAGGATCTAGGGAACCTGGTTCTTGAAATTTTGATCTTAACCATTAGGTATACTGCTTCCCTAAATCTCCCCCCCTTTTTTTTTTTTTTTTGGCTTTTTGGTAGCTGTATCATTCTTTTAGTTAAGAAACCATTTACTTTTTTTTTTTTTTTCCAGAACCCACTGATTGTGGTTCATTTTGGGACCAAATACTGCTGCTGCTTTCTCTCCCCCCTTTTTTTTTCTTTGAGTCCATTGCCCTATAGTTTTGTTTTTCTTATAGTGATCTTTAAAAATCTATAATAGGTAATATAACTCTTTTGCTTTAAATATTCTCTAATGGCTTCCTGTAGCACTTAAAATGAAATAAAAACTCCTCATCCTGGCTCTATATGATTTGGCTCTTTAGAACTTGATAACAACTTTTTATTTCATGCTATTTGGATAAAGAATTAGATATCTCCTATGTTTAACATGTAATTTCTGAAAGTAATAAATAAAAAATTTTTTTTGTAATTAAAAAAGTTTTATAATCACCTTGTAGGAGTTTTAGAAAAGAGAAAAGACCGTATTTCCCAGACTCTGTCCCGGAGGCTCTTTTAGCATAAGCAAACTTTGATGAAAAAGGAAATGACCTTAGATCGACAGTATAAAGAAAGTTATTACCCTGAGGTTAAGTGCTAAACTTTTTAATCACTCTAATCTGAGTTCATGTTTGCTTTCTCACTTACTTTCTGTCTTTAGGTAAATTATTTCTCTAGGCCTCATCTTGTTCAAAGGGGTTAATGAATGTGTTTGAAGTATAGTATAGTGCCTGATCCATTGTAAGTATTCAGTAAGTGACAGCTACAATTGAAAACAAATTTATTTGGCGATTTAGGACTTAAACATATGGATCCCTTGGATGTTTCTTATTGGACAGAAATCAGGCTTGCATTATAAATTTTATACGGTAATAAGTAAATACTGAACTTATTAATGGGCTAAGAAGTAGATAGGCATAGATGATTTGTAATAGATTAAGACGTTACAATCAGGGGATGCCTAGGTGGCTCAGTCAGCTGATTGATCAACTGAAATCAACTCTTGATTTTGGCTCAGGTTATGATCTTAGGGTCATGACATGGAGCTCTGCCATCATGCTCCACGGTCAGTGCAGAGTCTGCTTGTCCCTCTCCTTCTGCTCCTACCCCTGCTCGTGCTCTCTCTCTTTCAAATAAATAAATAAAATCTTAAAAAAAAAAAAGATCAGGTAAGTTATTTATCTACATTTTTAATGTTGCCATCATTAGCAACAGTTCTTATAATAGTGTCAGGATCGTGTGGCAGCAGAACTTCACAGGAGTGTCTAGAGAAAAGAAATGATTAATAAAAAAGGGAAAATGTACATATAACTTTTCCATCAAGACTAATAAGGTCTTGCATATGAGCCTAAAGAGTACCATAGATTTTTGTCAGATTATAAATACTTCTAATAATTGTATCAAGTGGAAATGTTCAGGTAGAGCACGATATCGTGTGCACCCAGAAATTGATTGTGTCGAACACATTTGACACTGGTTAATTAACTTTAGTTTCATTTGCACCTTTGGTTGCCATTTATTTATCTGCCAGGCAACAGTGTTCTTTGTTTTCCTTATCCTAAATTTATCTGTTACTCAAGGTACCTTTAGTTTTCAGAATTTGATGGACAAGTTTGAGTTTTTCCTTTAAATTATTTTGAAAAGTTATCAGAATAGTGATCTGTTCAGGGTCCCTTTGAAGATGGAAGATTTGAATAGATGAAGAGGTCATCAGTATACAGATATGTAGGTGATCTGTAGAGCTAAGATGAAGCCCTGGTCTCTTGTAGAGGTCAATCTAGTTTGTCCTTTTCTTTCTGGCAGGCACCATATTTTCAATCTTAGACACTTGGTTGTCTGTACTATTTAAAATACTCTTGAGAATTCCTTTGGCATCCTGTTCTGTATCTGATTACCTCACTTTTTTTTTCTTGAATGTTTGTCTTTTAGGAAAATTGTGATTTTTAACACATATTTTAATTCTTATGATTAGAAGTAAAAATAATTATTCATATATAATGGTAATTTCTTACTTGATTAATTTTATGAAGTATATTGGGCCATATATGTCTTCAGACTGAGTTACTTAATTTTCAAAAACAAGCCAAATTCTCTCTTTCCATGTTTCACAAGCATAAAACCTCTCATTGACAGGCATTTTTTCAAAAGTCTTTGCCTAATCTTTGCTAAGGTGAATTTATTATTTTCTGCATATGTTGAAAGATTTTGGCCATGTTTTATATTTAAATGTTATCACATAAAATAAGATTGATACATCTCATTTAGTAGTGGCATGATCAACTACTTTTATTTTTCCCCAGGAGGATAGCAAACAAGCTCAGTTTTTAGCCTTGGCAGTTGTGTACTTTATCTCTGTTCTTATGGTCTCAAAGTATAGAGACATTTTGGAACCCCAAAATGAAAGGCGCAACCAGTCATTTAAGGAAACTAGTAGTGAACATGGGAATTTATCACTTCCTGGTAAGTTTCCATATCTTGTTATCTGGCGTCCAAGGTTTAAGTAAAACATTACCTAATAGTTAAAATACTGATTCTGGAATTTAAATAGGTGTATGCATAAAGTGAGAGTGTACGTTTTTAAATTAATAGCTAAATATTTCAATTTATTTTAAGTATCATGTACGTAGTTGCAATTGGGAGACGATATCTCTTCTTTAATTAAAACATCAGTGAGAAAATGTTATCCTTTGCACATAAAGTTTTAAACATTTTTTTTTGCTTTGGCATTTATTGTGAAGAATAAATCATGTTTTATAAGAGACAGATTTGTTAACAAAAAACTGTAATAACTGGGGGCGCCTGGGGGGCACAGCAGTTAAGCGTCTGCCTTTGGCTCAGGGCGTGATCCCAGCGTTATGGGATCGAGCCCCACATCAGGCTCCTCCGCTGTGGGCCTGCTTCTTCCTCTCCCACTCCCCCTGCTTGTGTTCCCTCTCTTGCTGGCTCTCTATCTCTGTCGAATAAATAAATGAAATCTTTAAAAAGAAAACTGTAATAACTGGAGTATTCTAGAAGTAGCTGCAGATTATAAAGGTATAGTTAGAGAAGCAACTATTTTAGTTGTAGCAGTAGCTACCACTCAGTGGAGGTGATTTATTTATTTAATAAACATGCATTCAGTACCTACTGGGTACTTGAAGAAAAGAGGAAAAAAAATGCCCTCTTGGAGCTTATATTCTAGTGAGAGAAGATAGAAAAGAAGTGCAGGTAATAAGTAAATTGTATAGTATTTTAGAAGGTGGTGAGTGCTAAGAAAAGGTAAAATTGAATAGAGAAAAATACTAGGGATGACCAGGAGAAATGTAGTATGGATTTTTACTCTAAGGAAAATGGAGAATTATTTGAGGGTTTTGAGACAGGAGTTAGGATTGACTTGTTTTTAAAAGTAGCAGTTGGGATTCTGTATGGAGAATACACTCGAGAGAGCCAGGGAAAAAAACCTGTTTTAGTTATATACTGCTGTGTAACATATTACTTTGAAGCTCAGTGGCTAAAACCATAACTGTTTTAATCTTGTTATCATGATTCTGTGAATTTGGTTTGGACAGGGCACAATGGGCATAATTCATCCCTGCTCTAAACAATGTTTGCTGGGGTCTGAAGTGGCTTTTCTACTCACACGTCTACTGCCTAGCTAGGATGGCCCCAAGAGTTGAGGCTGCCAGACTTGAAGTGGTTCAGCTGGTGTTAAATGTCTTGGGCCTTGACAGTTGGTCTCAGCTGAAATTCCTTGGTGTTCCATCATTAGTTTGGAGGGCCTCTATCTTTTCACGTAGTCTCTGTACATGTTCTCTGCAGTAAGGTAGCCAGCTTGCCTACAGAGGTGTTCAGGGATTCTGAGAAATGCACAAGCTGCCAGACCTTTGTAAAGATTGGGCACAGACCTGGCCCACTGCCACATTCTGTTGGTTAAAGTAAGTGAGGCCCAGCCACATTCAGGGGGGTGAATACCAGGAGGCATGGGCCGAACAGGATTATTAATGGAACAGTCTAACACAACCAGTTGGGAGGATATTGCAATAATTCAGGGAAGAATGGATTTTGGGATGGACTAAGGCGGGAGCTGTGGAGCTGGTGAGCAGTAGTTAGATTCTGGATATATTTTGATGGTAGGGAGAACAGGATTTAAATACTAGTTGTGGTTATGTGAAAGTTGGAACGTCATCAAGAATGACTATAAGGTGCAGTTGGATAGACTGAAGGCGAAACCTTTTCAGGGAAAGATAAATTCAGTTTTCAACACATCGAGTTTGAGATATCTTTTAGACATAGAAGATGTAGAGTAGGCACTTATTTAAGTCTGATTTTTGCTGTTGTTGATTTTAAAAGTATTTGAAAAGTTTAAGAATGAATGAGATCACTGAGGGAATAAATGTTGAAAGGGAAGGTAAGTGCTAAGTCCCTCCAACCTAAGAAATCAGGGAGAAAAAGAAGTGAAGGAAATTGAGAAGGAACAACCAGTGAGGTAATAGATGAAAAACCAGAAGAGTATGATGTCCTATTAGCTAAGTGAAAAAAGTATTACCAATTTGGAGGGGATGATCTTTTGCTGCTGCTGTGTCAAGTGCTATTAGGACTGAGAACTGACCATTGGAGTTAGCAAGATGGAGAGTTTTGGTGACCATTGGATTTAGCAAGATGGAGCATTTTTGTTGGAATGCAGTGAGTGCTTGATTAGAGGGAATGAAAGTCAAAAAGAGAAAATAGGTGATGCTCCTTGTTGAACTAGATGTTCAAGATTATCGAATTATTTTTGCACATGGTAGAGATAACATATTTTTTAGAAAGTAGAAACTGTTTGAGGTAGAAATCTTAGAATTACTGTCCAAAGAAATAGCAATATTGTATAAAGGCACAGAAACCCAAAACATTGTCTCATGTTCAGCAGATTGCAAGTAATTTGGTGTTGTAAAGTATAAAATTTGGTGGCAAGAGTAGCAGGAGACAAAGTTGGAAATGAATAGTCATCTGATAAATAGTTGCTGACCACCTACTATTTACCAGGCATTATTGTGAGCCCAGGCATTGTTACAGGTGCTGGACGTGAAGTGTTAAAGAAGACAAATTCCCTGCCTTGGTTAAGTTTACATTCTAGCAGACTTCTATTATTGAAGAGTCTTTATTTTATCCTAAGGATTTTGGGTTTTTTCTTGTAGGCCATTGGCTTTCAACCTTGTGTTACTCTTCATTAGTATGTTATATTCAGTTTGATGCGTTTTTCTCAGATAGTTTGTTATTTATTTTTATTTTTCTCAGTATTTTATTAAAGCATCTATTTTGATTATAGGTATACTAATGCAGTGTATTATATAGACTATGTAATTTATTTTTGCCTTTTAGAACATGCCGTGTATTTCATAATTTAAAATAGTAGATGGTAGGGTGTGTTCACTAGGTGATGGGGATTAAGGAGTACAGTTACTGTGATGAGCACAGGGTTTTGTGGGTGATGTATGGAAGTGTTGAATCACTTCATTGTACACCTGAAACTAATATAACACTGTGTGTAAACAAGCTGAAATTAAAATAAAAAACTTATTAAAATAAAATAAAAACTTAAAAAAGTAAATAAAATAGTAGATGGCTGTTACGACTGAATGTACCCTTTAAAAATTGGTTCTAAATTTTTTTTTCTTACTTTTCTTCTGTTTCTGGGTAAGATGTAGAAAATACACCATCAGCATTTCGTCCGTTAACACCAGCATCAGTGGAAGAATCTGAAAGCATGTCATCTACTCGAAGGAGGGACTCAGGCATTGGGGAAGAAACAGCTGCTGGCTTAGGAAGCAGTGTGGATGTAGCTCCTCCTGCAGTACCTCCAAGTGTCAGCGCAGGCCCAGATGCAATCAGTGAGGCGCTGTGCACTCTTTCTTTAGAAGTCAATAAATCTCAGGAAACCAGAAATGATGGAGGAAATGAGTTGGAGAACAAGGCTGCGTCATCAGTTCCAGTTTCAAAAAATGTCAATGTAAAGGACATTCTTCGAAGCTTGGTTAATATACCAGCAGATGGAGTCACAGTGGATCCTGCCCTTCTGCCACCAGCCTGCCTTGGAGCTCTCAGTGATCTATCTGTTGAACAACCTGTGCAGTTCAGATCTTTTGATAGGTACTGTTAATAGTCTTTTGTTTTGGTCTGCTTCTATCTATGAATTACAAACATTTAGAGGATGAACAGGAATTTAATTGAACTCTATTAAATTTTGTAGCTTCAGCATTAGAAAGGGATGTTTTGATCTAGTTTATAAAAATTAAAAGGCTATTTTGTTGTATAAAGAGTTTGTAGGTAGACAACAAGGTATTAAAATTTTATTTCTCATCCTACCCATAAGACGATTTAAAAATAATTTTAATATTTAATTTTAATATTTCATTTGCAAGTTGTACGGTACATAATTTTGTTTGCTAGAAAATTAGAAATCACCTGTACTCACAAATGGCTACCTTTAACTCCTTTGCTGCCAGTACGGAGCCAGACTTTGTGGGAAAAAATAAAAGTGGGCAGCTGTGGATTCCATTAGACTCAAGAATTCAGCATGGTGTTTAGAGCTTGACAGCTTGAGAAAGCAGACTATAGGTTCTTGATTTTATTGGTTCTGCTGCCTAATAAACCTTTTGCTAATGTGCCTGAAAATTTTTTTATATGTTATTAAACGTTCTGAACTTCTATCTATAAGACATGTATGTATTGAGTTATTAAACATACTCTTTTTCAAACATCATTATTTTTATCTGGGTATAAGCTCTAACTTAATAGAGAAGGTAAAGATCTTCTTTATATGCCAGTTAAAAGAACTTTTGTTTTTCTGGAGTCATTTGAAGGAAGTTGACACAATAGTCCATCCCCTTTGAATATTTTATTGTATATTTTCTACTTAACCACAATACATTAGTCAAAATAAGGAAATTAATACTGATATTATACTACCTTCTAATCTTCAAACACCTTTTAAGTTTCATTAATTGTCTTAATAATACCCTTTATAGTAGAAGGATCCAGTTCAGAATTATGTGTTATATTTTGTTGTGTCTCTTTATTCTCCTTTAATCTAGAAGAACAGTTCTTCAGTCTTTCCTCGAATTTAATGATCTTGACATTAGGAGATGATAGCCCAGCTGTTTTGTAGAATGTCCCTCAGATTTGTCTAATGTTTCTTTAGGATTATATTCAAGTTGATGCGTTTTTGTCAGAAAGATTGCAGTAGTGGCTCTTTTTCTTCTCATTGCATTCCAACAGGTGGCACACATGGTTATTTATTTTATTAGTGCTGATGTTCATTCTGATTATTTATTAAAGCGATATTTTCTGGGTTTCTCCACTGTTAAAGTACTTCTTGTAAAGAGATACGGTGAGACTTTTATCATCCTGATCAAATGAATTCAGTTCGTTTTATGGCTTAATGATTTCCTATTTTATTCAGGAGGTTATAATCCATTGTGATTGTTATGCTTTATGTTGATGCTCAGATTGTCTCTCTGATTTGGCCAGTGAGATTCCTTCGAGTTGGCTTCTGTTTCTTCTGACATATCCTCATCATAATTTCCTTCTGTCGGTTATTTCTGTGTCTCCTCTTCTCTTTATTTCCTCTCATCTCCTAGTTTTCTACTTCAGGCTTGCTGTGGGTTGGAACATTAGGTATCCAAGCTGTTAAAAATTGTTTATAGTGCTTAAGATGCTCTGAAAGAATGCAGGGAATATATAATTTTAGTGGAGGGTATTTTTGCCATCATCCCTTGTCATCTTGTTCCTTCTGCCTCTCTTTAAAGATGAGGTCAGTGTGCTGGAGTGATGACATTGACACAGCCTAAATTCCAGGTAAATAGCATATTGATATATTTATATTGTGACATTACAGGTATAGTGGCTGCTTTTTTAAATAGGCTTTATAACATAGGAGTTAAATTATTGATTCTAGAAATCAGACAAAACTGAGTTTGAGTTCTGGTTCTATAACTTATTAGTGAATTTGGACTAGTTATACCACTGAGCTTCAGCTTCCTTATCGTTAAATTGTGTGATACTACACAGCTAAAGACAAAAGACCAAAAAGGCAGAACAGTATGTATTGATGGGAAATGATATTGAAGATATATTAATCTATAACACTTAGCATGAAGGAGTCACTCAATAAATGTGAACTTAGCTCTCCCACCTAATAAGACATTTAGCCATTGCTGCTTTCTGTTGTGTGTATGTGTGTATGCATAGACACTAAAGAGTTGGAATACATATTGCAGATAAAAGGATTATATTCCAAGTATGTGTGTGTGTGTGTGTGTTTGTGTATAAGATGTTAACGAATAAATAAAATGACTAATCTGCTAGAAAAATGAATAAATAACGGGAACAGAGAGTTCATATATAAGAAGATAAATACTGTTAATATGCAAATGTAAAGACGGTCTGTATCACTAATAATGAAGGAAATAAAAATTTTAATAACCACGAGATAATTTCATTTGATTAAATTAGCAGAGGTTTAAAAGATGATACCTAGTGTTACTGAGGGCATGAAAAAACACTTTTACATTGTGGAGAGGGCATATTAATACAATTTATTTGAGTGAAAATTGGCAATATTAATTAAAATTTAAAATATGTAAACTTAATTACTACTAGAAATTAAATCAGAAGACACGCAAGTATAAAATATTTTCTGCTGGAGAAATTTCTTAATTAAGCTAATACTATCAAGCTTTTGCTCTGTGAAAGTCTAGTCTAAAAGCATTTTTTAGGTAAGTACGTTCAAAGGTAGATACTATTTTTTATTCTTCACAGATGAAAAAACTGAGGCACAGGGAAATTAAGTAGGTAGTCAAGCTCTTATGCTAATAAATTGTGGAAGTAAGATTTGAAACATGGATGACTGATTCTAGACCTTGTCATTTGGCTGTGTTATGCAAACATAGTTGCCAATTTATGAAGTATTGGTTCCAAGCTTACTATATACACATATAGTAAAGTGAGAAAAGCAGAACACTGTTAATGTAAAATGATATTGTAGATATATTATTAAATGAAAAAGCAGTGTACAAAATAGTTTGAAATTTATGATCTTTTTAAAAATTAGATAAATCTGTTCAGATATGCCTCAAAATGTATGTTTAAAACTGTTCATAGCAATGGCTGTATTTTGAGGGTGGAAAGAGGTGTAAATAACTAGTTTTTAAAATATTCTTAATTTTCATTATTTGTTTAAATTTGTATTAATCTTAAGTTGAGTAGTCAAATACTTAAGTGAGGGTAGATTTTTAAATTTAATATAATCTTCCTAATCTAGTCAAAGAGAGTTTCCTTATTAATGTCCCAAATATTTCAAATTTTTGAAATATTTGGGACATTTATTCTTTTAAGAATGTGTAGAAATTAAATCCGTGCCTTAGTGATACCTTCAGTGAGTGAGTTATGAACTTATTTAGGGAAACCATGCCTCAGTAATACATTAAGGGGTTTATTGAAATAGAATACAAAGGGAAATTTTTGTGATAGTGTTTTTCAGGGTGTTATTTGGAACTTACATGTCTGGTATGCACTTAACGTATTGTCTGTTGGCAAGCAAAGTGCTCTGTTTTTTCCTCCCTCTTTTTCTTAGCAAGAGACACCTTTTGAAAAACTATTTTCATGCAGGCTTAGGCCAGTGGAATATCTTTGGGAATTTAAAAGCATCCCTCTGATCATGTATTTATCTCTGGAATGCTGTGTCAGAAATCACAACTCTCCTCATATCTTAAGAATTATCAACTCCCAAGCAATAGCTGGAAAGTTTAGAGTAACAGCTACATGAGTGGAACCTTGCTGAAAGGCTGCTAGGTTGTGGGCCTTTGTGGATGGCAAGGTGTTTGTGTTCATTCCCATGCCAAAGTTCTTGCTCTTATCTAATTTGAAGATCCACTCTGGTGATTAGTGGATGCCAGGGATTTATCTTGATAAAGTTCAAGGGCTTGTCTGGCTTTTCAATTAGATCCTTAGGGAGTAAAGTGCTAGGCTTAAAATGCTCTTTTCTTCTTTAGTGAACTATTTGCATGTTAAATAAAATAGCATTTATGTGAAAGTTTATGATATTTGAAACGATATGGTTCTGAAATGGAACTTCTGAGCCTTAGTGATCTGGAAGACATTGTTGCTCTTTGTTTTGACTAAATAAAAAGAAACTTTCACAGAAGTCTCCCTTGTTCATATTTAAAAAAAAGTCAGCAGTGTTTACACTTTCTGTATGTGGAATGTTAGGAAAATTACTTTGTCATCTGTAAAATGGGGATGATAATATATAGTTCTTAATTGGATTGTTATAAATAATTTATATATATTCTAAGTATAGTGTCTCACAGATACTAGTTATTCATTAAAGTCAGTGAGTTTGTAAAGAAAATTATAATACATGGGAGCCTGGGTGGCTCAGTTGGTTAAGCATCCAACTCTTGATTTCTGCACAGGTCATGATCAGGGTCTTGGGATTGAGCCCTGGGTTGGGCTCTGTGCTCAGCGGGGAGTCTGCTTCTCTCCCTCCCCTCCACCCTCCCCCCCTTCTCTCTCTCTCACCCTCCAAAATAAATAAATGTTTAAATCTTTAAAAAAAGAAAATTATAATATGTAAAATTTTATACTTTAATAGTTGGTTTTTAATTGACAGTTTGGAAAGTTAGCTTTAAAACTAAAAGACATATCTGTCTTACAAATTCTTTATACCAAAAAGTTTGAAGTGCTTTTTGTTAAAGTTGATGGCAGATACTAACAATTTAGAGTTATTTGCTTCTTAAATATTAACAAGGATTTCATTTAGTCTGTTAAATAGAAACTTAAGCTGTACCTGGAGAACAAAGCCAGAAATCTTCCTAGCACATTGCTTGGCATATAGGATCTCAAATTTGTGCCAAATGTACATTGCATTTTCTTTGTGTTTTCCAAAGCATTTTAGAGAAATGTGAAATGTTAGTCCTTTCATGATCATTCTTGAGTAATGGTAAAGATAAATTCCTGCAACTTTTTTTAACTGTAGGACATGCTTTATTAGCTTAAATTTATACTTACATACATGATAAATATGATAGTTTAAAGATCACCTTTATTGAAAACTTGACATGGAGACCTTATGATAATGAAAACAGTTAGTAAGGTAGAGGAAAATATCCTGAAATCTGCCCATTTCTTTTTCTTTAAATTGGATCATTATGACTTTGAATTTTCTTTTTTTTTTTTAAAAGATTTTATTTATTAATTTGACAGACACAGCCAGGGAGAGAGGGAACACAAGCAGGGGGAGTGGGAAAGGAAGAAGCAGGCTTCCAGCGGAGGAGCCTGATATGGGGCTCGATCCCAGGAGCCTGATATGGGGCTCGATCACGCCCTGAGACGAAGGCAGATGCTTAACGACTGCGCAGCCCAGGCGCCCCTGAATTTTCTTTTTTTTATGTGGACCAAAGCTGAATCATTATTATTTTGCTTCCTCAGAAATGATTTGAATCAGCAAAGAATTTGGAAATTGATTAATTTCATATCTCTATTATGTATTATTTAAATTATTATATAATTAAAAATTATTTATATTTATAAACTAGTATTTATTAATAATTAATAATAAGTAGGCTGAAGAATTGAGAACTTTCTCCATTTTTGAGCATATGTATTTTTATTTTAGTTATATATGCATAATTTTATATCTTGGAAATCTTTATTATTATTGCTTGTAGGTGATTATGCTATAGAATTGTGTTTAAATGTTAAAATGATTGTGGTAATGGTTGCATAACTCTGAATATACTAAAAACCATTTAATTGTACACTTAAATTGTGTGATATGTGAATTATATCTCAATGAAACTTCAGGAAAAGGTCAATAGGAGAAAATAGTTCAGATTGGAGCCTCTTGTTTAGACAAATCTGGAATTGTAGGGCATTTACTTTGGCGAGTTACTTTACCTATCTAAGCTTTACTCTTTTAACTTTTAAAGTGGAAGTAATATGTATGTTAGGATTGTTTGGAAAATTAAATAATAATTCTTGGCATATCGTCAGTTTAAATCATAGTTATTAATTTATAAATTTATATAATAGGATCATGTGGAAACATGAAGAATAGTGCATTTTGAACTTTGACTTGGAGATTCTGGGGAAACTTACCTGTAAGCAAGGTTTTGAAAGGTGAGAAGGAAGAGGTTACTGGCAGTCAGGGCTAAGAAAGGCATCTTGGCTGAGGAATAGCATATGCAAAGGGCAGAGTTGTGAAATGACATACGTGCTCAGGAACTGTATGAGCATATTGCAGATGTGTGTGAGGAATGCTGGATTAAATGTAAATTCATATAGGTAGCCTCACTTTAGTTGTGTTAGGAATGAGAATATGAGAAAGATCTTAGAAAATAAATATTTGCTCAACTGTAATAAAGAACAAGCATACATGATTGATAACATTATTAATGGTAATGGCTTTAAGGGTTAGAAATGAGATCAAGTTTTTGTTACCTTTAATTAACCATGTCATCTTGGACAAATAGAAATTGTGCATGTTAAGGAACATCTGTGGTGAATTTTTTCTGTTACTAGTTTTCCTATGTTTTATTGTGAAAATGTTCAAACAGAGAAATTGAAAGAATTATACAGTGAACACCCACAGACCCCGTCACTGAGATATTGCAATTAACCTTTAACTCTCTATGCTTCATCATATAATTCTTCATATATCCATCCCTCTATCCATTAGTCTTATTTTTTTGTTTCAACAGACATCAGTTCACTTTGTAAACATTTCAGCATGCAGATCTTTAACGAGAGATCCGTACAGTTTTTAAAGGTAAAATGTACATGCATTGAAAGGCACAGATCTTAAGTGTACCATTTGATGAATTTTGACAACTTTGTACACCTGTGTAACCCAAGTCCTCAATCAAGACATCATCAGTCTTGAAAGTTCCCTCATGTGCCTTCCCAGCTAGAGGCAATTATTCTTCTGATTCTTTTCCACCATAGGTTAGTTTTGTCTTTTCTAGAACTTCATGTAAAAGGAAATACAAAGTTTGTGTTCTTCTGTATAAGACTTTCTTCACTCAACATAACACTTTTGAAATTCACCTAGCTTATGTTTATCAGTAATTTCTTTTAATTGCTGATTATTGTTTCATTGTATAAGCATATCACTTATTCATTTTTCTTTTGAAAGGATTCTAAGCTCTTCCAGTTTTTGGCTGTTAGATAAGGCCTCTTGAACATTATCATACTCATTTTTTGTGGACATAAGTTATCTTGAGGAAATTCCTAAGAGTGGGCTTGTACATACGGTAGTTTTATGTCTTAAATTTCAATTATGGAAAAAACAACTTCAGTTTTCTAAATACTATTTTCTGTTGCTCATTTCAGTGCTTAACTATTGTATGAGTGAACTAGATCTTACGAGTTCTTTCTTTTGTGAACAAACGTGAAAGTAAATTCTACATAGCACTCTTACCTCCAAAATACGTTGCTAAGGATGTACCTAGAGATTTTCTTAAACAATGGGTTTATGACTTTCTGCCTTGAGTAGGAAATGCATAAATTACATTTTGTATTACTTTGAGTGTACCGCTAGCGTGCACACACGCAGGGTCGTATCTACTCCCCCTAAAGTCAATAATCTTCATCTGATATAAGCTACCATGATTTAAGCACACCATTTTGGATTGAGGGCTCAGGTGGCTGTTACTTCTATTTTTTAGTGTATAGTTAACATTGGCAGTCACCCTTATAATGATGTGACACCAGCTACCTCCAAGTACATTGAATAAGCCATGCCTAACACAAGAGAACTTGATTTAATTGGCAACAGTGTTTGCCATCACATGATAGGCACTGAAGTAAAACAGAACCTATTTCCCTTTGTATTGTCTTTCTTTGGTATAGCAACAAAAACAAAATGTATTTTTAAGGTACTGGAATTACATAATTTCCAATTTTGAATACATTTATTGGGATCAAGTATCTAAGTAACTTTATTTAGAAACTGAATACTTTAAAGCTGTTAAGGGACTACTTGAAGCTTGCAGTTACAATATTGTCAACAAAAGATGTGATTAAATAAATTGAATGTTGAAGACTTTAGGCTTATGGTTAACACCAGGTAATTAAAAGTAAGCACTGCTGTGGGAGTGCATTATATATCAGCTGTCCTCTTTACCTCATTAACTGGGTTTTTGCATGTTTATGGGGAGCTAACTTCAATTAAAAATGCCTTTTAGTTATGCCTAATAAGGTCTTTTAGTTACTATTTTGGTATAAAGTATTACACTTTAATTGAAATTGGTGTGTCATAAATACCGGTGTTTGAATAATAGACAAAATGAACGAATTTGATTATTTGGAATTTTTTGCATCTAGCTTTTATACCTATGCGTTGTTTTTTCTATATAATATCAAGATAGTCTTTGGAGCTTAAAAAGAAAAACTTGGATTATATAAATGTTAAAAATTGTTTATATCTGCATTTTTTTTTTTACCTTATAAGATTTCTAAGGTTTTATGATTTCAGATTAATGGTGCTTTAAAATCCGTGTAGAAACGTGTTGAGTTTTCTGCTTCAATTCTGAGGTTAAGAAAAAGTTAATTACTTTTCCACTTGAGTGCCAAAATTCCTTTTTTATATACCTTTGGTTATATTTTACTTAAGTTGGATAATTAAAGATGATCATAAATTTGAAGAATCTTAGATAGTAATTGTAAGTTCAAATGTTATAGTGGATTATTATATTTCCATAGGACACTGTCTTCATTCTAAAACATTGAAATTCAGATGAATATGAATGCCATTGGAGAGATTTCTTGAGAGAATATTCTAAATTGTACATCAAAATAGAAATAAGTAAATTATAGAAAGAAATTAGTTTCCTACTTTCTGTTTTGAAATTAACGTAATTAGGTTGAGTGACCTTTTGTATTTTAAAATCTGTTTACTTTCTTTATTACAGAAGTGTCATCATTGCAACAAAAAAATCGGCAGTCTTACCTTCTACACTTACTACAAGTTTACCTACCAATGCTGTCAGCGTGGTTTCTTCAGTAGACTCAAGCCAAGCCTCAGATGTAGGAGGAGAATCACCTGGTGAGTTAGTTATTAATGATTTGAACAAAAAAGTTTTTAGATCCCGTTTTTGCAAAGTTGAAGATTTTTGATAAAGATAAGATATTTTGTTAGGCATGTTATAAATCATTATGCTTTTTTTTTTTTTACTGTTGATTGTTTCATAATTTTCCAAATAAATTTGAGTAGTATCAAATAAATTATATCAAGTTATTTCAATATTTTCATCACTTAAACATAATAATTTTTCTTAATGTGTAGTGATAAGAGGAAGTGTTCACAGTTGGTTAAGTAAAAAAATACGTGCAATACTTTACATATACCATGTAACCGTGGCTATGGAAGTATATATCTTTTATACATGGAAAAAGCTAGGAAATATACTCTGAAGTTATTTGATTATTTACATGTGGTTGAACTACTGGCAGTTTTGATTTTTTAATGTCTAAAAATGTTTAGGCATGTTAGTGTCTTTTTCAAAATTTTATCATTAATCTTGTATTATGTTTATGCATAATTATACAATATTCAATTTATAGAAAAAAATTTCTACCTGGAAACCAAAATCTGCAGGAGTAGTACACAGAGTTTTGTGCTGGGTTGCCTTTGTTTTATTAAAAATTAAAAAAAAAAAGCCAAATAGACCTTACTTTTTTAGATCAGTTTTAGGTTACAGAAAAATGGAATGGAAAGTACAGAGTTCCATATACTACTTCAGCATTCCCAATTCTCATTACTTCCCATTCCCTGTTACTAACATCTTACAGTAGCGTGGTACATTGTTCCTTTTTTTGTCATTGTTAAAGTGAGAAAATATAAAAGAAAGTAAGTGTAGAACTCTACCAGATTTTCCCATTATGTTTTTGTTTTACTTTGGAGGAGAAACAATTTGGTAATCTATATTGGGTGAATGCAAATTTTGTTCTTTTTCCCCCATCCAAAACCCTTAAAAAAAAAAAGTAACTGTGATTTTTCTAGAACTCCTTCATTTGGGAAAAAGGCAGAAGGTGGGCCATCTTTTAAATTCAGTATTAGTGAATTTCTAATAACTTCCCAGAGCAAATGTAGTAAGTTTAGAGGTTCATAGTACACTGAGTAAAATATTTTCATCTTATTTTGAATATATTGGCTTTTAATTTCAGTTTATGGGACAAAGTAATTAAAGCAATCCTCTGATTGCTTTTAAATATATTTTTCAAAATTCAAATCATGCAGTCTTCAGAAGAGATAAGAAACAGAAAGCTGAGATATTTGGGCAATATTGGATATAAAACAGTATGATAAATATATTTCGGAAGCATTGTACTTTTTCCAGTATATCCATTATTATATAAACTCACCCTGAAGAACCGTATGCAGAATTACAAAATAATTTGCTATTTTGAAAGCTGTTTATTTATTGGCAAACCCCCACAAAACCCTGTATCCAGCCTATATTGTACCCCTTTCCTCCATTATTTAAATTTTGTTAAATTTCTGGTGGTGATGTTTCTCAGATAGTTCCCAGGCATTCCCGTTTTGTGCTAGAATTGTTAGCTCTTTCTTTCTCCCTAAAACCCCTTAATTAAGAAAAAAAATTCCTCGTTAAGTTATTCCAAATCTTTGTGGTGATGGTCTTTGTTTTTATCATTTGTTTTTCATAACTGACTGTTTCTTTCCTCTTTCACTGTGCTCTTATTGTCCTTGTTATATGGTGTCTCCTTGTTATATGGTGTATGGTTTATTTCTGTTCCATTCCATTAATTGCTGACATGAACCTTACTACCTTGATAAGGAAAATCTAACTCAGTATAGCGTTTTCAGTCATTGTACTTCTCACTCTCCTACAGCCTCACTTTACATACTTCTGTTTACCATACTTGCCCATGTATCCTGTTCTTTTTTCACTTGGAATCCAAACCCCACAAATAGTTATCTCTTCATCAATATTTTTAACTGAGAGATTTTTGTTTTCTTTTTGGTAGGTCTCAATTTATTTGCCATTAAAAAAAATAGGAGACATATGTTTAGGTTTGTTTTCTTCTGGTTCAAGCAAGAATTGGGAGAAAATGATTTGTGGATGAATTGGTAGTTGTAATTGCATGCTGAGCTGGGCAGTTTATTTATTTATTTTTAAAGATTTTATTTATTTGAGTGAGAGAGAGTGAGAGAGAGTGAGGGGAGGAGCAGAGGGAGAGAGGGACAAGCAGGGGTTCTATTCCAGGACCCTGAGATCATGACCTGAGCTGAAATTAAGAGTAGGATGCTTAACTGACTAAGCTATCCAGGCACCCCTGGGCAGTTTATTCTTGCAGATCTGGGTAAGTTAGGTATTAGTCTTGGTTTGATCTTGTGTTATATTCTTAGTATGAAGATACAGTAAATGTCTGTCCCTGTGGATCTTAAACCTTGAATCTTTGTGCCTTGGGGTGACTTCAGTTCTGAACTTTATAGTGAGTCAGCAACAAAAAAATGAACTGCTAAAATTCATTATTAGATTATTGATTAATAAAAAATACAGTTGATAGTAAGTACATGGTACAATAGGAAACATGGGAATTTCCTTGGAAGAAACCATGTAAATACAAAACATAAAATAGGACTTGTAGCAGAAACATTTAAACTATTTAGAAATTTTGGTATCAGAATGGGATTTCTAAATTTTATATGTGGCACAATCAAAGAGAAACTAGAACTGAATACAGTTGGATCCCAGAAAAAGAATTAGAGCTTGTCAGCTTTATGTGAGGTCAGAGATTCTTCTGTCATAATATTATCACCAACTAAAAAGCAAAACAAACTAACAAAAAAGCAGAAGTAGACTCAAATACAGAGAACAAACTGGTGGTTGCCGGAAAAGGGGGTATGGGGTATGGGTGAAATAGGTGAAGGAGAGTGGGAGATACAGGCTTGTAGTCATGGAATGAATACGTCATATAGCGTAGGAAATACATAGTCATTGGTATTGTAATTGCATTGTATGGTGACAGGTAGTAATTACACTTGTGGTGAGCAAGCATATTCTATATATATTTCATAATATCTAGAATTGTGTAATCACTATGTTGTACATCTGAAACTAATGAAACATTGTGTGTCAACTGTACTTAAAGAAAAATCACCCAAATCTTTAACTGCAAAAAAATTAAAGATTTGTACATTTAATTTTAAACTGTGCATTACTGAAACTGTGCTTAGTATACAAATTTTGATTATCATGCAAATTTTGATTATTATACAATTTCAGATTTTTGTTTGGATAATATTCCTTAGCTTCTGTAACATTTTATTAGCAAAAAAGGATAGTCTATTAATAACAATGGCAAATCCTTCTTAGTAACTGATAAAAGAGATTTATCAGAGAACAAGTTACACCCTTGGTAAATGTATATTTTAAAAGAAAGCTAAAAGAGAAAACAATTTTAAAATATATCAAAATCTGGAAATTTTGAAGTTACTCGTCAGTACAGGTTTAATTGCCCAGAATACAGTATGTGTTAAGATGCCATTACTCTTATTTCAGATATGCTAACATGTTTTTTCTACCATTGATGCAAAGCATAAGTGATTAAAACAAAAATGAAGCTAACCCAATAAAGGAACTAAATAGACTGTTTTTCAGTCTATGCTGGGTATTTGCTAGTTTGTAAAATATAATAATTATACTTCTCATTAGAATATTAGGCTCTGTTCTGTTTATCAGAGCCATGCATATTATTAATTAGCATGTTTATTTTTAATGTTGAAGAAAAATATTTGATTCTTTGCTTTATGTAAAATTTGACCCAAGAGGCTTATATTTACTCAATCAATTGAAGTTTCTTTTATTTAATAAAGAGTTTTTACTGGACATATAGACTGTCCCTCCTGCAACTGGTCCAGAATTGGTGAGGAGGTTGGGGGTTGGTGAAAGGGAGAGGGAGAGAAATTTAAAAAATCCGGTGTTTAGGGATTAAATACTGGCACTTGTTTTAGTGATACTTTATTGCAAAGGACATTATTTATTTAGACCCTTAGGGACTTTGAATAAACAGTTGGCTATTCCCTGGATAGATACTAGACAGATGATATATTTGCATTTTCCTTTTTGTTCTTTTGAATGTCTGGAACACTGTCAGTTTGAAGGAGCCAGTTTATCAGTGCAAGGATAAGGAAAAGATAAGTCAGTATCATTCCACATGTTCAGAGTAGCTTCTGCATTTACATATGTGTATTAAAAATATTTAATGTCAATTTAAAACAATAAATTAAGTCATAAATTTATGATTTTATCTGAGTTGAAAAATGCAGAATATTTTTTTCATGTGGTGTTTTCCTCCAATAATTATTACTAGTTGATTTTTTAAAAAGTTTTTATTTAAATTTAAGTGTAATATTAGTTTCAGTTATACAATTTAGTGATTCCATACAACACCCAGTGCTCATCACAACAATGTACCCCTTAATCCCCATCACCTATTTTACCCCCCCTTTTTATCTTTGTTGGTAAAGTGTTCTCTTATTATTGAAAAAGACCATTTATAGAATCCTTTTCTGCTGTAGTCTCTTTTAGGTTTGAAAATTGGCAACACTTCTAGGGTAGTGTCAGGAAGGCATTTTTATTACTGTTTTTTTTAGAGCCACCATTGCTCCTTGTCTTCTTCAGACTTTGGATATGCATTTGAGCTTGTTAAAATTAGCATCAGCACAGTAAAAGCTATTTTTATTTTGTAACTACTACCTAAAGCCTCATACAAATATTTTCTTGGGATTTTCTACTTCTGTCTTTACTTTTAAATAGATGGGACTTTATACTTCCCTTTATTTCAGGTTCAGAGAAGTTTGAGAAAAACTACCAATAATCCTTTAAGAGACAATATCTGTTATACTCTAAATAAAGGTGGTCTTTAAAAACTACCACCAATTAAAAGAAATAAAGCTCAGAAATAGTTAATTAATCACTAGTAATAGAATTCAATGGCCAGTTATGGTTTAGTGATCATATTGCTGTTAAGGATTTAGAGAATTGGAGGTATCATTAACTGACTATAATAAAGATATTTGGTCTCTGAAGTACTTCATTGAGTGTTGTGTAGAAATAGAAGGATGGATCTGAATCTCAGAAATTCCAGATACTGAACAGTGAAAGATTCTTTTCAACTTTACCTTGTTTTGCCCTCTAGTTTGAAATTTTAATGTAGAAAAAAAAATGAGAAAATGGAAAACTTTTTATTGTGAAGTGGGAATTCGTGTATTTATGAATTTTAAAAATTGTCATTATAAAGAAATTTATTTTATTTTATTATTATTATTATTTTTAAAGATTTTATTTATTTGACAGAGAGAGAGCCAGCGAGAGAGGGAACACAAGCAGGGGGAGTGGGAGAGGGAGAAGCAGGCTTCTCCCCGAGCAGGGAGCCGATGCGGGGATGGATCCCAGAATGCTGGGATCATGACCTGAGCCGAAGGCAGACGCTTAACAACTGAGCCACCCAGGCGCCCCATTATAAAGAAATTTATACTTTAAATTTTACTTTAAAGTAAAATTTAAGCTTTACTTTACTTTAAAACTTGTCATTATAAAGAAATATGTACTTTAACTTCACTTTAAAATTAATACTGTATGCATTAGGCCAGGTTCTATTCAGTTTCTTAGGCTTTTATGTACAGTTAGCTCTCAATTGAGCAGGATGGTGAAGAGAAGAGGAAGACAGTGATAAATAAAAATCCCAGGAAAAAGAAAAGTTAATTCTGATTTTCAAGGGAACGGGAAGGAAATGTGTATGTAAAGGAAAGATTAACAACTTCGTCTTGTAGGAATACTTTCTAAGAGTTGGGCTCATTAATTATCCAAAGGTTGATTGTCTAAAATTGCTACAGTATCCTACCCCAAAGGAACCAAGCCTGTGGAGAGTCAGTCTAGATTTCTGAATCTCTATGTTTGGCTGAGAGTTGCTGAATCAGAATTATTGATCTAGTTCTGCCTGAAGACCAAGCATATTTCAGGGAAGGTCAAGTTGTTCCAGATCGTTGCTGATTAGAGCCTGGCTGTTTATCTATACCCGTAACTAATTTTATTTGTCTTACCTAAGAGAGTAAGTGGAATCAAAATGCCCAGATACAAATGAAGTGAGCCTGAGGAAATTATGGGAGTGAATTGAGGCAGTACAGGTTTTAATAAAAATATTTTCTTTTACAGTGGCTGGATTTATCAAATGTTTATGGCTATATTTTGTTATATACCAATGTATGTGATAAATGAAATTGTTGGAAATCCACAATTTTGTAACAGTAAAATTTTTGTAACAGTAAAATCTGGGTTTGATTCTTTGCTTTATAACTTCTAGACTTTTAAACATTTACCTTTGGTTTCTTTAAAAAAATTTTTAGAGTAAGGTTTTTAAAACGTACTTTATAAGCTTCATGACATTTAAGTTACCTACACTTAATGTCACATGAGTAATCATTGAAGAATTTGGGTGTATTTTCAGCCTGAAGTACAGACTAAAGGGATACTTTAAGTATTTTAAAGGAAGTCATAGAGTAGAAGGGTAGGAAAGGAAGCTATCATTCATTGTGTATTTACTATGGTCCAGGCTCAGAATAATTCTGTGAAGTGTAGGTATCACTATTCATTTTATAGATTAGGGAAATAAAGCACAGAGAGCATAAGTAACTTTACCCAAGTTCCCACTGCTGGTAAGTGGCAGAGCTCTTACTGCCCCTCCCAAACATTTCAGTCATATAACAACCCCTGAAGGGTAGTTATTGTCAGAGAAACTGGCCTAATATTGATAGAGCTAGGATTCAATTTGAGAATGGTTTGGTTGTAGGTGGCTGGTGAGGAAGTGTTTTCTGCTAGTGTAGAACATGTTTTCTAAAGAAATTGGTGTGGAAGTTATGTGAGAGATTGTTGAGAATTTGAGAGCTTAGCAGGATTTCCTTTAGATATGGAAGAGAAAGGCTGTGGTCTTGAATGACTTAACATTTCTTTTTGAAAGCAGGAAGGGAAATGGATTTCAGGCTGAGAAGAGTAGAGGAACTTTTATATTTATTACCAGAATTTAATAGGTAAGTAATATATAAATAGAAGGCTTGACTAAAAATGGATAGCAGGAATCATGAATACATAGTAGAGTCACTTAGAAGAGCTCTAAACTTTTCTTATGTAGTGCTTTGCAGAAATGTGGTAGAGTAACATTGAAGATTCTACTTTATCTTAGGTGCTTTTTTTTTTTTTTTTTTAAAGATTTATTTATTTGGCAGAGAGAGCAGAAGAGTACAGACAGGGGGAGCGGCAGAGGGAGAGGGAGAATCATCCCAGACCCTGGGATCATGACCTGAGCCGAAGGAAGTCACTTAACAGACTGAGCCACCCAGGTGCCCCTATCTTAGGTGCTTTACATTTTTTAATTTAAACATCATAACAACCATGTAAAAATTTGGTCGTTTTTCTCTTTTCTAAATCATACTGGTAAGATGACTTAAAAGGAACGTTCTAGAGTTCTGCATGGCAACAGTCACTACACACTTAACTATTTGTAATGAATGATAAAAGGTAAATGTCGCTATATATAATAATGACAAATTATGAAGAAAAAGATTCCTACAAAAATGCACAAAAGGTCAGAGTAGTAGTTATTTATGTTACCTGTTTTGTTTCCAGTGAAGTGGGAAAATTCATTCAATTTTACTAGTAGTCAAAGAAGTGTAAATTGTTTATTCAGGGCATTTTGGCAAGATGTATCCATATTTAAAGTGTGTGTTTATTGACTTCTAGGAGTTACCTCAAAAAATTGGGTCCCCTGGGTGGCTCAGTTCGTATCCAACTCTTGACCTCAGCTCAGATCCTGATCTCAGGGTTGTGAGTTCAAGCCTTGCCTTGGGCTCCACACTGAGTGTGGAGCCTACTTAAAAAAAAAAAAAAAATCAAGGCGTGCACATAAATTTATGTAAGCAAATACAAAACACTATTTATTATGGTAAAGAACTAGGAATGACTCAAATTAATGTCCCTGGATTTTAGTTGGTCTGATATATCCTCATGATTAGAAGCAGATTATGATATACTTCTTTGGTAGGAATAGTATGGAACAGGTGGAGAAGAAAAGAATCTAATCACCTGGTGCACAATTTTGTTTGTCTTTATTTTAATTCCAATATAGTTAACGTACAGTGTTATATTAGTTTCAGGTGTACAATAGTGATGCAACATTTCCATAATCACCCAGTGCTCATGATATGGTGCACAATTTTGACTTGTCACAATATGGATGATGATCACTTTCATTATTTGAGAAACATTTAACTGCCTATTTTCTATATGGTAAAGTTGCTCTTTCCCTTTTGTTTTTAATAAGTGTTTTGTGGGAAAGTACTTTGAAATTATTTAAATATCCTGTTCCTCAGATTGTTAATTTATCATATCAGTATGGCCTTTTTGGCTTCCTATTTTATTGGATGAGTTGTAGTCAGTTATTATCATTATTTATTTTTATGCTCAAAATGTCTCCAGTTTGGAGAGTGGTAGTCTCTTCAAGCTGGCTTCTGTGTTTTTGTGAACAATGGCCTATTATTCCTTGGGCATATCTTTGCTTTCTAAAAAACAAAACTAGATGTTTCAAGCTCATTGTGTACTTTTCTCCAGTAGACCTTGAATTGGTCATTTCTCTTTCTTAGTGAAGAATAGTATTTAGAAGCCAGATTTGGACATGAGGTGTTAGGCTATTTTTGCTCCCAAGTCCTCTCAGTGGACAGAACTAGGGACTATATTTGGATACGTGGTTGAGTGAGGGTATATATTTCATATATACTTTTATATATTACCTGTATTTAGTGAAACCATGAATTCACACAAATGTCCTTAATTTCAAATCATTACCTCAAAGTTCTTTTTAGTTTTCTTTTCTGCTTAAATGCCCTCTTCACATTGTTTGATCTTTTATACCTTGCTGTGGGTCAGTGTAGCCCCCATCCCTGTGCAAATGCTTTCCGTGATCTATTCACGCTAACTGCTTGAGGCCTGACTAGTTTAAGAAGGTTTGGAAAAGAGGCCCCTTTTGCTCTTTAAACACAGTATTTTTCTGTTGTAATCATATTGGGAAAATAACTGATTTTACGTGTAACACAAGATTACAGATTCTCAGATGTAGATTCTCTCTTGGCTAACTCTCTTCCTGCCTTTAGGCTTTTGCTCATAGGTCACCTTCCCTAAGTTTCACCTTGACCATCATATCTAAAGATGCAACCAGCTGTCACTAACCCCCACCCCATGCTTCCATTTCCCCTCAGTCTTCTCTATTATTTCCTATAGCACAACCACTTTCTAGCTTCCAACTTATTTATTATTTTTATTATTTATTGTCTGTCTTCCTCTACAAGGGCTGAACTTTTTGTTTATATAAGCACTGATATATCCCAAGCAACTAGAACAATACCTCGTCCTCTATTTGTTCTCAAAAGATAATTTTCAATAAATAAATGAGTGAATAAAGCTGCATGTTTATTTCAGTCCTCAGTGTTCACTCAGGAATCTGGTTTCTTTTAGGGGGGCCACGCAAATTAAGAATAAGAAAATCTTGGGGCACTTGGGTGGCTCAGTCAGTTAAGCGTATGACTCTTGATTTCCACTCAGGTCATGATCTCAGTGTTGTGAGATCAAGCCCCATGTCAGGCTCTGTGCTGGGCATGGAGCCTGCTTGGGAGTTTCTCTCTCCCCCCGCCCCTCCCCCAAGCCGCCCCCCCCCTTTAAAAAAAAAGAACTCTATACTTTTAAGCCCAGTTAAATATACTGCCACATTTGGTGTCCTTTTGTAGTGAGGGGGGTGATAGAGATGGTCTCCTATGGGTTACACTTTTGGAACAGATCTTGGAGGTTCATCTTCACTACAAGTAAATCATTATACTTACACAGTATGTTGGAATTATGCAACTGTTTTTCCTCTGGGCCTCTAGTTTATGTGGTCTTGAGGTTGTAGACTGGCAAAATAAAGATCTTAGACAGTTACGCAGTTCTTCCTTACTTAGTCTTTTACCATATCCTCAGATTTGAATCTGTTGCTTTCTTGATTTCGTCCACTGTTTCCTCTTACAATTAGATCTCAACTATGTCTGACTACAATTGTTAAGATGCCTTTGATTATAAAACGTGTTGATGTGAGAAATGCTACCATGTGAAAAGATGTGCATTTTATCCTGATGAAACAGGTTATTATGGAAAAGAATTCTTACTTAGAGATTTCTTTAATTCTGACTCTTTTAAAATAATGTGATGATTTTTATCTTTCTCTTCCTGACTTCATCTAAAATCTCTATCAATGTGCTCTAACCAAAGACCGCCAGGAATAAATCTTTGGCTGAGTAAGTTAGTTCAGTGAGGGAGAATGCACACAATGGGGAAATTTGGGACATGTCAGTAATAGAATGTTAGAAATGATTTATTATGGGGTTTGAGCTTATATTAGGTGATTTTAGGGAGGGGTTAAGGCAGTGGGGCTTTCTTCTGAATTGGGTACTGTTTGGAAGCATGGGTAATTCTGTGATGAGATATCCTAATAAAGCTCATCTGGAAGCATGGAATTCTAAAGCTACAATTTGTAAAGAAGTCAGTCATTCATATTAGGATTTGAGATGTTTGACCATCTTTGTTACTTGGATGGAGTTCATGTTTTTGTCTGTTGGTACATGATTAAGTGGTGGTATTTTTTTGTGTTGATTCAGCATGATCGCAGCATGGCTTTGTCTGATGTTGATGTTTTATGAAATTGTTTATATTCAGCAAGAGAACACCAAGACCTAGTTGTGTGTTCTAAGCCAGCTCCTAACAACACTAGGCCTAATCAATATCACCAGGCCTAATCAATATTATCTGTTGTCAGAGGCTGCTTTTCTACCTTTTCAGCTGTTTCTATCTTCTTTATGTATGCTAGACGAGCATTTCTTCATCTATCTCTCCTTTATTTATCTTTCCACACCACTTTGTGGCCTTTTAGGTGCTTCCAGCATACCGATGCCTAAAGTTTTGAGAACAGATCAAAAGCATCAGACCTCTGATAGTGCATAGATTCCAGGATCTTTTGAGCCACTCTTCTCGTGTGTATCAGCTTTGCATATTCTTTGTTTCAGTATGTTTCCTGTCTTTTTTGGACTGCTCCTCTATAGAATTTTGATGGGGTTTCAGGATGTATTTACCCAAATACTAACTTGGCACCCATTTAAGATACTGCTTTCAGAAACTGGAAGTTTACTTAGTGAATTACAGCTGCAAGCAAGAAAGATGTGCATGTCTCCTGTATCTATGGACTCCAGGTTGTAAGGATATCATCCCAGTTGGAATCCAGTGACTCTTACAATCCCTGTGTCATAGAGGGACACTGTATGTGTTTATTCTTTTTCTTCCTAATATTGGCCTTAGAAAAAGCAAATGGCTGTTCTGTTTCCTTAGGTCCTACTCCTAGCTTAAATAGAATGATGTTCTATCCCATATATCCTAATTCTTAAACAGGAACTTTATTTTTCCCCTTTCTTGAGCTTTTAGAATTCCTTAAGCCTCAGTAAATTATCCTACAGGTTAGTCTTCTAGATTCACTCTTTCAAGACTTGTCATAATATAAGTTGTTTTTGTTCCTATCTGTTCTTTTACTCTTCCAGCGTTACTTTTCTGGTGATTATTTTTCTCTTGCCAAGTAAACAGTTATCTGTTGAAAACAAAGATGATAATTCTTGTATAGGATAAAATAGTTTGAACATTTTGTAATATACGAGGATGAATTGGCCATTCAACAAAATATACAAGAGTATTTAAGGGTATCTGGAAGTATTCGTTGGAGAATAAAATAAGATCACATGGTAGAAATCAGTTTTACATGGTAGTTTGAACAAAGAGAGGGACATTAAAAAGTAGGAAATAGAGAAGTATATACCAGGTGGGAAGATTGACCTGTAAAATATGAGAGGTGGGAATGATTAAGGGAATACTTTCCGGAATTAACATACATTGAGGACCTTCTATTGTCAACTTCTCTAGGCTCTAGAAAGAGATGGATGAAAAAGATGAGGTCTCTGCTTTTAAAAAGATTAGTATAGTAGGGGCGCCTGGGTGGCGCAGTTGTTAAGCATCTGCCTATGGCTCAGGGCGTGATCCCAGCGTTCTGGGTTCAAGCCCCGCATCAGACTCCTCGGCTGGTAGCCTGCTTCTTCCTCTCCCACTCCCCTTGCTCGTGTTCCCTCTCTCGCTGGCTGTCTCTCTCTCTGTCAAATAAATAAATAAAATCTTAAAAAAAAAAAAGATTAGTATAGTATGAAGAAAGATATTTTAAAAATCAATTGAAATATAGTATGACAAATGCACCAACAGGTTATCTTCTAATTACTTTGAGGCTACAAATGAGGGAGTATAACTTCTATTTGAATCATTTAAGAAAGGTTTCTCAGGTACTGACTGGGTTATGTTTGTTAGGCTAGACTCAGGCTGTAGCATAAGTTATTCTGTGACTGAATAAGGTCAGTTTTTATGGAAGTGGAGGTTTATGTGCTTGAGGCTAAATTTGGAATTAGCTGTTTATGCGTTTTGCTTCTATTTTAAAAAGTGTCTACTTCTAAATCTCTGTTGCCACTTGTTGGATAGAAGCAATCATGGCTCCAGTTTAGTGAGGCAGAATTTAGTCTTCTATTACCTCTGCAGCTGATGGATCATAGGTTACTTGGTGTAATCATCAAACTTGTAACTAAGATTTACATATTAAATGATTAAAGAAAGACCTTGTTAATTGGTAGATTTTAATGTTATCCAAATTATAATGGGCATTTAAAAGTGCACTGTAATGTTTTTTGTTGACTTGGTATAAAGATAACTTCTTTATTTAAACCTTTATCAAACAGAAAATTCCTGTAAATGGTTATTTTATTTTATAGGTGGTAGATCATCTAATGCAAGATTGCCCTCGGTGCCAACAGTTGGCTCAGTTTCACAAGACCAAGTTTCAAATATGAGGTATTAAAGCTATTACTTGGATATTTGGATGTATTCCTTTTGATGACTCTTTGAACTGTCTAGTAACTTTCTTTTGTCTATTTCTTTTTTAAAAAACATATAAGTGACATTTAGAGGATTGAATGTTTTAGAAGTTCCTTTTTAAAGATTATGAGATGTAAAAGTTTATGAGAAGTGGCTATTGTGGTTAATAAGTGCTGCATGCAAAACAAATATTTAATTACACAGGTAGTAACTTATGACTTAGGTTTCATATGATTATAAACTGGAAATTTAGAATTCATTGTTTGTTTTCTAAAAAAATGCTAAAATAAGTTATAGCCAGGCAACCAAAGCCATAGTGAAACTGAATAGTAGGTGATTTTTACTGTCATTAACCTTTTTAAATTGGGCATGTGCATTTCAAATTCTGAGTTAGAATACTGGAATATTTTCTACCACTAGAGCCTTCATGGTCAGAATTCTTGATCCTCCTTCCACAACTGGAAAATCCATAGCACTCCACAGATATAGGCATGAGAGTGCTGTAAGTTTAATCTTGTAGTTGTGATATTATCCTGAGATGAGTCTCTATAAGTAGAGAGGAATAGTATTAAGGATAGTACCTAGGACGAGATGCTAATTGGCAGAAGAAATTTCCATCAGCTTAACAGTTGATAGTTTCAGTAGCAACTCTTGTTGGTATTAAGAAGTACTCCTTGTGTGAATAAATAGATAAGTAGTGGCTGTTTGTGTATATGTTTCGTTTATAAGTTAGGAACTAAAGCTCTGGATACCTCTGAATTTCCTGAAATGCAGGGGGCTTGTTTAACTCATTAAATATATATGTGTGTGTGTTTGTATATGTGTTTATGTGTGTATACATATGTGTATATGTGCATATGGTCACAGAGACTTATTAATGTGTAAATCGAGATCATTATAAATGTGCCAGTAAAGTATACTAATTCCAAATGAAAAGTTGTTCAGATTGCTTTAGAAAAAAATTCTTAGAGATAAAGATGTCAATGAAAAAAGGGTATAAACTAATTCAGTTTATGAATATTTATGGAGTCTATGCTGTATGCTGCAGCGGAGAACTTAGAAATGAAGACATAATTCTTGAACTGAAGGTGCTGATGGTTTATTAATAGACAAATTTTTTTCTCTTAAAGACTTTATTTATTTGAGAGAGAGCGCGAGAGAAAGAGAAAGAGAGTGTGTGGACTAGTTGGGGGAGGGGCGGAGGGAAAGGGAGAAGCAGAGTCCCCTTAAAGCAAAGAGCCCAATATAGGGCTCTATGCCAGGACCCTGAGATCATGACTTGAACCGAAGACAGGCGCTTAAACTGACTGAGCCACTCAGGCGCCCCATGAATAGACAAATTTGATAAGAATTTGGTAGAGTTTTTTTAGTTTATAATGGTGTTAAAAATCAAGTGCTCTCAGCTGACCCATTAAGATTTCCAATAAAAGCTGTGTTTAGAGTAGTTGTTTACCAGATTGTTTGTCAGGGTTGGGGATGGTAATATAGAACTTAATAATAAAGAGTATTCCAGCAGAATGATATGTATAGCAATAATGAGTCTTTATGTAATTTTTAATTTCTCATGAATTTTACATTGCTTTGGAAACTCATTTTAAAAACTGAAAGTTGTAAATTCTAATGAATAGTTCAGATAACATCTTTCCATCAGTATTACAGAGAGGCTTGAACATGCTTTGGAAAAGGCAGCTCCTCTTCTGCGAGAAATTTTTGTGGATTTTGCACCTTTTCTTTCTCGGACACTTTTGGGTAGTCATGGACAAGAACTGCTTATAGAAGGAACAAGTAAGTGATTTTTCTGTATGTCACTTTACAAATATTTATTTAAATTTATGTTTAAGTTTCAAGGTTAAAATTTAAACGGATAATATGAGATGCATGGAGTTTCATTGTTCTCAAGTATTTTCAGCCTTTGACAAGGTTTCTTACAGAGGCTGTATCTTTTGAAAAATATGTCTCATCTAATATTCTAATCTGATTTGGATTTTTAACGAGTGATTTGGAAGAAGCAGAAAAGTACGTACTGAACCAAAGAAGTATGACTTAGATTTCTTTTTTTAATGCATTAAAATGAACTGTGAGAATGGAGAATTGGAAAGATTAGTGTTATAGTAATTAGTGGGCATTTACCTGGGATTTTACTTGAACTTAAGATCCATAGAAACAATATTGTATTGCCACGTATTAGGAAAATGAGGAATGTGTTATTAGTCTTTATTAGTAGAATTCTGTTTTATAAATAAGTAGAAGTTACAGTAGTACTCTATCCTGCTTATATCATACATAGATTCCTGGATCATTTATAGGTAGTATACTTTGAGATGGTGTCAAAGTAGAGAGCATGCAGAGTTGGTTTTGAGTGGATTGGAAACCATGCTGTTTATAGAATGAATGAGAAGTATTCGGACTTTTTTTTTTTTTTTTAATATGGGGCACTTGGCATGTAAGTGAATGTTTCCTAATATTAGAATGGGTGACTCAGCCAAGTGCTATCTCTGACAGCAGATATCAGTTCAACAAAGAATAGCTTTTCAAACAATTCTAGTTAAGAGCTTAATAAACTGACTTCAAAATACTAATCTTCATCCTTATAACTAGAATTTTTTAAGGATAGGCTAGAAGACTTTCATCAGTGATAATATAGAATTGATTTTTTTTATTTACAAGTATTTGGACTAGAAGTTTGCTAAATCTGGCTTGTCTGTGTCCGTGGTTGATGGATAAAACACTTTGATTCTCCTAAAGGTGAAAAATCATAGAAAAATGTAATTATTTATACTCTGGTCTCTTTAAATATCAGTTTACACCTTTAGTTATAAATTTTTTTAGTAACAGTCACAAGATGATCTCTTGAACAATTTCTTAAAACTTGTAAAAAACCACTTTTTTTTTAATAAAGATTTTATTCATTTATTTGATAGAGAGACACAGCAAGAGAGGGAACACAAGCAGGGGGAGTGGGAGAGGGAGAAGCAGGCCTCCAGCTGAGCAGGGAGCCCGACGTGGGGCTCGATCCCAGGACCCTGGGATCATGACCTGAGCCGAAGGCAGACGCTTAACAAGTGAGCCACCCAGGTGCCCCCAAAAAACCACTCTTTTTGTAGAAATAAGAATATGGAAATGCAAGGTAGAGGTAGTTCAATAGTTTAAGATACTCTTTATCTTAGCATTAATTGAGGGATATCAGCACTTTGTAAGTAATAAGCTTTAGTTGAAATAGGGATTTCATTATCATCTGTGCTATAGGTATATATGGAGTTGGTGATGAGTGATCTCATTTCCACAGAGGGAAAAAGTAGCATTGAATTTATTTGAAGAAATTCAGGTTTTAGAAATATTTAATTAATTTGGGGTAGAAATTTACTTTATCTGCTGAAGGATATAACTTATTAGGCTATGCATAGACAATTAGATCTAATGAAGTAATAAAATTTGAAAAATAGTGAATAGAAAAATTGAAGGACTTCTCCCTAATCTATACTTCACATTTTAAGTGTTTATTTTTTAAAGTGGTGGGACAACTTATGAACTATATTTCCTTATTGTAAAATGAATTATTAATTACAGCTTTTTGGTGTAGCAAAACATTGTTGTTTTTTATTTGGTCTTTGAGTTTTATAATAGATCCAACAAGATACTCAGAAGTACTAAACTTGCCAATTCTAGATCCTTGAACAAAATTGAATTTAGAATCAGTTTCTTACTGGTACGTTCTGCTAAACTGATAACAAGGAAGATGATGCACTCTTACTTACCTATAAACCTGAGCAGTGCCTACGCATTGGACTGTATTCATAAAATTAGCAAAAGAAATCTAGGAGTTTTATGCTTAATATGTATGTATTTTAAGTTGTGAGGAATGTTCTGGGTAGTCGTTTTTGTGCATTGTAAAACAAAGCTTTGAGTAGAACTGTTCACAGCATGGTACTGTACAAAAAGCACTAGACTCAAGACAGGAGACCCTGGTTTTAATCCTGCCTTTGTAAGTCAGTAGTTGTATGCCTAGACACTGGAAAATTTATTACTTCTACATTTTTTTAAATGATTTTTTTTTATTTAAAAAAAATTTAAATATGTTAAATATTTATGGAGTAGAAAATGAAATAACCATGAACTTATAACCGACTCGCAAACCATCTTTGTTTTTGCTATAGTTGTTTGTTATATCTACCTACCTTTATTTTGCTTTAGTACTTAATTCCAGACATTATGTCGTTTTACCTTTAAATAATTAGTAATCCATGTAAAAAAGGATATTTTCTTACATAATCATAATTGCTGTGATTACACCTAATATTGATAATGGCTCTATGTCATATAATACTCAGCTCATATTCATCTTTATTTAGGTGTCTTTTTATAAATCATTTTCTTCTCATTAATATACAAACAAAAGCAGTTTATTGCATTTGGTTATATCTTTTTTTTTTTTTTTTTTAAGATTTTATTTGTTTATTTGACAGAGAGAGACAACGAGAGAGGGAACACAAGTAAGGGGAATGTGAGAGGGAGAAGCAGGCTTCCTGCCCAGCAGGGAGTCCGATGGCAGGGCTCGATCCCAGGATCCTGGGATCATGACCTGAGCCAAAGGCAGACGCTTAATGTCTGGGCCACCCAGGCGCCCCTGGTTGTATCTTTTAAGTCTTTATTAATATCAAATAGTTTCTCCGTATTTTCCCTCTGTTTTCGTGCTATTGGCTTGTTGAAGAAATCTGGTTGGTTGTTCTGTAGAATGTTACTATTTTGGCACTCTGTGGCCATTGTTTCCTGATGATGTCATTTAATGGTTTCTCTGTCCCATTTATTTTCTGATGGCTTGAGATTAGATTTAAAAGTTTAATTAGAGGTCACACTCCCTATTACATCTTGCCTAGAACCACATATTTTCTGATTGTCTCAATTTTAGTGATATTAACCCTCTCTTTCAACCTTTTGTAAGGATTGATATTTTATTACTTTTGTTTATTTGAAGAGGTCTTTCAAAAACAAAGAGAAAATTACTTAAAAAAATAAAAATTATTCTATCTTACAATTACCATATGTAAGTTCATTGGACATGTTTTTATAAATCTAAGATTCATTATAGGGTCTTTGTGATCTTAATTTTCCTATACCTTAAAACATTTTGCTATTTCACAATTATTTATCTGTTTTTCCTACTACAGTAAGGACTATAAAATAATGAGAAGACAAGAATACTGGAATTGCCCCTAGAATTATGATACAATAAGAAAATAAATCCTCACTCTTGGATCACCCTCAGTTTTTACTGCATTTCCCAAGTACTGGATCATATTTTAAGAAGATAGAAATTTGTTTTCTCAGTGGGAATAAAAACTGGTATTTGGGGAGGGCAAAAACATTTTGGGTATTGAATGATTTCTCACTCTCCAATGGGCCACAGTACATCGATACAGTATATCTTTAGTATTAAAATTTCATGGAGGGTGCAGTTAAGGAAAAAGTAGTCTGAAATGGCTTCCTAGTGGGGAGCAATAATGAAAAAAAAAGGTTGAGAAATATCAGTGTAATCGATGTAAAAGAAATCTGTGGATACCATCTTTGTGGTCTTATTTTCAGCTTTCATTGAAGTTAATTAAGAATTCAGAATTGTTTATTTTCTGCCCTTAATGATAAGGTGAAAAAATTGACAGAAGACATTTTGCAATTATTAGACCATCTGAGGATGAATTTAAAAAGAGAGAGAGCAGCACGCATAAATTTTATCAAACTCAAGAATTCATTAGTGCACAGTATATTTCTGTGGACAAAAAGGAAATTAATTTTCTTAGTATGTCATTCATTAGAAAGGACTTCATTGTACAAAATTTATGCAATGTTTTTTGACAAGAACATGGAACATCTTATTTTGCTAAAAAGGCTTGTGACATGTTCTTCCATGGCTTTGATAGTTACACACCACAATTTACTCGGCGCAGTTTCTAAGTGAATAAAAAAGGCAAGTGTGTTTCATGAGAGTTATTGGAAGGAAAAGCTCATGTAGAAATGAAAAAAAATCAGTGGATTGATCATTCTAAATGGTGTTTGAAAGTCTAAAGAAGAAAATATTTTATAATTCTGGATCAAAGAAGATGGCTGTCATCTTTTCAACAAAATTTTGAATGATTCAGCTTTTCCAAAGTACTGCATTTGATGATGCAGAAAAAGAACCAAAATTAATGATAAGCTGGAACCTATTAGAAGTTTATTTGAAATTTGGAATTAGTATTTACAAGGTGGATATCATGTTTATACATTGATGAGGAGCAGTTAGTTGTATCCAAGGGCCTTGCTCATTTAGGATATATACAAATACCTTTAAAACCAGAGAAATATAGAATAAGAATTCGAGTTCATTATGCTTAAATTATTATTAAAACTTCTAATAATGTTTGTAATCATCTCTTTTTATATAAACTAAGTTGACTTAAAAATACATATTTTTAAAAAGGCTTCTTACATTCCATATGGCAAGTGGTCATGCCTATTTTTCATGGTCTGCTTGAAAGTTTAGACAGATCAATGGGTTTAGATGTTATGTTGCTAGCTTAAAATCTGGTAAGTCATTTAATATTTCTGAATTTAGCAGTAAGGAAAAGCAGTGATAATGGAGATGGGGTAAATAGTCTTGGGTGAAGAAATTATAATTGTCTTTGGTCATGAAACTCCAGAAGAGTATAAAACTCTTGGCTTTTGTATTCTGAGTTTATCTTTTTTGAAGAGACTAAAATTGCATATCTTTGAAAAACAAACCAAAAATAAAAACAAGCAAAATGAACCCTACCATTATTCTGAGAAGCTTTTAGGGAAATTGGATTAGGAGCGTATTCAGATCTCTGAGGCTACAGTACCTTGTTTGCTTTCTGCTGACTGGGGCAATAATTGGATGTGTGTGTGTATAAACGAAATTAATATTTCTACAACAACTTAGAACTTCACTCTAAGTATTGTTTTAGGGCCTTCCTTTGGATAATTCTTAGAATCTGAAGACAGATTTATTGGTTTACAATTCATTTCTTCCTTTTCATACCTGCAACTGGTGTCACCCAAGGGCGAGAGAGAGAGAGAGAGAGAAAAAGAGAGAGAGAGATGATTAAGTTGTGCAGCCTGATACCAAGTCCTTTATTGGTGATATTTCTTATTTGTTTGTGCCCAAGGTTATATATTTTTGTTTACAGTATTAAATGCCCTTTAGACATGGAGCTTATTATTAGAGATCTAATATAGGTCTTTTTTGTCCTCTAAAGCCCTTTCTCATTTAAAATCCACCTTGGCCCTCCTCCCCATCCTTTACAAATCTACAAAATCCCCTTCCAAAAAAACACATGAATTGTTCTAATCAAACTGTGAATGTTATTTATTTTACTATCATTGAAAACTCAACTCATTGGTCATTGAGTTCTAACTTTGGATGGCCCATGCCTTTTTTGTCATTATTGTTCTTTTTCTGAGTGGATAAAAAAGGCTGAGCCAGATCAGAGCCCAATGTTTAGCCATTAAAGAATTCTGGTTTCTCTAGAATAGAGCAGTTAGGAATAATGACCTAAGTGAAGAAAGATCTGAGTTTATTTTTTGTAAGTTGAAGTATATGGAACTTCCTGGTTGTTTACAATTTTATGTAAAGTGACAAGGTTTTGGACCAGCAGAGGGCTGCACCAGCAATGAGATGGACTATTCCTATGCCCTTCCTTTTGGCGTTGGTATTAGCCTGCAGAGCTATGTTCATTTCAGCGCTACAGAAACCATAATTTAGTCTAGTTAATGACCTGCTTTCTTAATGCAACATGTATATACTCTGTATCTAATTTTGATGCTAGTGATCACACTATTAGCATCATTATTTCTATATTATACATTTTTCAGACATTGAGAAAAATCATTCTTTTTTAAAAAGTGAAGGGGGAACAACCTATTAAACGTGAATGCTATTTATAAGGCTACAGAATGGCAGTGTGTGCCATCAATAGGTATGAGGTAGCATGAATAAAAGAGGTAAGGAAAAAGAACTGCAGAGCTAGAAGATTAAAGAAAGAGAATGGGATGGGATGGGATGCGTGCAAGAGCTTTCATGGGAAGAAAGAAAGAAGATAATTCTGTAGGGTGTGTAAGGGGCCACCGGGAATTATTTTAGTTGCTACACCCTAGATTCTAAACTTGTGTTTGCTTAGAGAAATATAGAATGAAAAATTACAATTTTTCTGATTATTAGTAATGTAATTTAGTAATTTAGTGCTTTTAATTATGGGCATTGCTTTTTTAACATACTGATTATGAAGTGTTCTTTGAATGAACTTTTTACGATTTTGTTGGTAACCATAACTAAGGAAGTCTTCAGATATGTATTAATTGTTTAGAAGTTCCTTCCTTAGATATTCTTGGTGAACACAAATAAAACAGAAAAGAGAAAATGTAAATGAATTTATTTATAAGAAATCAAGAATATATAACAGAACGCTTGCACTTCTGTTAAGGTTTAGTGTGAGGTCACAGGTCAAGGTACTAATAAGAGTGTTTGGGATGTCTGCTGCCATGAAACAAAATGGAAACTTGATTGATAGCTAGAGGGTTGAAGGGAGAGAGTGTGGTGGAGAAAGCAAAGGTCAGGGAGCCATTTCCCTTCTCTGCATGTATAACAATCAGCTCTCTCCAAAACAAAATGTAGATGATATTGATCAATATGGCATATGTTGTGCACATTTCTCAGTATTGTGAAATGTCATTATATATGGAGTTCTCATGTTTTAGTACATTGAATACTGAGATGAAATAGTTTACAAATGAAATCGTGGTAGTTTTGATACCAAGTTTAAAGTAATTGCAGAGTATTTTGTTTACTCATATGATCAAATATGTGTGGGTTTGGTTCTTAGCAAGATGTTAAATTTTGTTTTAAAAACCAATTTGGATAAAGTTGTATAACAGATCCTTCATACTTATTTTTTACTTTGTAATTTTTCTTTTAAATTCTCTTTAAAATAGGTCTGGTTTGCATGAAGTCTAGTAGTTCGGTTGTGGAATTGGTTATGCTACTGTGTTCTCAGGTGAGTAACAGGAATAAATGTTGGATTAAAAGTAAATTCTTACATGAATTTATTTTACAAGGAAGTTATAATTGTTTTAGTAGAAATTTTTGCTCTAATAGCGTTTAAGCTCGCAGTTTTTAAAATAATTTTATTTGTATTGCACAAGGATTACTTCTTGTCTTTGATACTAGCAGATAATTTTGTAGTGAGTGCTGAGAGAGAACAGATGAATGAGAAACAGGTTTTTAGAATCACATTAAAAATGATCTTGAGGTGGCTAAAATTTTTTGCTGCATATATTAAGGTTATAGAAACAGATTTATTTCTGTACCTTGTGGAGTGCCACTCTGACTCCCCTAGGAATAATGGGTTTACTTCCCTTTTGTGTAGAGGTTATAAAATGAGTGATAAATAATTGTGAATTCTTGTCATTGCTAATTATTTTTGACATACAGAGTAGATTTGGGAAAACATCAACAAAAATATGGCAGCCATCATAATAAGGTGTAGTAAATAAATTCCTAAAGCAAAATTGCTTTCAATATTCAGAAATTTTATACCTCATGTGGTAAACTTTAATGATTTTTAGAAAACTTAGTAAAAATCATGTATCTTGTGATGGTTTTTCTTTCCTGTTTTGCAGTTAAACATGAGTATTTTTATTGAGAGTTTTCTTTGTAGTCTTTTAAACATGATATTTTGCTGGTAGTAAATTTCCCTACTTAAAACTTTAAAATAGTCTTTTTTAATAGGAAGGGTATTGGTCTAGAGGTCAAGGGTTCTGACCCATTTCAAAACCTTTGACCTTCATTTACAGCTCTTGTGGTTTACTTGCCTGACGAATAAGGATAATGCAAAATTAATGTTTCTTTGCATCGATTTATTCATTTTAGCACCTATATTGCCAAATTTATTTAGACTGTGCTGATAGACATTTCATGAATACAAATTAAAGAATCATAGAAGGTGTGAAAAATCAATACTATGCATTGTCAATAAAATGCAATAAGAACAATTACTTCTAGAGATTACACCTAATGGATTTTTATAATGAACTTGTGAGGAGTAGTTATGTTTCTAGTGAGCTTATTATCCTTAGATTTAGCAAGAATCATGTTTTTATAATTTAATCATCTCCTTTAGAAAATTCCATTCCTTTAAAAGCTTAATGTAGAAAATTTTTCATTAATTTGATTTGAAATAATTGCTTGTTTATTTCTTGGATCCGAATTACCATATGCCATTCTTAAACCAATACAAAATTACCCTTACTTTTAAGAAGTATTTGCTTACCATTTTGGATATTTCTTTACAAAGTATGACATTGTTTATACAGATATAATTGTTTCAAAGGTGAATTTTGATAACACCGTTCCACTTTTTAGTTCAGAAGAATTGAATATATTCTTGATACATCAGAGCTGTTTCAGATAGTATGTTACATAGTTGAATGTTAGATGCTAAAAAGATGAAGAATGACATGTTTTAATGCACCTATTTATCATGTATGTCACACTGCTGTTTAATACTAATCCAATCAAATGGGATATGAAGATCACTTAGTGGAGTAAGTTACAAAAATCAGATATTCTCAAGATTTTTGTTTGAATAAAATCAAATACATTATTGGTTATTTGAAGTCCTTACAATTTTTTATGAGTTCTTCAAAAGTTCCATGGCATCTCTATAAGATGTAGCCCAGTGTGAAAAATGATGTGAAAAATGAAGCCAGAATTAGCTCCAGATGTATACAGATTGTTCCGGGGTGATAATTACATTTTCACTTTGAATTTTCCTAATTCAAAGAGGTCAGATTGGCAATCACAAAAGTGATTTATTTTGTTAAGAAGTGAACTGTCTTTTTCTACATGAAAGCTTGAGATATGATATTGAATTTGAAGTCGACATTTTGCAGATACTGGGTGGGGATGGCTTGAGTTTGATTGATAATTTTTTTTTAGTCTGAGATAGGGTGGGAAGTGAAAAGCTAGCATATTGCTAAAATTTTAATTAATTTTTTAAGGGGAGATGGAGAGGATTGAGTGCCAAAGATCGAAAGATCAGGTCAAAAACTCCTTTTTAATCACATAAGTAATGGGATATGCTTATGAACTTAACATCTGCAAATTTGATTTAAAACTTTACAAATTAGTTGGTGTTAATTTCATGACAATCAGCCATGTTCTGATTATTTTCTTTGAATCCATTCAGAACTTGCTTTCTTTTTGCATTCTTTTTAACAAGGTGTTTGAATTAGCCACATTTTATTACAAAAGAAAGATTAGGGCCTAAATTTAAGAAATGTGGAAATGATCACATTTGGTTTGCTGTCGTTAAGACCAAACAGATCACACTATATATTTTCTTGAAGCTTCAACTAGGATTATATTTTTCAATATTCACTTATTCACTATTAGGTTGATTAGACACCATTTCGTATTTTATCTCATTTACATTTTAACATTGTTAAGGCAAAAATCCTATTATTTAGAGTAGAAAAGTTTTCTTAACATACTCAGCATTACATTTTTGAGTAAAGTTAAATACTGAAGATTTGTTAAATTAGGTTTATTCGTATATTGAATCCCATGTAAAATAATTCAAGAGCTACTTAATCTTCAAAGCTTGATTTAAAATTTTTTTACTTCTTTAAAATAAGATTGTATACATTTTTCAGGAAACTGTGTACTCTCTGATGCATAGAAAAAAAATTGAACAGACTCTCATTTATATTTCATATTTAGTTTTTCATAAGCATGTAACTTATTTGTGCCTGGTATTTGTTGTATATGTGTATAAACCTTGTAGAAATCTATATGAATTTAAAGAAAATGCTAAATATTTCAAGTAATATTATTCTAGCATTGTGTTAGTGTTTGTATCATGCTCATTTGACATTAATATCATTTTTGAAAGAATTGACATTGCATTCAAGGCCACTTTATAAAAGCGTTGCTTTGCTCATCCTAATTCAGTCTGACATACATTCCAATAACACTACCTCCCTTCTTGGGTTTAAAGCTAAATTTATGACTGTGCATTGTGAAGTGCATCATTTAAAAATGGTTTCAACCCAAAACATCTAATAAATAAATAATGTGTATGGCTACTCAGTAGTAGACTTTCTAGACTAGAAATCATTGCATCGGATACTCAACAGTCCACTATCGGAGAGGGCTGTCAGATAAATCTTATGGTAGCTGCATTCATGTCCTGTAAATCACATATTATTGTCTGAGCCTTCTGCCAGGTCATCTATTCTTTTCCCATTTATCAGAAATGCATAGAGTATATAGAAAAACTAGAAGCACCATGTAGTCTGGCCTAGCATCCTGTCCGAGTAATTAATTAGCAGCAAAACTTAATTTAAAATACTGTTAGTCTGATATTTCTTTAAAATTTTTTTTATCAGAATATGTAGATTGTTCCTATTTTGGAAATATTTTTTTTCACATGACGGTTATAAGATAAGGTTTGGTCTTTTAGATTCAGGTGTTTCTTTCTATACCCCTGAATTATGAATTTAAAAATTCTAATATGATTTTTATGGTTCTTTTATTTCAGTTTTATGTTTGGATTTTTGCTACTTGAGGTTTTTTTCCCTGAATCTTTATAGTAAAATTTTTCTCCCTTCTTCAGTGTCTTATAATTTTTTTTCTAAATCTAGTTTTCTTCTTCTTTTTTTTAAAGATTATTTATTTATTTATTTGACAAAGACACAGCCAGCGAGAGAGGGAACATAAGCAGGGGGAGTGGGAGAGGAAGAAGCAGGCTCCCAGCGGAGCAAGGAGCCCGATGCGGGGCTCGATCCCAGGACTCTGGGATCACGCCCTGGGCTGAAGGCAGATGCTTAACAACTGAGCCACCCAGGCACCCTAGTTTTCTTCTCCTTTTTAAGTTTATCTCTTCTAAATATGTGACATTAATGTTACTGCTCTTGACTTTTTATTTCATGAACTTTTCCTTTTTGTAGTTGTGATGAGTATTTTGAGTAAAGTAGATAATTGAAACAAACCAAGGTGGGGGCAGGAGAAGAAAAGCAAACCAGCTCTGTACCATGGCATGAAAGTGTCCTTCATTATTAGGTCTTGCTTAACTGCTTGACCTTATTTCTTACCACTTTATTTTTATAATCTCACGCTCAATTTATATGTTCTCAAACTATGCCGAACTATTTAGTTACCCAAATTGTGCCATCATAATTTTATCTTTTAGCATATGCCTTTTCTTTCCCTAAAATTTCCCTCCTTCAAATTTGGTGACTCTAATTGTTGACTTCTTTTCATCCTTCAGAACTCAGCTTAATTGTCTCTTCACAGATCATCATATCTATCTTTGGTATCTTTGGTTGGTATCTTTTTGCTTATCCTCATTCTAGCATTCCTCATAGAATGTACCACCAATTTTAGGTATACCTGTAACCCTTGTTACTTTTTTACTGTCAGCTTCCCCGTCTGTACTCTAGGCCCTGTGAAGGTAACAACTCTCTCTGTTTTGCCTGGTAAAGTATACGTGGTACTCAACACAGTCCCTGGCACATCATGGCTGCTTAGTGAATTTTTATAGATAAAATAATCCAGCTTCCAGCTACACAGCAGTCTTTCTGGAAATGGAAAGCTTTCTTTGACTTCTTTTTGCCCCAGGCTTCTAAGTCTAGTGTTCATTCAGAGCTCTCATTGCCTGTTATATCTTTCATTGTTTAAGTTGCCTGTGGTTTTTATTTCTCTCCCATCGGACTATAAGTTTCTTGAAGACAAACACTCTATTTTGTTATCTCCAAAATCCAGCATAATTACTATCCAACTAAATATTTATATAATTGTGTAATTAATAATTGAATGGTAACAATGGTCACAAGTCACAAGCCTTTTTGGTCTTTTTCATTATGAAATATGCCCATACTTCTTGCATATTATTAGATGTGTATTAAGTGTTCATTTTTATTTTCTGCTATCTTGTCCTAACCCAGTTCTGTAGTCGTGTTCATTTATAAATAGGGTCTTTGTTTTTTCATTGTCCTTTAGCTTAGTCAGTTTTACCTCTTTTTAAAAAAATCAACATGTTGAAGTATAATTTATGTACTGTATATATGCACATATTTTAAATTTACAGTTTGATGAATTTTGACATATACACAATGATGTAATAACCATTTCAGTCTAGAAAGTTCCTTGTACCTCTTTGCAATCATTCTCTATCCCTGTTTTCTCAAGTTGCTACTGATTTGCTTCTGTTACGGTGATTGAGTTTTACTCATTGTAGAATTTAAACAGAGATTTACTTCTTTTAAATGTGGTGCTTGGATACTCAGAGTGTGCTGTATTTAGGGTACACTTAAACTTTTTTCATTTAAATTCACTATCCAGTGTTAAAGTGATGTGGGTTGTTTTTTTTTTTTTAAAGAAATAATTGAGCTAGTTAAACAAAAGGTTATCTTTTTGCCAGCCACAGAATAGGAATTTTGAGTATTATAAGTTGCTTATTGGAAATGACTTCTTAACGTATGCGTTTTTTTTCCTATAAGGAAATCCTGCAGTATGGAGCTTTTATACAGCAGTGTGATGAGGCCATTGACTATAGTTTTAGGATGTTTTGTTTTTAGGGTCTATCAGGTTCAGTTCAAATGTTATCTATTCTACAGAGCTTGCTTGCTTTCTTTCTTGCTAGCTTGATTTATTTACTTATCTTTATAGTTTCTTACTTAACTTCCATTTAGTTAACATAGAGTGTAATATTAATTTTAGGAGTACAGGACAGTGATTGAACACTTCATACATCATGGGTGCTCATCACAAGTATACTCCTTAATCCCCATCACCTATTTAACCCATCCCACCCCATCTCCCCTCTGGTCACCATCAGTTTGTTCTCTATAGTTAAGATTCTGTTTCTTGGTTTGCCTCTCTCTCTTTTCCCCTTCCTTCACTCGTTTTTTTTTTTTTCCCTTAAATTCCGCATATGAGTGAAATCATGTGGTATTTGTCTTTCTCTGACTTATTTTGCTTAGCATAATACTCTCTAGCTTCATCCACGTTGTTACAAATGGCAAGATTTCATTCTTTTTTATGACTGAGTAATATCCCATCACACACACACACACACACACACACACACACACACACACACCTCCCACATCTTTATCCATTCATCAGTCGGTAGACATTTGGAATCTTTTCATAATTTGGTTATTGTAGATGGTGCTTCTATAAACATTGGAGTGTGTGTATCCTTTTGAATAAATATTTTTGTATTCTTTTGGGTAAATACCTAGTAATACAATTGCAGGATCGTATGGTAGTTCTATTTTTTGTTTTTTGAGGAACCTCCATACTGTTTTCCCGAGTGGCTGCACCAGTTTGCATTGCCACTAGGAGTGTAGGAAGGTTCCCCTTTTTTCTATATCCTTACTAACAGTTGTTGTTTCTTGTGTTGTTGAGGTTAGCCATTCTGACAAGTGTGAGGTGATACCTCAGTGTAGTTTTGATTTGCATTTCCTTGGTGATGAGTGATGTTAAACATCTTTTCATGTGTCTGTTGGCTATCTGTATGTCTTCTTTGGAGAAATGTCTATTCATGTCTTCTGTGCAATTTTTAATTGGATTATTTATTTTTTGAGTGTTGAGTTGTATAAGTTCTTTATATATTTTGGATACTAACTCTTTATCAGATATGTCATTTGCAGATATCTTCTCCCATTTTGTAGGTTGCCTTTTAGTTCTGTTGATTGTTTCCTTCACTGTGTAAAAGCTTTTTATTTTGATGAAGTCCTAATAGTCTATTTTTGCTTTTATTTCCCTGGCCTCATGAGACATATCTAGAAAGAGGTTGCTACAGCTGATGTCAAAGAACTTATTGCCTGTGTTCTCCTCTAGGATTTTTATGGTTTCAGGTCTCACATTTAGGTCTTTAATCCATTTTGAATTTATTTTTGTGTTTGGTGTTAAGAAAGTGGTCCAGTTTCATTCTTTTGCATATTGCTATCCAGCTTTTCCAGTACTATTTGTTGAAGAGACTGTCTTTTTTGCATTGAATATTCTTTCCCACTTTATTGAAGATTAATTTAACATGTAGTTGTGCATTCCTCTCTGGGTTTTCTATTCTGTTTCATTGATCTCTGTGTCTGTTTTTGCGCCAGTACCATACTGTTTTGATCACTACAGCTTTGTAATATAACTTGAAGCCTGGAATTGTGATGTCTCCAGCTTTGTTTTTCTTTTTCAAGTTGCTTTGGTTATTTGGGGTCTTTTCTGTTTCCACACATATTTTAGTATTGTTTATTCTAGCTCTTTGAAAAATGCTGTTGGTATTTTATTAGGATTGCATTAAGTCTATAGATTGTTTTGGGTAGTATAAACATTTTAACAGTATTTCTTCTTCTAATCCATGACCATGGAATGTTTTTCCATTTCTTTGTGTCTTCTTTCAATTTCTTTCATCAGTATTATATAGTTTTCAGAGTATAGGTCTTTCACTTCTTTGGTTAGGTTTATTCCTAGGTATCTTATTGTATTTGGTGCATTTGTAAATGGGATGGATTCCTTAATTTCTTTTTCTGCTGTTTTATTATTGGTGTGTAGAAATGCCACAGATTTCTGTATGTTGATTTTGTATCCTGTGACTTTACTGAATTCGTGTATCAGTTCTAGCAGTTTTTTAAAGGTGAAGTCTTTTGGGTTTTCTATGTAGACTATCATGCCATCAGCAAATAATGAAAGTTTTACTTCTTCCTTGATGATTTGAATGCCTTTTATTTCTTTTTGTTGTCTGATTGCTGTGGCTAGGACTTCCAGTACTATGTTGAGTAAAAGTGGTGAGAGTGGACATCCCTGTCTTGTTCCTCACAGTAGAGGAAAAGCTTTCAGTTTTTCCCCATCGAGTATGATATTAGCTGTGGGTTTTTCATTATGACTTTTATTATGTTGAGATATGTTCCCTCTAACCCTACTTTGTTGAGTGTTTTTATCATGAATGGGTGTTGCACTTTGTTAAATTTTTTTTTTTTGCATCTTTTGAAACGATCATGTGGTTCTTATTTCTTTTATCAATGTGATGTATCGCACTGATTGATTTGTGAATACTCAACTACACTCACAACCCAGGAGATTCCCACTTGGTCGTGCTGAATGATTTTTTTTTTTGATATATTGTTGGTTTGGTTTGCTAGTATTTTATTGAGGATTTTTATATCTGTGTTCATCAAGGATGTTGCTCTGAAGTTCCTCTTTTTTCCTGGTGTCTTTATTTGGTTTTGGTATTGGCGTGATACTGGCCTCATAGAATGAATTTGCAAGTTTTCCTTTTTTATTTTTTGGAATTGAGAAGAATAGGTATTAACTCTTCTTTAAATGTTAGTATAATTTGCCTTTGTAGCATTCTGGTCCTAGGCGATTGTTTTTTTTTTTTTTTTTTTTTAAAGATTTTATTTATTTATTTGACAGAGATAGAGACAGGCATCGAGAGAGGGAACACAAGCAGGGGGAGTGGGAGAGGAAGAAGCAGGCTCATAGCAGAAGAGCCTGATGTGGGGCTCGATCCCAGATCGCCGGGATCACGCCCTGAGCCGAAGGCAGACGCTTAACCGCTGTGCCACCCAGGCGCCCCGATTGTTTTTTGATTACTGATTCAATTTTTTTGCTGGTTATCGGTCTGTTCAAGTTTCCTATTTCTTCTTGACTCAGTTTTGGTAATTTATGTGTTTTTAGGAATTTATCCATTTCTTCAAGGTTGTCTAATTTGTTGGCATATAGTTTTTCGTAATGTTCTATTACTGTTGTTTGTATTTCTGTGGTGTTGCTTGTTATTTCTTCTTTCTTATTTGTGATTTTATTTATTTGGGTCCTTTGTGTTTTCTTTTGGTGAGTTTGGCTAGAAGATTATCAATTTTATTTTTTTTTTTTCAGAGAACCAGCTCCTGGTTTCGTTGATCTGTTCTATTGTTTTTTAGTTTCTGGACTATTTATTTCTATTCTAATCTTTATTATTTCCTTCCTTCTGCTGGCTTTAGGCATTGTTTGTTCTTGTTCTAGCTCTTGTAGGTGTAAGGTTAGGTTGTTTATATTAGATTTTTCTTGCCTTCTGAGGTAGGCCTGCATTGCTGTGTACTTCCCCCTCAGTACCACTTTTGCTGCATTCCGAAGGTTTTGGACTGCTGCGTTTTCATTTGTATTTGTTTCTGTGTATTTTTAAATTTCTTCTTGGATTTTCTGGTTGACCCATTCATTTTTTAGGTAGCACATTGTCTCACCTCCATGTATTTGTGGTCTTTCCAGATTTTTTCTTGTGGTTGACTTCTAGCTTCATAGCATTGTGGTCTAAAAAGGTGCATGATATGACTTCAGTCTTTTTGTATTGTTGAGTTCTATTTTGTGACCTAGTATGTGTTCTATTTTGGAGAATGTTCCATGTGCACTTGAAAGGAATATGTATCCTGCTGTTTTAGTTTGGAATGTTCTGAATATGTCTGTTAAGTCCATATGGTCCATTGTGTTGTTCAGAGCCATTGTTTCCTTGTTGTGTTTTTGTTTAGATGATCTGTCGATTGATGTACATGGGGTGTTAATGTCCCCTACTATTATTGTATTATCAATTAGTTCCTTTATATTTATTATTAAATGTTTTGTATATTTGTGGGCTCTCATGTTGTGTGCATAAATAGTTAAGATTATTATATCTTCTTGTTGCATTGTCCTCTTTATTATTGTGCCCTTCTTTGTCTCTCATTATAGTCTTTGTTTTAAAGTCTGGTTTTCTGATACATGTATTGTTACACTTGCTTTCTTTTGACCTCCATTTGCACGATAGATGTTTTTCCATCCCCTCACTTTCAATCTGCAGGTGTCCTTTAGTTTATAATGAGGCTCTTTGGAAGGCACATAGATAGGTCTTCTATTTTTATCCATTCTGACACCCTATGTCTTTTGATTGGAGCATTTAGTCCATTAACATTCAAAGTAATTATGGATAAATTTATTGCCATTTTATTGTTTTGTGGTTGTTTCTGCAGATTTGCTCTGATCCTTTCTTGTCTTTGTCTCTTTCATATTTTGCTGATTTTCTTTAGTGATATGTTTGTTTTCTTTCTCCTTATTCTTTACATGTTTATTAGTGGTTTTTAATATATGGTTACCATTAGGTTTGTATATATTAAATAGTAGTCTATATTAAGTTGATTGATGTTCATGTTTGAACCCATTCTTTTCTAATCTCCCCATGTTTTAGAAATGTTATTATATTTTGTATCCTTGTTGTGTGTGTGTGAGTTCCTTGACTGATTTTTACAGAGATATTCATTTGTACAACTGCTTTTGTGTTTCCTGCCTTTATAGTGTTGTTTTTGTTTTCTCCTTTCCAGTCATATTTCTTGCAGTGCTGGTTTAGTGGTCACAAACTCCTTTAATTTTTGTTTTTCTGGGAAAATTGTTATCTCTCCTATTGTTCTGAATGATTGCCTTGCTAGATAGAGTATTGTTGGCTGCAGATTTTTCCATTTAGCACATAGCATATATCATGCCACTCCCATCTGGCTTGTCAGGTTTCGGGTGAAAAATCTCCAGCTTGTTTCCCCTTGTAAGTAAGGACTTCTTTTGTTTTGCTACTCTTAAGATTTTTTTCTTTATCACTATATTTTGCAAATTTAATTACAGTATGTCTTAGTGTTAGCCTGTTTTGTTGATTTTGATGGGAATTCACTGTGCCTCCTAGACCTGGATGTCTGTTTCCTTTCCCAGATTAGGGAAGTTTTCAGCTATTATTTCTTCAAATTTTCTGCCCCCTTTTCTCTCTCTTCTTCTTTTGTGACTTCTATAATATGAACGTTACTATGTTTGATGGAGTCACTGAGTTCTCTAAGTCTATTCTTATTTTGTGTAATTCTTCTTTCTCTCTTTTGTTCAGCTTTCAGGTCACTAATTTGTTCCTCTGCTTCTTTAGCCTTCCGTTGATTGCATGAACTATTTTTGTAATCTTATTTCTTTCACTCTTCATTTCTAATTCTTTTTTAACTCTTTTATTTGTAAGATAAGCATCTCACTGATGTCTTCCTTTCTCAAGCCCATTGAGTATTGTTATGATCATTGCTTTAAATTCTCAATCAGACACATCACTTACATCTATTTTGCTTAAATCTCTGGCCATGGCCTTATTTTGTTCTTTCATTTGGGATAAGTTCTTCAATTTTGGCATTTTATCTAATTCTTTGTATTCTTCTGTGTGTTGGTAAAGCCATTTCTGTCTCCTGCTCCTGAGAGTGGTGGCATTATGAAAACGAGGTTATGTAGTGCCCAGGGCCTGGCATTTTGGGAAATGTCTCTTGTGTGTGGTGCGTGTGCTCTGCTCTTGTGTTCCACCTCCTTATCTTGCAGGCCAGTTGTCTGCAGAAGCTCTCCTTCCCTGCTGTGGGGAGTGTATTTGATCCCCGGCCTGGATGGGGCAAGTTTTAACTGGGTGTGCTGTGGCCTGCTTGTGAAATGAGAACTGTCGCCACCTCCACTGGAATTAATAACCTGTGAAACTCTGGTTGGGAGGCGTGGTGTGGGGCGTTTGTGTTGGTTTTCTGTGGGAATGGCCTGCCGCACTGTAATCGAGGAAAGTATGACTGAGACAGGCAGTTCCACTGGCGTACAGGGTGCTAGGGTTTGATATAAGCAAGGTAGGCAGCCACTGTTGGTGTTACTTTTTCTTGAAGGTGACTCTGTGTTTACTGAGGAGCACGGAAGGGAAATGGTGCCATCCACCTCACTTGTTCCTGGAGAGGTGTCTATGTGAACGCTGCCTTTCAGGGACACCTCTGAGAAACGTGAATAATCTTCCCACTGTGTGCCCCAGGGGTTCCTCAGATTGCTGTTTATATGCTGTCTGTTCCTGTGTTGTTTGCCTGCCTTCTCTCCAGGAGCAGCCAAGCCCGCTGACCTTTTAAACTTCAAGGTTTAAGCCCCACTGGTTGTAGGAACTCTCGAAATTCAGCCCTTCTCATTTTCCAAGCCAGTGTCTTTAGAGAAATGTTTTCCTTGTGTGTTCCCCTGTGTGCTCTTCTCTTTCTTGCCCTTCTCTGTGCCCACGGCTACCTCCCCTCCACAGCAGCTGTGATCCATTTCTCCCCTAAACCATGTCTCTGCACTTCCTACCTTCTTCCTGTGGCCTTCTCTCTCCCTTTAGTTGTCGAGTTTGTTCTGTCAGTCTTCAGGTGAATTTCTGGGATATTAAGATTGATTTGATAGTTATCTAGTTGTGTTCATGGGACAAGGTGAGCCTCGGGTTCTCCTTGACTGCCATCTTCCTGCTAACTTTCCGCAGAGCTTTTTGTGAATTTATCTTCTCTGAGTCCTCCTGTCTATGCCTGCTTGTGGTATTCCCTTATTTAGCAGACATGTATCAGATGCTTTTAATATAAGCCTCGCCTTTAAAAGAAAGTATAATCAAATGAGAGACAAATAATTGTTATATAACATATATGTTTATGAGGACTTGATGTGAAACACAAAAATAGAAGGGCAAGAAGGGGAGTTTGAGACTGTCAGTCCCTATTTTATCTAATGCTCATTTTATTTGTTCTTGAGTAGGTCTTTTTAGGTGACTGTGACTCACAGTCAGAAATTTTTTTGAGTTCCATTTATGTTTTTATATTTTCATCAGGATCAATGAATATTAAAATTCTTAAAGCATTTCCTCTGCTTCTTTCAGTACCTGTAGTTTTCCTTCGTTGGATTTGTGGTAGCCATGTGCTTGTTTGATCAGTTCTCACTATGCAAAATTTCTAGTAGACCAAATCTCTCTTTGTGTACTGTGTGATAATAATGGGTATTCTGTGAAAGAAGTATATAGTGGTAAATAAATTTGGTAAATGTTGTTTGAATTTAATTAGCTTTCTTTACTGGAGGGCCCCTCAAAGCCTTTAGTCAATGTGTGTGTTTGAGTGTGTGCACATGTGTGTTTAAAATAGGCATACTATGTTTATTGTTGAATGTGTAATGGGACTAATATTAGCATATTTGAAAACAGAATCCTCTTTGTGGTCATAGGACATGTGGATGATTTTGATAAAATACAATATGGGAAAAGTTCCTGTTGCATCAAGGGTGAGACAGTGAATAATTCAGGAAGTGTCTCTTTTTTAGTACTCTGCTTTTGTTTTCCTTTCTTCTCCAATCACAGTGACTAAGGAAAATCACTAGATATGCAAAATTAGTTACTCATGAAACATTTTATTTTTACTTCATTTAGAAGAAATTATCTCAGGTCATCTGTTCTCTCTCCTTTGTAGGTAATTTGGACATAACTCCCAGTTTACATGTTATTTCTGAGGGATAGATCTTCAGAAGTGATGATAGTAAGAGTTGGTGATTCTTTCCAGAACATCTTAAGTTTAACCAGGTTTCCCTCTGTGTGTGTGTGTGTGTGTGTGTGTGTGTGCACGCTCAAGTGTATTTTAGAATAAATTCAAATTTTTTTTTAGGACAGGTTTAGGATACATTCAAATATTTTGACATCAGTTGATTATATGGCTATTTCCTATATTGACTGAGTGAATCACATTACATTTTTAACCAATATTGTGGTAATTTATGCTGTATAATAAAATTCAGGTATTTAGCATAAGGTCTTAAAAGCATGGTCAGAATATATTTTATATTAATGATATAACATATTATTGAGCCATTTATAGAATTGAACTTTGGTATGTACTTAATGAGGTCCAAGAGGTTCAAAGAAAATGAAACTAATCTATGTGAATGTCATATGATACAGTTTCTGATGAAATAAATTTTCAGTAACTATTTGTCAAATAAATGAATAAAATTTTAGCAGTAGACTCTTTGTAGTTACATAGCCTAATCATAAAGTGGCAGGTACGCTACATGTCATCCATTTATTCATCCAAACAACCAGGATTTGAGGTAGCTTTCAATCAAAACCTAGATATAATAAAAATACAAAGTTATTATTAAAGAGTTTTTTAGGGTTAAAGAATTGGAGTGAAGATATTACTCTGCCACATAAGGCTAGATTTCACCGAAATCTGTAGTAATTCTGTGTTTTATAAAGTAAAATTTATGTATAAGGCATTTCCTTGAGACAGTAAACAAAGAGAATCTATTTTGGTAATCCTTAGCCCTGAGAAGTGAGTAGAGATTGGAATGCTGGTAGTTCACATTCACGCAGGTAGATTTTAAGAAGAAACATTAAATTAATCGATGGGAGTGGAATTTGCTATTCTGATACAATCTGAAAACCTCAATCTGTGACATGTGTAGATATTTTTGGCATGAGAACACATTACCAAAATCTCTCCGTGCATATATTATATAATAAAAATAGTCATTTAATATGTTCTCTTCGCTTTTATTGTAAAATAAAAGTAATTCTAAATCCTGTTAACTCTTACTTATCTTCTGTTCTTAGCTTACATGCCCTTAACATTGAATTTAACTGTGTTTCAGAGTTCAGTTTACAGAGATGAGTGCTAAAGAAGAGTTAAATTTACAGATTTAAGAGCTCTGTTAGTGTCATACTGTATTATAATTTTTGTTTCTTTCATTAGATGAAAAACTCCTTAGGGTCAGGAAACGATTTCTTGTTGATTTTTTTCTGTGTCTATTGTGCTTATTAGTGTCATAATCGTAATAAAATAAATATTTGATAGGATTTTGTTGAATAAATCTATTTACCATATTTAGGTAAAATTTCCCTTTAAATTGAGTTTTGATAAATTGAAAAGTAAAGAGCAGACATAATTTTGTTTAATGAGTGCTCTGTTCAATTCTAAAGATGTGAAAGACGTTAGCCTTAATACATAGGCTTCAGACCCTTATTCTGAACTCTTACCCTATATTTACTTGTTTTAAAGAAAGTGATACATATTAAACCCTTTTCACCTGATCAGGGTCTCAAAAGACCTTGTTAAAAGAGTTAACAACTGATAACTTCCTATGAAGAAATCAAGTTTGTGCATTGTAGATTTTCCTTTTTTTGTGGATTTATTTCTATCACCTTTAAGTCACTAGCTTCAGAAACTTAGCATCGATTCAGACATCATATCTCGTTCTAACAAAAAATATGAACAGATGGTAGCTCTTACAAATGATGTGCTTACCTAAATGTATTAATACTTTGTATGTCAATGTTTCAGGAAAGAAACAAATCTATATCTGAGTAGAAAGATATTTACCATTTTGTTTCAAACTGCTAAAAGTTCCTTGCATGGTAACAGATTTGCAAAGTGTATTAAATTAATGTTGACACTTTGATATGCTATAAATAAATCATTCCATTTTCTTTGTAACCAACCTTATTTTTTCCAATGAAAATAGGACTTTTGAGTCAGTTGGCTTAAGATCAGTTTATTTGTATTATGGTCCAACTAAGATCAATATAATTTAATATTTCAGCCTTTCATAATGTTACCCCTCCTTTTAATTTTTGTGTGTGTTTATACCTCATCCTTAGAAAGTACTTGTAGAAAATAAGTGAATGTAAATTGCCTCTGAGCTTGTTATTGTCATTGCTTATGATCATTTGATTATGAATAGGTGAGAATCAATAGGGTAGTGATTAACATTGGGATAAATAAGATAGGCTTCTATTACAATCACCTATTTTGCCTTAGAGCTGCTGTGAATGTTTTATCCTTATAATAGACAAAGACTGTGAGTGTAGGTGTTCTGTATTGAAATGCTCAGAATTTTATGTGCAATAGAAGCAGTTGACCTTGTAGGAAGGAACTAGAGACCTTTGAGCATGAGGGGAAGTCTGTGAGAGTTAGAAAAGGTAGTTCAAGATTCAAGCTATATTAACTGATTATGAAAGATCTTAAATGCACTTAAATAACAATGTTAAAATACTTGAAATCAACTTACTAACTTTGTGCTAATGTGGTAAAAATATTTATGATGTTACTTGATTTACACTTTTATAACAGATACCTTTTATGAGATGGAAGCGTTTCTTCCTAAAACAGCAGCAAAAGCATTAAAAAATAAATCAGACTAAAGTACTGCATTTTACTTTCAGAAAATAAAATATTTAAGTTGATTTGTGAGTGACCATTAATTGATCTTTATTTAAGTCTGGATGCAGACCTTTCCAATATTAATTTAAAGGGCTTTCTTATAACCGAATAGAAGCATAATTTAACTTTAGATGTAGGATTTATCCTGAAACACAGGCGTCCTGTTGATTCACTAGCACACGAGTTTTTAGAAAACATAACCTTTTAAGGTAAATTTTGTGGAACTGGCAGTACACCCTGTGGCTTAGCAGTCTAGTCAGAAGGATGATACCATGCTGACTATATAACTAGATCTTTGAACATTATTCTCAAGGGTGGTAAATGCAAAACAAAGTAATATCAACTGGCACTTAATTCTGCAAGTTCCCTGCTGATTGGGGTATTCATTGAAATAGAACTCTTCCTGACAGGAAGTCAGCCTATGAGTATAGAGACATCTGAAAATAAAGTGTGCTTTAATCTGGCACCCTGCCATTTTACAACTGGTCTTTTAAAATTGGGATTGGGAAGAGAGCAAAAAGGAAGAATACATGAATGGGAATAATCTAAGCATAACCTTTTTCTTTGGCTTTCATGTAATTATGAATACAAGTCGGTGTCTCTGTTTCTCAGCTATTATTGCTTGGTTTTTCTTAGCCCTTTTTTCTATTTCAAATTAATCTACTGAGGTAAAGTATTGCAGAAAAGCTAGCTTAAAAGTATAAAGCTTGAGAATGTTTTTGTTTAATATTAGACTCTGGTAACTTTGTGAAGACTGAGCTGTATTCCCATACCATATATTTTTTTCATAAATATTATATAATAATGGATTTAATCAGAATATTCAGAGTTCTTAGGATTCAGATTTAAATTTTGCTTTCTGAAATGTTTACAGTGTTTGGTTCAGTTGTCCCTGAGATAACACAGGTATTTTGTACTTTAGTACTCAAAACATAGATTTAGTATATGATAGCATAATTTAGGAAGGGATAATGATTTTTGTATTAATAATTGCACATGTATTCCATCTATTATGCATTTCTTAGGCATCTATTTTTAGTTAAACTGCTACTTTATAACATGAAAGCATGTATTCCGTTTTAAGAAAATCTGAAGTTTGAACTTTTGATTTAGGCCTGAATGAAGTAAGAATCAGAATCCTGAAGGCTGTTTGTTTATTTTTCTAGTAGTAAATTCCTCAGCTGCTGGAGGTAGACTAGATAGAGGAGACTGTTGTCTCCCTCATGAGCAACAAAAGAAGAAAGGAAAACGATGTCTTGGACAGGATCTTAAGAAGAGGCTGAGGCCAGGGAAATACTGTGATGATAGATTTTGAGTTTTAATAAAGTTTTTCCTCTGCCGCTTATTAACTGTGTAACCTTGGGCAAATGACTTCACTTGCTTAAGACTCAGTTTCTTGAATGGAATGGGTGTAATAGAGATTGTATTAGATAACATGAGAAAGTATATAAAACAGTTCTTAGAGCAAAGTAGGTTGTAAATTAAAGTTATTAGTTTCTGAATCTGTCAGCATGAAAAGTGTTGTGTCTGGGCTCTTAGCACTGACGCAATAAAGAATTAGAGATCTGCACCAAAGTGAAAGCAGAAAAGTTGTGTTAAAGCAGCAGTGTGCTCTCTAGGAGAGAGCGGGCAGCTTCCCTGAGGTAGAACTGGCCCCTAGGATTTTTAGGATCTGATAATATTGGGTCTGCCTGGACTGGGAAGAGTTGGGATGTACAGTGGGGGGTGGTATCTAATGGAGGCTGCTTCCAGTCACGTAGGGGACTCCTCCAAAGGTTGAGAGGAAGAGTTTTCTACCCTACAGGGTTTGTACTGAATTGTCATGTCAGCCTTTCCCTATGGAGGTGGGGAAGTACCTGCAATGCAGATATATTATAATGAGTCTAGGGGTTACCCTGGGGCGGAGGTGGAAGAGGGGAGCACGTGTTCTGCACCTGTGGCTCTTGGTCTCTTAGCCCCAGGGTCTTGGAAGCCACTAGGTCAGGATGTTGTGTTCCTGGGCTTAAAATGTGTGGCCTGTTTATCACCGTCCTTACCTCCAGCTCCTGTCTCTATTTTCCCTTCAAGGGCTTGGGTTTCGGTCTTGAGGTATTCCTTCCACTGCTCATATCTAGCTTCTACCCAACAATGTAACAGCATACAAAATCTTCTCTCTTTGTTCAGTATTTTAAGTGACTCTTGTTTTCTTTTCATGAAATAAATTTTTTAGATCTTTGCCTCACAAATTCAGCCCATCATTTTCTGTAGTGTCTCTTTTAATATTTTCTTACCTTTCAGTGGCTATATTGCTGAGTCTAGACCATTTTCATCTTGAACCATAGAATATTAGAACTAGGAGAGTTCTTATAGATAAGCAGTTTTTGGCCTTTTCCAAGTAGACATGATTAATGGGTAACATTTTCCGTAGGATCCCAAAGGTGATTCTGCCATTTTCTGTGCTAGCTACAGTGATAGCTCTTTTTAGGAAAGCCAGCAAAGTACAGTTGATCCTTGAACAACACTATTTGAACTATGTCAGTCTGCTTATATGATTTTTGTTTGATACGGTACTGTAAATGTATTTTTTCTCTTCCTTATGATTTTCTTAATTACATTTTCTTTTCTCTAGCTTACTTAATTGTAGGAATATATTATATAATGCATGTAACGTATGAAATATGTCTTAACCGACTGTTTAATCTGTAAGCCTTCTTGTCAACAGTGGGCTATTAGTAGTTAAGTTTTGAGGGAGTCAAAAACTTATGTGGATTTTTCAGCTGTGCGGGGTCAATGCTCCTAACCCCTGCATTATTCAGGAGTCAGCTGTATACCTGAATACAAGTGAGATCGATGGTGTTACAGGGATTACTGCACCAATGATTTTTTAAGGGTCTTTTTTGTATACTTCAGTCCTTTAATACTACATTGCTTTTTTTTTAAGGGGGGGAGGGGCAAGGGAGAGGGAGAGAGAGAATCTTAAGCAGGCTCCATACCCAGCACTAGCCCAGCGCAGGGTTCGATCTCACAACCCTCAGATCATGACCTGAGCTGAAATCAAGAGTTGGGCGCTTAACCAACTGAGCCATCCAGGTGCCTCCTACTACATTATTTTCAGTACACCCTCTGTGTTACTATAGTTGAGAAATATGATACTAACAGTTAATCTAGTTCACCGCTGATTAACTTTTTTTCCTGGCCGAATATATTGTTGTCATTAACAGTTTATTACGATGAGTCTCATCTTGAGCCCTAGTAGAATGAGGGAGACAATAAGGGACAAGAGGAGATATCACTTGAAAAAAGCCTCTGTAAAGAACCACAGATTATGATCCAGTGAAATGACCTTTCTCTTTTCTATTGATTTTACCTCCTTCAGTACATTCTGACAAATTTACTTTCCTAGGAGAGTCTCTTTAGATTTCCTAAGAGAAGCTGTAGTTTACTGTCTTGTCAAAATCAAACTCCTCTGCCTTATTTTCAAGGTCTCTAATAGCTGTTTTGTTTTATTTTATATTTACTTCTATGCTGCCTTGTGAATAGTATTCAGATACTTGATATATGTGTTTTGTATATCATGCCATTTTCTTCGTAGTTTATCAGAAACCAAATTCCCTAACCCTAAACCTGTTCTCCACATTGTCCTGCTACTTTCCTTTCCACATTGTGCATTTACATATAGTGAGTATGAAAATGTATACTAATGTCCTAAATACTGGGTGTACACTGCATTCTTTTTAGATAGTAATTAAATATTTTTGAAAATAATTTGGAAGCTTATTATTAGGTATTCAGTTAAAACAGTGGTATTTTCTTTTTTTATAAGGATTTATTTTTATTTTTTTTTTATTTTTAAGTTACCTCTATACCCAGCGTGGGGGCTCAAACCCACAACCTTGAGATCAAGAGTTGCATGGTCCACTGACTGAGCCAGCCAGGAGCCCCAAAACAGAGGTCTGATTTTATTAGGTCTCTTGGTTTGTCAGTTTATTCTTGTTATCGGTTGCCACATAGTTGAGGGCAAATTTAATTTTGGTTTCTTATTGTTCCTTTTTTAGAGGAAAGATGATCTATTCCTTTACCTAAGGAAGCTTATGTATTAGCTTGATCTTTCAGTTTGTCTCATCATATTCATATCTATTCAAAAGATTCATTATTGTTTTGTAGCACTAATCTAATTTCTGAGAATAGGGTCCTATTTGCTAGTACCGTAAATTAAGAAAAAAGGAAGTTGGTTGGTAGCAATGAGAAAGTAAACAATGGGTGAGAACTTTTTTAAAGGAGCTTTCTATTTCTTATCAGTCTTTATTCCAAGTCTGGACTGCTGCCTTACTTATTTGGACATTTGGCAGTGGTATATTTGCTTTGCTGCTAATTTTAAGAAGTTGCTCTATGTGATATCTGCTTGTTACTAGTAGCTCCACAACCCAGCCTTCAGTTTCATGTAGCCTGATAGGCTTTATACTTTGCAAACTAAATGCAGTTTCTGAAACTGAAAACAAAACTCAGTCACTGTTGGAGCCAACACTTGGAGAAGTTGACTTATTTAAAAAATTTTCCAGCTCTTGTTGTAATATACTAATTAAAAAGTGTTTTTATTTCTCTGAATCTGGACTTTTTTGAACTTGTTAGTAAACTTCACTTTTCTTCAGCTTGCTGTTCCTGTTGTTTTAATGTGATTTCTCTTGTGATAGGATGAAAAATGGCTCCTCAAAAATATCCATGTCAAATCCCTGGAATCTGTGTGAATGTTACAGTATTTGGAAAAAGGGTATTTTGTGTGTGATTGAGCTGAAGATTTTGAGATGAGGGGATACTCCTGAATTGTCTGGGTGGGCCCTGAAAGCCATCACATCTATTCTTATAAGTGAGAGTCAGATGGTTATTAAGAGATAGGCACACAGGGGCTCCTGGGTGGCTCAGTTGGTTAAGCGTCTGCCCTCAGGTTGAGGTCATGATCTCAGGGTTGTGGGATTGTGCCCCATGTGGGGCTCCCTGCCCAGTGGGGAGCCTCCTTCTCCCTCTTCCTCTGCCCCTCCCTCCCCCTGCTCATGCACTCGCTCTGTCAAATAAATAAGATCTTAAAAAAAAAAAAAAAAAGGAGATAGGCACATAGGGAAGGCAATGTGAAGGCAGAACAGAGAGGAATGTGGCCGCAAGCCAAAGAATGCTGACAGCCACCAAAAACTGGAAAAGGCAAGGAACACATTCTACCCTAGAGCATCCAAAAGGAGAGCAGCTTTGCTGATACATGGACTTAAGTTCAGTGAAACTGATTTTGGATTTCTGTCCTCTAGAACTGTGAGAGAAAAGATTTAAAGTTTGTGGCAATTTGTTGTATCAGCCACAGGAAATTTATCTAGCAGTGCTTTGATGATCTCTGAGTGTTCTTACTGCAGGGCTCCTCTCACCTTCACCTAATTAAGTGTATGATTTCTTAAACAAGCATCTGAATGTCTGTTATTTGGGAAATTGAATCAGGTAGTGTTGAGAAATCAAAGAGATAGAGAGTACCACCTTTAAAATGTTTCACCATAGTTGAGGAGACAAATACTAGTTTGTGAAGTTATTGACCCATACCTCCCCGAAAGTAAAATAAGCTAATGTTGCATGTATTCCTAATGGAGGTGAAATTGATAAGAGTAAAATACTGCTACAGAGATGTATTATTGATTATTTGTTTCATCAGTCTTGATTTATTTGTGCAGCAAAACTGGGTTATCAAGTATTTCATTGTATCACTATTTCAGTTATGTTGTAGGTCAAAGAATGGCCTACGTGATGTTTATGCCAACACATCTTAGGACTTTTGCATTATATTTAAAATTGATATCAGCTAAAATCATAGTAGTGCACTGTTAAGTATTTGAAGGAATTAAGGAATCATTCTGGACTGAAAAGTCATCGTCTTCTTTACCAGGAGAGTCATTAAGCATACCGTAATTGGCTACACTATTGGCTACACTTTGTCACTATGGAGCATGTTACTGTAGCATGAGTATATGTGTCTTAGATAGTATACATTTAAGATCCGGACCAAAGCTTTATAGATAGGTATAGCATGAATTTGGAAAAATTTAATTCTAAAGGATCATCATTTCATAGCATAAACATAAAAGATGTTATTTGTCCCTTACGAATATTAAAATGGATGTGATGCTTTGCAGTTATTTTTCACTTGATGTAAAACTGCACTGACATTGAAATCTCACACTATATTAACATTAAGAATTTATTCAGTGAACACATAGTATCGGTTTACAGTGGTCACTGTTTAGAGTGGAAGACCCCAAATGGTTAAACAGCAGGAGAGTTCTCTGTTTTTAGTTAGAAACTGCTGTTTTATATATGCCTTATTTACTACATGTTTAATTCTTAATGTTGTGTGCTGTGGGATCGGGCATGCAAAAGTCAGCAGAAAGAGTTCTGGTTTTTACATCTAGAGCTATTACTTGCTGTACAAATAATAAAGGCACTATTTTATTGGGTTACTTGTAATTAACTTCAGCACTAGGCATTCATATAAATCATTTGTAATCTGTTTTCTTTAGATTTTTATTCTTTTAAACTGGCTTAACGTACTTGCTTTCTGTTATCTTTTTTACATATGAATTGAGGTTGTAATTGGTTTTTGGAATTAGGCTGTCAGAAACCAACATATATGTGAATTCAAGAAATGATTGAGGCAAGCTAATGAATTTTGTATAACATTTTATAGAGATTTGTTACTGAAATAAATATTCTGTAGTAATATTGTTTTGTTGTGAGCCTTAACAAATCATTCTCTCAAGTTAAAAAGTGTCTACACATTTGAAAAGTTAAAATGACAGCAGTTATTAATTAGAAAATATTTTTCCTTTTGATGTCTTTCAAAATGCTGAGAAAGCATAGACAGGAGATTTCTTTTAACTCCTGTTAATTTACTGTCATTTTAAAATTTTTTAACATTTGAATCTTCATACATTTTCCACAATATTATCTGCAAAATGCCATTTTATAGATTGATTAGTAATTTACATTATTCTGTGCTTGTAACTTTTTATGATTATTTAAAATGGAATTAAAATGCAATAGAGGCAGACTTTTTTGGATAAAAAAAGCAGCGTTTAAAAAGAAACACGTATGTCTGGCTGGGTTTAAGTTCATAGTATATGTTAATTGAAATTAAATATTAGAAAACAAAACTTTGCCTCTAAAACTACCTCATTTAATAAATATTTACAGTAATCTGTAGAAAGAGTTTAGAGGTATAAGATAATTTTATTTTCTCCCATGATAGAAAATCTTGATGATCTTATAAAATGATAGGTATATTGAGGCGTGGGGGATAGGAGGGCATGAAGAAAGTTGTTTTCACCCATGTCATGAAAGCAGTGCTCTTAAAAAAATAATGCAGTTGGTAAGTATTTTTTATTGTTGCTGAGTACACTAGAGGGTTTAAAAATCTTTAAAAAATAATTAGCCATTTTATATAGTTTTAATGGAAGTCTTTCATGTTTCCTCTCCAGCAGTCTCTAATGAATACTCCCTGTAATTTCAGTGCAGGCTTTGAGATTCCCTAAAGACTTGACTTCAGACCTCAAAGGGCAGCAATTGCCATATGTCTGGAGAACTGGAGTTGCCAAATAGACTGACCATGTACTAATAGGACACATTTTTATAGCTCTTGAATGTGAAGCACTGATATAAGCTTAATGATGATCATCTGTTGAGAGCTTGTAGCTGGAAAGGGTTAGAGCAACTTTTGTCACCTTTATTGAAATCAGGATTTCTGTATTGATTAGTAAAAGATCTTGGCTAAATTGATTCCAGTTTGGAAGTTATTTGAAGGATCATTTTTGGCTGGAGAACATGTTTTTCCTGAAAAAGTTTAAAAACAGATTTTTAAAGGGACTTGTATTAATTTTAATGTATGCTTAAACAGAATGGTAAGAGGATTATTTTTTTTATTTATAAATAATTTAAAACTGTTTATAGTACTTACGTAATTGATTGCATGGCTATCTCAGTCTTGGATTTTTAAACTTTTGCATTCTTTATTTTGTAAACCAAATAAATGCATCCTAAATATTCAATTCTTTGCTCATAGTTCACATTCAAAAATATTTGTTAAATAAGCAATTGTAAAATGGAACCATTTGTCAGTTCAACTTTAATAGACTTTTTCTTTCCTATTTTTCTTAACTGTAGTGATCTGCGTATATATTTCATTTATAAACTGAGCTATAATATTTATACAAATTGGATGTACATTTAAGTGTATGTACACAGAAATCGTTGAAGCCAAAGCTTTCCAAAGGGCAATATTTTATACTATTTCAGGTAATGATTTGTTTTACCCTCTAAAGAGACAATGGAATAAAAACCTGTCCTTTACTATTATGCCATATTCGTTCCTGGTTTGTGGTTACTCGAATTTGTGTTAGATAAGCTGTTGAGAGAGTGCTGACATAAGGCGCAAACACTGTTGAAAAGTTCTTGATCGTTTACTTTGAGCACTTAAGATTACTATATCTTGACCATGAACAAGTTTTCTCTAGTTTTGACCTTTAGTCCTGTGTATAATGTGGCTCTCAATTTTGTGTTAATACATTCCCTTCGTTATTTGAGCTCTCCTCTGTGGCCTCCTCCCTTGACTCCTACTGGTGTTTCTGTCATTTACTTAGGGAATTGGAGCTATATCTAACAATTAGATTTGTTTTACAAAGGCATGTATAACTGTAACATCTTAAAATATTAATACTGATATTTGATTGAAGAGCACAAGCCTTTAAATTTTCATATATTTAATAGGGAAAATGAAATAGTTTGATATGTTTTTATTAACAAATTATTCTTCATCCCTCTGTTTAATTTATATTTAAATCAATACTTACAAAAAGAATATTTTACGATCAAAAGCTGTAGAGATAAAGTTAATTTCATTTGGTAGGATGTAGAATACTGACTTTAAAAAATAATTCTTGGAGCGCTTGGGTGGCGCAGTCGTTAAGCGTCTGCCTTTGGCTCAGGGCGTGATCTCAGCGTTCTGGGATCAAGTCCCACATCAGGCTCCTCCGCTAGGAGCCTGCTTCTTCCTCTTCCACTCCCCCTGCTTGTGTTCCCTTTCTCGCTGGCTGTCTCTGTCAAATAAATAAATAAAATATTAAAAAAAATAAAAATAATTCTTAATGGTTTATTATAAAATTATATTTTCATATTTTTTTTAAAAAAGATTTATTTATTAGTGAGAATGGGAGGGCAGAGGGAGAGGAAGAGATAGTCCCAAGCAGACTTTGTGCTGAGTGCGGAGCCTGACACAGGGCCCGATCCCAAGACGCCAAGACGACGACCTGAGTCAAAGCTAAGATTCAGCGCTCAACTGCACCACCCACGTGCATCTATATTTTCGTAGTTTTGATACCAGTATTTGTAAGACTTGAATGCTTATTCCGTTATTTAGAGACATTTCACAATATTTTGGATAAATATCTATTGTCTAGTTAGCATATGATTTTAATACTGAAACAGAAAAACAGCAGTTACTGGCCTCAGTTTTTCTTCTCCCCTTTGATTCTTACTTTCTCAAAGGAGCCATATTCACTAAATCTTAGTTGTTGAGTCTGCCTGTCTTCATATTTCTAAATGATTTAATAGCTATTTCTTTATTTTTCTGTTTTAGACATTATCTAGTGATGTCTTCTATGGAAGATGACCATTGAATTGTTTATATTGTTCTTTCTTTCCAATTCACATTTTATGTTGTTTCCAGTACAGTTACATTTTAATATTTTGTTAAAACCATACACCATTTACATTATTGTGCCAATGTAAGTATTCACAGCGGAGCTACAAAATGTACCAGGATAGCCCTCCCTATTTCCCTCCCTTCCTTCCTTCCTTCCTTTCTTCCTCCCACTTGCTTGTCTCTCTTTCATTTTCTTCTTCTGGAATTAATAGTTTCCTGTTTTTTGTTTATTTAAGTTTCTCTGTACCCACCACAAATTTATTTCTAAATTTTCCACTGGAATCATAAAACTTGGGCCAATGTGATCAAACACACCTACTATCTATTGATTCAAATGTTTTTCTTAGAGATGTACTACAGGTTCTCTATCTGTTCCAGTCTGGATTGGTTACTCTTTAGGTCTGTAGAAAGCTGTTATCTGGAAGTTTCTTTCATTATCAACTCAGAATTTTCCTCTTCCATCTTAAGCTGCAGTGTCTGTCTTCTGTCCACAGTGACCTTCAAATTTGAAAGGTGCTGATCGCTGTTCTAGCACTGGGAATATAGTAGAGAATTTAAAAAAAGGGAAAGGCAGAAATGAGATCTGGTCGGTAATAAGTATGTCATCAGAAGAATAAAGCAGAGCAGTTATGGAGGATGATAATGGGGTGTCTATTAATTTTGATGAGGCACTTCCTTTGTAATTTCTTGAGAAAGAATGGGTGAGGGTTAGAATTTTTTAGACATTGCTTGTGTGAAACTTTTTCTTTTCTTATTTTGACCTTTAAACTTGATAACTAGCTTATTTGTATATTGGTATTAGAGGCTGAAAATTATAATCTTTACAAAATTTTTCTCCCTGGTAGCTTTCAGTATTTTTATTATTTTAAAAATTATTGTTGTTACTGCATTATGCCTTGGTATGGGTGGATCTTTTAAATTCATTATCTTTAGTATTTTATGTAAACCTTTTTAGTCTGAAAAAGTATATACTTGTGTTCAGAGAAATTTTCCTGAATTATGTTTATGGGAATTTCTTGCTTTCTGTTTTTTTCTAATTTTGTTTCTAGAACTCCTGTTAGTTAGATGTTGAACTGTCTGGATCAATTTTCTGATTTTCATATCCATTTCCATCTGTTTTTTCTTCATTTTATCTTTTATTTTACTTATTGAGAGGCTTGCTCAACATCTTATAGTGCTTTTAAAATTTTTATTCGAAATACTTTTAATTTCTAAGAGCATTTTCTAGTCTTTTGTTTTGTTTTTGTTTTGTTGTGGGGGGCGGGGAGGCAAGAGCTGTGATGGTTAATTTTATGTGTCAACTTGACTGAACCATGGGTGTCTAGATATTTGGTCCAACATTATTCTGGGTTTTTCTTTGAGGGTGTTTCTCAATAAGATTAACATTTAAATTGGTGGCTGAGCAGAGCAGATTGCCCTCCCTGATGTGGGTCTGCCTAATCCAGTCAGTTGAAGGCCTGACTAGAACAAAAAGTCTTATCATCCCCCGTGGAACTGGGATATCAACTTTTTCCTGCCTTTGGACTTTAACCGAAACACCGGTCTTTCTGGGTTTTGAACCTGTTGGCCTCAGACTGGAACTACATCATTGGTTTTCCTGATTCTTAGGCTTTTTGACTTGGGGTGTAACTACACCATTGGCTCTCCTGGGTATTCTGCTTGCCAATTCAACCATCGATAATTGTGTGAGCCATTTCCTTAAGATAAATAAGGTTTTTATCTCCGTACTATTGGTTCTGTTTCTGTGGAGAACTCCAGCACAGGGACAGAGAAATACCAGTGAATAAGACAAAATTTTTGCCCTGATTGTTTTACATGAAATATTTTCTTTCTAATGGTATAAATTATATATTTCTTTAGTCTTACTCTCCACAACCCCTTAACAATATTGTCTGTTTTCTCTGAGTCTTTTTTTCCTGATTATTTCTTTGGTGTCTGTCATTCACATGAGTCTTTCCTGTAATGGCTGGTAATCCTTATCTGCTCATATTTAAGTGTAACATACAAAAATCCACGCATGTGTGTGAGTTGTCTATTGGTGATGAATGAACTGTTTTTGCCATTGATAGACTATTAAATATTGTGGATTCTCATTTGTTTTTGATATGGCTTTGGAGTCTCATAGTTCAGTAAGTATCCTTTCAAGTTATTCTAGTTTTACAGTAAGGCTTTTTACAGTGTCCAGAAGTTGACTTGTCTGAAAGTAAACTTTTAATGTTCTACTGTGGTGGGGATGACCATAAAGTATAGGGAGAGGATCTGGAATTCTGTGTTTTATATACTACTTTTCATTCATTTAAACTGTTTTTATCCCTGTTTCTCAATATCTTCCTATGTATTCAGTGACTTCAACTCTTGGCCTTTCTAGGGTTCTGCAACAAGCATTGATTTGCTTCCTCAAGTTGATTTTTCTCCAGATTATAGAGAAATTTTTTACCCTCTCTCATATGCTGTTGTCTATTTATTATTATTTTTGTTCTTTTACTGTGTTTAACCTGAAGTCACTCATTATATCCCTCTCTCTCTCTCTTTCTTTTTTAGACTAAGAGATAGTAATTTAGCCCACCAGAATAAAAAATTGATACTACATTTAATGATTTTCCCCCTCTCCTCAAAAAAAAAAAAAAAAAAAAAAAAAAAAGGTGGCAGCCTGGAGTATATGTGGTCTGTCTTGACAATTTTTAGCCTGACTTTATTTACTTTAGAACATGATAATACTTGGGAATTAACTTTTAAAATCTAGGTAAGTTTATGTAGTAATTCAAGACACAAAGATATGTTGTAAATTATTGAATTTATATAAAACTGCCAAGTTTACTTTAAGGAAGGAAAATTGTATTGAAATAATATAAATTAATACATAGCACATTAATTGGTGCTCCTTTTCTCTATATTTGTTTGTTGATGGTAGGGAGTTATCGACTTAATTTGGTTAATGAACTCTTCCCCGCCCCCCCACCTAAGAAAAGACTTTTACCACCAAAACCATATATTTGAAATTTGGTAGAATACTATATTTATTTAATACATTTCACTAATATATCTTTGTTGTTGATGTTGCGTGACTAGGAGCATTAGTAAGCTAAAAGTATATTTTAGTAAAAATTGACTAATCAACAATTATAGCCTTAGGAAGTGATAGTCAATTAAATACAGCTTAGAACAGGTATGAAATTATTGACTCACTTGTTGTTCTTTGAGTCCTTCCTCTCCAAAGTGCTGAAATGTGTTTTGAAATTACTTAGTTGCATTAGTGGTTGGATTTGAGGCTTTTAACGTGTTTTTCACCAATACCTTTGGGAAAAGAATAACCAAGACCTTTAAATGTACTAGCATTTTGCATCACTATACAATTATAAATACTGTGATGAAATATTGAAATGATCATGTAAGATGATAACCGTTAAGCTTTTCTTTCAACTATTAAAACTCACTAAAGGTTATATTGAGCTGTGGCTTATGAAATTGTTTAGACTAACACCTTCTTTGATAATTGCCTCAGAAGTGGAGAAAAATGCTTTAGAATGGCATGATTAATGAATCGTCTTTAGTTTTGGCAACTTCCTTTAAGGATTGTAGACAAAGTTTTAGTATCGAGAAAACTGTTGGGTTTCACTAACAGCTGGGTTTATTAAAAATTTTAATTTTCTATTCTTAGGGACTTATGTATTATTTTCATCTGGGTTATTAGTTAATTAGTATTAGTAATAGCTGACACAGTGTTACATTAGTTTCAGATGTACAGCATAGTGATTTGACAACTGTATACATTATACTGTGCTCACCACAAGTGTAGCTATCAGCTGTCACCATGCAATGTTGTTATAATACCATGGAGTTATTAATTCTTATCATCATGTATTTATGTAGCTGGTGTGTGATATTAAATGTTAATAATTTATACTTAGGAATGGATTATAGATAAAACTCAATGATATCTTTGAGAATTGTGAGATTTTTGTAACAATACCCAAAAGTATAAGATTCGTATTCTCATTTCTTTTCTCATATTGTCTAATTATTTTTTAACTAGTGAAAAAGTTTTACTCCAGGTGATTAGATAGCAGTTATTATAAGTTAACAAATACGGGTTTATAGATGATGTTTGGGAAAGCAGGAAGTCTAATGTAGTAGAGGTAATAAATCCATGTCTCAGAGTTTCTATAAAAATTGGAGTCTTCTACTTCTTTATGGACTGTCACGTCTAATTTGTTTTTAATTTAAAAGAAAAAAATATTTTGTGTGACATAGCAATTTGAGTTCAGGTCACAAAAATTTTTAGAAAGCGAATTTTCTGTAGTTGTAGTAATTTGAACTGGTGTTCTATCTGACCTAGATCATGCTGTTCAAAGTGTTTGTGAAATTTAAATGGCATACTTCCTGATTTTACATTATAATTAAAATCAGTTTGTATACATTAATGAAAATAAATTGATGTTTCCTGTCTCTCTACTGTTACCTTTTTCATCCATGTGGAGTTTTGAGTTTTCTATGACCTTATAATAAAAATGCACACCTGTTGCGGTTTTCGAATAAATGGATTTGAGAAAAAGTACTGTTAGTAAATACTTCTTAAAGTCAAATGTCTGATCTGAAGAATTATATATACTATATTCTCTTGCTTTTCTTTCTGATTTTTTTTTTCCTAGCAAGAAAAGTAACTTCCTTTGGTTTCTTTTAACTAAGGTTAATTTTCATTTTCAGATTTTTCTTCAGGTTAAGTGATCTAAATGAAAACTCAGTTTAAGGTCTTGCCTCCTCATAATCTGGTGCTATATCAGATTTCTAAGTGGCTTGCTGAGAGTGCTATGTTGAGTGTAAGAGCTGAGAAGTGAGCATATGCTTCTGTCTTGACTATGGTGTCCTTTGAGGTGTCACCATCCCTTTTGATTCCCCGCTATCTATCAGCAAAGGTCACAGCTGTGTTCTCCGCATCTTAAAGCCTCTGGTACTGTACATCTTTCTGGAAGAACACACATGTTCTTCTTTCAGGGATATACTTCATGGAATTTGATTGCTTTGTTTTATACTATTTGTCAGTTTATATTATTTTGCTGGAAGGAAAAGGGGTTTAAATGAAAAGGTATTTCTATTTATGCTTTCCTTGTTTTACCTCAGTGAAAGAAATATAAGATCTTTATTGTTTCAGTTGGGTGGTAATTGTGAATTTTGAAAGAATATAGTTTGGAGGCTTATGAGTCATTAATTTCTAAATGTTTGTAAATTACTGAATCATAAAATAATATACCTTAAAGAAATTTTTTAAAGAGAGTATCTAAGACCTAGAGATGTCAAATGATGTCCATGGACATAACCTGTTAATGTCAGAATCAGTGTGAAAATATAGATCTCATGACTTCTTGTTCATTGTTCTTTCCTTAACAACACATTGCTTTATCTTCTCTTTTAGATCTAGCCAGTTACTACTATCAGATTTCTGAGTGATTTTATATCTACTTCTCATTCTGTGTATGTTCTCTTAGTATTCTTATTGACACTATTCATGAAATAGAACCTTATACTACCCCAGAAACCAATATTGCACTGTATATTAACTGAGTAAAAAAAAAAAAAAAAAAAAGAGCCATATAATGACAAAAGTGTACTTTGTAGCCATTTTAGTCCTGAGAACCACCTTGGGTTCTTCAAAACATGAAAGAAAGCAATTCAAAGTTAGGGATGAAAAGGAGAAATTAGAAGAGAAAGGATGAGGCTGGAAAAAAAATAGGAATTTGGAGTAACACAGAGCAGTTGTCAGGGGTGAAAATACATGGACTTTCAGACTCTTAAAGGTGTTACATAGAACATATGAATATTTTTGGTAGTACAGGTAAGTACCCCAACATTGTCTTTTGTTTTGAGTTTATAAAAGAACAAAAAAAGATCAGTTGAGGAATATCATGGAGGTAGAATGTATGGGGCTCCTTAGTTTTAAGGACCATAAAGATTGTACATTTCTACTTATTTATAATTTAATTTAAATATCTGTATTTAAAAATAGATATACATGTGCATACACATACCCACACACATATATACCTTGGCATTTCTCATATCTAGCAGCATTTCACACATACATGCACATATGGGTGCATGCATGGACATTTCTCAACTCTAGCTACTTTTCAATTCACATAGGCCCCGCCTTATGAATTAATGTTTATTTTATATGTTTATATATGTTTTAAGTTAAATGTTTATATATTTATATATATTTTGAGATGACTAAAAAAACTCATTTGTACCTACTCTACTAGTTTATTTCCTTCCTAAGCTTTTTAGTGAATAATTATTCATAAAGAATATAAGTAATAGATTTATACCATCTTCTTCTAATTCATAAGCTAGTAAACTATAGTTTTCCAGCTCAGTAGTCTAGACAAATTCACTGATATTTCTTTTCACTTCCTCAATTAATCATCAATTTTTGTGGTAGGATGTGTGCTATTTATTGTGTACCAAACTATTTAATTCTGTCTTCCCCTCATTTGGAGAAGTGATGTATCTCTTTTCTTAAAAAAAAAACAAAACCCCAAATCTCTCTCATTGGTCTGTGCTGCCTTCCTTTCCAACTCCTAATATTTTAGTTGAATTAGTAGTATATAATGGTATAGGACAAAAAGGGCAAAAATAAATATAGATAGGGTTTTTTGGTTAGAATCAAATTATTGCTAACTTGTTTAGTTTAATTTTGAATATCAACTATTCATGTATTCACAGGGCTGCTTTAAGTAGGCAGCACATTTAACCAAAGTTTTCATTTAAGAGATAAGGTATGAAATTGATACGGGTGATGCTTTTCATATTGTTTTAAAAAAAATAATCTGTTATTTGCTCAGCTATTTCTGTCTTTTTTTTTTTTTTTTTTTTAGGAGTGGCAGAATTCTATCCAGAAGAATGCAGGCCTTGCTTTTATTGAACTTGTCAACGAAGGAAGGTAATCTATTTTATATCCATTAATGTTTTACTTGTAAATCTTACTGTATTTTTGTCATTGAAACTGACATTTTTGGGTCCTGTATTGTTTTTGCAGTCAGTAATGTAGTGGAGCTTAATTTTTACAAATATGTCAATATTTAATTATTTGATGGTTTTCTTCACAGTTACATATTTAATGATAAAGTTCTGATCTTTATTTCGATAAGTAAGGCTGAGTTTGGCAAAAGTAAGGTAGTGATTTTGTTAATAGATATAAGGAAAATGAATACTTACTTGGAGTTCCTACAAATTTAATTATATTTGTAGAGCCCAATAATTAGACTTAGATGTCTATATTATCTCTCTTATGTCATGGCCTGGTCATAAAGGAGTGGGAGAACAAGTTTTGTTCTGTGTTGCGAAGTGATGAGAAAGTAGATAGAGGGAGAAAGTAGGTAAGGTTTCCATTTAAAGATAGAAGAATTCAAGGAAAAGAAATGCAGTAGTAAGAAAGAAAAGTGAAGCAAGTCCAGAGATGAAAAGAAAGCTACAAGGGAGAAAATAGATTGAAGAGAGTTAGAGAATTAAAAGGTAAAAGTAAATTGAGGAAATGATGGGTGGACTACTTTGAGTCTGTTTTTGTGGAAGCTGATTTTGGATTAATTGGACTGAAGACCGAGGGTATAGATTAAAAGGTATGTGTAGCTGCCATTCGAATTTGTATTTTGCGTAAAATTGTTGTTTAGGAATGTTTCTTTATAGTGTTCTGGCTGGTGTTGAGACTGATGCCATCACTTTGGGAACTATTTGAACTAGTAACTAGGAATCCAGCATCTATCTTGTTAATGTTATAGAAGAGGGTGAAAAGGGTATGGATAACTTCACTTGACATTAAATACTTCTAAAATTCTTCTACTGTGCAAATAATTATACATGCTTACATAGTAGTATTGGAAACCAATAAATAAACCTGCAGTTATAATGCCTTTTGCTAAATTCTGTTGTAGAAGTATTTAAATACATGTTAAAAGAAATACTTGACAGTTTAGTATGGAAGAATTAGGTAAAACTTCCCCAGGGATCATGACTCTTGAGAGGTATTTTCTTTTTTAATTTTATTCTTTTTAAAAATTTCTTTTCCCGTTTTATTGAGAAATAACTGACATGCATCACTGTATAAGTTTAAGGTATACAGGGGAGTGGTTTGATTTACATATATTGTGAAAGGATTATCACAGTAGGTTCAGCTAACATCCATTGTCTCATGTAGATACAATATAAATAAAAGAATGAAGGAAAGGAAAAAAATTTTTCTGCTTGTGATGAGAACTCTTAGGATATACTCTCTTAACAACTTTTCCTGTATATCATATAGCAGTGTTAGCTATAATCATCATGTTGTACATTACATCCTTAGTAATTATTTACCTTGTGACTGGAAGTTTGTACCTTTTAACCATCTTCCTTCAAGTCCCCCTTTCTCTTTTCTCTGCCTCTGCTAACTGTATCTCTGGTCTCTTTTTCTAAGAGTTTGGGGTTTTTGTTTGTTTCTTAGATTCTACATGTAAGTGAGATTATGTGGTATTTGTCTTTCTCTGCCTGACTTATTTCACTTAGCATAATGCCTTCAGGTTCCAGCCGTGTTGTTGCAAATGGTAGGATTTCCTCACTTTTAATGGCTGAATAATATTCCATTATATTTATTTATATCTCTTTCTCACTACTTATTTGTCCATATATCAGTGGACACTTAATTTGTTTCCAAGACTTAATTTGTTTCCATGTCTTGGTTCTTGTAAGTAATGCTGCTATGAAAATGGATGTGTAGATAATCTTTTCGAGTGTTTTCATTTTGTTTAGGTATATTTCTGGAAATGGAATTGCTGGATCAGATGGTAGTCCTCTTTTTAATTGTTCGATGAACCACCATACTGTTTTCCATAGTGTCCGTACCAGTTTACAGTCCCACAGAGTTCACAGGTGTTCCCTTTTCTCCGCATCTATGATAAGATTTGTTATCTCTTTTTTTGATGGTGACCATTCTAGTAGGTGTGAAGTGATAGTTCATTGTTGTTTTACTTTGACTGGTGATGTTGACCATATTTTCATGTATCTGTGGCCTTTCATATATCTACTTTGGAAAAATGTCTATTCAGGTTCTTTGCTTGTTTTAAAGTTGGAGTGTGTGTGTGTGTTTTGCTTTTGAGTTGTATGAGTTTTTTATATATTTTGGGTATTAATCCCTTATCAAATATATTGGCTTGAAAATATTCCATTTCACAGGTTGTCATTTCATTGATGGTTTCTTTCGCTGAATGGAAGCTTTTTAGATTGATGTAGTCACACTTGTTTTATTTTGTTGCTTGTGCTTGAGTGTCATATCAAAAAAAAAAAAAGTCATTTCCAAGGACCATGTCCAGGAGTTTTATTCCAAAGTTTTCTTCTAGAGTTTTATGGATTCAGATCTTACATTTTTTAATCCATTTCAAGTTAATTTTTGTGAGTGGCATAAGATAGAGGTTCAGTTTCATTCTTTCACTTGTGAATGTCCAATTATCCCAGCACCATTTATTGAAGAGACTTGTCTTTTCCCCATTGAGTAATCCTGGCTCCCTTGTCAAATATGAATTGACCATAAAATGCTTTGGTTTATTTTTCGGCTCTTGATTCTATTTTATTTGTTTATTTGCTTTTATGCTAGTACCAAACTGTTTTGCTTACTGTAGTTTTTTGTATAGCTTGAAACTGGAAGTGTGGTGCATCCTATTTTGTTGTTCTTTCTCAGGATTTCTTTTACTATTCAGGATCATTTGTTGTTCCATATAAATTTAGGAGTGTTTTTTTTTAATTTTAGAAAAAAAATGCTCCTGGAATTTTGATAGGGATTGCATTGACCCATAGCTTGATTTTGGTAGTAATGATATTTTAACAATATTAATTCATTCGGTCCATGAATACAAGATACCTTTCTGTCTGTGTTTTCACAATGTTTTCATCAGTGTTTTGTGGTTTGTGGAATAGAGAACTTTTACCTTCTTGATTAAATTTATTCCTAAGTATTTTTTTATTTTTGGTGATATCGTGAAAGGGATCAATTTCTTTATTTCTTTCACCAGAAATTTCACTGTTACTGTATTAGAACTGCTGCTGGTTTTGTATGTCAATTTTGTATGTTGTAACTTCACTACATACATTAATTAAATCTAACATTTTTTTGGCTGAGTATTTACGATTTTCTATATATAAAATCATGTCATCTGCAAATGGAGACAATTTTACTTCTTCCTTTCCAGTTCTGATACCTTTAATTTTTTTTTCTCCTGCCTAATTGCTCTAACTATAACTTTCAGTTCTGTGTTTAATAGGAACAGAGCGGGCACCCTTGTGCTGTTCTTAATCTTAGAGGAAGAGCTTTCAACCTTCACTGTTGTGTCTGATATTACCTGTGGGTTTGTAATATAAGGCCTTTGTTAGGTTAATATATCTTCCTCCTATGCCTAATTTGGTGAGTTTTTAATCACACATGGATATTGAATTTTGTCAGATGCCTTTTATGCAGCTATTGAGATGATTATATGATTTTTTTCTTTCATTCTATTAATGTAATGTGTCACATTGATTGATTTCCATTATGTCAAACCATCATTGCATCCTGGATAAATCCTACTTGATCATGGTGAGTAGTCCTTTTAATGTGCTGCTGATATCAGTTTCTTTTTTTTTTTTTTTTGAGAATTTTTGCATCTATATTCATCAGGGATATTTGCTTGTAATTTTTTTTTTTCTACTATTATCTTTTTCTGGTTTTGGTATTGGGATTTGCTGGCTTTGTGAAATGTGTTTGGGAATATTCACTCCTCTTTGATTGTTTGGGAAGAGGTTTAAAGTACTGGAGTTAACTCTTCTTTAAATGTTTTCTAAAATATACCTGTGAAGCCATCTGGTCTTAGGCTTTTCATTATTGGCAGATATTTGATTACTGGTTCAATATCCTTACTAGTAATTGGTACAGTCAGTATTTCTTTTTTCCGGATTCATTCTTTGTAAGTTGTAGGTTTTTTTTAAATGTTTTTTTTATGATATTATGTTAGTCACCATACAGTACATCCCTGGTTTTTGATGTAAAGTTCGATGATTCATTAGTTGCGTATAACACCCAGTGCACCATGCAATACGTGCCCTCCTTACTACCCATCACCAGCCTATCCCATTCCCCCACCCCCCTCCCCTCTGAAGCCCTCAGTTTGTTTCTCAGAGTCCATGGTCCCTCATGCTTCATTCCCCTTCTGATTACCCCCCTTTCTTTATCCCTTTCTTCCCTTACCGATCTTCCTAGTTCTTATGTTCCATAGATGAGAGAAATCATATGATAGTTGTCTTTGTCTGCTTGACTTATTTCACTTAGCATTATCTCCTCCAGTGCCGTCCATGTTGTAGCAAATGTTGAGAACTCGTTCTTTCTGATAGCTGAGTAATATTCCATTGTATATATGGACCACAACTTCTTAATCCAGTCATCTGTTGAAGGGCATCTCGGCTCCTTCCACGATTTAGCTATTGTGGACATTGCTGCTATGAACATTGGGGTGCATATGGCCCTTCTCTTCACTACGTCTGTATCTTTGGGGTAAACACCCAGTAGTGCAATGGCTGGATCATAGGGTAGCTCAATTTTTAACTTTTTAAGGGACCTCCACACTGTTTTCCAGAGTGGCTGTACCAACTTGCATTCCCACCAACAATGTAGGAGGGATCCCCTTTCTCCACATCCTCTCCAACAATTGTTGTTTCTTGCCTTGTCTATTTTTGCCATTCTAACTGGCGTAAGGTGGTATCTCAGTGTGGTTTTGATTTGAATTTCCTTGATGGCTAATGATTTTGAACATTTTTTCATGTGTCTGTTAGCCATTTGTATGTCTTCATTGGAAAAGTGTTCATATCTTCTGCCCATTTTTTGATTTGTTTATTTGTTTCTCGTGTATTGAGTTTGAGAAGTTCTTTGTAGATCTTGGATACCAGTCCTTTATCTGTAGTGTCATTTGCAAATATATTCTCCCATTCGATGGGCTGCCTCTTAGTTTTTCTGACTGTTTCCTTGGCTGTGCAGAAACTTTTAATCTTGATGAAGTCCCATAAATTCATTTTTTCTTTGTTTCTCTTGCCTTTGGAGATGTGTCATGAAAAAGGTTGATTTGGCCAATGTCGTAGAGAGTGCTGCCTATGTTCTCCTCTAGGATTTTGATGGATTCCTGTCTCACATCGAGGTCTTTCATCCATTTTGGAGTTTATCTTTGTGTATGGTGTGAGAGAGTGGTCAGGTTTCATTCTTTTGCATGTAGCTGTCCAATTTTCCCAACACCATTTATTGAAGAGACTGTCTTTTTTCACTGGATGTTTTTTCCTGCTTTGTCAAAGATTAGTTGCCCAAAGAGCCGAGGGTCCATTTCTGGGCTCTCTGTTCTGTTCCATTGGTCTGTGTGTCTGTTTTTGTGCCAGTACCATGTTGTCTTTGTGATCACAGCTTTGTAGTACCGCTCGAAATCCGGCATTGTGATGCCCCCAGCTTTGTTTTTTCCTTTAAAACAGTTCCTTGGCGATTCGGGGCCTTTTCTGGTTCCATATAAATTTAAGGGCTTTCTGTTCCAGTTCTTTGAAAAATGTCATTGATATTTTGATCGGGATAGCATTGAAAGTGTAGATTGCTCTGGGTAGCATGGACATTTTAACTATGTTAATTCTTCCAATCCATGAGCATGGAATATTTTTCCATCTTTTTGTGTCATCTTCAATGTCTTTCAAGAGTGATTTGTAGTTTCTAGAATATAGGTCCTTTATGTCTCTGGTTAAGTTAATTCCAAGGTAACGTATGGTTTTTGGTGCTATTGTAAATGGGATGGATTCCTAATTTCTCTTTCTTCAGTCCCATTATTCGTGTATAGAAATGCAACTGATTTCTGAGCATCGATTTTGTATCCCACCACATTACTGAATTGCTCTATAACTTCTAATAGTTTGGGAGTGGATTCTTTTGGGTTTTCCATATAGAGTATCATGTCATCTGCGAAGAGAGACAGTTGGACTTCTTCTTTGCTGATTTGGATACCTTTGATCCCTTTTTGTTGTCTGATTGCTGTTGCAAGGACTTCTAGTACTATGTTGAATAATAGTGGCGGAAGTGGGCATCCTTGTCGTGTTCCTGATCTTAAGGGAAAGGCTTCCAGCTTTTCCCCATTGAGAATTATATTTGCTGTAGGCTTTTCATAGACGGTTTTTATGAGATTGAGGAATGTACCCTCTATGCCTACACTCTGAAGGGTTTTAATGAGGAAAGGATGCTGTATTTTGTCAAATGCTTTTTCTGCATCTATTGAGAGAATCACATGATTTCTGAATTTTTCTTTCTGGATGAAATCTAAGACCCCAATCGATTTGCGAATGTTGAATCACCCTTACATCCCAGGGATGAATCCCACTTGGTCATGATGGGTAATCCTTTTAATGTACTGTTGGATTCTATTAGCCAGGATCTTGTTGAGGATTTTGGCATCCATATTCATTAGGGAAATCGTTCTGTAATTCTCCTTTTTGATGGGGTCTTTGCCTGGTTTGTGGAATCAAGGTAATATTGGCCTCATAGAATGAGTTTGGTAGCTTTCCTTCTGTTTCTATTTTTTGAAATAGCTTTAGGAGAATAGGTATTATTTCTTCTTTGAATGTTTGGTAGAATTCCCCAGGAAAACCATCTGGGCCTGGAGTTTTGTTTTTTGGAAGGTTGTTTATCACTGTTTCAATCTCTTCATAATTAATTGGCCTGTTTAAAAAATCAATTTCTCCCTGTTTCAGTTTTGGTAGTTTATAGGTTTCCAGGAAGGCCTCCATGTCTTCCAGATTGCTTAATTTATTGGCATAAAGCTGTTGATAAAAGCTTTTAATAATCCTTCCAATTTCATTGGCGTTGGTTGTGACCTCTCCTTTTTCATTCATAATTTTTTTTTTTATAATGATTTTTTATTATGTTAGTCACCATACAGTACATCCCCGGTTTTCGATGTAAGGCTCGATGATTCATTAGTTGTGTATAACACCCAGTGCACCATGCAATACGTGCCCTCCTTACTACCCATCACCGGCCTATCCCATTCCCCCACCCCCCTCCCCTCTGTAGCCCTCAGTTTGTTTCTCATAGTCCATAGTCTCTCATGTTTCATTCCCCCTTCTGATTAACCCCCTTTCTTTATCCCTTTCTTCCCCTACTGATCATTCTAGTTCTTATGTTCCATAGATGAGAGAAATCATATGATAGTTGTCTTTGTCTGCTTGACTTATTTCACTTAGCATTATCTCCTCCAGTGCCGTCCATGTTGTAGCAAATGTTGAGAACTCGTTCTTTCTGATAGCTGAGTAATATTCCATTGTATATATGGACCACAACTTCTTAATCCAGTCATCTGTTGAAGGGCATCTCGGCTCCTTCCACGATTTAGCTATTGTGGACATTGCTGCTATGAACATTGGGGTGCATATGGCCCTTCTCTTTACTACGTCTGTATCTTTGGGGTAAACACCCAGTAGTGCAATGGCTGGATCATAGGGTAGCTCAATTTTTAACTTTTTAAGGGACCTCCGCACTGTTTTCCAGAGTGGCTGTACCAACTTGCATTCCCACCAACAATGTAGGAGGGATCCCCTTTCTCCACATCCTCTCCAACAATTGTTGTTTCTTGCCTTGTCTATTTTTGCCATTCTAACTGGCGTAAGGTGGTATCTCAGTGTGGTTTTGATTTGAATTTCCTTGATGGCTAATGATTTTGAACATTTTTTCATGTGTCTGTTAGCCATTTGTATGTCTTCATTGGAAAAGTGTCTGTTCATATCTTCTGCCCATTTTTTGATTTGTTTATTTGTTTCTCGTGTATTGAGTTTGAGAAGTTCTTTGTAGATCTTGGATACCAGTCCTTTATCTGTAGTGTCATTTGCAAATATATTCTCCCATTCCGTGGGCTGCCTCTTAGTTTTTCTGACTGTTTCCTTGGCTGTGCAGAAACTTTTAATCTTGATGAAGTCCCATAAATTCATTTTATCTTTTGTTTCTCTTGCATTTGGGGATGTATCATGAAAAAGGTTGCTTTGGCCGATGTGGTAGAGGTTGCTGCCTATGTTCTCCTCTAGAATTTTGATGGATTCCTGTCTCACATCGAGGTCTTTCATCCATTTGGAGTTTATTTTTGTGTATGGTGTGAGATAGTGGTCAAGTTTCATTCTTTTGCATGTAGCTGTCCAATTTTCCCAGCACCATTTATTGAAGAGACTCTTTTTCCCACCGGATGTTTTTTCCTGCTTTATCAAATATTAGTTGCCCAAAGAGCTGAGGGTCCATTTCTGGGCTCTCTATTCTGTTCCATTGGTCTATGTGTCTGTTTTTGTGCCAGTACCATGCTGTCTTTGTGATCACAGCTTTGTAGTACAGCTCTAAATCCGGCATTGTGATGCCCCCAGCTTTGTTTTTCCTTTTCAACAGTTCCTTGGAGATTCGGGGTCTTTTCTGGTTCCATACAAATTTAAGGACTATTTGTTCCAGTTCTTTGAAAAATGTCCTCGATATTTTGATCGGGATAGCATTGAAAGTGTAGATTGCTCTGGGTAGCATGGACATTTTAACTATGTTAATTCTTCCGATCCATGAGCATGGAATATCTTTCCATCTTTTTATGTCTTCCTCAATGTCTTTTAAGAGTGATTTATAGTTTCTAGAATAAAGGTCCTTTACGTCTCTGGTTAAGTTAATTCCAAGGTAACGTATGGTTTTTGGTGCTATTGTAAATGGGATGGATTCCCTAATTTCTCTTTCTTCGTTCTCGTTATTCGTGTACAGAAATGCAACTGATTTCTGAGCATTGATTTTGTATCCCGCCACGTTACTGAATTGCTCTATAACTTCTAATAGTTTGGGAGTGGCTTCTTTTGGGTTTTCCATATAGAGTATCATGTCATCTGCGAAGAGAGACATTTTGACTTCTTCTTTGCCGATTTGAATACCTTTAATCCCTTTTTGTTGTCTGATTGCTGTTGCAAGGACTTCTAGTACTATGTTGAATAATAGTGGCGAGAGTGGGCATCCTTGTCGTGTTCCTGATCTTAAGGGAAAGGCTTCCAGCTTTTCCCCATTGAGAATAATATTTGCAGTAGGCTTTTCATAGATGGCTTTTATGAGATTGAGAAATGTACCTTCTTTTCCTACACTCTGAAGGGTTTTAATGAGGAAAGGATGCTGTATTTTGTCAAATGCTTTTTCGGCATCGATTGAGAGGATCATATGGTTCCTGAGTCTTTTCTTGTTGATATGATGTATCACGCTGATTGATTTGCGAATATTGAACCACGCTTGCATCCCCAGTATGAATCCCACTTGATCGTGGTGGATAATCCTTTTAATGAACTGTTGGATTCTATTAGCAAGTATCTTGTTGAGGATTTTGGCGTCCATATTCATTAGGGAAATCGGTCTGTAATTCTCTTTTTTGAGGGGGTCTTTGCCTGGTTTGGGGATCAAGATAATATTGGCCTCATAGAATGTTTGGTAGCTTTCCTTCTGTTTCTATTTTTTGAAATAGCTTTAGGAGAATAGGTATTATTTCTTCTTTGAATGTTTGGTAGAATTCCCCAGGAAAACCGTCCGGGCCTGGAGTTCTGTTATTTGGAAGGTTGTTTATCACTGACTCAATTTCTTCATAATTAATTGGCCTGTTTAAGAAATCAATTTCTTCCGGTTTCAATCTTGGTAGTTTATAGGTTTCCAGGAAGGATTCCATCTCTTCCAGATTGCTTAGTTTATTGGCATATAGCTGTTGATAAAAATTTCTAATAATCCTTCCAATTTCAATGGTGCTCGTCGTGACCTCTCCTTTTTCATTCATAATTTTATAATCTGGGTCCTTTCTCTTTTCTTTTGGATAAGTCTTGCCAGTGGTCTGTCAATTTTATTGATTCTCTCCAAGAACCAGCTTCTAGTCCTGTTGATCTGCTCTACTGTACTTCTGGTTTCTGCTTGATTGATTTCAGCTCTAATTTTGGTCAACTGCTTCCTCGTGCGTGGATTAGGCCTGTCCCTCTGTTGCTGTTCCAGCTTCTTGAGGTGAGAATATAAAAACTGCATTTTAGATTTTTCTATTCTTTTGAGTGAGGCTTGGATGGCTATGTATTTCCCCCTTAGGACTGCCTTTGCAGTATCCCATAGGTTTTGGACTGTTGTATTTTCATTCTCATTGGTCTCCATAAATTGTTTAATTTGATTTTTGATTTCCTGGTTTATTGAGTCATTCCTGAGCAGGAAGGTTCTTAGTCTCCAAGTGTTTGAGTTTCTTCCAAATTTTTCCTTGTGGTTGAGTTCCAATTTCAGAGCGTTGTGGTCTGAGAATATACAGGGGATAATTTCAGTCTTTTGGTATCTGTTGAGATCTGTTTTGTGACCCAGAACATGGTCTATTCTTGAGAATGTTCCATGGGCATTAGAATAGAATGAGTATTCTTTGGTTCTGGGGTGTAGTGTTCTATATATATCTATGAGGTCCAACTTGTCGAGTATGGCATTCAAAGCCTTTGATTCTTTGCTTAGTTTTTGCCAGGGTGTTCTGTCTATTTCTGAGAGTGGAGTGTTGAGGTCCCCTACTATTAATGTATTTTTATCTATATGTCTCTTTATTCTGGTTAAGAGTTGGCTTGTGTATCTTGCTGCTCCCCTGTTGGGGGCATATATATTTATAATTGTCATATCCACTTGTTGAATACGTCCTTTAAGAATAATATAGTGCCCTTCTGCGTCTCTAACTATAGTCTGTAGTTTAAAATCCAGTTTATCTGATGTGAGAATTGCTACCCCAGCTTTCTTTTGAGGTCCATTTGCGTGAAAGATGGTACTCCATCCCCTTACTCTCAGTCTGAATGCATCTTTGGGTTCGAAAGGAGTCTCTTATAGACAGCAAATGGCTGGGTCATTTCTTTTTATCCAATCTGCAACCCTGTGGCGTTTTAGGAAGAATTTAAGCCATTAATATTAAGACTGAGTATTGAGAGATATGCTTTTAATGCTGCCATGTTGTCAGTAAAGTCTTTGTTTGTATTGGCTGTGACTTTCTGTTCTGTATCACTCTTGGGGCCTTTTTACTTTTATAGAACCCCTCGTAATATCTCCTGTAGGGCTGGTTTCGTGGTTACAAAATTGGTTAGTGACTGGCGATTCTGAAATGTCTTTATTTCTCCATCAATTCTGAATGACAGCCTTGCTGGATAAAGGATCCTTGGCTGCATGTTTTTCTCTGAAAGAGCTTTAAATATGCTCCCCCAACCCTTTCTCTCATTCCAGGTCTGTGTAGACAGGTCTGACGTAATTCTGATGCCTTTGCTTTGGTACGTGAGAAATTTCTTTGCCCTGGCCGCTTTCAATACTGTATCCTTGGATCTAATATTTGCGAAATGCACTATGACGTGACGTGGCGTAGGTTTGTCGTGGTTGAGCTTGGGAGGGGTCCTCTCTGCCTCTTGGACACGAATGTTTGTTTCCCTTCCTAGATTAGGGAAGTTTTCAGCTACAATTTGTTCAAATATCTCTTCTAGACCTCTGTTTTTCTCCACCCCCTCGGGGATGTCGATGATTCTAACATTGGATCGTTTCGTTGAGTCAGTAATCTCCCGTAGCCAATATTCGTGGGCGTGGATTTTTTTAAGACCATCTTCTATTTTCATTTTTTCCTCTATTAACCCATCCTCCAATTCACTAACCCTTTCCTCTGTTTCGGTGACCCTGGCCGTCAGAGCCTCTAGTTTTGCCTGCATTTGGCTCATAGAATTTTTAATTTCTGCCAGATTCGCTCTCATTTCCGCCCTTAGGGATTCTATATTCTCAGTAACATTTTCCTTAATACTTTTTTCAAGTCTACTCATCATCTTGACCATTGTTACTCTGAATTCCATTTCTGATAATTTGGTTACATCCATATCCGTTACTTCTCTGGCAGAGGCCACAGACTCACTGTCTTTTCTTTGCTGGGGGGGGCTTCTCCTTCTTGTCATTCTGATGAGGAGAGGTTGCGGGATTGTCCAGAGCCCAAATTATTGACTGGGTCCCAGGCCGTGCCCCTTGTTTTATAGGGATCTTAGAGATGTGGGCTTCTTCTTTAAAGATTTTATTTATTTATTTATCTGAGAGAGGGAGACAGTCAGCAAGAACGGGAGCAGAAGCAGGGGAGTGGGAGACGGAGAAGCAGGCTCTCAGCGGAGGAGCCCGATGAGGGACTCCTTTCCGGAACGCTGGGATCAGGCCCTAAGCCGAAGACAGGCGCTCAATGACTGCGCCCGCCAGGCGCCTGGGTTGTGGGCTTCTTGATTTTTCAGCCTGCCTTCTGGGGGAGGGGCCTGCCGCGCCGATACTCAGGCAACCCTGTTTGGGTAGAGTCTCCGTGTCCCCTGCGAGGGAGGATGGGGATGGGCACTCTCTGAGCCGGTATTTCCAGGCTTTTGTTCTCTGGTGGCTTTCCCTGGCGGCCGGCTATGCCTCTTCTGAGGGTCAGAGCAGCAGAGGCTGCATTGTCACAGAACAGAGGGATTGCGGCCCGTTCTCCACTGATGTTCTGGCCACTTTAACTCTATTACTGTTGGTGCTGCTCAACCCTGCAGCGTCTCGGGATGTGCGCCCCACACCTGGCGTCCCTGCCCTCACTTCCAGGGCCGGCGCGTCTCTGTCCTTTGTGTTTGTAATGCAGCCAGCCACCGGCCTCCCCGCGCGCTCCCCGGTCTCCCATTCTCAGTCTATGCCCGGTGAGCACACCGCGATTCCGGAGTTCCGTGAGAAGCCTGGTGGCGCGCGCACCCGGTTCACGGTCTCAGTCTGCTGTTTCGCGGGTGCCGACCGCGAGTCCGCCCGCTCCCCCGTGCAGGTGGCCCGCCAGCCGCCAGCCACCCTGCGCGCGCTCCGTGAGCTCCCGGTCTCAGTCTGGATCCCGTGAGCACACCGGGATTCCGGTGTTCCGGGAGATGCCTGGTGGTGCGCGTTCACGGCTGAAGGGTCTCAGTCCGCTCTCTCGCGGGTGCCCCCTCCGTGAGTCCGCCCGCTCCCCCGTGCAGGTGGCTGCCGCTTCCCTGCGCCGAAACGCGGCGGCTCCCTCCCCCTTCCGTTTATCTTCTGATATCTGTGCATGGTTTTACGGCTCCCCTCTTGGTACCTCAATACTCAGTGCAGGAGATGTTCATTTGTAGAGATCCAGATGTATCTTCCTGCGTCTCAGGCTGATTCCGTGGTTATTTAGGCTGGTCTGTTACCTATCCAGCTCGACTCAGGGGACCGGCTGAAAAAGGGGTCCCCTACTCCTCCGCCATCTTAACTCCTCCCCCCTTTCATTCATAATTTTATTAATTTGGGTCCTTTCTCTATTCTTTTGGGTATCTTGGCAGTGGTCTGTCAATTTTATTGATTCTCTCCAAGAACCAGCTTCTAGTTCTGTTGATTTGCTCTACTGTACTCCTGGTTTCTAATTCATTGGTTTCTGCTCTTATCTTGGTCAACTGCTTCCTCGTGTGTCGATCAGGCCTGTCCCTCTGTTGCTGTTCCAGCTTCTTGAGGTGAGAATATAAAAACTGCATTTTAGATTTTTCTCTTCTTTTGATTGAGGCTTGGATGGCTACGTATTTCCCCCTTAGGACTGCCTTTGCAGTATCCCATAGGTTTTGGACTGTTGTGTTTTCATTCTTGTTGGTCTCCATAAATTGTTTAAATTGAGTTTTGATTTCCTTGTTTATCGAATCATTCCTGTGCAGGATGGTTCTTAGTCTCCAAGTGTTTGAGTTTCTTCCAAATTTTTCCTTGTGGTTGAGTTCCAATTTCAAATGTTTGTGGTCTGAGAATATGCAGGGAATAATTTTAGTCTTTTGTTATCGGTTGAGACCTGTTTTGTGACCCAGAACATGGTCTATTCTTGAAAATGTTCCATGGGCATTAGAGTAGAATGAGTATTCTTTGGTTCTGGGGTGTAGTGTTCTATACATATCTATGATGTCCAACGTGTCGAGTATGGCATTCAAAGTTTTTGTTTCTTTGTTGGTTTTCTGCTTAGGTGATCTGTCTATTGCTGATAGTGGAGTGTTGAGGTCCCTTACTATTAACGTATTTTTATCTATATGTCTCTTTATTCTGGTTAAGAGTTGGCTTGTGTATCTTGCTGTTCCCCTGTTGGGGGCATATATATTTATAATTGTCATATCCAGTTGTTGGATACATCCTTTAAGAATAATATAGTGTCCTTCTGTGTCTCTAATTATAGGCTTTAGTTTAAAATCCAATCTGTCTGATATGAGAATTGCTACCCCAGCTTTCTTTTGAGGTCCATTGCCATGGAAGATGGTATTCCATCCCTTTACTTTCAGTCTGAATGTATCTTTAGGTTCAAAATGAGTCTCTTGTAGACAGCAAATGGATGGGTCATGTCTTTTTATCCAATCTGCAACCCTGTGGCGTACTATGGGAGCATTTAGGCCATTCACATTGAGAGTGATTATTGAGAGATATGATTTTAATGATGCCATGTTGCCAGTAAAGTCTTTGTTTCTATAGATTGTGACTTTCTTTTCTGTATCATGCTTGGGGCCTTTTTACTTTTATAGAAACCCCCTTAATATCTCCTGTAGGCCTGGGTTCATGGTTACGAAATTGGTCAATGACTGGCGATTCTGGAAGGTCTTTATTTCTCCATCAATTCTGAATGACAGCCTTCCTGGATAAAGGATCCTTGGCTGCATGTTTTTCTCTGAAAGAGCTTTAAAAATGCCCTCCCTCCCAACCCTTTCTCTCATTCCAGGTCTGTGTAGACAGGTCTGTCGTAATTCTGATACCTTTACCTTGGAACGTGAGAAATTTCTTTGCCCTGGCTGCTTTCAATACTGTATCCTTGGGTCTAATATTTGCAAAATGCACTATGACGTGACTTGGTGTAGATTTGTCGTGGTAGAGCTTGGGAGGGGTTCTCTTTGCCTCTTGGACATGAATGTTTGTTTCCTTTGCTAGATTAGGGACGTTTTCAGCTACAATTTGTTCAAATATCTCTTCTAGACCTCTGTTTTTCTCCACCCCCTCAAGGATGCCGATGATTCTGACATTGGAATGTTTCATTGAGTCAGTAATCTCCCGTAACCTACATTCTTGAGAATGGATTTTTTTTGAGTCCAGATTCTATTTTAGCTTTTTCTTCTACTAACCCATCCTCCCAATTCGCTGATACATTCTTCTGCCTCATTCACCGTGACCATCAGAGCCTCTAGTTTTGACTGCATTTGGCTCGTAGAATTTTTAATTTCTGCCAGATTCGCTCTCATTTCCGCACTTAGAGATTCTATATCCTCTTTAACATTTTCGTTAATACTTTTTTCAAGTCTACACATCATCTTGACCATTGTTACTCTGAATTCCGTTTCTGATAATTTGGTTATATCCATATCCGTTAGTTTGTTGCAGAGGCCACAGAGTAATTGTCTTTTCTTTGCTGGGGGGATTTCTCCTTCTCGTCATTCTGATGAGGAGAGGTTTCGGGCTTGTCTAGAGCCCAAATTATTGACCGGGACCCAGGCCGTGCGCCCTTGTGTTATAGGGATCTTAGTGATGTGGGCTTCTTGATTTTTCAGCCTGCCTTCTGGGGGAGGGGCCTGCCGCACCGATACTCAGGCAACCCTGGTAGGGTAGAGTCTCCGTGTCCCCTGCGAGGGGGGATGGGCATGGGCACACTGTGAGCCGGTATTTCCAGGCTTTTGTTCTCTGGCGGCTTTCCCTGGTGGTTTGCTGTGCCTCTTCTGAGAGTCAGAGCAGCAGTGGCCGAATCTCAGCCTCTGTCTCAGAACAGAGGGATCACGGACCATTGTCCACTGATGTTCTGGCCACTTTAACTCTGTTTCTGTTGGTGCTGCTCAACCCTGCAGCGTCCCGGGATGTGCACCTGGCTTCCCAGCCCTCACTTCCAGGGCCGGCGGGTCTCTGTCCTTTGTGTTTCTAACACCGCCAGCTGCCAGCCGCCAGCCACCAGCCGCCCCCGCGCATTCTGGAGCTCCCGGTCTCAGTCTGGTTCCATTGAGCACACCGGAGCTCCGTTTCAGTCTGGTGGCGCTCTCCCGGCTCACGGTCTAAGTCTGGTCTCTAACGGGTTCCGGTCCGCAAGTCCGCCTGCTCCCCCCCGTGCAGGTGGCTACCGCTTCCCGGCGCCCAAATGCGGCGGCTCCCTCCCCCTTCCATTTATCTTCCGATATCTGTGCGTGGTTACACGGCTCCCCGCTTTGTACCTCAATACTAGCGCTGGAGATGTTCATTTGTAGAGATGCAGATGTATCTTCCTGCATCTCAGGCTGATTCCGTGGATGTTCAGGCTGGTCTGGTACCTCTGTAAGTTGTAGTTTTTAAGAATTTTTCCATTTCATTTAGGTTGTCTCTTTTGTTGGTATTTGGTTTCTCATAGTAGCTCTTATGAACCCATATATTTCTCTGGTATTAGTTGCAAGATTCCCCTTTTTTCATTTATAGTTTTGTTGATCTGAGTTCTTTCTCTTTTTTACCTTGGTTAGTCTAGCTATATGTTTGACAATTTTGTTTTATCTTTTCTAAGAACCAACTTTTAGTTTTGTTAACCTTTCCTATTGTTTTTCTGTTCTCTCTTTTTGTTTATTTCTGCAATAATCTTTATTTCCTTTCTTATGCTAACCTTGTGCTTGGTTTGTTCTTTTTCTAGGTCATTAAGTTGTTGAGTTAGGTTGTTTATTTGAGATCTTTCTTGCTTCTTAATGTAGGCATTTGTTGCTATGATCTTACCTCTTGGAACTGCTTTTGCTGTATCTCATAAATTCTGGTGTGTTGTGTTTCCATTTTCATCTGTCTCAAGAAACTTTTAAATTTCTCCTTTAAATTATTCTTTGATCCCTTGGTTGTTCAAAAAAGTAGAGTTTAATTTCCATGTGTTTGTGATGAATTTTCCAGTTTTCCTTTTGTTACTGATTTGTAGTTCTGTGCTCCTATTGTCAGAGAAGATAATTGATGATATTTCAGTCTTCTTGGATTTGCTAAGATCATATGATCTGTCTTTGAAGGTATTCCACATGTGTATTCTGCTGTTGTCAGATAGAATGTTCTATATATGTTTGCTAGGTCCATTCGGTCTAGTGTTCAGATTGGCTGTTTCCTTAATTATTCTCTGTCTAGAACATTTATCTTTTGTTGAGAGTGGGATATTAATATCCCCAGGTATTATTGTAGTACTCTTTATTTCTCCTATTTATCTGTATTAGTTTTTGTCTTATCTATTTAGGTGTTCTATTGTGTTAGGTACATAGATATTTATAACTGTTATATCTTCTTGATGGATTGACCCCTTTATCATTATGTAAGGACCTTTTTTGTCTCCTTTTACTATTCTTAGTTTAAAGTCTATTTTGTCTGATACAACTACCCTGCTTTTATTTTATATTTTATTTATTTTATTTTATTCATTTCCATTTGTTTGAAGTGATTATTTTTATCCCTGCACACTCTGCATTACCTCCTGGAGAGAAGAGAGTTTGATGAACAATTGTGAGAATTGTAGAGTGGATTTCTCCATTCTGCAGATTCAGGAAACAAATTGATGTATATTTAAGGAAATGTACATAATTCTGATTTTAGAATTTATTTATTAGTGCAACATGATGTAAGATTTTGTATCTTTACAAATAAAAATGAATATTATATGATGCATTTTAATTTAGTATAACCTATTTCCATTAATAATAACAATTTCAGTAAAATACAGGAAATTTGCTCTAATATAATTTTGTTTCCAGCCTCATCATTTGTGGTTTCAACCAGGATGGAAAAGACTGTGTAAAAGCAGATGTTGGGGAAGGTTTGGAGTTTAGTCTTGAAAGTACTGATTTGTAGACCTCTAGTTGACCTCTAAGCAGAGATGTTGAATAGACAGTGACTAGTTATTTCTCAAGGCTAGAGATATAAATTTTTATGTTATAAGCTTTAGATGGTATTTAATGTCTTCAGAGTAGATGGAATTCTTAAGGTTGTAGGATGACAGTTCTTAAGGTTGTAGGATGATTTGACCATTGGCTTAGAAACGATTTCTTACTTGGACAGGAGTAATTTTGGGAGAGTGATGTGGAAAAAAGTCCATTTGCAGTGCATTTAGAAAAGAGGGAAAAAAAATGAGAAGGGGAATTAGGGAATGTATATAAATAGTTCTTTAAAGGAGTTTTGCCACAAAGTGGAGCAAAAATAAAATAGAGGGGTAGCTTGTGGGTAAAATAGAAATCAAGTCAAGGGAAATAGAGTTTTAAAAAATGAGAGCAAGACAACATTTTCATGGTGTTGATTGAGGAAATTGATGTAGGAGCGATAGGTGAAAATTTCTGGAGGGACATTTTTTATTAGGTTAGAAAATACTGGAATTTGTATACAACTGAAGGAAATTGGCTTGAAGTAGAGTGTTGATGGATTTTTTGTGGTAACTTGAGGGTACATTTTATGTAGTTGCAGGGGCTGATAGGTAGATCCGGAAGTGATTGTGAGTTGGTTTTTAAAGGATTTAGGATTTGTCAAATGAATGTGAAGAAGAGAAGGACAAGGGAATCAAAACTATATTGCAGGAATGTGATTGTAATCACTGACCATAGTATTATGATTATTAAGCTGGGTAAAGAGGAGGGAGGGCATCAAGGAGGAGAGTGAGTGTAAAGAAAATGATAGGATGGGTGAATTGGAGATTTAAGCACTGTTTGAGTTGGGATAGCAGAATGAATGAGCTATAAACATGAGAGGGTACTTAGAAAGTGAGATGAATAGAACCAAGGCAATTTAGTTATTGGAAATGTTGAGGTCTGGCATATGACCATGCAGTAAATGGCTGAGGTAGAATGGAGGACAAGATTGTAGAAGGAGAGGAGATGAGGAAACTGGCAGACCAGTATCTTGTTCACCTTTGAAGTTCATCTGTAGACTATACCACTCATCATCCCTTGTCTTTGGAGTCTCAGTTACGTTCTCAAATAACTCCCATATATTTCTCAATGATTGTAGTTCTTGGGTCAGTGTGATATTCTTCAGCACTGTTCTTGTAATTTTTGGTGATTTTATCTTTATTGTAATGTATCACAATATGCGATTCCTTTTTATTGGATAATAGTATTCCATTGTGTGGATATATTGTAACCATTTGGGTTATCTCTTCAGCAGCCAATGAACATTTAGATTGTTTTCTCTTTTGGGCTGTTATAAATAATGCTATGATTACTCTTTGTGTATAAGGCTTTGTATGGACATAGGTTTCATTTCTTTAAGTTAGATACCTGGGAGTAGAATTGTTGAGTTGAATGGTAAGTCTGTATTTAGCTTTTTAAGAAACTGCCAAGCTCTTTTCCTATTCAGCCTATTGGGTATCTTACTGTGGTTTTCATTTGCATTTCCCTAATGACTAATGATGTTGAGTGTTTTTCCAGGGACAATTGCTTATTCATAAACTGTCTTTGGAAAAGTGTCTGTGCACATCTTTTGCTCATTTCTAAATTTCACTATATGACTTCTGACTTTTAAACTGTACTTTATGTATTTTTGGATACAAGTCCTTTGTCATATACATGATTTGCAAATATTTTCTGCCAGTCTGAGTTGTCCTTTCATTTTCATGGAAGAGGAGAAGATTTTAATTTTGATAAAGTAACAATTTATTTATTTTTTTTCTTTTCTGGATCATATTTTTATTGTCAAATTCAAGAACTTTTAGCCTAATACAAGGTCTTAGAGATTTTGTATTCCTATAAATATTATATATATTTTTTGTTCTAGAACTATTATAATTTGAGCTTCTGTATTTACGTCTGTGATTCATTTGGAGTTACTTTTTTTGTATGGTGTGAAATAAAGGCCTAAGTTCAATTTTTGCATGTTAATATTCAATTATCTCAGTACTATTTGTTGAAAAGTTCATCATTTCCCTAGTAAATTGTCTTATTACCATTATTGAAAATCAGTTGACTGGAAGTATAGGGATTTATTTCTGGATTTTCATTTTAATTCCATTGATCTCTCTGTCTGGTTCATAATGTCACAGTGTTTTTATTACTGAAACTTTGTAATAAGTTTTGAAATTGAGCAGGTTAATTCTTTTATGTTTTTATCAAAATTGTTTTGGCTAAATTAGATCATTTACATTCCCATATAAATTTTGAGTCAGCTTATTGATACCCACTAAAAAGCCTGTTGGAATTATGATAGGGATTGGTTTGATTTTATAGATTAACTTGGGTATAATTGTCATTTTAACAATTTTGAGGATTCTGATCCATGAACATGTAATGCCGCTCTATTTACTCAGCTCTTCTTTACTAGGAAAGTTTTTAGTATATAAGCATTACACTTAAGAAAAAATTTGTGTGTAATTTATTCTTTTTGAAGCTACTATGATGGAATTTCTTCATTTCATTTTCTGATTGTTCATTATTCATAAAAGTGTAGTTGATTTTTGTGTATTGATCCTATATCCTGTAACCTTTCTAACCTTATTCATTACTTTTAGATTTTTGTTTTGTTTTTAGATTCCTTAGCCTTTGCTGCATGTAGAATTAAGTTGACAGTGAAAAAAAATTGGTAGTTTTACTTCTTCCTTTCCAATCTGTATGTCCTTCATTGCTTTTTCTTGCCTTATTGCACTGGTTAGGACTTCCAGAATGATATTAAACAGAATGCACATTTTTATCACCTCAAAAGAAAATCTTTGCTCATTATCAGTCATCCTCTATTTTTCCCTTTTCCCAATCCTAGCCAACCAGTTTTGTTTCTATAGGTTTTCTTGTTCTGAACATGGCATACAAATGAATTATGCAATCTGTATGGTCTTTTGTGACTGGCATCTTTCACTTTACATGTTTATAAGATTCATCTGTTACAGCATGTGTCAGTACTGTATTCCTTTTTATTGGTGAATAATATTTTATAGATATACCACATTTCATTCACCTACTGAATGGACATTTTGGGCATTCCCACTTTTTTGCATTTGTGAATAATGATTTATAAATATTTATGAGTGTGTGTACTCCGATTTTCAGTTCTCTTGGTTATACACCTAATAAAAGAATTGTTGGGTCGTATGTTAAGCCTATGCTTAACTTTTTGCAGAACTACCAAACTTTTTTCCCAAAGTGTTTTCATTTTTGAAAGATAGTTTTGTTTGATTTTTTTAAAGTACTTTGTATATGTCGCATGGCCTCCAGGTTTTCTGATATGAAGTTAGCCTTTAATTCTATTGTTGTTCTTTCATATGTGATTAATCCTTTTTATCCCACCTTATTATTTACCTTTGTTTTACAACACTTTGAATAAGACATCTCTTTGTGATTGTTGGAAGATAATTCTTCATTGACCTCTTACATTTCTGGATGTCTTGCAAGCAGAAGGACCAAATGCTTTTGTGCTGTACTGTACTGTTATTTTAAAGATGTTTGTGTAGCACACAGCCCTGGAATATAGTAGTGTCTCCATTTGAAGGGTTGTTTCCTCTCTACTATAATAGTAATAATATCTCCCGTTGAGGCAAAATTTACCAGGCCTACTGGCCATCAAAAAAGATTCTAGAGCCCTAAGATCAGGTTTCCTCTTGTGTAACATTCTGTATTTTTATCTCCTGGACCCAACTGGGGCTTAGAAGTACTAGCACAAATGGTGATACTCTGGCTGCTGCTATTGCTGAGAATAATAAACTGTCATTTGTCTCTGACCCAGATATTTCATATCTTCTGTCAGGATCCATGAAAGATTAACTTGGTAGCTTACAAATAGAGTAAAACCTCATACTCTCTGCAGTGCTTGGTGATGTTTATCTTGCTTGGAGTTCCTTGAGCATTTAGGGTCCGTCAATGAATGCTTTCATAACAATTGGAAAGTTTTCAGTCATTATTTATTCCTATTTTTTTCTGTGCTTATCTTGCCTCTTTTTCTGGACTCCCGTTATACATATATTGGTACTCTTGATATCCTGTGGGCACTGTTAAGCTATTTTTAATCTTTTTTCTTTCTGTTGCTCAATTTATTAATACTGTTGTGTGTTTCCAAGTTCACTCATTCCTTCTGCCATCTCGGAGTCCCCTTGGAGTTTTTCTTCTTGATTATTGTCTTTTTACCCAATGAAATTTCCAACTGGGTCTCTTTAATAGATTCTAATTATTTATATTTACTGTTTGCGTAGTCATTTTCATCACATTCTCCTTTTATTTTCAAAGTATGAGTGCCTGAAATTCTTTGGATATAGTTATGATAGCTGTCTTGAAGTATTTTCTGCTAAATCCAACACCTGGTCCTACTCAGAGAAGAGATTCTTTTGACTGTTGGTTCATCAGTAAGAGTCATGTTTCTTTTTTTTTTTTTTGCCTAATATTTTTAACTTTAGGCACTTTGCTGTACAGTAGATCTTAAGGATTTATTCATCTTGCATAACTGAAACTTTATAGGCTTTGGTGACTACCTCCCATTTCCTTCTCCCGCAGCCCCTGGTAACCACCATTCTACACTATGTTGGTGTTTTTCATAATTAAGTCTTCGAGGAATTAACATTGAGGAATGGTATTACTGTTAATGCTAGGCTTCCAGGGATGAGTGAGGTTGTGATGAAGAGTAGTGCTTTAATGAGATCACCTATGTTTTGGATATCTTGTTCATCATTTAGTTTTTTGAATAATGGATGCAGAACATATACATAGCACAGTTTTGAAGAATGCTCTGTGCAGATTTCTAGAAATGCTTAATTTGGCCGATTACTACTCATTGTTACTGTTATTAAACGTAATTGGCTGGCTGGAGATGGAGAAGGTGACAATTTTTTAAATATCATTTTGGGTAAGAGCACAGATTTCTGTAAATAGTGTAGTGATAGCTCCTAGGCAGATCGTTAGTGTTTGAGAGGTTTTATTAATTTCTATTAGTGGATGGAAATGGATTAGTAGGAAGATACCTGCCACTATGCCACTTACTTGAATGAAGTAAGGCTGAGATGGGTGTAGGGCTTTCTGTGGCTGAGTGAAATCATGAGTAAATGGCACATTTGGTGGATTTTTCAATTGTGGTTAAACAAAGTTTGATTAATGGAAGGTTAATATGATTGAAATTGACTAATAAATTTTGTTGGAAGTGTCATGAATTTAGGTTAAATAGAAATCATACTACTGATAATGAATCCAGTATCTATGATGTTGTTGTAGAGAATTGCTTTCAGGGTGACAGTGTTGCAAGTTTGACTATTTTAGATTCCTCATAGAAGCTTTCTGTTCTTTTCCTTTGATATATCTGTCTATTCTTTCCCCAACACCACACTTTCTTGATTACTGTACCTTTATAGTAGGTTTTGAAGTTGGGTAGTGTGAGTCTGGGCCTTTTGCCTTTCCGTATACAATATAAAATCATTTTGTTGATATCTGCATAGTAATTTGCTGGAATTTTGAATTGGATTGCGTTTAATTTATAGACCAAGATGGGATGAACTAGCAAATGACAATATTGAGTCTTCCTATCTGTGAACATGGAATATGTCTCTACTTATTGAATTCTTTAATTTTGTTTATCTGCGTTTTCTCATTTTCCTCATATAGATCTTTTTGTTTTATTTTATTTATTTGTCAGAGAGAGAAAAAAAGAGAGAGCTCAAGCAGGGGGAGCGGAAGGCAGAGGGAGAGGGAGAAGCAGATTCCCTACTTAGTAGGGAGCCTGATGTGGCAATTGATCCCAGGACCGTGGGATCGTGACCTGAGCTGAAGGCAGATGCTTAACCAGCTGAGCCACCCAGGCATCCCTCATATAGATCTTGTACATATTTTGTTAGATTTATACCTAAGTGTTTCAGTTTTTATGGTGCTAATGTAAATGGCATTGTGTTTTTATTTTTAAATTCCTCTTGTTCATTTTTGGTATATAAAACAGCAATTGACTTTTGTATATTAACCTTCTGTCCTGCAACCCGAATTAATTGCTTATTAGTTCCAAGACTTTGTTTGTCTATTGTTTTGGATATTCTTTTTTTTTTTTTCTAAAGATTATTTATGTATTTGAGAGAGAGACTGTGTGTGTGCATGAGTGAAGAGAGGGGCAGAGGGGCGCTTGGGTGGCTCCGTCGTTACGTGGCTGCCTTCAGCTCAGGTCATGATCTCAGTGTTCTGGGATCGAGCCCCGCATCGGGCTTCCCACTGAGCTTCTCCCTCTCTCACTCTCCCTCTCTCACTCCCCCTCTTGTGTTCCCTTTCTCGCTGCCTGTCTCTCTGTCAAATAAATAAGTAAAATATAAAAAAAAAAAAAGGGGGGCAGAGGGAGAGAATCTTCAGGCTGACTCCCTGCTGAGTGTGGATCCTGATGTGGGGCTCAGTCTCACTATGAGATCATGACCTGAACCGAAACCAAGAGTCGGACACTTAACTGACTGAACCACCCAGATACCCCTTGGATATTCTATATAGACAATCATGTCATCTGTGAACAAAGATATGCTTATGTCTTCCTTCCCAATCTATATTTCATTTCATTGTGTCTTACTGCTTTAGCTAGAACTTGTATATGGTGTTGAAAGGAGTGGTAATAGGGGATATTCTTAACTTTTAATGATTTTAGTGACAAAGTTTCATTTCTCACCATTCTGTATGATGTTAGCTGTAGTTTGTTTTTTTTTGTTTGTTTTTTTGGTAGATCTTTATCAAATTGAGGACTTTTTCTGGTAGTTTATGGAGTGTTTATTGTGAATGGGTGTTGGATTTTGTCATATGCCTTTTCTGCATCTATTAATATGATGATGTGTTTTCTTTTTAGCTTGTTGATATGTGATGGATCACATTAATTGATTTTGAACTAGCTTTTAAAAGTTACTCCTTTGGGGTTAATTTGCAGAATTTCCCCCTTGTTTTATGGTGCTATTAATGTTGCTGGTTAGCTTTTCCAAAATTCGTATTTAAATTTTTTTAGTCTGGCTTTTTAGGGGTCACCCCTTTTTCTCCAGATTAGAGTTCAGTAAATGGTCAGAAGTCTTGCTGAAAACTTTGATCATGTATTGCTAGTTGATCTGTGTTTGGTTTGATGAACTTAAAATTTAGGATAGTTTTCATCTCTGTCCTAGCTTTTACTTCCCATTGATCTTTTTCAAGTCTTCAGTGTATGTGTGCATTGGGGTGCTGATAGCCATGGATTGTGTGAAATTATTATGAAGCTCCCTAATATACATATAAGATATAGCCAATGCTGTTACATTTTCAGGATCTTCTTCAATTCCTGATTGGTTCTCTGGTCTCTTGCTCACTGTAACTGCAAACATAATCTCATTCTAGGAGAGTTAAAGGCTTTTTTCCTATTTTCAGCTTGGCAAGCATTTTTTTGAACTGTCCTCTGTCAGTGAAGTTGTTGGTTTCTGTAAGCAGCCACAGCCTTGTAGAACTACTTCATCTATGTTGTTTGGTTTCTGCAGTCCCTGAAAAGATCACCACAAATTCCATTTGTTCTTACTCAACATTTAGCAGACTTTTTTGAATAAAATTAATATGGATTTTGTTGTTTGCCTTTGGTCAGTTTTCAGAACCCTGAAATGATTAATATTCTCTAGTTCTTTACTTGTTTTTCTGGGAGAAGATTTATTGGCCTCTTTGTTCCACCATAGCAGTAAGTTACACTCCCTGATCTTTACATGGCTGGTTCATTTTCCTGTAAGTCCCAGGTCAGATATCACCTTCTCAGAGAAGTCTTCCCTGAAACCTATTATCCAGGTTACTTTTACCTTTCTTATAACCTTTTCCCCTTATTTCTTATTTCTCTCCCATGTATATTTTCATTGCCTGTCTGCTTTTGTAAGGTGTATATTCTGTGAGAGCAGTCTACCATCTCTTGTTTATGGTTGCATTTCTGGCTCTTAGAGAAGTACTTTACAAATTAAGTAAATATTTATGTTTAATTGATAAGATATTATCTCTGTAAATAAATTGTTTTTATAGTTTTGATTTCAATTATTGATATTTTTCATGTAAACGTGTTCTTTTTAACATTTGTAAAAGTAAATTCATTTTATACATACAATTTTTAACAATAGTCAAGTGATATTTCTTTGAGGATTTTTATCAAAAGTGTGTGTGTGTGTGTGTGTGTGTGTGTGTATATATAAAATAAATGTTTTGTATGAAAAAATTTCTATATTTTATGAAGAAATGAGTTCTTTTATATTGTTCTCAAATATCCTTATGGAGAATAGCTGACTCCTATTGGGATGCAATTATTTGAATAACTTACTCATTTTTTTAATAATAATTTTTTATTATATTATGTTAGTCACCATACAGTACATCCTTAGTTTTTGATGTAAAGTTCCATAATTCATTACTTGCATATAACACCCAGTGCACCATGCAGTACGTGCCCTCCTTACTACCCATCACCAGCCTATCCCATTCCCCCCTCCCCCTCCCCTCTGAAGCACTCAGTTTCTTTCCCAGAGTCCATAGTTTCTCATGGTTCATTCCCCCTTCTGTTTACCCCCCTTTCTTCTTCCCTTTCTCCTACTACCGATCTTCCTACTTCTTATGTTCCATAAATGAGTGAAACCGTATGATAATTGTCTTTCTCTGCTTGACTAATTTAGCTTAGCATTATCTCCTTCAATCCCGTCCGTGTTGCAGCAAATGTTGAGAAATCGTTCCTTTTGATGGCTGAGTAATATTCCATTGTATATATGTACCACATCTTCTTAATCCAGTCATCTGTTGAAGGGCATTTCGGCTCCTTCCACAATTTAGCTATTGTGGACAATGCTGCTATGAACATTGGGGTGCATATGGCCCTTCTCTTCACTATGTCTGTATCTTGTGGTAAATACCCAGTAGAGCAATGGCTAGATCATAGGGTAGCTCAATTTTTAACTTTTTAAGGGACCTCCACACTGTTTTTCAAAGTGGCTGTACCAACTTGCATTCCCACCAACAATATAAGAGGGATCCCCATTCTCCACATCCTCTCCAACATTTGTTGTTTCCTGCCTTGTCAATTTTTGCCATTCTAACTGGCGTAAGGTGGTATTTCAATGTGGTTATGATTTGAATTTCCCTGATGGCTAATGATTTTGAACATTTTTTCATGTTTCTGTTAGCCATTTGTATGTCTTCATTGGAAAAGTATCTGTTCATATCTTCTGCCCATTTTATGATTTGTTTATTTGTTTCTCGTGTATTGAGTTTGAGAAGTTCTTTGTAGATCTTGGATACCAGTCTTTTATCTGTAGTGTCATTTACAAATATCCTCTCCCGTTCCGTGGGCTGCCTCTTAGTTTTTTTGACTATTTCCTTGGCTGTGAAGAAGCTTTTTATCTTGATGAAGTCCCACAAGTTCATTTTTTCTTTAGTTTCTCTTGCCTTTGGAGATGTGTCATGAAAAAAGTTGCTGTGGCCGATGTTAAAGAGGTTGCTACCTATGTTCTCCTCTAGGGTTTTGATGGATTCCTGTCTCACATTGAGGTCTTTCATCCATTTGGAGTTTATCTTTATGTATGCTGTGAGAGAGTGGTCAAGTTTCATTCTTTTGCCTGTAGCTGTCCAATTTTCCCAGCACCATTTATTGAAGAGACTGTCTTTTTATCCACTGGATGTTTTTTCCTGCTTTATCAAAGATTAGTTGCCCAAAGAGCCGAGGGTCTATTTCTCGATTGTGGGTTCTCGATTGTGTTCCATTGGTCTATGTGTCTGTTTTTGTGCCAGTACTATGTTGTCTTTGTAATCACAGTTTTGTAGTACAGCTTGAAATTCGGCAACATGATGCCGCCAGCTTTGTTTTTTCCTTTTCAACAATTCCTTGGCGATTTGGGGCCTTTTCTGGTTCCACACAAATTTAAGGGCTTTTTGTTCCAGTTCTTTGAAAAATGTCATTGGTATTTTGATCGGGATGGCATTGAAAGTATAGATTGCTCTGGGTAGCATGGACATTTTAACTATGTTAATTCTTCTGATCCATGAGCATGGAATATTTTTCCATCTTTTTGTCTTCTTCAATGTCTTTCAAGAGTGATTTGTAGTTTCTAGAATATAGACCCTTTACGTCTCTGGTTAAGTTAATTCTGAGATAACGTATGATTTTTGGTGCTATTGTAAATGGAATGGATTTCCTAATTTCTCTTTCTTCAGTCTCATTGTTCATGTATAGAAATATGACTGATTTCTGAGCATTGATTTTGTATCCCGCCACATTACTGAATTGGTGTATAACTTCGGGTAGTTTGAGGGTGGAGTCTTTTGGGTTTTCCACGTAGAGTATCATGTCGTCTGCGAAGAGAGACAATTTGACTTCTTTGCTGATTTGGATACCTTTGATCCCTTTTTGTTGTCTGATTGCTGTTGCAAGGACTTCTAGTACTATGTTGAATAATGCGAAAATGGGCATCCTTGTCGTGTTCCTGATGTTAAGGGAAAGGCTTCCAGCTTTTCCCCATTGAGAATGATATTCACTGTAGGCTTTTCATAGATGGTTTTTATGAAATTGAGGAATGTACCCTCTATCCCTACACTCTGAAGGGTTTTAATGTGGAAAGGATGCTGTATTTTTGTCAAATGCTTTTTCTGCATCAATTGAGAGGATCATATGGTTCTTGACTCTTTTCTTGTTGATGTGATCATCACACTGATGGATTTGCGAATGTTGAACCACGATTGCATCCCAGGGATGAATCCCACTTCGTCATGATGGATAATCCTTTTAATGTACTGTTGGATCCTATTAGCTAGAATCTTGTTGACAATTTTGGTGTCCATATTCACCAGGGATATCAGTCTATAATTCTCCTTTTTGATGGGGTCTTTGCCTGGTTTGGGGATCAAGGTAATACTGGCCTCACAGAATGAGTTTGGTAGTTTTCCTTCTGTTCCTATTTTTTGAAACAGCTTCAGGAGAATAGGTATTATTTCTTCTTTGAATTTTTGGTAGAATTCCCTGGGAAATCTGTCAGGCCCTGGACTCTTGTTTTTTGGGAGGTTTTTGATCACTGCTTCAATCTCTTCATAATTAATTGGTCTGTTTAAATAATCAGTTTCTTCCTTTTTCCGTCTTGGTAGTTTATGGGTTTCCAGGAAGGCATCCATTTCTTCCAGGTTGTTTAATTTATTGTCATAAAGCTGTTGATAAATGTTTCTAATGATCCTTCCTATTTCATTGGTATTGGTTGTGACCTCTCCCCTTTCATTCATAATTTTATTAATTTGGGTCCTTTCTGTAATCTTTTGAATAAGTCTTGCCAGTGGCTTATCGATCTTATTTATTCTTTCAGAGAACCAGCTTCTAGTTCTGTTGATCTGCTCTACTGTGCTCCTGGTTTCTAATTCATTGATCTCTGCTCTAATCTTGATCAACTGCTTTCTTGTGCGTGTGTTAGGTCTGTTCTTCTGTTCCAGCGCCAGCTTCTTGAGGTGAGAATATAAAAACTGCATTTTAGATTTTTCTGTTCTTTTGAGTAAGGGCCCTCAGTTTGTTTCTCAGAGTCCATAGTCTCTCATGCTTCATTCCCCCTTCTGATTACCCCCCTTTCTTTATCCCTTTCTTCTCCTACCGATCTTCCTAGTTCTCATGTTCCATAGATGAGAGAAACCATATGATAATTGTCCTTCTCTGCTTGACTTATTTCACTTAGCATTATCTCCTCCAGTGCCGTCCATGTTGCAGCAAAGGTTGAGAAAGCGTTCTTTTTGATAGCTGAGTAATATTCCATTGTATATATGGACCACATCTTCTTACTCCAGTCATCTGTTGAAGGGCATCTCGGCTCCGTAGTTAAGAGAAGGGAGATATGCACCCCAATGTTCATAGCAGCATTGTCCACAATAGCTAAATCGTGGAAGGAGCCGAGATACCCAATCATTCTTGAGCAGGATGGTTCTTAGTTTCCAGGTATTTGAGTTTCTTCCAAATTTTTCCTTGTGATTGAGTTCCAGTTTCAAAGCATTGTGGTCTGAGAATATGCAGGGAATAATTTCAGTCTTTTGGTATCAGTTGAGACCTGTTTTGTGACCCAGTATATGGTCTATTCTGGAGAAAGTTCCATGTGCATTCGAAAAGAATGAGTATTTTGTTGTTCTGGGGTGTAGTGTTCTGTATATATCTATGATGTCCATCTGGTCTAGAATGTCATTCAAAGCTCTTATTTCTTTGTTGGTTTTCTGCTTAGTGATCTCTCTATTGCTGATAGTGGAGTGTTGAGGTCCCCTACTATTAACGTATTTTTATCTATATGTCTCTTTATTCTGGTTAAGAGTTGGCTTGTGTATCTTGGTGCTCCCCTGTTGGGGGCATAGATATTTATAATTGTCATACCCACTCGTTGGATACATCCTTACAGAATAATATAGTGTCCTTCTGTATCTCTAACTACAGTCTTTACTTTAAAATCTAATCTGTCCCGGGGCGCCTGGGTGGCTCAGTCGTTAAGCATCTGCCTTCAGCTCAGGGCGTGATCCGAGAGTCCTGGGATCGAGCCCCACATTGGGCTCCTCCTCTGGGAGCCTGCTTCTTCCTCTCCCACTCCCCCGGCCTGTGTTCCCTCTCTCGCTGGCTGTCTCTCTGTCAAATAAATAAATAAAATCTTTAAAAATAAAATAAAATAAAATCTGTCTGATATGAGAATTGCTACCCCAGCTTTCTTTTGAGGTCTATTGGCATGAAGAATGGTTTTCCATCCCTTCACTTTCAGTCTGGATGTATCTTTAGGTTCAAGATCAGTCTCTTTTAGACAGCAAATGAATGGATTCATGTCTTTTTATCCAGTCTTCAACCCTGTGGCATTTTATGGGAGCATTTAGGCCATTCACATTGAGAGTGATTATTGAGAGATATGATTTTAATGATGTCCTGTTGCCTGTAAAGTCTTTTGTTTGTATAGATTGTGACTTTCTGTTCTGTATCACTCTTGGGGCCTTTTTACTTTTATAGAACCCCTTTAATATCTCCTGTAGGGCTGGTTTCATGGTTACGAATTTGGTCAGTTTCTGCCGATCCTGGAAGGTCCTTATCTCTCCATCAATTCTGAATGACAGCCTTAGTGGATAAAGGATCCTTGGCTGCATGTTTTTCTCAGATAGAGCTTTAAAAATATCCTGCCAACCCTTCCTCTCATTCCAGGTCTGTGTATACAGGTCTGATATTATTCTGATATTTTTGCCTCTGTACGTGAGAAATTTCTTCACCCTGGCTGCTTTTAATACTGTATCCTTGGATCTAATATTTGCAAATTGCACTATGGTGTGACGTGGTGTAGGTTTGTCGTGGTTGAGCTTGGGAGGGGTCCTCTCTGCCTCTTGGACATGAATGCTTGTTTCCTTTGCTAGATTGGGGACGTTTTCAGCTACAATTTGTTCAAATATCTCTTCTAGATCTCTCTGTTTCTCCACCCCCTTGGGCATGCCGATGATTCAGACATTAGAATGTTTCATTGAGTCAGTAATCTCCCGTAATCTACATTCTTGAGATTGGATTTTTTTGAGCAAAGTTTCTGTTTAACTTTCTCTTCTACCATCCCATCCTCCAATTCACTAACTCTTTCTTCTGCCTCATTTACCCTGGCCGTCACAGCCTCTAGTTTTGACTGCATTTGATTCTTGGCATTTTTAAGTTCTGCCAGAATCGCTCTCATTTCCACCCTTAGAGATTCTATATTCTCGTTAATATTTTCTTTAATATTTTTTTTCAAGTCTATACATCATCTTGACCATTGTTACTCTGAACTCCATTTCTGATAATTTGGTTATATCCATATCCATCAATTCTGTGGCAGAGGCCACAGACTCATTATCTCTTCTTTGCTGGGGGGGGATTTCTTCTTCTCGTCATTCTGATGAGAAATAGCGTGGTTGCCCAGAGCCCCAGGCAGTGTGCACTTGTTTTATAGGGACCTTAGGGATGTGGGCTTCTTGATTTTTCAGCCTGCCTTCTGTGGGAGGGGGCGGCTGCGCTGATACGCAGGCAATCCTTTTTGGGTAGAGTCTCCCTGTCCCCTGGGAGGGGAGATGGTGATTGTCACAATGTGAGCTGTTATTTCCGGGCTTTTGTTCTCTGGCGGTTTTCTGTGGCTCTTCTGAGAGCCAGAGCAACAGTGGCCGAATCCCAGCTTCGGTCTCAGAACAGAGAGATCGCAGTCTGCTCTCCACTGACCCCTCTTGGCCTCTTTAACTCTTTCTGTCGGTGCTGCCAAAAGCCCTGCAGTGTCCCGGGTTGTGCACCCCACAGCCGGTGTCCCAGCCCTTACTTCCAGGGCCGGTAGGTCTCTGTCCTTTGTGTTTCTAATACTGCCAGCCGCCCCCCCCCCCCCCCCCCCCCAGTTCTCACATGCGCTCCTGAGCTTTCTGTTTCACTGTGGTTCGCGCGCACTCCAGAATGCTGGTTTTCAGTCTGGTTGTGGAGTGCTCCCGAGCTCTTGGTTTCAGTCTAGTTCGAGTGTGCGCTCCGGAGGTCCGGTTTTCAGTCTGGTCGCACACACGTTCCCGGGCGCACGGTCTCAGTCTGCTCTCTCGCGGGTGCCAGTCTTCAAGTCCAGTCCACTCGCCAGTGCAGGTGGCTACTGCTTCCCGGCGCCCGAGCATGGCGGCTCCCTCCCCCTTCCGTTTATCTTCCGATATCTCTGCTTGGATTCACAGCTCCCCGCATTGTACCTCAATACTCAGCGCTGGAGATGTTCATTTGTAGAGATCCAGATGTATCTTCTTGCATCTCAGGCTGATTCCTTGGGTTTTCAGGATGGTCTGGTACATATCCAGCTCGACTCGGGACCAGCTGAAAAAGGGGACCCCTACTCGTACGCCATCTTTTTCACAGTCCTTACTTTTATGTCATTTATAATCATAGGTTTTATAATACCCTATTCAGATTTCTTGCGTGTGCTTGTCTTAATCTGTTTGGATTTGTTAGCCTCCTCTGGTTAGAAACTGTCTTCTTTAATTCAGTGCTAAACCCATAGAAAGTACGTAGTCTTTGCCTTTGAATGTCAGAAATAAATCATGGTAGGAAGAAAACTAACATTCATTAGTGAAATAGTGGAGCTAGTATTTGAAATTTTAATTATATCTTTATTTAGAAGGTAGAATATATTTTAAAGGAACATTTCAGAGATTTATTTTTCTAAATCAGTGGGTTTAGCTTTCCTTTTATAAATTTCCGGTATAATGAGGTTACTTGAGTTTACAAAGCTATGGATATATTTGTGAAGTAGTTTGCAGTGTTTATCTACTGGACTTAATCCCAGAGGCAGAAAGAATAAGTAATAAGGGTTTTTCTTTTCACTGCAGAGACCAACCTTTTTTTCTTTTTTTCTTCCCTTATTATGTAAGTCTGACCTACCTTGACCTCATTTATAGTGTAGCCTCTATAAATTTGGTTCTTGATTAATGTTTTATTAGTGTAAATAACATGAAGATCTTTACAGACTGAGACTACAGCATAAGGTTTATTGGACTTGATGGTTATCATTAGCAAATCAATTACTTAGGTCAGACATAAGTAATTGTTATTTGGTAGAAATGTTTCTCTAAACTTACCTATTTGATAGGGTACTTTCTCTGTAAGTACATTGTTTTGATAGTTTTGAGTTCAATTATTGATATTTTTATGTAAACGGCAATCCACTTTAAACAAATTTATCTCTAGAAATAAAGTAATTAGTAATCATTGGCATAATTAAGTGATACTTCCTTGACTTTTTTTTTTACCAATATAAAAGAAAATATACATACATATAAAACAAGATTTCAGTTTAAAAACATTAACTTTCTACACTTATTGAACAAGAACATTGTTATTCCTGAATCATCATTTTGTTTATGGATGTTTTATGATATATCATTATTATCATCACTGTCATCTCTATTTACTTTTTACATGTGCAAGCAATTGGTCTAAAAGAGTCCTGATTTTCCTGAAAGGTACAGGTTCTTTTAAACAGTTTTTAATTCTTTAAAGAATTTTAAAGACTTCTTTAGAATGTTTGTGGTGCTGTGGTACCACATTAATAGGAAATAGGAAAGTCAGGTATCACCATTGCCTTTGACCTTCCTAATGAAATCTGAGGGTCATTGTTGTTATACTAGATTCATGTGTGGTAGGTCACATTATTATGTATATTTGGCTTCAGTTGATTTATTTGTGTACTTGATTTTGTTTTATATTACTTTTTCCTTCACTTTAAAAATGTATTTAATTGAAAAGTATATTTAATTACACTGATTCCAAAGAACTATTGCTTAAATTTTAAAATTAAATTCTTTATCAGTGAATCTTGAAAGTCATTTCTCATTTAGATAAAGAAGTTTAGATTTCATATTTTGCCTTTCATTTTATTCCTATTATTCTTAATTGGCTTTGTTGACATCTGAGACTTCTTAAAACTTCAGTATCTCAATATGGGTGTTAATTTTGCCGGCAGAAATAGATCCAGCTGTTAGGTAGCTTGCTTTCTTCCTGCCAGCCTCCCATCCCTTCAACTAATATTTTTTAGGGCATTTTAAGCTCCCGATGTTGTTCTAGGCAGCTGTAGTCATGACAGCTGCTCTTGAGCATTTCAAAGTCTTACAACTTTTGTGTTAGGAGGAACAATGCATTGGATACTGGGAAACAAACTGAGGGCTTCAGAGGGTAGGGGGGTGGGGGATTGGGATAGGCCGGTGATGGGTATTGAGGAGGACACATATTGCATGGTGCACTGGATGTTGTACACAAATAATGAATCATGGAACATTGCATCAAAAACTGGGGATGTACTATATGGTGACTAATATAACAAAATAAAAATTATTAAAAAAAAACTAAAAAACAAAACAAAAACAAAAAAACCAATGCATTGGATAAGTATTGGTAGTCCTGCATATTTGTCCTTGTTTTTGTCCTTATATTCTGAAGTTCTGAAAAATCAGTGCAAATTCCCAATAAATAAATTTTTTATAGCTTAAAATGCAAAGGAAATTCTGTGAAGTTTCTTTCTTGTTATGTAATTTCTTAATTTTTCTCTTATATTTTAAAGGGAAAAACAGATAACAGTTTCATTGGCTGAGCAAATTTTGGAAGCTTTTGCTAGTAAAAAGAAAAGTAGTAGAGTATAGAACCTGGTTTAAAGGTAGAATATTTGTTAAACATTTTCTTATAGTAAAAAATTTTAAAATGAATTTTCATCTTGAATTTTATAATTTGTTAAATATATGAGTAATTTAAAAATGACCTATAATCACAATATTGGGTTTAGTTTCCTAAAAATACACCATGAGAACTTCCATAGCCTTCTACGATTTTTCTCTGAGATCTGCTACTATGACTCTTATTTTTTTCATCCTTGAAAAGCACAATAAAGGGTAGATTATCCCACATCCTGTTGGGCACATTGCTTAATTATCCTCTGGGGATAGTCAGTATCTGCTTATTACAGCAATAATTCAGGCTTGTATCCCAATATGTAAATAGCCCTCATAAAAGACATAATGTTTCTAGTACTGATACACTTGTCTGTCTCTTCAAAATTCAACTGCTTAGATTGCACTTCTGCTTTCTGAGCATTCATTTAGTAGTTCCAGCATTTTCCTTCAGTCTAAATATCATAGATTCTTAATCAATGCCTGTGGAGTAAATGAAGAATGAATGAAAGGGAAGGTGAAGAGGGAATAGGGAGGTATGGAGGGAGAGAGGGTAAAATACATTTTACTCTGACCCCTTTGGGATGTATTTTGGGAAGAGACAGAGGTATTTGTTGCACTTAAGTAAACAGTGTGGCTAGGATATAGTCTTTTCTGAAATAAACAAAGATGAAATTTAAATTAAAGTGGAGTTTATCTCTTGGAAACTTTGCAGTGTTTTTTTAAAGGGCCATATGTATGTGAGATGATGTGTTTTATAGAAAAACTCAAATATTTTAAACATTTGTTTGGAAGTGATCCTATTTTAGAAGTACTTACTTCAAAGATATATTGAAAGGTACTTTCATCTCTATTTACTCTAACCCTGGATCTAATAATATAGAAGTTTGTATGGTTTGTTTAGAAAGAGGTATGTGCTATTCTTTACTCTTAAAGATTAGACTATTTAAATTAATGTTTATTATTTTGTGAAAATTTAATGACTTATTAAAGTGAGTTAGAATTTTCTCCCTTAATTATGATAAACATTTTCCTTCTTCATATGGTCAGATTATTTTCACTTTTAATTTTCCAGCTTGATCTCCATTTTCTGTGGTTACTTTTCAGGCTTGTTTTGTTCTGATTGAAAGAAAACAGTGGTGCTGCATTTAAGCTGTGTTTTTTACATGCTAAAAATGCTAAATTCCAGTAGGTTTCAGGGCTTTAGGTGTTGGGCAGTGCAGGATTTGTTGTTTAACCTTTCTCACCAAGGCCAAAGCATGCAACTTCCAGACAAGGGTGGTATGTTTGTGTAGAATTTTTATAGCCATATGCATTTTTAAAACTACAACAGTTTATGTATAAATGGAATCACTGTGTTAAATGAAAATGAATTCAGAAAAAAAGGGAGACAGATTGGGGTGGGAGAAAAAGGAAAGAAAGCTAAACACTGAGAAGAGTTAATTTATGATAAAATGAAGATAGAAATCGGCTCATTCGGAAAATATTTATGCACATCAGCTATGTGCTGGTCCGTGTTCTGGGTTCTGGGGATTTGAGAATGGACAGAATAGACATTCCTGCCCTCATGCAGTGTATTTTAATTAGCATGGGTAGACAGTAAAGAAATAAAAGAGTTTATATGATGTCGGAGGGTGATAAATGCTGTAAAATAAAACAGGGAGAGAAAGAATAGATACAATGTAGGGCAGAGGATGTTGCAGTTTTAAATAAGGTGGTCAGAGTAGAATCTAGAAGGTTAAGTTACTATGAAAGGTAAGCAATTGCTACTAGCAGTGAAGAGACAAAGGCAGTTATAGGAAAATGGAAGGTGATAGATATTTTGTAACAGGGAAATCCTAAACTGAGTTTGAAGTGGGGAGTAATCAGAGCTGTTTCCTACATTGTTTTGCTTTTATATATATATATTTGCTTATATATATATATATATATATATATATATATATATATATATACACATATATATATATATATATATCTCCTCGAGAATAAATTCTTTCATAGTCCTAAGAATTACTATCATCTAGAATATATATATATATTGCTTATATATATATATATATATATATATCTCCTCGAGAATAAATTCTTTCATAGTCCTAAGAATTACTATCATCTAGAACATGCCAGCTTGCTCACTGGTCGTTTTGCTTTCATTCTAGCCTTTCTACTACCATGAGTTACTGGGGGTTGCTGTGCAAAATAAATTTGGAAAAATAGGTTGATATCAGGCTGTGACATTCATGTTAAATTTGAAATTTATATTAAATTACTGAGCTCTTATATTTTCAGGAAGAAATAATTTTATGGAGTATTTGCTGTTTTCATTCCAGTAGTAAAATGTATGGCTACATTGTGATCTCCCTAATAAAAAGGATACTGACTTTTAGAAGTGGGTACCATCTGTGCTAGTTCTAAACTGAAGAAGATCTAGTTTTTTTTTTAAATATGTATGAGACCTGTTAAAGAATTTTGAAAACTGTTTAGAAATATTCTTTTGTCACCAGCCTGTTCTTTTTACAGCTTTAGGGTTGTGTATTCTATGTTAGACCCTTTGCATCTCTTACTCAAAGTTGTTACTAAGAGCTGTACCTCAGAAAGGAGTAAAGAAATATCAATTTAAAGATCTTTTTGATATTGAATTATTAAATATGCCATGTACGTGTGTGTATGTGTGTGAGGGGAGATGTGAGCAAGGAAGCATTTACATGGAGAGTTAGGTAATAATTCTGCAATGTAAAAAAGAGGACTGTTAATAAATATAGATATAATCTGAAGAGTGAGGTTTAGTAGTTGTCATGTTACTCCAGGAAGACTTTGGAAACACTTTTTTTTTTTTCCCTGCCAGAAATTGGGTTTGTGACTGTTCTCTGTAGTTAATTTTAAAGAAATCACATTTTTAGAAGAATTGCCAGTTCAGGAATATTGCTTCCATATTGCTGTTGTTAGGGTGCAGAAAAGTGGTAACTTTGCTATCAGTGGTGAAGATGTTTAGTAGAGAAAATCTGACAGTTTCTGCTAATGGGGGTCACAGAAAGCTCAGGAAACAGAACGGTAATATTGGAAAACTCTTGGTGAAAATGTGTGTATGTGCTTACCCAAGGTCTAGACTAGTATAATCAGATGTGGACAATGGGCTGTAATGTAGTTATGGGAGATGGTTGTCATCATTACTGTTATTTATTGAGCCTCTAGTGTGAATCTTTTCTAGTTGGTCACTTGATAGGGCTGTTTGTTTCCTAAGGCTGACACAAGCATTTTTTTTCTCCTTGCACTGTAGGTATAAATTATACATAGTTTTTCTTCTTAATATTAAAATATGTGAATCATTTTGTGCACTGCATTTAGAGGTTTAATCTACTATACAGTGAACCTAATGTTTTGAAAGTGCTTATTATAATTAAAACTTTATCTCTAATCTTATTGGAAATAATAGTTTGTACAACTGTTAGATAAAATTACAGTTGCTAAATGCTTTATAATTTGTATATTTAGGAAAATATGCATATAGATGGAAAAAGAATTGGTCCCTTAGAAAAGCAAAAAGAAAACCCCTATTCATTTAGGTATCTTATTACTTTAATTTGTCAAGTCATTTTTATTTTTCCATAATGAAAGGAAAAGTCGTATTTGTGTGTCTAAATGGGAGGCCTGTGATTTAAAAGCATTTTGTAAATTATGAAGTAAAAAAGTGCTTCCTTTCTTGCTTGTAATATTAAATACCTTATACATATCCTAGTCAAATTTCATAATATTAAGGTTAGACAGTAATATTCTGTATGATGCAGTGAAAATGTTCCAAACTTAAAATTCTGATATATTTATGTCTAACCTATAAGCTCTAGAGTTTTGCTTTTAATTACTTAGATAAATTTAGATACTTGAGAATATTTACTTTAAAGCATTGCCACAAACTATCCATTTATCAAATAATGACTGTGTATAGCCTACCTACATAGTACCTCTTAAGTGCTATGGTTGATTAAAAAAGAATAATTAAATGATGTGTTTTTTCAATCAGCTGTGGTCTGATAGTAAGAATAAAGGAATAGCAATCAGGGGCGTCTGGGTGGCACAGCGGTTGAGCGTCTGCCTTCGTTATGGGATCGCGCCCCACATCAGGCGGCTCTGCTATGAGCCTGCTTCTTCCTCTCCCACTCCCCCTGCTTGTGTTCCCTCTCTCACTGGCTGTCTCTATCCTGTCGAATAAATAAATAAAATCTTAAAAAAAAAATAAAGGAATAGCAATCAAATAGACTTTTTCTGATGTTGTATAAACAGGTATATACCATATATACATATATATGTAAAATAAACATTAGGTATAAGATTTACAAAAGTAGAAGTTTTTGTAGAATAGAATTGCAGAATATTACTCAGAGGGTAAGAGGATTGAATTGAATCTTACCGAAATTGAGATTTTGGATATAAAGAAAGGACAAAATAATGGGTTTGAGGGTGGTTTTGGCACTCATTTTCTATCATTTGTTTAGTACCTATTTATTTATTGTATCGTACATGCCAGACACTCTTGTGGAGTCTGAGGATAAAGCTGTGAATAAGATTCAACTGTCATGGAGGAGAGGATAAATAATAAACAAGTTAGTGAACAAATAATTCAGATAGTAATGCTTAGAGGAAAACAAAGCAGGATTATGTTATGAGAGTGAAGAGGGGAAAGTTTATCGGGAGGCCCATATATTGAGTGTTTAGAGAAGATTTGTGAGGTAACACTTGATTCGAATGAAGAAAAGTAAACAGTCTGAGATTTAGTTCATAACATTTTAAGCTGAGGAAATAGCAAAAACAAAGGCCTTGAGGAGGGAATGATGTTTATTATTGAAACAAAAGGCTGGAGTGGCTGGAACAAAATGAGTAAGGGAGAGGGGTTGAGAAATGTTAGAAGTATTGAGGTTTCAGATCACATTAGACCCTGTAAGAGGGGTTAAGAAATTTGGGTTTAATCTTGTTTAGTAAGAATACATTGCAGAGTTTTAAGGAGAGGAGTGGTGTGATACGACTTTTTGTTTTGGTTTTGTTTTTTTGATGGTGACATTTAACTTAAAGTGTTTTCTAATTTTAATTTATTTTTAAGGTAGATTTTACCATCTTAACCATCTTAAAGTGTAAGGTACAGTAGCATTAAGTATATTCACATTGTTCTGCCACTGTCTCTACCATCTCCCGAACTCATTTTATCTTGCAGAACTGAAACTTTACACCCATTAAGTAACTTCCCATTCCTCCCTCCCCACCAGCCCCTATACAGCAGTGCACTTTCAGTCTCCATGAATTTGAGTACTTTAGGTTCCTTGTATAAGTGGAATCATACAGCATTTGTCCTCTGGTGTCTGGCTTTATTTACTAGCATAATGTCTTCAAGATTCATCCATGTTGTAGCACATGTCAGAATTTCCCTTTATTTCATTGTATCTATATACCACATTTTATTATTCATTCATCCATTGGTGTACACTGGGTTGCTTCTGCCTTTTGGTTTTTGTGAATAATGCTGCTAGTCTCTGCTTTCAGTTCTTCTGACTATAAACCCAGAAGTGGAATTGCTGGATCGTATGATCCATATATGATTATATTTTAATTTTTTTGAGAAATTGCCATACTGCTTACCTTAGTGGGGGCGCAATTTCACATTTCCACCAACAGTGCATAAGAATTTCAATTTCTCCATATCCTTGCTAACTTTAATTATTTAATCCTAGGGCTTATTTAAATGGACTTAGGTGCTATTTATTAAAGTGGAAAAAAGTGAGGTAGAGATAGGGAAAGAGGTTTTTTTCAGAATGGGTAGGTAGAATCAAGAGTTCTAGTTTGAAAATGTTAAATTTGAAATGCCCATTGGTTATTCATGTGAAGATTTCACTTAGACAGTTGGTTATATGAGTTGAAAATACAGGGAACCAAGAGAGCAGGGTTTGAGGTACAGGAACCAGCATGTAGGTGAGATTTAAGGGTCACCGGATGGATGAGATAATTTGGATAGAGAAAAGGGCACAGAACTGAGCTGTGGGACACAACAAAATTTAGAGGTAGTATGGAGAAGGAGACAGGAAAGGAGAAAGTGAAGAAGCAGCTAGTAAGTAGGAGGAAAACCAGGAAACTGCTATATCATGTTGAAGAAGATAGAAGAAAATGTTTTAAGAACTGTAAGGTACTTATCACAGGTAATTTACTATTTGCATGTAGTCCCACCTTCCTATGTGAGATGGTAAACTCCTTGTGAACAGTTTTATGCATCTTTGTATTCCTCACATTTAATAGCCTAGAATTGCCTGGCATCGATGAGTATTCAAAGAATTTATTTTCTGGACAAACACTGCCGGACACCATCTATGCCCTGGGGATATAAGGATAAATTATATAGGGTTGGTTCAATCTAGAATGTAAGATAATTGAGATGGTTTCATACAGAATGATACAATGGAATAAGTACCACAAAAGAGGCATGCACACCTTGGTAGAGGTTTAGTTCTGTGAAGGGAAAACAGATGTAAGCTCAGGAAAGGTTTTATATAGTTAGTTGACTTTTGAGTTTTGCTTTGAAGGATTAGTAAAATAGGCAAGATGGAATAAGAAATGAGGTCATTCCTGGCTGAGAGAATAGTAGGAACAGATGCAAAGAGGTGTAAAATACAGGGTGTAATGTTTGAGAAAGCAGTCTTAGAGTATAAAGGAGTAGCAGAAGCGAGGCTGGTTTCTAAGCCATGCAGAGGTATTAGCTCTCTCTTATAGATCTTGGGAAGGTAGTTAAAACTTTAAAAAGTATACTGTGATGATCAGGTTTTCATTTTGGAAAAATAACTTTGGTGAAGCATTGGCTACAATAATAAGACTAATGGAAAGAAGTTTGATTGGTGGCTATTGTAATAATTGCAGCCATGATATTGAGTACCTGAGGGGCACTGGAAAATGTTACAAAGAGAAACAGCTTTTTAAAAAAAAATAGAGAGATTTTATTTATTTGAGAGAGAGTGAGCAATCGAGAGAGAGCACAAGCAGGGGGAGCTGCAGGCAGAGGGAGAAGCAGGCTCCCCGCTAAGCAGGAAGCCCGGCGCGGGGCTCCTTCCCAGCACCCTGAGATCATGACCTGAGCCAAAGGCAGCAGTTTAACCAACTGAGCCACCCATCGCCCTGAGAAACAGCTTTTAGAGTTATTGCATAGGTAGAATAGACAGTTGTCCACTGGAGTGAAGGATGATGAAGAAGGAAGAGTCAAATATGATATTTCTAGCTTCAGTAACTGGGTAAGTAGTGATGATGTTAGCAGGGTAGAGAGGAAAGAATGAATGATCTCTGAATAAGGGCCTTGTTTAATAAAGTATGGTATATTCTATCCACAGAATTTTTTTTAGCTAAAATAAACAGGTTTGTTTAGTATGACTCCTTCAGTGTTAAAAAATATTTTTACAAACAAGCACATAGACATGTATATATACATATACAAATTACTCTAAATGTACTTGTGCAGAGATAACCATGTATGTTTCTATTTGTTTAGAAATATGTAGACAAGAACATAAAACCTTAGTGGTGGTGGCTTCTGAGACATGGACAGGAAAGAGGGTCTGGGGGCTTTCAGTTGTTGCTTCATTTTTAAAGTGTGGCATGATGTGTTTTTCTTTTTACAACATATATTACTTGTATGCTAAAGCACCAAAAATAAAAAAGAAGACATCATCAAGACAGAACATTGTCTATCTATCCTATATATTCTATCTATCTACTCTGTTTATCTGTTTCTGTGGTAAGTGTCCATCTTGAAAAATAAACATGAAAGAGTGTTTTGGTATTCTTCAAAATATAGCACTTTTTAAAAATCTCTTCATGACTTTGTTCATACTGTTGTCTGGAATGTCCTTGCCTCTCCTTGTTGCTTTTGCCCTTTATTTAAGGCTCATCTTTATGCTTTGGCTCTCTATTGGTGTGTGGGTTTTTTTTTTTTTTTTTTTAAGATTTTATTTATTTGAGAGAGAGTATGAGCAGGGGGAGGGGCAGAGAGAGAGGGAGAAGCAGACTCTCCGCTGAGTAGGGAGCCTGAACACAGGGCTCCATCCCAGGACCCTGAGATCATGACTTGAGCAGAAGGCAGATGCTTAACCAACTGAGCCACCCAGGCACCCTATCTATGGGTATTTTTTAAATTTAAAATTTTTTAAAAATTTTGAGGCATACATAATCATTTTTGCTTCTACTGAACTAGGATAGCATATGTGTTCCTATGTAGTAATTATTTTATTATCTCTTGCTGCCTAACAAATTACCACAGACATTGCAGTTTATTATTTATTTACTTATAAATATTTTTTGGAGAAAGAGAGAGCACAGTGGCATGGAGTAGGGGTGGGGGAAGGGCAGAGGGAGAAGGAGAAAGAAACTCAAATGGACTCCTTACTGAGCACAGGGCTCCATCTCACCATCCTGAGATCATGACCCAGAGGTAACAACCTGAGCCAGAAGCAAGAGTCAGATGCTTAATTGTGCCATCGAGGTGCCCTTGAAGTTTAAAATAACATATAATTCATCTTATAATTTTTGTGTGTCAGGTGTTTGGGTACAGCTCAACTGGATACTCTACTTAGAATTCCCCACATCTGTAAAGGTGTTGGCCAAGCTGTGTTCCTCTCTGGAACTTGGATTCCTCTTCCAAGCTCACATTGCTGTTGGGATAATTTAGTTTCTTTCACTTTTAAGACTGAGGTCTGCATTTTCTTGCTTGCTGTCACTAGCATCCAATCTCAGCTCCTATAGGCTGCCTGTAGCACTTTGTCATATGGTCCTCTCACAACATGGTAGCTTACTTTTTCAAGGATGGCTGGAGAATTTTTCTGGTCTGCTAAAGCAGAGCCTTCTAATGTAACATGTCACAGGAATGACTGTCCCTTTACCTTTCCTGTGTAAAGTAACCTATTTAAGGAATGACTGTCCCATCATTTTTGCTATATTCTGTTTCCTAGAAGCATGTCCCAGATTTTGCCCAGATTAAATTCAGTAGGATGGGATAGAAGACCTACCTTGGAGTTTTTTTTAATCACAGCATATATTAGAGTTTAAAGCTGGAAAGAAACTCAGAGTATTCTCTTCTCCCTAACTAAAATACAAGAAAAGCTTGTCTCTGGTGCTTAGCCTAGTCTTTTTAGCATAGCAGGTGTTGCATAGATATGTGATAGTGATTCGAAAGACAGAGGGAATTACGTACAAACATGTTCAAGATCAGAAGACATATTCAGTTATAGTGTAGATGAAATGATTAAGGCTTGATTTTTAGGACATCAGCTGTGAAATACAGAGCACAAATTAAACCTGAAAATATTACAAAGAAATACTGACAATGTTTGCTGATTGATTAGGGGCCGTAGGAAGGTAGTAGGGAAGAGGGAGGAGACGAGAGTAACTTTGAGGTTGCTTGGTTAGGGACTGGGAGGATGGTGTGTCTTTGACTAATCAATTCAATTAATGTTTGAGTGCTGTGAGGCAATATATTGATGTTTCACAATGTGGTTTTTGGTCTCTGGGGAGAAACTAAGAAGCACAAACCAGTATTTCACGTTTATACTCATGAAAGCCCTTGCTTTCTCTATTTGTAGAGTCATAGGAAGTTATTCATTAGCTGATTTTAAACTTTCACTAGGGATTGTTTTTTTTATCTGTAATGTCTGAATGTGTGCTGTTTAATAGCATTTGAAAAATACCCTAATGATCTTATCCCAAAATCGTAAGACATTGCATTAACTTCTTAAAGTGGCTGGGTTACAGTTTTGGGATAATGGAGAGGGCCTGACAGATTTAGAATCAAATTATAAATAGTGTGTATGAACTTAATAGAGATATGGAGGGTCACCCTGGTGGCTCAGTTCTTGGTTTTGGCTTAGGTCATGATCTCAGGGTCGTGAGTTCGAGCCCTGAGTCAGACTCTGTGCTAGGCGTGGAGTCTTCTTGAGATTCTCGCTCTCCCTCTCCTTCTGCTTTTCCTCCCACTCGTGAACATGTGCTCTCTTTCTCAACAAAACAAAGCAACAACCAAACAGTGTTAGGGAAAAAGTGGTAGAAGAGCAGCAAGCCTTTCTATTTTCTTTAAAGATCTTCTGTTTTTCTTTCTTTTAATTATTCCTTATTGTAAAACTTCAAAGAATAGAGAAATTCAAGGAGGAAAGCATACAGCCCGACTTTCTAGAGCAGGGTCTGGCATTCTTTTTTGTAAAGGGCCATATAGTAAATATTTTAGACTTCGCAGGACATATAGTCTCTGTCACTGCTACTCAACTTGTTGCAGTTATGATGTTAGAACCACTATAGATAATAAACAAATGGGCATGGCTTTGTTCCAATAAATTTTATTAACAAAAACTGTTGGCAGGCCAGATTTGGCCCATAGACCCTATTTTGCTGACCTCATTCTAGGTAAATGGCAGGTTGGTGTATCTTCTTTCATATTTTTCCCAAACTCCTATTGTACATAATATTCTTTTAATTTTCTTTTCTCACTTAACAATATTTTGTAGTAATCCTTTTGTTGTCAACTCAGAAGAATCTATCTCATTATAGGTTTGCATATTTTGGTTCTTTAGTTTTTCACTTTTATAAACAGTGTTTTAGTGAAATTCCTTGTACACACACATATATTTCTGTACTTGTGGGAATACATTCATATGGTAACTTAGGAGAAGTGTAATGATTGCTTTGTATCAAAGTCTATGCATTATAATGATGTTTTGATTAAAATATTGCTACAAAGACAAGTACCCCATGCAATGAGGATGGGTTCCCGTTATCTGTTTATAGATGTGCCATTGTTGATAACTGGTGTTGGGTCTAACTTTTGTAGGTAGACATTGTCTAGTTGCAGTTTGGTCACTTAGGCTATTAAATTAAAAAAATAATCCTAATCCTGCCCAGTCTTTCTTTCCAATTCCTTTTCAAGAAGGAAGTTTAGAAGACCTATACATAGCAAACTTGTTCTAGAAGCATTGCATTTATATGAAATGAATCATTGTGTTAGTATTCATCGTAGGTAAATGGCGTTGTAGAAGTATTCATCAAAATAAGACAATTGTTCATAAACACAAGGTATTTTGCTGGGAAGTTTAGAACTGTTATCATTACTAAAGTTCCATATGAGTCATTACATGAAGAGGTCTTAAGTAGCACCAAAGGTAAACCCGCTTTTAAACTCTTGCCTTCTAATATCGTAGATGAGTTTAAAAAATCTTTATATACAAGATGATTCATATAGTATATATTCTTTTGTACTGTTGCCTAACATTGTTAGTGAAATTAATTTTGTTATGTATAGCATTAGTTGGTTCTTTGGGTACTGCTTAGTATTTTCTTATATGAATATCCTATTTTAAAAAATTCATTTCACTGTTAGTGGGCATTTGAGTAGTTGCTAGTCTTGGCTATTATAAGTAAAGTTGCTATAAACCTTTTCTTCATGTATTTTGTGATTATGACAGTCCCTGTTGCTTCATATCCTTGCCAGAATTTGATAGTACCTTTTTTTTTAAAATATGTAATTCTGGTGGGATGTAGTATAGCTTATGGTTTTATTTGTATTTCCCTGGTGACTATTAATCTTGAGAACCTTTTCATGGATTTATTTGCCTTTTGGAAATCTTTTGTGAAGTGCTTATTTGTGTACTTTGCTCATTTTTTAAAATTTTGATTATTGTCTTTTCTTTATTTGTAAGAATTTCTTATATATTTAAGATATAAGTTCCTTGATGACTCTTAAATATTCCGAATGTATTCTCCCTTCTGTAGGTTTGTCTTTTAATTCTCTTAATGGTGGCTTTCATAAGCACAGATCTTTACGTTTAAAGAAGCGCAGTTTATCGATATTTTTCTTTATGTTGTATTTTGTGTTTTTTTTTAAAGAAATCTTTAAGTTATTAAAGATACTATTGTATGTGATCTTATGAAAGCTTCTAGTATTGTTTAGGTCTTGTCTATGATCCATTTGGAATTGATTAGTTTGTTACGGCTTGAGATTGAAGTCAAGGTTAATTTTGTTCATATGATTGATTGATCCAAGACCAGTATTGAAAAGTCCCATCTTCTTCCTCCTTATTGCAAAAGTACCTTTATCTTAAATCTGGTGAGCTTATATGTATGAGTGTGTTTCTGGATGTTCTCTTCTGATTCCTCTTTGCCCCAGTACTACACTGTCTTGATTAATGTATCATTATAATAAGTCCTAATATTTGGTGGTATTAGTCCTCTGTTAAGATTATGATTGTTGTTATCCCTCCTCTTTCCTCCTCCTCTTTCAGAATGTCTCAGCTGTTCTTTTTTCTTTACATTTTCATATAACTGTTAGAATCAACTTGTCAGATTCCATAGAGAGACCTGCTAGAATTTTGAATGGAATTTGTTATAGCTGTACATCACTTTGTGGAGAATTGATTGAGCCTTTCACTTTTACTTTCATGAACATGGTGTAGTCCTTCTTTAATTTCTTTTAGTGTTCTTTAACTTCCCTCAGCATTCTTTTTGTTTATATATAGAATTCTAGACATTTGGTTAGTTCCTACATATTTTGATGATTTTTAATGCTTTTCAAAGTAGTACTTAAAATTATTTCCACTTTTTGGGTAACCATTAAGTAGAGTGTAGTAGATTTTTCTTTTCTTTTTTTTTTTATAATTTTTATTTTGTTATATTAGTCACCATACAGTACATCCCCAGTTTTTGATGCAGTGTTCCATGATTCATTATTTGCATGTAACACCCAGTGCACCATGCAATATGTGTCCTCCTTAATACCCATCACTGACCTATCCAATCCCCCATCCCTCTCCCCTCTGAAGCTCTCAGTTTGTTTCTCATAGTCCACAGTCTCTCATGGTTCATTCCCCCTTCTGGTTACCCCCCCTTCATTCTTCCCTTCCTTCTCCTACCGATCTTCCTATTTCTTATGTTCCATAAGTGAGTGAAACCATATGATAATTGTCTTTCTCTGCTTGACTTATTTGTCAGTGTAGTAGATTTTTCTATATTTTGTATATCACTTGAAGTGACCTCGATCACTTCAATCTAGTGATCTTTCTAAATTCAATTATTTTTTAATTGTTTACATATTCTTTTGGATTTTATTAGTTTTTTGAAAGAACCAACTTTCTGTTTATTGATTTTCTAAAGTGCATTTTTATTTCATATTTAATTAATTTCTACTCTGTGTTTTTCATTTTCAGTATAATGAATTTTCTGTAATCTATTTCTCATTTCTTCAGTTGAGTGCTTAGGTAATTTATTTTCAGTTTCTTCTTTCTTTATTCAGTGTGTAAATTTCTCTCCTTAGATTTAGCAAAATCCCACATGTTTTAATTTGTTGTTTTCATTATCTTTTAGTTCAAAGTATTTTCTAATTTCCATGATCATTCTTCTTTGATGCATGGGTTATTTAGAGGTGTATTCATAATTTTCAAATACTGGTGGGAACAAGTGTTATTCCTTACTGCTGTGTCAACAATATTACCAAAATCTGGCCTTAAAGAAACATGCATTTATTATCTCATAGTCTCTGTTGGTTAGGATTCTGGGCATGGCTTGTCTGGCCCCTCTGCTTCAGGTTCTTTTATTAGGCTGTAGGTAAGCTGTTTGTGGGCTGCAGTCTGATTTGATGTTTGATTGAGGAAGTATCAGCTTCCAAGTTCATGTGTTGGCAGGATTTAGTTCTTTGTGAGTTGATGGGAGTGAGTCTCAGTTCCTTGCTGGTGGTTGTCTGAAGGCTGTACTCTGCTTCTTGCCAGTGGACTTCTCCATAGGGCAGCTCATAACATGGCAGCTTTCTTTTAGCTAAGCTGTCAGGGTGGAGATTGAATAAAGAGAGACTGCTAATAAGATGGAAGTTTGAATCTTATTTAATGTAATAATGGAAATGATATTTCTTCAGTGTTGCTATGTTTTATTGCTTGGAGGCATGCATTAGCTCCTGTCTACAGTCTTGGAGAGGATTACATAAGGCTGCAGATACCAGAAGGTTGGGAAATTTGAAGGCCATCCTGGAGTTTCTTTGTACAGAATGTTCTATTTTTTTTTTTTCTCGTTTAGTTCTACTGTGTCAGAGAATGTACTGAGTATGATTTCTTGCTTTGAAATTCATTACAGATTTCTTTATGACCCCACATTTTGCCTGTTTTGTATATGATCCATGTTTCCATGATAAAAATATTTATTCTTCACTTAGTGGGTGTAATGTGATATATGTGTCCATTTCATCAGGTTTGTAATCACACTGTTAAAATATGCTATAGCTTTGTATCTTCTGCACCTAGTTGTAAGTCTTATTCTTAGGAACGTACAAATATAGAGTCTCAAAATTCTGAATTTCTATCTTTCTGGATCATTCATCTTATCATTGGAAGTATTTATTTCTTTATCTCTAATTTTGTTTCTTAAAGCCAGATTTTTCTTATATTAATAAAGGTACATTAGTCTTCTTTCACTATTTTTTAAATTGTTTATCTTTTTGAAAGATGACTTTCAGCATTTGTACAACCTTATATTGAAACTGTGTTATGTTTAAACAGCACATACTTTTAAAAAAATGTACCAGACAGTAATTGTATCATTTAATCTGTTCACTTTCTATATATTCCTGATGTATTTAGGTTAAAACTTAACTTTTTATTATCTGTGTCCTTTTTAGTTGCTCCATGATTTGTGTGTTTCTTTTTTTTTTCTTCTTTTTAAGCTAAATGTTTTTTGTTATTCAGTTTTTTTTTTTTCCCCTATAGTGTGTGGGTTATACATTATTTTAGATACCTTCTGTGGTTGCCTGGGCATGGAAACATAAATATTAGGGTTGTTAACATCTAAATAAATTGGTTCTTTCACCAGTTCATGGACATGAAAGAACATTACAACACTAATTCCTTTTAATTTCTCTTGCTTTGAGTGCTATTTTATATTTTAACATGATGATATTTTTGAATTTTAGAAGTCATTATTATAATTGTTACATTCAGTATTCTTTTAAGTTTACCCATCTTGACTTTTTCTTTTGTTTTCTACCTCCTTGTGTTAAATCAATCTGATATTATGTTCCTTGTCTGAAAAACTCCCTTTAATGTGGGTTGTCTATTGACAATTTCTCTCTTTTGTTTGTCATTAAATGTGCTTATTTTGCTTTTGCCTGAGGAGAAAAAATTTTCCTCTATCCTCGAAGGTTCTTTCGTTGGGGGCCTGTGAATCAAACTGACAAAAGACAGGCTGGCAAGAGAAAAGACATTTTTTTAAATTCAATAACTTTTAAGAGAATTCATAGAAAAATGTGACTCAAGAAGGAGGTTAAATTTTGAGGCTTTATACCATCTTAATAGGTGAGGGTGAAGTGAGACGGAAGAAAGAAGGGCATTTAGGGAAAACAAATGACTTTAAGGAAAGATAAATGGACCCTTAGGAGAATAGATGGGAGATAAGATAGTTTTGTGACAGTGTCCCTTTAGGCAATTTCCTATCCAGGTACTGACTTTTTTTTTTTTTCCTAATAATTTTTTATTATGTTAGTCACCATACAATATATCCTTAGCAGGTGCTGACTTCTAAGCCTCTAGGTAATAAGGAGTCGTTCTTTCCTGGTTGTGAAACTTCGGTGGAGAGGACTTGTGACAGATGAATTCTTTTGCGAGACTCCGCTTCTAGGCAGATAAGGGGAGTTCAGGAAAAAGACTCTTCACAGTGGTGTATTTTAGATACTTTCACTTTCATTGTTAAAAGATGTTTTTGGGGTCTGTAGGATTCTTAGTTAGCTGCTATTTTTGTTTAGCACTTGATAGAGGTCATTGTTTTCCTACCTGGCTACCATCAGTCTTATTCTTGTTGTTTTGAAGGCATGTAGGTGGCCTTACCTCTTCCACTTTTGCCCTCCCTCTGGCTGTTAAGATTTTTTTCCTTTGACAGTTTTATTATGATATAATTAGGGGTGGTATTCTTTGATCCTGCTTGGAGTTTGTAGCACTTCAACATATGGCTCAATGGCTTTTCCCCCCAATTTAAAAAAAATATTTCCCATTATCTCTTCAAATATTGTTCTTTTTGAATTGTCTTTTTTCTTTACTCCAGATACACTGATGTTAGACCTTTCTACCATGTTCCGTATGTCTGTTATTTATTTGGTTAAGTTTTCATCATTTTTCTTACCATGGTTCTGTTTAGTTGTCATTGACCTTCTTCTGTTTAGTTGTCATTGACCTTCTCTTCAGTTAAGTACTTCTTTATTTGAGTTTAATAAGCTGGTAATTCTATTCTTAATTTCATATTTGTTTTGCTTAGTAGTTTAACAGTTTCCAATCTCTACTGGAATTCTTTTTCTTAGAATCTGTTCTCCTGAACTGTAACTACATTTATTTCAGTGTTCACATGTGAAACTTTACTATCTTGATTGTCCTGAGTTGTCTTCTATTTGGTTTTCATTCCTTCATTGTTGTCTCTTTTTATTCCTCTTGATTGGTGATTGACTTTTAGAAATTTTATTTAAAATTACAGGGGTAAATGTAAGTCTCTAGCTGATGATATCTTTTGATTTCTGATTACCAGTTAGTTTAGGTGCTGATTATGTTAATTTAGGACTGAGGTGATTCAAGGCTGGAGTTCTTTAAATCTTTGTGAGAGTTTGCCTTATTTCCAGTTTGCTTGGAATATAGTTCTCCTGTGTTGGTATGTCTATTTCTTTTCTCTTTACCTTGTGAGATTTTGAAATTTTTGTTTAGCTTTTTGGTTCCCTCATAATCTAAGTACAAATCAGTATAATGTTGTTTGAGAGTCTGTTTTAGTAGTCTTTGAGGACTGTTCTATACTGTTTCCTAGGGTATACTTGGGTTCCTTCTCTAAGCCTGGATAATCTACTAGGATATCTCCGCCTTGACAGCTTATAACATTAAATTTTTGTCTCCCTAGCTCTGTAACACTCTCTCTGTTTAACTTCTCCATTTCCACTTGTGAAAAGTAAATGTTTCAGTGACAAAAGTCATGCTGAATGTCATCTGTGTGCTTTCTTTTCTAGGATCTTGGCTCCTTAAATCGTGGCTGTCTTGTAAACTCTCCAGTACCTTAAAAGAGATTAAAACACAAATTTAATCCAGCAGTTTTAGTTGTTTTCATTGGATAGCTAGTTGGATAAAAGCTAATCTGCTGTTGCCAGAAGAATAACTTTTTGCTATTATATCCTTTAATTATTTAGTGTGAAATAATGGCACTTCATTGGGTATGGTGACAGGAGAGTAAGCATCCTTTCCTTCCCCATATAAGAAGATACATTGACTTTGAGCATTGATTAATCATATATGTTGTGTTATTTAATAAAAATTTAAAAAAAAAAGCTTTAAGGCAAAAAAAAATAATTTAAATAAATAAATACATTTATTTATTTGACAGTATTCATCTCTTTATAGGTTGCTTAGCCAAACAATGAAGGATCATCTAGTAAGAGTAGCAAATGAAGCTGAATTTATCCTGAGCAGGCAACGAGCAGAAGATATTCACAGACATGCAGAATTTGAGGTAGGTTAAACATATGATTGGTGTGAGGAAATTGCCATTTTTTAATGGTAATTGTGGGAAACTGCATAAGTAAAATGGTCTAAGCAAACATGTATCACCAAAAAACTAAATATTATTTTTTGAGAGTCATAGGGAATTCTGGGAAGATAGTACAGGTCTCTGTAGCCCTTTGTTCTCATCTCCATTTTATCTACAATTGCTCATGTCAGCTTCTGTGTTTGGTTGACCTAATCTTACCCATGTATGTGGGTTTGGCTCTGGTAAAACTCCTATAATGTGAGTTAGTGAAGGACTTCTGCCCTCTCTGGGCAAGGCAGAGCTAGTTAACCAGAAATGACAACTGAGCAGAAATGAAAATCACTTTGGTAGAGAAAAGATCTTCCAGGTTCTAGGGAGAAGCTGAAACACAGAGGCATTAAGTTTCTTTACCTTTGAGGTTTGAGACCATGCTAATATTTGTAGCTGAGGAAATGAGGGAGCATACGGCTTTCTTTTTGAGTCCTCACAGGGGGAACAAGTGACAGACCCATCATGGGACCACTGCTTATCTTGGCAGTTGTGCTTGAACATGTGTGATGAATGTGAATTCACAGAGGAAATTAATGGTGCTGTGGGTATATAAATTAGCAAAATTCACACCTAAAATGAAGTAGAAAATTTGACAAGAACATTTGCTAAGATTTAGAAAAAAAAATAGAAAGTACCATTGGGGTTCTTTAGAAAATGTCAAAAGCAGATAATTCAAATGTTGCTGATATTCCTCCAGTGCATTAAAAAAGATTCACTCCCAGGACATTTTATACAACTGTCACAACATGAAAAAGATACTGGAAAAGTAAACTCTAGAGGACCAATTTCATTTAAGAATATGGGTACAGAATTCTAGGATATTTACCCCAAAACTTGAACCAACAATTTAACAACACAATGAAAAAATTATATAGTATGTCCACTTAGAATTTACTCATGGAATCCAAAGATGGTTTAATGTTAAGATATTTATCTACAAAATAAATTATATCAACAAATTAAAAATAGGTATCAATAAATGTAGAAGGAAGCATATGATAAATTTTAGCAACCAGCCATAATGTATATGATAGTTTGAATATGATTTTAAGACTTTATTAAACATCATTTTAGATGGTAAAAACCATTTTTCTTAAAATCGGGAAAAGAAAAGTGATCCCCCACTATCACCATTATATAAAATGTTTTGATGTTTTTGTAAATGTAAGATACAATTAATGTAAATGCTGGAAAAGAAGAAGTAATAATAATTTCAGATTGCTAATGCTATGGGGTAGGAAAATCTAAGAGATTCTTGAACATTTTTCTACCAGAATTAATAGGGACTTCGGTAAAATTATTGGATATGAGATAAATATGCAAAAAAAATATAATTTGATGACTAGCAAGCAGTAGTCACTAAGAATGGAAATCAGTAATACAGTCTGTTTACAGTTAAGACAAAAATACCATTTTAGGTCAAATTCTGTAAGAACACACAGATACTGTTTGGAACAAAACTATAAAAACTTCATACAAAACAATATATAAGCTACTAGAAAGTCATTTTTTGCTGGACTGTATATGTTGCTCGGTGTGTATTGTATGTGTGAGAGGGGGACAGACAGAATCATTCTTTTATTTTGAAGTAAATTAATACTTACAGAAAAGTTGTAAGAGTAACACAAGAACTCTTATTCACCTTGTCTTAGATTCTTGGTTCTTAAAGTTTTATTATATTTACTTTTCTGCCTCTTTTTCTGTTTTTCTGAATTTGAGAGCAAGCTGAAGTCGTAGTGATCTTCTATTTTTAATTTCTTCAGTGAAAATTTCCTATGCTGTTCTCTGCTTTAATTCTATACAGTTCTGTATATTCTACACAGGTATTAAATCAGAAAATTAACATTGGTTGTAACCAATATAACATTGGTTATTATTTAATCTACAGACCTTATTCATGTTTTCTCAGTTTTCTCCATAATGTCCTTTATAGCCAAAATTAGATAATTTTAATGTCACAAAAATGTCAGTTTTTCTCACATATGTAAATTCAGTGCAATGTCCATTAGTACCATTCAGTAGAAGACCAGTGGAGTAATTTGACACTTAAATATCCCTTTAAAAATGTTCGAATATTAAATACTTCCAAATTATATATTCAAATATCAGTATATCCAGATAAAACGGGAAAGTAAATGCTTTTATATAGCCCTAAGATTTATGGAAAAAGAGCATTGAAGATGTACTTGCCTTTCCAGATATACAGTACTAATTAATACTATAAAAGACACCATATACAAAGAAATCTTCCCTATGGAATAAGGAAAAAGGGGTGAAAGATGGCATAGTATATATTTTAGGAAAATATTTGGAAAACTATAAAAGTGGACCTAAGGCATATGAATGAAATTTCTAACCAAGACAGGCACTTAGAAACTATAACAGTAAACAGCTGATATTACACATAACATTAAGCTAAGGAAAGATATCAACAACATGTAAGGACATCATGGAATGTGGAAAGATTGATAAGTTAGTATGCTCACTATAGTAATAATTTTTATGAAATGATGAGCAAAGAATAACCCAAAGACATACACTCAGAGGATTTGAATAGGAATTTCATTGAGGAATGTAAGTAACCAGTAACATATAAAATGATACTAAAAATTACAAATATTCAAAGAAATGTAAATTTCAGAAATCATGGTCTTTCACTTATCTGTTCTCAGATTGGGATAAAGTAGAGTGATAAGTAAATAGAGTGATATACTGCTGAAGGGGATAGGGGAGATGGGCATGGTATTTTTTTTTATATTTTTAGTGGAAATGTACATTTTAAGTGTTATAATAAGGCATTATGGCTGTATGTATTTTGATAATTGTATAGACATACACGAATACTCATTTACCCAATATTCTTAGTCTGTCAATATATCTTTTGGAAATAAAAAGTACTAGTATATAAGGATATACAAAGAAGGCTCTTTGTTGCAGCATTGTATGTAAACTCTAAGAGGTAAAACTGTGGAAAAACAGGTTTCTGTGACAAAAAACAACAGTATTTTCTCCAAGAATAGGAGGTTAGTAAATTATGAAAAAATTACATGGTTGATGGCTTATTTTTTTTAAATAAGGTCTTTATTCATGTCATTGTTTTTTAAATTGCGTATTTCAATTTACAGCCTGTTTTGAAAGCTGAGGACATTAGTCCTCTCATATTTCTTTTTCATTTTTTTCTCTTCACTTTCCAATTCTTAGAGTTATACCTCATGAATATGAAAGTATTGTCTAAATACATAACATTCATTACATTCGTTACATACATTACAATCACAGTTCTGATAGTACTTGAGTGAAAATATTTAAATAGATTCAATATCCTCTTTTTATTAGTTATAGTTTATTAATTCTAGCTCCTTCTTATTTTTAAAGATTTTATTTATTTGACACAGAGAGAGAGAGTACAAACAGGGGGAGTGGCAGGCACAGGGAGAAGCAGGACCCTCCTGAGCAGAGAGCCCGACTTGGGCCTCGATCCCAGGACTTGGGATCATGACCTAAGCTGAAGGCAGACGCTTAACTGACTCAGCCATCCACGCACCCTTAGGCTCCTTCTTTAGACTCAATTCTTAACTGGCTAGGTTTCATCATTTTTTCCCCCACAAGGGTTCATGTGTGTGGTACACTGAAAAATTTTTCATGTTTAAGAACATTTGCCCTCTGTCTTTATATTTGAATGACATCCTGATGAGTTTAATATTCTTGGCTAACGCTTGTATTCCTTTAGAATTTTGTAGACATTCCTTCGTTGTCTTCTGGCTTTAAATGTACTTTCAAAGAAGTTTGAGGCAAGGCTGATATTAGCCCTCAATCGATTATTTGCTTCTATTCTGAGATTTCTTTACATGCCCATGAAATTCATCTCCGTAACAGCAGTATGGCTCAGTATTGAACATCATTTATCAAATTTTCCTGGAACGTGTTCTTCCGTTATTATCTGCAAATTCACCTTTTCCTTCAGTTCTTGGAATTAAATTTTAAAATATTTTTTCTTTTTTTTTTTAAGATTTTTAAAAATTTGTTTGAGAGAGCAGAGCTAGTGAGAGAGAACACAAGTAGGGGGAGGCAGGAGAAAAGGGGAGAAGCGGACTACCCGTTGAGCAGGGATTCTGATGCAGGGCTTGATCCCAGGACTCTGAGATCATGACCTCAGCCAAAGGCAGATGCTAAACCGACTGAGCCATCCAGGCACTCCTGAAATATTTTTTTCAATTTTATTTTCTTTTTCTTTAGTTAGCAACACAGTCTATGTCGGATATGTCTTTTTGTCTTTCATATCAATCAGTTATTTCCTGTTGTACTTTCTTTGATCTCTAGCCATCAGTAATTAAATTTTTAGTGTTTCATTTTGTTTGTAATGCCTGATGTTTGTAATTTATTTGTCTATAATGATTATGTTTAGTTCTTTATTTTGGTCTACAACTTTTCTCTGTGTCTTATTCACTCATTTTAACTTTTATTTTTTTGTGTGCTTCAGTTATTATTTTTGTTAGGTTGTTCATTAGAAGAAGGTAATCATGGGGTATTCTTTTTTTTGTCCCATTCTCTTAGGATTCTTTGTCATTTGTATCAGTTTTATATAAAAATTTTCTTAGCTTGTTTTTAATGTATTCATTGATTGGTGATATATTTTTGCATCGCTGTCATGCTCTTACTTTTCATCTTGTTCATTCTTAGAATGTTCTGCCCAGATAGTCTGTTGGTTTAGACAAAAATATCTTAATCACTTCTTCCATTCTTTCCACTGTATGTAAAGCTAATTTTTTCCTTTTCTGAACTTCAGTTTGATGTTTGCAATTTGATATTTGCCCAGTATTGTACAGCTTATCATGAAGAGAAAGATATCTTTGAAATAGGTGAGGAGGCTTTCTTAGCACGCCTGTTTTGCTTTCTTTTGTAGGATTTTAAGTATCTTCTGCCAAGTTTGTTCATCTTATTAGAAGCTGTGGATAATTCTCATCAGGGAAAAATGTGCTTAGGTTTTGAATCATTGTCCATCATTTCAGAAAGTGATGTCGAGTCTATTTCTGTCCTGGGAAATTAGCTCTATATTTTTGCTTCCTTGCTTCATCAATTTTTTTCATTGTAGGTTTTCTAGCACCTTCAATTAGAAGATGCAACGTATAGCGATAACGTGCTCAGTTTGTTTCTCTCCATATATGAAGGCGTTAAGAAAAATTCTCAGAATTTTGTCACCTTAACGGTATTGCTTTGGGCACATGGGACATGGTTAAGAACTCAACTTTGCTGCACCCTTAGCTGTAGTTCTAATATGTTTATTTTCTTCATGGCAACCAATTATTTAATGTTTGGTGCTTTATGTTATGTTGCTTTTTTGCTTGGTGATTTTTATAAAATTTTTTTGTTCAAAAAATTTTGTTTGCTAATTTTTTAGGAATTGAAAGAAGAAAAAAGTTTTTAATTGCCATTTCAGCCTACCATTCTAACCTGGAACTGACTCCTTAGTGTCCTTTCTGATTGATTATGGAGAAATTACTTTGTAACTCTGGGTTGAGATTGTAGTTCATTCTTTTAATTCATTCTTTTTAAAAAATTTTTAATTATGATGGTAGTGGTGTTATATGTGGAAGTGAAAAGAGGAAAAATATTTTTAAAACACTGTGTTATGCAAGAGATTAAAGTGATTGGACTGAGTGTATATGTATGTGTGCATGCACACAGTTCAGATAAGGGGTGATGGTGAGAACAGTAGCTCATGATGCATGAATCCTAATGTTGTGTGAGGAACTTTATGGATGCTTTGTAGGTTTTAACTAATTTAATCTTTACAGTAAAACCCTGAGGTACAACTGTTATATCTCATTTTATGAATGCGAAACAGCATAAAAAGGACATAACCCAGAGGTACAATTAGAATCCAGATCTAGGCAGTTTATATCTTAATCTGAAATCTATGTATTTGGCTCACATTTTATTACATTTCTGTAGAATGTGTAAATAGGATTTAATCTTTGTCAAACACAGCAGCTTTATTCTGAGCTATTTAGTTTTATGCTTTATCTAGTACAGTTTTTCATTTTAATCTTTATCATCTTGCTATGAGATTTGCAATATTGTATAGTAATATTATAGAGCATGATAATAAAATAGCAAAATAAAAACAAATATTTCTAAACAAATTTTATTGTTACTTAAATTTTTAATAGAGAAAATATATTTGTTCAACTGTTCCATATGAGATTCACTTTTAAGAGACAAAACGTCTTTTATATACTAGTCTTTTATTTTCATAGAAAAATAATTACTTTTGTTTATATGAAAAAACCCTAATTAATTGAGGCATGCTCATGTTTAATGTATTTCTAATTATATTGCTCTGAAATCTTAAAAAATATTCTACATGATGCATATTTTTTCCTAGACAGCTTATATTCTAAAGGTTATCTATATTCAGTCTTGAATTCATGCTGTGCATTCTTTAATGATATATCTGAACTTTATCTACTGCTAGTTACTTCTTCCTGCAAAAAAGAGATGTTGTCATGTATTTAATGCACCATTTGTGGTTGTAAAATAGCTGACTTGTTTCATTTATTATCAGGGGATTGGTGACAGCATAGATCTGAAATGCACATCTCTTTATTTCATTGCATGATTATCATTGGCGTAAGATATCCTTGACATCTTCTGCTTTTGATTTATGTCGATGTTCCTTAAGTGTCATGACATCATTGATTAGGTGTACATCTTAACTTTCTTTTTTAATCTTAGAGCTGTAAAAGGAATGTTTATTAAAAATTATGTTGTGCAAAACATTGGACCCTATTTTGTAAATATGGTATATGTATTGGGTGCACACAATTTACAACAACATTTTGTTAAAAAATTTGTCTATCAAAGTAGTTTATTTAAACTCCTGACATATCTGTAAAAATTGTAATCAAGATTTTCACATAACAATAATATCTAAGCATCTATGGAAGTTAAAATCCACTTCAATAAGAATTTCTTAATGTCTTTCTGGCTGGTGTTCCTTTGAGTTTCATGTACCGTACAATAGAACTCACTCCCTTAGCTTCAATGAAACTGCAAACTAGTGGCCAGTCAGCTTATTTAAAGTAATAAAAACAGATGTTTTTATGAAAAAAAGACCATGAAAAGACTTGATTAATTCTTAATATAGCAATATATACATTTTTCTTTTAGATGAAGGATTTAAATGTATTTTGACATTAGTGAACAAACTATTTTTCAATACAATAGCAAACTTTTTTTTTGCCAGATAAGTACTTTAAAGATTTTAAAAATTAATAAACAGTTCAATGGTATCATATATTTATGCCCATACCAAGGATAAAATAAATCCTTATAATAGTCTTTTGAGGTAAAAACTGTTATTATCATCATCCAGCTTTTACAGATAAGTAAACCTGAAGCACAGAGAGGTTAAGTGATTTGTTCTGGGTCATACAGCTAATATGTGGTAAAGCTAGGATTTTAATTCGAGTAATCTACAACAAAGTTATGACTACTTTGCTTTGTGGCCTCTCTAACATCATCCATTAGATGATTTATTATGCATTTTCTTATTTCAGCACCAGAACAGATCTGTAAAATATGTAGGATAGATTGAGAGAATGTGATTTGGCCTTGATCACATGGCTAGGAAATTGACGATTTTGAGCCAGAGCCCAGGTCTCATAACAGGGTAGTCTTGTGTTCCCATATCATATCTCTGATGATTTCATGGCATCATTGAAGTGTTTGCTGTTGAAATAATATACTGTTCAACATATGCTTGACAGTTCTGAAGGGATATGAAACATATTTAAAAATGTAATATTAGAGACATAAACTACCAATTGTAAGGCTAATTATGGTGAGTTATCCAACTTATCTTTTCAATTTTTTTATCTTTGCATTTTTTTGGATTGATGGTCATTTCCTTTATTTGAAATAATGTTTATTTTTCCAATTATAGAAGTGATACATGTTTATTATAGAAACCTTAGAAAATAATGAAAAATATAATGAAATATTATCCGTTGTCTACCTTTAACATCTGTTTATCTCATTTGTTTTCTTTTTAACTTGAAATTTATAGACTTATAAGAGGTTGCAGAAGTATTCAAGCAATCCCATATACCTATTGTCTTTTAAAAATACACATATACTACTAGTTTACGCATTTACTGAAAGTTGCCATTCACCAAATTAGACTCCCAAGGAGATTTTAAAATATTTGACATTATCTATTGATGGACACTTTGGTTTCTTCCCTGTACTGGCTATTATAAATAATGCTGCTATAAACATAGGGGTGCACATACCTTTACAAATTAGTGTTTTTTATTTTTTTATTTTTTTGAGTAAATACCCACTAGTGGAATTACTGGATCATATGGTATTTCTATTTTTAATATTTGAAAACCTCCATACTGTTTTCCTCAGTCGCTGTACCGTTTATATTCCGACCAACAGTGCCTGAGGGTTCCTTTTTCTTCATATTCTTGTCAGCACTTGTTTTGTTCTTGTCTTTTTGATTTTAGCTATTCTGATGTAAGGGGATATCTCCTTGTGATTTTGATTTGTATTTTCCTGATGATTAGTGATGTTGACCATTGTTTCATATGTCCGTTGGCCATCTGTATGTCTTCTTGGGATAAGTGTCTATTCAGGTCTTCTGCCCATTTTTTACTCAGTTTTTTTTTTTTTTTTTGTATTGAGTTGTGTAAGTTGGACATATCATTCGCAAATATCTTCTCCCTTTCAGAAGGTTGCCTTTTTGTTTTATTGATGATTTCCTTACCTGTGTGAAAGCTTCTTATTGTCGTTTAATCCCAATTATTTTTGCTTTTGTTTCCCTTGTCTTTGGAGACACATCTAGAAAAATGTTGCTAAGACCAATGTGAGAGAAATTACCGCCTGTGTTCTTTTCTAGGAGTTTTATAGTTTCACGTCTTACATATAGGTCTTTAATCCATTTTGAGTTTATTTTTGTGTAGGATGTAAGATAATAGTCCAGTTTCATTCTTTTGCATGTAGCTGTCCAGTTTTCCCAACACCATTTATTGAAGAGACTGTCTTTTCCTCGTTGTATATTCTTGCCTCCTTTGTCATAGATTCACTGACCATATAAACATAGGTTTATTTCTGGGCTCTCTCTTCTGCTCCATAGATCTATGTTTCTCTTTGTGCCAGTACCATACTGTTTTGATTACTACAGCTTTGTAGCATATCCTGAAGTCTGGGATTATGATACCTCCCGCTTTGTTGTTCCTTCATGAGATTGCTTGGGCTCTTTGGGGTCATTTGTGTACCATACAAATCTTAGTATTATTTGTTCTAGTTCTATGAAAAATGCTTATTAGTATTTTGATAGGGATTGCATTGAATCCGTAGATCACATTGGGTAGTGTGGACATTTTAGCGGTGTTGGTTCTTCCAATCCATGAGCGTGGAGTATCTTTTTCCATTAGTGTCACCTTGAATTTCTTTCATCAGTGTTTTAGTTTTTGGAATACAGGTCTTTCACCTCTTGGTTGGGTTTATTCCTAGGAGTTTTATTCTTTTTGATGCAATTGCAAATGAGGATTGTTTTCTTAATTTCTCTTCCTGCTACTTTGTTATTAGTGTATAGAAATGCTACCGATTTCTGAGTATTAATTTTGTATGCTACAACTTCACTGAGTTCATTTATTGAATAGTTCCAGTAGTTTTTTGGAGGAATCTTTAGGTTTTTTATATGTAGTATCATTCCATCTGCAAAGAGTGACAATTTAACTTCTTCCTTAGCAGTATGAATGCCTCTTCTTTCTTTTTGTTGTCTGATTGCGGTGGCTAGGACTTCCAGTACTGTGTTGAATAAAAGTGGTGAGAGTGGGCATCCTTTTCTTGTTCCTGATCTTAGAGAAAATGTTCTCAGTTTTTCACCATTGAGTATTATGTCAGATGTATTTCATATTTGCATAAATATATGAGATATATATATGTATAGGAGTGAAGTTTTGCTTTTGCAACAACTGGGATGGACCGAGAGGGAATTATGCTACATGAAATAAGTTGAGAAAGAAAAATAGCACGTGATTTCACTTCTGTGCAGAATCTAAGAAACAAAACAAATGAACAAACAAACCAAGAAACAGATTCTTTAAATACAGAGAATAAAGTGGTGGTTGTCAGAGAGTAGATTGTTGGAGGATCAATGAAATAAATGAAGGGGATTAAGAGGTACAAACCTTCAGTTATAAAAGAAATAAGTCACAGACATGTAAAGTATGGCATAGGGAATATAGTTGATAACCTCTTAACATTGTGTGATAACAGATGGTTGACTACACTTATCACGGGGAGCTTTGAGCAGTGAAGAGAATTGTCAAATCAATTTGGTATACAACTGAAACTAATATAACATTGTGTGTCAGTTATACTTTAATAATAATAAAAATATTAAAAATCTGATATTAAAATCATTTATTATGTGCAGTTTGCCATTCATGAAATATTTTTGAAAATGTGATTTATAATAGCTATATGATATTTCTTAAAACGAACATGTAATAAGTAATTTTAACATTCATTATTCTAGATACTTAAATTCTATATTTTTTCTCTTATAAAGTTGTAAAGAATATCAATGTTCATAATTTTCTATTTGCATTTCTGATTTTTTAGGTGGGTTGAATTCATTTAATTGAAAATTGATATCAGAGTTTGAGTTCTTTTGAGTATCTTAATACCTATTGAGAAATTTCTTTTGAAAACTTTCATCTCATACATTTTTCCCATTTATTTCAGTATCTCCGTAATTGAATAATTTTCAGTTTGATAAATCTTATGAACTCTCGTAGTCTTCATTATTTTCATTACTAGTGAGCTTGAACACTGCCTCATATGATGGGAGTTTTATTCCTTTAAAATATCTGTTTGTTTCCATTGCCTATCAAATAAAATGTGATTTTCTTAATTATTTATACAATGATTTTATATTTTGTAGTTATTAACCTTTACTGTATTTGTTGTAGCGTGTTTCCTCAGAGTTTACTTATTGTTCTCATTATGTTTATTATACACTTAATCATTTAAATTTTAATATAACTTAATTCAAAAGATTTCCTTTATCATTTTCATTATTTTTAGGCTGAGTTTTTTCTCTTTTTAAGATCATTTAAATATTCTTTCAGATTTCCTCTGGATACAGATCTCAGTTTTAAGTTTATAATACCTGAGATATTTTTCTTTGTATTGCATAAGACTCTAATTTGACTTTATGCAAATACTTTAGGCAGTTTTTGCAAAATAATATCTTTTTTGGTCAGCGAAGCTGTTTTTAGAGTATATTACAGTCTTGTTTGTTAGGGCTTATTTCAAAAACTGAGAAACAAGCTGAGGGCTTCAGAGGGGAGGAGGGTGGAGGAATGGGATAGGCTGGTGATGGGTAGTAAGGATGGCATGTATTGCATGGTGCAATGATTTTTATAATTATTCATAAGTGATGTTGATTTCCTTTTTTATATAAACTGATGTTATAAAATATATAGGTTATTTTTAAGAATTTTTTTTTCAAATAGCCAAGTGTTGGACTTACTTATTGATGATTTACTTAATTGTTTTCTAATTCATTAGCATCTTTTGGTAACTATATTTTTCTCTTCTTTTGCACTCATTCTGCCCCCCCCCTGCCTTTTTTGGTTTATTTGAATGCTTAGTTTCACTCCTTTTTAAGATGATTATAATTTTGCAGACAGCAGTGTCTCATCCTATTTTTTCACATGATATTCTCATTATTGTTAGTTTGTAGATAGTGAATATAGTTTTTCAGTAGTTCTTTAATATCCAAGAGGATTGTCCTTTGTTGTTTTTTCAAATTTGATATTCTTATTTTCACTGCATTAGGAGCACATAATATGGTATGTAGAGTTTCTAACTTTGAAATTTATTGAACATTTGTAATTGGCCTAATGTGATTTTAAATTATATTTAAAGCTTTTTTATAATTAATTAAACCACAATACTCTGATGTATAATCATGGTAAAATTTCCATTGGGGTTTTTTTTTAAAGGACTCAGAAAAGATACCTGTCCCATTTGAAATGATAAATATACTAGGGTGTTCTTTAAGATGTTCAGTAATGCATGATTAGCTCTATGAAAATTAAAGTTGGAAATTGTTAGGGATCTGGCAGTAGAACACAGTATAACAGATTTTTGAGATTTTTGTAGATGATTTTCTCGATTTTCTAATACCAGAAAATCTAAGAGAAATAGATTTAAAAATTCATCATAGTAGACATTTGTATGACCAAAATAACAAGCAATAAAACTGAAAATAAGGTTAGAAAAAATTTTGGATGAAGTATGAAGCAATAATATTTAAATATATAAAAATATAAATAAAGGAGGGAAAGATGGAGACTGGAGAGTACCGCTTGTCAGTAATGGAAATGCAAATTAAGGTGAAAAAACTATTCTTTTTATACGTGGTATGCTAGCAAGTTAGTAGGAAAATTGAAGAGACATGTTACTTGTGACATTATTACTTGATTACATTTCTTTTGGAAGACTCTTTGAAATGAGGCCTATCTTTGATGTAAGTTTTATTTAGAATTTTTTATGTAAATAATTTTGCACAAAACAATCATATCATTGGAAATGTCACCATAGTAAGTATAATAGAAAAATACTGGAAAATCTCATAATGTCCAAAAGTTAATGAAAAGCCAGGACATAGTGGCAGATCTACTTTGCGGAGCAAATATCTATGTTATTTATTTGATTTTTAAAATATAAGATTTGTAATTGCCTTGTTATAACTAATACATGAATATTGTCAAAGTTTAGAATGTCACTGGAGAAGTAACGCAATTTCTATTTTAGTATTTTTATTCTTTACTAATACATATTTTTTCCCTTAAAAATATGGTTTTTTTAAAAAAATGAAAATAGTTTTGGGTGAAATGTGATAGTTGCATACCACAGTTCACTCAGAAAGATAAAAAGTAATTTAGATGTTCCAAACCTGAATTACATATTGCCTGCCCACACTCAGATTCCCTGTCAAAGTCATCATAATTCTTCCAGTCTTCTAGACTTTAAAACTGATAATCACAACCAAAGAAAAAATAGATATATTGGTCTTTATCAAAATTATCAATGTTTGGGGTTTAAAATATACTGCAAAGAAAGAGAAGAGTCAACCCACAGAATGGAAGAACGTATTTGCAAATCTTATATCTAATAAGGATTTAGTGTCTGGAACATGTAAATGACTTTTACACTTCAGCAATGAAGAGTGACTTCCCTCCTCCTGCCTCCAGGCAACATGGACATTGTACTTGCCTTGTTCCTTTCCTTCTCCCAGTATACCTCATCCTCTTCCTTGTCGATCTGGGCCCAACAGAATGGCTTTTGCAAAGAAGGGTGGCAAGAAGGGCTGTTCTGCCATTAGTGAGGTAGAGACCAGAGAATACACAAATCAGTATTCACAAGCAAATCCATAGAGTAGCTGGCCTTCAAGAAGCATGTCTCTTGGTCACTCAAAGATATCCAGAAATTTGCTGTTAAGGATGGCACCTCCCAGTGTGTGCATTGACACCAGGCTCAACAACGTAATCAGGGCTAATGGAATAAGGAATGTCTCATGCCATATCCATATCCTGTTATGCAGAAGACATAAGATGAAGAACCACCAAAGAAGCTGTATACATTGTTTACATATATACCTGTCACCAGTTTCAAAAATCTGTGGACAGTGTGGGTGAGAACTGACTGCTGATTGTCAAATAGTTATAACTTTGCTGGATAGATAGATCAAAAAAATAGCACGGTTAAAAAAAACGAAGAGGATTTGAATAGATATTTCTCCACGGATAATCTACAAATGGCCATATTAAGCACATGAAAAGATGCTCAACTTCGTTATTCATTAAGGAAATGAAAATCTTCAAACCACTAAGATGGTTATTATCACAAAGCCAGGTAATAACAAGAATTGGTGAAGATGTAATGAAATTATAATCCACATCTGCTAGTGGTGGGAATGTAAAATGGTGCAGCTATGTTGAAAAACAGTTTGGCAGGTCCTCAAATTGTTAAACAGAGTTACCCTATGACCCAGTAATTGTAGTCTTAGGTATATATCCAACAGTATTGAAAACATATGTCCACAAAAAACTTGTACAGGAATGTTCATAGCTGCATTTTTTGTAATAACCAAAAGTGGAATTAGCCCAAATATTTGTTAACTGATGAATGGATAAAGAAAATGTGGGGTATCAATACAGTGCAGTATTGTTCATCCATATGTGTATCTGTGTATATGTATCTATATGTTTATGTAATATATATATATATGTATATATATATATATATATACACACACACACACACATTCTAAGAATTGAAATTACAAGTTGAGTAAATAAAAGTTTTATGTCTGAGATCGGTTACACAGAGACAAGTAAAATTCTCCAATCATTCTTCTTAACAGTAATTATTCACAGCATATTCATTTACCCTCAACAGTGCTTTAATTGGTTTGTCTAATTAATGAAAAATGGTATTGCCTATTTTATGTTTCGTATTCCATATAAGCAAAACTTTTATCAGAATAATAATGTATTTTGTTGTTGGGCATGCTCTGTTTTCTTTCTGTAGAGTTTTGGGGATCATATATTTTATTATCTATTCTTTGAATCTGGGTTTATGTTTATCAGTGGATCCTGAAAATTTCTACTTTTACATGACTTCCTGCATTCATTGTAAATCTTGTTTGGCAGCCAGCTTCTCTGCATGATTTCTCTTCAGTAATTAAATTTAGCATTTCCAGCTGTTGAAAAATTTGTTGGCCTTTAATGTTCATTTGTGTTTCTTCACGCGTAAAACATAAGACATCCACCTAGTTTTAATTCTTTTAAAGTGCTATTTTGTAGGATGGACTTGGCAGTTATACACTGTGAATGGTTTACTTTCTTATTGGATCCTAAATATTAATCTAAAAAAAATCTGACATATATCAGGTATGTGATCGCTGTAAGTGACTTTCTTCTATGAATTTGTAGGGAACTTAGATTTTTGTTTCTTAGAATGTCAGACTAGATTATTTGTAAAGAAATTTCTCAATAGGTATTAAGATACTCAAAAGAACTCAAACTCTGATATCAATTTTCAATTAAATGAATTCAACCCACCTAAAAAATCAGAAATGCAAAATAGATTATTTGTAATGATGTATAATTTCAGATACCTGTGTTTGCTAAGTATAGGTATAAGCAATTACACAGAACTATAAGTCAGGCTAATTACCATAGGATTTAATGGGTATTTTGTTAACAGAATAATTTCAAACAGAAGAAATAAATCTTACGTCTGTAATTTACAGTACCTTATTTAGGAAATTACTCAGTTATATTCGTTATGTAGGATATTTATTGATATAGGTAGTTTTTTGAGAAAGTGTTTACTGATACTACTGAGCCACATATCTGTCTTCAGAGGGTATCATGTTTATAATTCAGTGCCCATTCTCCATTACTGCAGAAAGCACTTTTCATAGGTAATGTAGTTCTTTTTAATAAATTGTGACCATCTACCTATAGCTTGCTAATTTTAGATGTCTCAAATGATCATTCTTTATAATGAGTTCATATATGAACAGCCAATAAAATCCTCGTATAGTCTTCATTGTGGACTTACTTCGAATCATAGTATATAAACTGTTAATATTTCAGGTTCTTTGTTGAGAAGTGATTTTATTTATGTATCATATATGGTTGATTAGGCAATTTAAAATTCTTATTAGCTTAATTCTCCAATTGTATTATGCTTTTGTATTCTTTACCTTCTCTTACATTGTTAAATACAATTTGTTGACATAATAAATTGACATGGCATTAGATAGAGGAGTGGTAACAATAGAAATATTTTAGTTTTAACTGTTAATCATTTTGGGTTGCCTCCTGTTTACATGGAATTTTAGACCATAGAATAAAAGTTGATGGAAAGTTTCCATTTGAGACTAAAAAATTATGCTGAAAGGGAGGTGGAGATTTTTTAAAGTATTTAAAAAATTATTTATTCCTAAAATTCTTATGGAACTACAAGTGGCCCTGCATAGCCAAAATAATCCTGAAAGAAAAAAGAACAAAATTCGAGGACTGATATTTCCTGATTTTAAAATATATTACAAGGCTATAATAATGATATGATATGATAGCTGTACAGTTATAGGCATATATACCAAACAAATAGAATTGAGAGTCCAGAAATAAGTCTACACATCTAAGGCCGATTTATTTTTGATGAGGGTGAGAAGACATTTCATTTGGGAAAAAAACAGTCTTTGCAACAATTAGTGCTGAAACACCTGGATATCCACATGCAAAAGAATAAAGTCGACCCCTTCCTTTTACCATATAAATATTAACTTAACATGGATCAATGACCTAAATATTAGAGCTAAACTGTAAATTCTTAGAAGAACACATAGTTGTAAATCTTCTTGTCTTTGGATGTGCATATCACACCAAAAGGAAAAGCAACCAAAGAAAAAAATAGGTAATTGAATGGCATCAAAATTAAAATCTCTGTGCATTGCAAGATATTATCAAGAAAGTAAAGAACTGCCTGGCCTGGCTCACTTGGTAGGGCATGCAACTCTTGGCCTTGGGATTGTGAGTTCAAGCCCCAGTTGGGTAGAGAAACTACTTAAAAATAAAACCTTCAAAAAAATAAAAAAGAGTAACTTAACAGAGTGGGAGAAATTATTTGCAAATCTGTGTATCATAAGTGTTTCTTTCCCAGAACATGTTAAAAATTTTTTCAACTCGACAATGACAAAACCAAATGAAAAATGAGCAAAGGGCTCATATAGACTTTCCTCCAAAGAATTTATACAAATGGCCAGCAAACACATGGCAAGATCTCAACTGCATAAGTCATTAGGGAAATGCAAATCAAAATGACGAGATGCCACTTTATTTCCACTAGGATGGCTAAAATAAAAAAGATGGTAACAAATATGGGTGAGAATATGGAAATATTGGAAACCCCATACACTGGGGAATGTAAAATGGTATAGCTGCTGTAGAAACAGTTGAGCAGTTCTTCAAAAACCTAAAATAATTACCATATGACCCAGCAATTTCACTCTAAGTTACATAGTCAAAAGAAGTGACAGTAGTTACTGAAAATAAGTACATGTGCATGCATGTGTGGTTTATTTTCTGTGTTAACTTGAGAGGGCTAAGAGATGACCAGATACCTGGTAAAGTATTATTTTGGGGTGTGTCTGTGTGGGCATCTCCAGAAGAAATTAGCATCTGAATAAGTAGACTGCATAAAAGAAGATCACCCTCATCAGTGCCATTGGGCACCATCCAATCCATTGAAGGCCTGAATAGCTGAGAAAAGTAAGGAAGGGTGAATTCACTGTCTCTGCTTGTTTGGAGACTTCAACTTCTCTTGCCCTTGGACTTTGACGCTCCTGGTTCTCAGACTTTCAGACTCATATTGGGACTTACCACCTCAACTCCCAACTTCCACTCTAAATTAGAGCACCAGGGTTTCCTGGTTCTCCAGCTTTCAGATGGCAGATTCTGGGGCTTTTTGACCTTCATAGCCCCATGAGTTAATTCCTTTAATGAGTCTCCTCATATATATCTTATTGGTTCTGTTCCTCGGAGAACCCTAATATAATCTGTGTTCATAGAAGCAATATGCACAATAGCCAAAGGTAGAAACAATCAAAAGGTGGACGAATGAATAAACAAATTAGTGCTCTGTACATACAATGGAATATTATGCAGCCACAAAAAGGAACAGACTACTGATACATGTTATAATGTAGATGAATCTCAAAACTTTATGCTAAGTGGAAGAAGCCAGATCCGAAATTATATCATATAAATCATTTATATGAAATATCCAGAGTCAGTAATTCCATAGAGACAGAAGATTGAAGATTGGTGATTGCCACTGTCTGTGAAATGGGGAATGGGGAGAAACAGCTTAATGGATAAAGGACTGACTTTAGAATAATGGAAATGTTTTGTAATCAGGTAAATGTGGTGTTTGCACAGCATTGTTAATGTCAGTGCCACTGAACTGTGTACTTTAAGAAGCGAATTTTATGTGAATTGTACTTTAATAAATTATTTTAAAGAAAATAACTTTTAGTATGTGGCACAGTTGAATATATGGAACATTGTAAAAGACTTAAATGTGTTTGTTTCACCTAGGCTGCTAGATACTATAATCCTCTTGGGTTAGGAAATTAGGCTAAAGAACATGTCGGAGAGAAAATTGAGAGTAGTTTAGAAGATGTTGAGGGTTTGGTTTTGGAGGTACTATAGATTAATACATCTTGTAGCAATTTGGAAATATAGATGTAGTACTAGATAAGATATATGTGGATACAAGAGCTATATTTGAATGTTTTAGCGTAGAGATAGTAGTTACTCTACATGAGTCACACAGCATAGCAGATGAGAGGAATACCAAGGCATCTTAACAACTGAATGTTATTGAATCCTTTGCCAAGTACTCAGTTTAACTAATTCATTTACCGTTCATAAATAGGCGTTTAGTAATTCCCATTTATCCTACTAAGTTTCTCTGGAAGGCTTGAATTCCCATACCCCAAATTATTTCATTCATACTTCTTACTCTTCAAAACCAAATGCCCCATTCTACTGAATTGTCAGCTGAGGTTCTTACGTTCTGTTTATTTGCAGAAATATATCTCATCAGATTGGAATGAGTGCTGAATCTGTCCATCACCCAACTAATCAATATTTATTTGTCTATTCCTTTCCATTTGAGAGAGCCTCACTTCCTTCAGTGGCCAGTCTGTTTGGCTGTATTTTGGAGCCCTTCCCCTTTCCCACTTCTCACAAATGTGCTAATTCACTTATCTCTTCTTTTCTGAATCAGTCTTCCTTTTCTCCTAGGAAAGCACTGGAACATGTTTTAATATTTTCCATCATTTAATAAACTAAAAACAAACTCAGAACTTTCTCTTGACTTTACTGTCCTGCCTCCAGTTTTTTTGTTTTTTGTTTTTTTTTGTTTTTTTTGTTTTTTTTTTTGGTCTAGGAGTCAGTCTTTAAATTAGTTTTGACAAACATAATTTCTCTTTTCTCTGGGCTTCCTCATGGCACTTTGGCTTCATGTCAGTCAGGCCTCTATCACTACCACCACCACTCACTCTTGAAGTTTCCTGGAATCACCAGTGACTTCAGTGTAACCAAACCATTCTTCTCCTATGTTTGTTTTCATTAATAAACTTTATTTCAATATTGAAAACTGTTGACCGCCCTCTTCCTGTCTTGATTCTTATCAGAATCTTATTCTTTCTTCACTAATACTTCTGAATTGCTATTCTAGCTTCTTTCTCTACATAGCCTTTAAATGCTGAAATTTCTTGGGACTTTATCCAAAGCCTTCTCTTATGTGTCTCCATTCTTTTCCTAAGTAATGTAATCTGTTTCCGTAGCTCTTCAATGCTATCTTTAGTCTAATAATTTTGAAACTTATGTCTTTGGTCCAAGTTCCTTTTCTGAGTGCCAGGCTTATTTATTTCACCTTATTTTACACATCTACTTGGATTTCTCACAAACATCACAAAGTAGCCTGAGTTTTAAGAGCATGCACGCTGGATTCAGATAGCCTAGGTTTTGATAGGGACTCTAATACTTTTCAGTTTTTTAACCTTTGTTAAAAAGGTTAAAAGTTCTCAGTTGTCAGGTCCCTAATTTGTGAACTGAGGATTAGAATAGAATTGTTGTGATAATTAAATGAGATCCGTGTAGAGCATTGAGAACAATGTCTGAAATAGAGTAAACAGTCAATAAATGTGAGGCGCTATTATCTTTATTACATCATGCTTAATATACTTTAGAAGTATTTTCCTTTACTGCCGGTCTTTTGAATCAGAAAATTAAGAGTCGTCCTTTAATTATTTTTTTCTCTCCTACTATACATTCAGACATCCTGGAAACTCAGTCTTTATAATTTGTCTTGAAATATGTACTTCTTATATCCTCTGCCTAACATTCCTCAAGATGTTAAAAATAGAGCTACTGTATGACCCAGCAGTTGCTCTCCTGGGTATTTACCCCAAAGATACAGATGTAGTGAAAAGAAGGGGCACCTACACCCCAATGTTCATAGCAGCAATGTCCACGATAGCCAAACTGTGGAAGGAGCTGAGGTGTCCTTCAACGGATGAATGGATAAAGAAGATGTGGTTCATATATACAATGGAATATTATTCAGCCATCAGAAAAGATGAATATCTACCGTTTACATCGACATGGTTGGAACTAGAGGGTATTATGGTAAGGAAAATAAGTCAATCAGAGAAACACAATTATGGTTTCAATCATATGTGGAACATAAGGAATAGTGCAGAGGACAATAAGGTTGGTGGTGGGGGGAACTGAATAGGAAAAAACCGGAGAGGGAGACAAACCATGAAACTCTTGACTCCGGGAAACAAACTGAGGGTTGCAGAAAGGGAGCTGCATGGGGTAATGGGGTAACTGGTTTATGGGCATTAAGGAGAGCACGTGATGTGATGAGCACTGGGTGTTATATTGAACTGATGAATCATTGAACATTATATCAAACACCAATGATGTACTATACCTTGGCTAATTGAATTTAAATAAATTAAAAAGAAAAAGCTTAGATAGTGGGAGCGCCTGGGTGGCTCAGTCAGTTGAATGTCTGACTCTTGATTTCAGCTCGGGTCATGATCTCAGGTCATGATTCAGCCACGCTTAGTGTGGAGTCTGCTTGGGATTTTCTCTCCCTCTCTCTTTCTCTCCCTGCCCCCCTGAAATGAATGAATGAATGAATAAAATCTTAAAAAAAAAAAGAGAAGAAGAGGGGCACCTGGGTGGCTGTTGGTTAAGTGGCTACCTTTGATTCAGGTCATGATCTCAGGGTCCTGAGATCAAGCCCCGCATCAGGCTCCCTGCTCAGTGGAAAGTCATTTTTCTAGTTCTTTGAAAAAAATGCTTATTAGTATTTTGGTAAGGACTGCATTGAATCCGTAGATCATGTTGGGTAGCGTGGACATTTTAGCAGTATTAGTTCTTCCAATCCATGAGCATGGAGTATCCTTTTCCTTTGGTGTCACCTTGAATTTCTTTCATCAGTGTTTTAGTTTTTGGAACACAGGTCTTTCACCTCCTTGGTTGGGTTTATTCCTAGGAGTTTTATTCTTTTTTTTTTTTTTTTAAAGATTTTATTTATTTATTTGACAGAGATAGAGACAGCCAGCGAGAGAGGGGACACAAGCAGGGGGAGCGGAAGAGGAAGAAGCAGGCTCATAGCGGAGGAGCCTGATGTGGGGCTCGATCCCAGAACGCCGGGATCACGCCCTGAGCTGAAGGCAGACGCTTAACCGCTGTGCCACCCAGGCGCCCCAGGAGTTTTATTCTTTTTGATGCAATTGTAAATGAGGATTGTTTTCTTAATTTCTCTTCCTGCTACTTTGTTATTAGTGTATAGAAGTGCTACCCTTTTTCTGAGTATTAATTTTGTATGCTGCAACTTTACTGAGTTCATTTGTTGAATAGTTCCAATAGTTTTTTGGAGGAATCTTTAGGTTTTTTATATGTAGTATCATGCCATTTGCAAAGACTTACAGTTTAACTTCTTTAGCAGTATGAATGCCTCTTCTTTCTTTTTGTTGTCTGATTGCGGTGGCTAGGACTTCAGTACTATGTTGAATAAAAGTGGTGAGAGTGGACATCCTTTTCTTGTTCCTGATCTTAGAGGGAAAGTTCTCAGTTTTTCACCATTGAGTATTATGTCAGTTGTGGGGTTTTCACATATGGCCTTTATTATGTTGAGGTATGTTCCCTCTGAACCCACTTTGTTGAGAGTTTTTGTGAATGGATGTTGAATTTTGTCAAATGCTTTTTCTTAATTTACTGAGATTATCATATGATTTTTATTTTTCATTTTTTAATGTGCTGTTTCATATTGTTTGATTTGCCAACATTGAACCATATTTGCATCCCCAGAATATATTCCACCTGATTGTGGTGAATGCTTTTTTAAAATATATTGTTGCATGGATTTTGCTAATATCTCATTGAGGATTTTTGCATCTGTGTTCATCAGGGGTATTGATCTGTAGTTTTCTTTTTTTGTGGTGTCTTTGGTTTAGACTGGACTCACAGAATATATTTGGAAGATTCCCTTCCTGTTCTACTTTTGTAGTAGTTTGAGGAGAATAGTTATTAACTCTTCTTTAAATATTTGGTAGAATAAACCTATGAATCTATCTGGTCTTGGAGTTTTATTTTTTGTAGTGTTTTGATAACCTACTTAATTTTGTTAATAGTAAATGGTCTGTTCAGATTTTTTAAATTTCTTTTTGATTCAGTTTTGCAAGACTGTATGTTTCTAGGAATTTTTTCATTCTAGGTTTTTCAAGTTGTTGCTATATAATTTTTCATAATATTCTTTTATAATTATTTGTATTTCTGTGGTGTCAGTTATTCTCTGTTGTTTCTGATTTTATTTATTTGGGTCCTTTCACTTTTTTTCTTGATGAGTTTGGCTAAAAGCTTATGAATTTTGTTTTTCCTTTCAAAGAACCAACTCTGGTTTCATGAATCTTTTCTATGGTTTTTTTACTCTGTATGTCACTTATTTCTGCTCTCTCCTTCTTCCTATTTGCCCTGGATTTGTTTGTTAGTTTTCTAATTCCTTCAGGTGTAAGTTTATATTGTTTATTTGAGCTTTTTTTAGTTTTTGAGGTAGGCCTGTATCGCTACTTAATGCCCTTTTAGAGCTGCTTTCCTGTGTCCTAAGGATTTTGGACTTTGTATATTCATTTTTATTTGTCTCCATGAATTTTTTTATTTCTTTGTTGACCCATTTATTGTTTAGTAGCATATTGTTTAGCATATATGTGTTCATGTTTTTTTCTAATTCTTTCCTGTGATTGATTTCTCGTTTCGTACTGTTGTGGTTGGAAAAGATGCATGGTATCATTTCAGTCTTACTAAATGTATCGAGGCTCGTTTTGTGATCTTTGCTGGAGAATATTCCATGTGCACTTGAAAAGAAAGTGTATTCTGTTACTTTTGAATGGAATGTTTATGTATGTGTCTCTTCTGTCCATCTGCTTTAATATGTCCTTCAAAGACACTGTTTCCTTATTGATTTTCTACCTGGATGATCTATCCATTGATGTAAGTAGAGTGTTAAAGTGCCCTATTGTTGTGTTACCATCAATTTCTCCCTTATGTCAGGTAATATTTGCTTTATGTATTTAGGTGCTCTAATATTGGGTGCATAGATACTTTCAATTATATTCTCTTGTTGGATTGATCCTTTTATCATTATGTAATGCTCTTCTTCAGTGTTGTTATAGTGTTTGTTTTAAAGTCTATTTTATCTGATATAATTATTGCAAAGACAAAGTTTGAAAAATAATTTCTTTGACTCCTTTACTTGTATGATTTTCTCTCTCTCTCTCTTTTTTTTTTTTTTTTTGGTGATTTTATGAGCTTCTGAGATGCTCTTCGTAGGAAAAATTGTGAGGAATGTTTCCTCTTGGAAATAGGACCGCAAAATGCAACATGCCAGTTTTTTTCTCTATCCATATAGCAAATAATGCTCCTTATAGACAGTGACTAAGAAATCATTGTTCATGGTTCTTTATAGTATTGACTAGCATCACATCAACAAAATTTTATGATTTTATTATGTAGAACTGTGGTATTAATTGTATGTTTTTTTCTTTGATGACTTTTCTATGCCATAATTTTTCTATGTATTTTCCTCTGTTTTCTGTAGAATGTAGTATATGGTAAAGGACCCATCTTCCACTTATTAAGCAGGAATGTTTTTTGATTTTGCTGTTTTATAGTTTGGTAATGTTCTTTGAGGCTTTTTGCATATGGTATTTTCTCTTTTATACATGTCTTCACCAGAATTGTTATCATAAGGATTTTTTTTTGGCAGTAAATATTTTGCTATATTCAAGAACTTTTTTTATTCCTTTTGTCTTGCCCATTACTGTAAAATTTAGTTCTCAGATGGCAGTTATGGTATTTTCTAAAGAGGGAATGTAACTTGTCTGGGAAACAAACTGAGGGCTTCAGAGGGGAGGGGGATCTGGGAATGGGACAGGCTGGTCATGGGTATTAAGGAGGGCACGCATTGCATGGTGCACTGGGTGTTGTACGCAAGTAATGAATCATGGAACTTTACATTAAAAACTAGGGATGTACTGTATGGTGACTAACATAATATAATAAAAAATATTATAAAATTGGAAACAAAAAATAGGGAATGTAACATACAAACATTACTTCTAAAGAGGAACTTGTGAAGTTTTACCTTATACTAGACTTTGATTAGAAGAATGTTCGATGGGACTTTAGACTTTAGCATTTTTTAAACTGAAACAGTTGTGATCATATTTCCGTTTATTCCTGTAATATAATCCTCAGCATGTTAGTGTATCTGGACTGTCTTAAGAACTTCAGAGTTCATAGCCATTGTTCTTACGGGATTACTTACAAGGTCTGACACTTACTGTGTTCCCAAGCCTTGAGGATGGGAATAATAATAATAACTATTATTTATTGCATGTTTATTATGTGTCAAGCACTGTTCTGAGCATTTTTCGTACAATAATTCATTTAATCCTCACAATAACCTGTGATCTAGTAAGCATTATTTATTATCCCCATTTTGTACATGAAAAAGATAAAAGCATTGTTAATAAGTTGCCCCGTGATTTCAACTGTAAGCTCTAAGTTTTGCTCTTTTAACTACTAGCAGTTTGACTCTCCTTGAGTCGTACAAAATAAGTTGAATGAAAAATTATTTCTCTTTCTTAATGAGAAAAAATAGACTAGATAAAGTATCATTGTAGAATGATGGACTTTATTAATGAGTACGTTTCTAAACTTTTTTTAACACGAATGGGTAAACTTTGGCATTAGTTGAGAAGAGACTGGTGATACGGAGCCATTTTAAAGACTACTTATACTATCACATCTGTTCCTGTACTTGTTACATTGCACAAATAATTTTTACTTTGGCTCATTGATGTCCCCAATACTATTACTCCTAGTAGAGTTTAATAGTACAAGTTATGTAGAACGTGTTTAAAAGCAGTTTTTACAAATGCTGAACATATATGAGGTACCTTTATAGTTACTAATTCTTCCATATTCTCTTGAAAATAGTGAATCTTACTAAACTTGACATTTTGCTTTGACCTACCAGCGAATGATGTTTTTAGTGCAGTTCTTGAAGTTGTATTATGACTGAAAATTTCACTTCTTTGATTTTACTTTCTATTTTGGTATGTTTGCTGTGCTATAAATGAAAGCCATGATTTAACCGCAAACAGGCCTCTTTGTGGATATAAATATATATTATCACTGACCGCTAGTTAGTGAGATAAGGCAGTTGCCTTTTCATTGGGAATTATACTGAAATATTCAACTTTTTCTTTTTCCTTATGGCTTTTATTTTACAACTTGAAGTTATTTGTGAGATAATTCTTTGAAATTAGTGGTCAGTCTGTGGTCATGAAGGCCCTTTTTGGGGGAGTATTTAGCTCTCAGTCTTGGAGATACAAGTGTAAACTTAGCCTTAGTAATAGCATATGTTAGCCAAGTGAGCTGACATTGAATTAAGCAGAGTCTTAAAAATGTAGCTCTAATAAACAAGGGCCTCTTTTTCTTCTAATTAATGAGTATACATCTTCCCCTCACATTATTGGTACATGAAGATAGATTACCATAGAAAAGAAAATACTCATTCTTCTTTGCCTTGTTTAGGGTCAGAGTAATGTAAGTAATATATAAAGATTAGCTCTAATTGTCTGAAAAAGAAAGAAGTAGGAAATTGGGTAGATCGTTTTGACTTGTATTTACTACCTGTTATTAAAAGCTGGGCTAGACTAGCTTTTTCCGTGAATGGGGAATGTTCTTAATGTGTGTCTTCATAATTTTAAAACAAACTTTCTTTTTTAACTCTGTTTTTGAGGATTGTTTCCCCTCATTTCTTAGTCCAAATTTATTATCTTCAGCTTCATCATTTGTATGTCAACCTGTGACTTCTCTTCTGATTGCCAGACCCATATATAGAACTATCTACTCTTTACCTCCACTTGAAATTTCTTATAAACATCCCCATTTTTCTTGGAGAATTTCCAAAACTGAAATTCTTCCCAGGCATCTGCTCTTCTTTTTTTTTACCCATCTAAGTAAATATCAGCTCCATGTACTTACTTTGTCACTTGAGTCACCCATCACCCATTTTTTCTTACCCCAACATTTCATATCTATCATCAAATTGTATATATTTTACCTCTCAATGTATGTTATCAGTACTTTTGTTTCTGAGGTATCACATCTGTAGTCCAAAACACCTGAAGTAGTAATCTCTTATCTGGTCTTTTTTTATGCCACCAATGTTTCCTTCATTTTCTACAGAATAGCCAGAGTAGTCATTCTGAAACATTAGAATGTTTATGCTGATCATCCATAAAACCATCCATTGCCTTCCCGTTGCACTTATGAGTAAACCTGTTATCCTTCATCTGATCCACAAGAGTGTATAATCTGTCCCTTATGTATCGTTCCCACATCATATCAGTATTGTATCATTTTGACTTTACTCTGTAATCACAGAACCCTTTCATTCATCCTCACTTCTTTTTTTCCTTTTTCTTTTTAGATTTTGTTTGTTTAGAGAGAGAGAGAGAGTGAGAGTGGGGAAAGGTGGAGAGGGAGAGGGAGAGAGAGAATCTCAAAGCAGACTCTGTGTTGAGCACAGAGCTCCACGTGGGGCCCGATCTCACAATCGTGAGATCGTGACCTGAGCTGAAACCAAGAGTCAGATGCTTAAATGACTGAGCCACCCAGGTACCCTTATTCATCCTGAGTTCTACTCATCTTTCAGATTTACCTTAAATGTCACTTTTACACAAAAGCCTTCTTTACTGTCATCCTCTACCCGCACCAGCCATCTAATGTGAGTCTAAATTAGTTTTTGTTAGTTTGTCACAGTATATACTACCTGTTCGCACTTATATATTTACTTGCATGATTATTTGTTTCTTACTGTTCTGTGTGCTTCCTGAAGGTACATTATCTATATATATACATACATAGTACCTGGCAGATTGCCTTATACATAGTAGGTGCTCAGTAAATAGTTACTCGATAAATGAATGCTCATTATAATGTACATATTTCGGTTCTTTTCCTTTTTTCTTGTTAAAAGTGGGAATTCTAGTTTCTGTGGAAACATAAAGGACTAAATTCAGTGAGAAAGGCCAGTGCAGAAATATGTTCTACCTATTACCAGCAAAAGTGACAGGTTATAATAATATCTCAAATCACTGTGATTGGCGGCTTTTTTTTTTTTTTGAAGATTTTATTTATTTATTTGACAGAGAGAGAGACAGCCAGCGAGAGAGGGAACACAAGCAGGGGGAATGGGAGAGGAAGAAGCAGGCTCCCAGCGGAGGGGCCTGATGCAGGGCTCAATCCCATAACACCAGGATCACGCCCTGAGCCGAAGGCAGGCGCTTAATGACTGAGCCACCCAGGCACCCCGATTGGTGGCTTTTAAATTACAGTTTTGAGTTCCTCAGTCCAAAAAGTGCTTATTGTGCTTGAAATGAGGTAATAGGCAATTTGAACTATAAAATACAGGTTAGCACACTTCATATTAAAAAATTGCAAGGAGCTATATTGGCTATATTCTTTGAGTTCTCTCTGGTGTTTAAGGGTAACCTAAATTTGACACTATGTTAACAGTATTTTGGCAGGAACATGGCCTTAGAAAACATGTTCAGATTCTAGGCTCCCCAATTTATTAATTGGAAAGTCTTGGGAAAATATCATTGAACCTCTCTGAGTCTTAATTTCTTTCTATAAAATGGATCTAATGAAACCTTAATAAAAAGTGTATTGTGGAGATTAAGATTTTATATTTTGGGCTTTTAATGTAATTTTATAATATAAATATTATTTTACATATAAATGTACTTGTATATTTATATAAACAAAAACTTAATATATATTATGTACATAAATATATATATTGTTTAAGATATTTTCTATAAATATAAATTTATATATATAAGGTATACAAATAATAAACTTAAATATATTTAAAATATTCTTCTAAGTATATATATTTCACATTTATTATATGTTTTTATATATATTATATGTAAATTTATATTTATATAAAATCTATACAAAACATACAATGTTTTATATTAAGACCATTTTATATAATTTTATGTGGGTTAAAATAGTATGTTCATCAGCTATTTGAATTTGGATTAGGTTGTGTTTCAAATAATCTTGGTTTTGTGTAGATTTTAATTTAAATTTAGAAATTCAAACTTTACAGAATTTTTTATACTAATTTCTGATACTGTACCTTTTTTTGAAGTTTTTTTTTCCTTTGTCTTATGAAATGCTGGTTTAGAATACAGATAGGAAATAAATTTCCTTGCAAGAACTATTATTCAAGTGATATTGTTGATGCTGTTTTTGAAAATGAGTTTCCTAGTATTATATTTTCTAAAATATGTTTTACTAAAATCTATTTAAGGATGAAAGAGTTGAAATAGTACTTGTGATATCATAGTTAATAGCATCTGATTAATAGTGTTCTTTTACTTGAACTCAAACTGTTAGAGATAACTATATAAACAAATTGAAACTTCAGGTAATTTACCAGTTCTATATGTTGGTACTATTTTCTTTGTATTTAAGAATGATTAATTAAGTCTTTTTGTTTAAGTCATGGAAACCATTTCAGCTGACTGTATAACATAACTGCAGACCATATATTTGTCTCATGATTTCTTCCATCAAAGCATGAAGAAGTGAATTATTGAAAAGATAAAAATAAATTTGTTTGCTTTCTGTCAGAGTTCATATCCACAGCCAACCTTGATAGAAGACCAGAATGATTTAGACAAGTTTGCTTTGGAGATTCATAACATATGCTTGCTGGACAGAATTGAGTTATCTCTGCTCTGGAGAGTAAGTTATTGTAGCAGGAGCTGACAGAGATGAAGATAACTGAGGGAAATTCAATTACCTTTTAGTGTTTTCTTTCTAATAGGATTCTTAATGTGAAAAAGATCCTTAGATGATGCGCCTCTGTTACTTGTGAGATCTGCCTTGATACCTGTTTCCAGAATACCATGAACTTTTCAGTTCCAGGCCTTCAATAAGTATGAAATAGACAGCTCACTGTTAAAGAGTAGTTTTGATTGAAACATCTTATTTTTACTTAATGTCATTGGTGATCTTTTTAATCATTGACTACTCTCTGTGGTTGTCTTTAACAAAATGTGTATTATTTTGTATGAGATTATTATTTAATATGTTGGGAGCTTTCTCCCCCCTCCCTCTTATTTGACCTTTTTGGAAGTATGTTGTAGCTTCTAATTATCATAGACTAAGTCTTGGCAACCTTGTTTAAATGCTGTTAGAATTTTCAGGCTTCCATTTTCACTTTGCTCTGTCATTCTGCCAACCTTTTTGCTTGAATGGTGTATTTACTTTCTCACCCCCTGCCACTTTCACTGTCTTGCAGCATGGCTTCTCTCCTTTTCATCTCCAGTCCTAGAACAAATAAATTAAAAATGTTCTCTTGCATATCATTAATGATCTAATTATGCTGTCCAGTGGCTGTTTTTCTGTTTTCGTCCCTCTTGATCTCTGTATCATTTGACATTGATGACCAACCTTTACATTTTGAAAATCTTTTTTTTCTGTTTGACTTTCTTACCTCTTGCTTGTCTGATCAGCTTTTTACTTCCTATGGTTCTTCTAGTTTCATTTTTTTCTCCATTTCTTATTCCTATTCCAAAAGTATAGGTCTTTTACAAGAATACCTCTTCATACTTTTAACTTTGTGCTCTTTTAGCAATCTCATGTAATGTTAGTATTCTCTAAAACCTCTATAGAGAAGACATTAAATATTCTTAAAATATTTTTGTAGGTAATTTAAAGTGAAAAAATGATGAGAAGGAGCATAATGAAAAGTCCTTTTCTAACTACCTCCTCATCCTTCTAGGAAACCATTGCTAGTTTCTTGTGAATCTTCTGAATTTCTTCATGTACATATATATAAATAGGAATATGTGTTCTTATCCCCTTTCCTTATACAAAGCTAACGTATCTGTAATGTTCTGTATTTTGTTTTTTAACTTAATATTATTTTGGGGAATCTTTTTCATTCCTATCAGCAACATATGTCTGTTTCCTAACAGTGTGTTATCAGATTTTTAGATTTCTGTCATTTTCATAAATTGTCCATAGTGGTTGATAGTTTTAATTTTTATTTCTTCCTGATGTTTTAACTTATGTTTCTGCTTTTTATGAATGAGGTTATTTTATAGCCATATGTCTTTCTGAGAACATACCCTTTGCCTGTTCTTTTGGATTGTTTTTCTTTTCTTACTAATTTGTAGAAGTTCTACATATATTAAGGAATCAACTCTCTCAGTTGCAAATATTTTTACCAATTTGTTGACTTATGAATGATGGATTTTTTTTGTTCTTGTAGAAGTTTTTAAAACAATGTTTCTGTTGTTGGATTTGTGAATGTTTTATGACTTCTAAATTTTTTGATTGGTAGTTGGAAATGATCTACCACGCATAGATTAAAAGGGAATTTCTATATGTTTCGTTAGTGTTTCTACAGTTTTGTTGTTTTACATTTAAATGTTTTATTTATTTGTAATTTATCTTAGGATAAACCATGATATGAATATAACTTATTTTATGTGACAACATAGTTTTCCCTATATCATCTACTACATAGTCTAAATTTTCTTCTCTGGTTTGAGATGCCACGGTTACTGTATATTAAATGCCTGTATATTTTTAGGCCACTTTCTTGATGTTTTATTTTTTCCCTCTTGTTCTGTCTGTGATTTCACGTATTGGTGTGAAACTTTTTAAGTTGTTGAGGCTTTATAGTGTGTCTTAATACTTGTAGGGCCATGCTCCTTCTTGCTCTCATTGACTTTAAAAATCTTTTTCAGAATTGCTGTGACTAATCTCTTTTATCTGATGTTAGATTCAAAACATTATTTTCATTTAATTCTCTTGGGCGTTTCAGGTATGCAGTGATGTCTTTTGCAGATATTGATGGTTTTTCCTTCTTATTTCCAACTTTTATTGCTTTTTCTTACATAATTGAATTGCCTTATTCAATTATTATTGATTAATAATAATAATTATTAGTTGCTAGTTTCTGTTTGCTGATATTTGTGTTTAAGCATCCTACTCTCTATTACTATGAATTAAGCTTTTTTTTGTTTTTATATTCTACATACAATTGAGAGCAACAGTGTAATGTTAAAAAAATAATAGTGGGCATCTTTTTCTAGTTCCTGATTTTAGTAGAAATGGTTCAGTGTTTTCCCAGTAATTATGATACAGTCTGAGCTCAAGTAGATATAGTATATCATTTTAATGAATTATTAGTTAAGTATTTTTGTTGATTCTTTCCGCCTTTTTAACAAAGAATTTTATTCAGTTTTATCATCCTTAAATGGAGCAGTAGAGTTGGTATTATGCCGGAAAATACATAAGGTATGTCAATATTATGCCAGTATGGTGTGCTCTTAAGTTTTTTCCTTTTTGTGCTGCCAGGTTGTGTTTGCTATTGTTTTATTTGTGATTTTTGCGTTCTGTTCATAAGGTAAATTGGGTTGTGTTTGTTTTTAACTTTCCAGTCAGTCTTAGATATTTGGCAGATTTTGGTATCAGTATTATACCTGCCTCATAGAAAGAATTAGAAATTTTGTGTGTTTTTATATGCTCAGGTTCAGTGCTTAGTAGAAGTGGAACTGTCTGCTTTTTAAACATTTGGTAGAATTCCCCTTTGGTGTAATTACTATACTGTAGACCTCAACTGCTGTTTTACATTTCCAAAAATTCACTGTATGTCTCTATCTAGGTATCTTCCTAATGTTCATTTTGTCTAAAACATACATATATTACTTTCTCTTCTAATTCTTTTATTAGTTTTATTAACAGTGGTACAATATTACAGAAGTTGTAAATGTGTTCTTTATTCTGGATGGTTATAGACCTCGGTGGAAAAAAATCTTGAGTTTCTGATACTGTTGAAGAAGGAACATTTGGGGGAATAAAAACTTGATGTCATACTCTCATTTTTCGGTTTTTAAACTTATGTCAAGTTTTCATTAATGCAGTATATAATATATCACTACATATGAATTCATTTTTTTCATGTAACCAACAATATTTCAATTTATTGCGTTACTGTTCTACAGCAAGCCATTTTCACAATATAGAATTAGTTCTATATATTAAGTCAATATTGAAATGCTAGTCTATAAAGATGCCTTTCCATTAAGTATTATCACTATGAAAGTAGTTTGCCACTATGATTGGTAAAATAAATCTGCTGCATATAATAATTTTCATGGATTGATGCCATTTTGACATTATGGTAGTCTAAGGCTTATCAATTTATTGGAGGTTATACTCTCACTTTTAGCAGTCATAAATAATATAAATTCATGGATTTTTTTTGTGCTGCTGCTTTAATTTTTGATTAATTGTGTTGTAGTTGTATAAGAGCTATAAGTATTTCTACATATCTATAATCCAGATAACCCCAAATCTATTTTTATTGGTTTGCTTAGATTATTATGAAAATAAAAAAAGAAAAGAGCGTCTTTTAATAGTAGAATTCAAGTACATCCCAAAAAGTTAAACAGAGAAACCCTGATTTACAAAAAAATTTCATTTAGATCAGTAGCTCTTTCTCTTTTTTTAAACGCAAAAAAATTTACACTGGAAAATACATGTGTCGATAAAGGGTGGTGGGCAAAGAACAGAAGAGACAATGTAATGAAAACAGTAGTGTAAATTTAAAAAAAGAACATTTTTCAGTATCTTTCCCCTTACCATGCCTCCTAAGATAATGACATATCTTTTTAGACTTTCTACTGTAAATGTACACTTTATATGTATTTTTTGTATATATATTTCACATATCATATATATTTAACCAGAAATGGAATTATAATATGTAAGGTGTTATTTTATGTCAATACTTCTTATCTTTTTATTTGGCTATGGACTTTTTTGAGAATCTGACCTTAAGAAACTCAAACAAATATAACCATAAAATTTTACATGTAATTTGGGGAGGTTTACAGATTCTGGCTTGAGAATGTCTTGATAAGAGTCCGTGTGATTTGCATACATCACTTATCTTATAGCAGTCATGTAATGGGAATAGAGGCTACCCTCTCACTGCTGTTTCTCTTTGATATAGATATCACATTTTAAAATTCTGGATTATGTTATCTTCTCAGATACCTTGTGATAATTATATCCATTAAAAATGTTTTGAAATTATTTGTGTCTACTGAGGGAAACAAACATTAGGCATTGACCCTTTTATAATAGGCTCTGTTTCTTATTTTAGTTTCAATACCTAGTATAGGCTTGGAACATGGGAAGCATTCAATAGAGAATTGCTAAATGAATGAAAGTGTCAGCTGCTACATGACAGAATATAAGATTCATGAAGATTTTCATATTCATCTAGCAAAATTTGGGGATTCAGTCTTTTCCTGTGAGATCCTAGATTATTTTAGATTAATAAAATGTTCTGTTCTTATTTTAGTAGAAGAATAACGAAAAGTAGTTATTGTGTTCTTTTGTATTGCTTATTAGATTTCCACTGGTTTTTTCCTTCGGTTTTATTGAGGTATGGTTGTCAAATAAATATTGTATGCATTTAAGGTGCATAAGAGTGATGTTTTTATATATGTATACACTGTGAAATGATTACTAAAGTCAAGTAAATTAACATATACATCACCTCACATAGTTACCATTTTGTGTGTGTGTGGTGAGAACACTTAAGATTTCAAGTTTGCAAACTACATTCTTGTTAGTGATAGTCACCATGCTGTACATTGAATATCAAGAACTTACTCATTTCATAACTTAAACTTTATATTCTTTCATTAATGTCTTTCCTTTTCCCCCACCCCCCTAGCCTTTGGTTACCATCATTCTACTCCCTTATTGTGGGCTCTACTTTTGTTTTTAGATTCCACATATACATGAACTCATGCAGTATTTGTCATTGTGTGTCTGGTTTATTTCAGTTAAGATAATGTCCTTCAGGTTCGTCCTTGTTGTCGTAAATGACAGGATTTACTTTTTTTTAAGGCTGAATAATATTCAATTGTATGTATATGTGTGTGTATGTTTATATATGTGTATATGTATATATGTGTGTGTGTGTACACACACACACACAATTTTGTTTATCCATCTGCCAATGGATACTGAGAATGTTTCTAATATCTTGGCTATTGTAAATAATGCTGCAATGAAATGAGGGTGCAGATATATTTTAGAGATAGTAATTTATTTCTTTTGGATATAAAGAAGTAGGATAACTGGATCATAAGGTAGTTCTATTTTTAATTTTTTGAGGACTCTCCATACTGTTTTCCATGGTGGCGAATCAGTTTACATTTCACTAACAGTGCACAAGGGTTCCCTTTTCTTCACATCCTCCCCAACACTTGATATCTCTTGTCTTCTTGATGATAACCATTCTAAAAGGTATGAAGTGACATCTCATTGTAGTTTTGATCTGCATTTTCCTGTTGATTAGTGATGGTGAGTGAGCATCTAATCATGCACATGTTGGCCACTTATATATGTTCTTTGGAAGACTGATTATGTATTTAGATTCTTTGCTCATTTGTAAAAATCAGGTTATTTTTCTGCTATTGAGTTATATGAGTTCCCTATATATTTTGGATATTAACACCCCTTATTGGGTATTTGGTTTGCAAATATTTTCTCCCATTCTGTAGGTTGCCTTTTCATTTTGTTTATTGTTTGCTTTGTAGAAAGTTTTTAGGTGATATGGTCCCACTTGTTTGTTTTTGCTTGTGTTGCCTGTGCTTTTGGTGTTAAATGTGAAAAACTATTGCCAGGATCAGTGTCAAAGAGCTTCTCCCCTGTTTTCTTCAAGGAGTTTTTATGCTTTCAGGTCTAATGTTTAGATAATTCATTTTGAGTTCTTATGTATGGTGTCAGATAAGGGTACAATTTCATTGTTTTGCATGTGGATGTTCAGTTTGCCAATGTTTTTGTTACTAGCATTTAATGATGTATAATGTCATAGAATTTAAATCTCTGTGGTAATTATTTTCTGAACTTACGGTATGGTGGTTGTTATATATGTACTACAATACTTAAGTTTTCCAAGGGTTAAGACTTGCTTTTTGATTTGATAAATAAAAAACCCTCTAAATATCCTACGATCAACTTTTTCTTTTGCTGAAGAGGTTTTTAGTTTTTAGCTTTTATTTTATGAGACCTAGGGTATTAATTTAAAATATTTAATTACATGTAAATTGTAAAACTATTACTATAATCTGCAGTGTATGATAGAAAACACAGATTTGGGATTTGTCAGAACTAGGATTCAGTTCTGGTTCAGCCACTAATTAACTATGTAGCATATTGGACCAAATATTTAAATTCTTTGTAATATGGGGGTCCTTAAAGGTCATTAAGTATAACTCCAAATCTGGGGCTTATAATTTTTTTGGTCCAGCCCTAAAGATGGGTAATAAATAGCAGTATTAGTTATTAGAGTTTCACCTATGTAATAATCTTGAAATTTTCCTTCATTCACTTAATTACAAATAAATTTACAGTTGATCCTTGAACAACATGGGTTTGGACTATGTGGGTCCACTTAAACCCACCTTTGGTTTTTAGGGGTTGAGTTGTTTGAGTTCTTTATGTTTTAGATATTAACCCTTTATTGGACATATCATTTGCAAATATATTCTCTCGTTGAGTAGGTTGCCTTTTTGTTTTTTGATACTTTCCTTCTCAGTGCAAAGGCTTCTTATTTTGGTATAGTCCCAATTATTTATTTTTGCTTTTGTTGACCTTGCCTGAGGAGACAGATCCAAAAAATAGTAAGACTCATGTCCAAGAGTTTACTGCATATGTTTTATTTTACGAGTTTTATGGTTTCAGGTCTCATGTGTAGGACTTTAATGTGTCTTGAGTTTTTCTTTATGGTGTAAGAAAGTGATCCAGTTTCATTCTTTTGCATGTAGTTGTGCAGTTTTCCTAAAACCCAACTATTGAAGAAACTGTTTTTTCCATTGTATATTCTTGCCTCCATCATAGATGAATTGACCATATATAAACATGGGTTCATTTCTGGTCTCTCTGTTTTATTTCATTGATTTGTGTTTCTGTATTTGTGTCATTGCCATAGTATTTTGATTGGTATAGCTTTGCAGAATAGTTTGAAATCTGGGATTGTGATATATCCAGCTGTGCTCCTCTTTTTCTCAACATTTCTCGGGTTATTCAGGGTCTTTTTTTACTTGTATACAAATCTATGTCTGTTCTAGTTCTGTGAAAAATGCTATTAGTATTTTGATAAGGATGCATTGAATCCGTAAATTGCTTTGGATAGTATGTGCATTTTAACCATATTAATACTTCCAATCCATGAGCATGGTATATCTTTCCATTTATTTGTGTCACTTTTCATTTACTTTTTAAGAAGATTTTTGAAACTAAACCTTAAATACATGTTCTTTCTGTTTATTTTGTTCTTTTATATTCACTTGATATATTTGTTTCCATGTGCATGTAAAATAGGTAGAGTACAAAATAAGTCTGGGCTGTTTAATAATTGGTTGAATTACAACCTTTTTTTAACACTTTTGTCTAGTTTTTTATCTTGTATTCCCATTATTTAATTGAATTCTCCATTTGTCTTTCATTTAGTAGTTGAAATACTGTGATACTGTTTTTTCTATTATTTATTTATTTATGAGTGAGAGAGAGAGCACAAGCAGGGGTGGAGGGGCATAGAGAGAGGGAGAAAGAGAATCTTAAGCACATTCTATGCTCAGTGCAGAGCTCAACATGAGGCTCGATCTCGTGACCCTAAGGTCATGACCTCAGCTGAAATCAAGAGTCGGACACTTAACCAACTGAGCTACCCAGGAGCCCCTGTTTTTCCTAACTTTTAAAGTAAACCTATAATTATGAGGCAATGCAAAGTATTTTTTAATTCAAACTCCTATTTATGCTTTCCTATTTGTCATCTTTCTTCTTTTAACTTTATCCTTTTTTTTTTTTTTTTTGCTTTTATTTGGCCCTCTCATCTTAAAGTGTGAGATTGATGGTCAAAGTTAAAGATAACTTTTTTGAATGTAGGAATGATATTCTTTCCTGTCATGATTCTGCATTAGTAGTGATTAATGCACCCCATTGTCTAGCCACATTTCTTTCTTGATGTATCCTTTGCATGATTAGTTTTGTCATTTTGTTAAGGGATGTCTGATTAATATATCTTGAGGTATCATAGCTTAATAGCAAAGCATTAGAATGATATTTCTCATCTCAGATATGGTTTTTATATGCATTATGGTTTTGGGCATCTTTCTAAAGCTCTTTATATATATTTCTTCAGTAAGTCAGGCATAGGGAAATGGTGATCTTGATAACTATATTTTTTAATTGTAGCTTTTGTATTATTTTCTTTGCTTGAGATAAAAATTTTGATGAATAATCGTGGAAGTGATAAAATACAAGCATAATTAACTAAGGAGGATTATAATCCTTGTAAATGTCCAAATCACTATATTGTAGCAACTAGCCGATGAGACCATGTGATTATTATGGTTCATTAATGTAGCTCTGACTTTCAGTGAGATGACCTAGTGCCTTAATCTTGGCTCTGTCATTTACTAGCTATGTGAACTAAGGCACAATTGCTTCATCGTAAAATCAGAATAGTAATGGGCCTACCAATAGTAATTTTGTGATGAGTAGATGGGATTTGATAAATGTAAAGTGCGTATTACTGTAAGTTCATATTAAGTGTTCAACAGCATAGCTAGTGTTGTCAGTATCAAAGGCAGAGCATTTTTCTCTTCTAAGTAATCTCTGGGAATATCCAAGGAATGCTTACGTGTCCCACAGTTCATCTGGAACTCTCACCTCTGCCATAAGGCTTTTATCCAGGCTACTGCTCTAGTTAGAGTCCTGAAGGTTACCTCTTATTATCATACAAGTGGCTCTTCTAGGAATTAGCTGCTGTTTCCTTATCCTTTTGCTCAATGTATGCACATAGACTTTTCCTTTTCTCATTTATAGGCTTAACAGTGACAGGAGGATATCAGTGCAGAAAAGGAAAATAAAACTCATTAATAGATACCATATCTCCTAGAATTCACAAGCCATACTCCTGCCTAGGATGTTTTCTCTTGACCCTTTCTTGATCTGTCTCTCTAGCCTTGTCCCTTTGCCATCTTGCAAGGGGCTGATTCAACTCTTCCACAGAGAGTTATTTATTGGGGTGCCTGGGTGGCTCAGTTGGTTGAGCATCAGACTCTTGGTTTTGGCTCAGGTCATGATTTCTCTGGTCATAAGATCTAGCCCCATGTTGGGTTCTACGCTAGGTGGGCAGTGTGCCTGAGATTCTCTCTCCTCCCTCTGCCTTTCTCTGCCCTCGCTTGCCCACTTTATCTCTCTCAAATAAATAAATCTTTTAAAAAATAAATATAAAAGTATTTATTTGAGCTTGTTCTCTGTTTTCATTGCCTCTTTATTTTGCTGTATTTTATATTTTCTATTGTAAGTCCTTCCGTCTTGGTGAACAGATACTGAGCCTTTCATTTCTCTGTAAAACTCCCTCAGATAAATAGTTCTTTCTTGTTCCTCCCAAATATACTGTTTATATACCTCTCTTAGCAGTTTCTCATATTGTAATTATTTTTAATCCCTTGTTTCTCAGCTACAATGAGATGCTGAAAGAAGGGGGCTCTTTGCTGTGTAATTTGTTCACTTCATGACTAAGCCTATAATAAATGTTAGGTGTTACTTACTGTATGCCTGGCAAGTTGTAATTGTTTCATGTCTATTCTTATTTGATCCTTCCCCAAAACATATCATGTTATATCCTTTTTTATGAGGAGACTGAGGGCCAGGGGTTTAAATAATAACTTGCCTAAGCATGAATGTGTCAGAGCCAGCATTTAAATTCAAGTTGTCTGTCTCTAGAATCTATGTTCTAAAACACGGTGTTAATTATGTTTTTTACAAGAATGAATCTTTTTTTTGTCTTTTTGTTTTTTTTCATGTTTGTTCTTAAAATACTTTAACGTGAAATTTAAATGTAAGGCTTACCTATTTGTAGTAGTGTATTTAATCATATTAGCCTAATACAAGCAAGAGACCCTGGTTTTGTATGCTTAAAAAAATCTGATTAGGTAATTACGTTGAGTTAAAAGATGATAGAATTTGCTTAACGTCATCTGGCTCTTGTGCAGATTAGCAAAAAGATGTTGAAACTTAATTTTTCTCCATGTGTGTATGTATTTGTGTATAATTATATAATTTTTTTGCAATGATATATTTCTGTCTATTATGATTTTTTAAAAACATAATTACTTGAGTTTAACCCTATCTATTTAAATTCCATGTTAATTTTATTGATCACAGGTAATAACCACACTTTATTTACTTACTGGTATATGATATATGCAGGCATTACATGAAATTAGTTTATCTATTTGGAAGGTGTTATTTACCCAATAATTTTGTGATTTTTTTATTGTGAATAACTCTAATGAAGTAATGAAATAAAATAATTGAATGCAAATAATACTATGTGTGGGTTTGACACTCAAGTGGAAACTGTAGCCCTCTTAGTGTTGACTTGCTTTTACAAATGTCATGTGAAAGCATTTTTAAACAAGTTTTTTATTATCAGAAGTCTAAAGTAAAAAATTAAAACGTGTATTAATCTCCAAATTATTTTAAAATATTGTTTGAAGACTGCAGTTTGTAGAGATAAGAACCCAACACATTTTATTCAGTCCATTAAAACAATAAGAAATCGTGGAGATTCTTTGATAAGTGTTCTGCCTGTTTTAACCTTGAATGCTATTATGGGTGGGGGGATGATGCTATATCTGTTTCATTGGCTTAGGCTTTTTCATGCTGAGAGAAATCAATACTTTGAGGCATTGGATGACAGAGGAATCACTTCAGAACTAAAGGTGGCTGTCACACATTGTCATTGGTTGACTTTTGTTTGCTGTTGAGGTTTTTAAGCTTTCATTTTTCTAAGTCTTTTTCAGGATGATATATATATATATTTTTTTTTTTTTTAACTATTAGACTTTAAATCTGAGTTAAGGGATCAAGTACAAAGACCTCCAAAAGTCAAATATTGAAAAGCTTCTTTACTTGTCCCTTATGTGATTTTCCTTTTACATGGTTTCCAATGAGCTAAATAATTGATAGTGTAAGAAATTTTGAGGCAAATTGGGAATTAAGGTAATACACTTAAAGGTGTTTACCAGAATGTATGTTTAGTTAACTAAAAATATTATACCCTATGTGTAGCCATGAGAAAGAAGAAGAGAGAACTGGATCTCCTGACATGGAATGATTTATAGTTTGATTCCATTTATATAGAACTATATCTTATTAATAGTGATTACCCCTGTAGAAAAAACTAGCCAGCCAGGGAGGAGGTAGAAGGGAGAACTTTCTTTTTATTTCATATGTCATTACTTTTTTATTTTTAGAAACAAGTATATGTTTCTTTAAAAAAAAAGTTTAAAATACAAAACTTATAAAACCAATACACTTCAATTGCTTGAGGCTTATATAATATTTTTAAGATTTTAGCCTTGAACTTTTTAACTGGGATTTATTTGTATTTCACAATAATATGCAGACTTAATGAAAATTTGCTTTATAATCTGTTTCTCATAGAACATACTGAAACTTAACTCTAGAAACAGTGTGCATTTAACGTTATTAGTTTACTTCCTTGATACTGAAAGTGCTTCTGAGAAGCCTTTTATGTGTGTCTATCCAGTCATAACCCCTTTTTGCCCCATTAAGCTAAATATTGTTCTGATTTTATGGAATGACTTATTTGCTTTTGTTTTTCCATTCAATACTTAAGTATGTTTCTTTTAGTATTATAATTTCTTTAGCCAGTTTTTGAACTTTGTATAAATGGTATCATTAAGTATGTGTTTTGATCTGGCATTATTATATCAACATTATTTTTGTGAAATTTGTTCAATTTGTTACATTTTCCTATTTCATCTTCAGTGCTGTCTGCCATACTATTACATGAATAGATGATAGTTTTTCATAATCTCTCTACTGTTGATAGGTAATTAGGTTGTTTCTAGTTTTTAACTATTATGAATAGTGTGGTTTTGACAATTTACAAGGCTTTTCATGTACATGCTTATGCATTTCTGTAGGGTAGACTTACTTGACTGTAAAGTTATTTATCTTTTCAATTTTAATAGATAGTGCCATAGTGTCTTGCAAAGGTGTGTATCACTCCCAATATCAGAGCATAACTGTTCCCATACTCCAAGTTGTCATAAAAAAAATTGATCAGTGCTTTTTATTTTAGTATTCTACTAGTTGTGTAGTGGTAACCTCATTGTATTCTTATTTGGATTTTATTTGCAAATGAAGCTGTATATCTTTTCTCCTGCTTGTTATATGTATTTTTTTTAAGGTTTTTTTTTTTTTTTTTTGCAGTACCTGTTTGTCTCTTACCCAGTTTCTTATTGATAATCTGTTTTTTCTTTATTGATTTATGGAGGATATTTACATATTTGGTATATGAGCAGATTTTTTTGATATGAACATTTTAACTACTTTCTTCCTTGTCAGTACCTTGCCTATTCGCTTTTTATAAACGTCTTAAATAAACTTTATTATAGTATATGAATAATAAAACACATCCCTTTTAGATACATAGTTCAATGAATTTTGACAGGTATATACACTTCTGTAACTGTCATAGTCAAGTTACAGAAAATTTCTGTCATCTTGGAGAATTCCCTTGTAATTCATTGTGGTCAGTTCGTCTTCACATATATATGTGCAACCCCTGACAACTACTCATCTGGTTTTTGTTATCGTAGATGGTTTTGCATACTGTACAACTTCATATAAGTGGAGTTATATAGTAGGTACTCTAATGTCTGGATTCCTTTGGTTACCATACAGTTTTTGATATTCATCCACATTGTGTGTATCACTCATTTGTTTCTTTTTATTACTGAGTACTATTACTTTATCCATTCATGTACAGGTGGATATTGGGTCATTTCCAGTGTTTGACTCTTAAAGCACTATGGGAACTTTTAGCAGTATAGTTTGTGAAAATATGTTCTTCATTTTGAGGAAATACATAGGAGTAGAATTGCTAGGTGCTGTTGTAAGTATTATTTTTAAACTTAAAAGAAACTGCCAAACTATTTTCTAAAGTAGTTGTAGATTTTACAGTCTAACCAGCTGGGTAGTAATGAGAGTTCTATTTGCTCCACATTCTTGCCAATATTTGATATTGTTTGTCTTTTACATTTTAGCCCTTCTACAGGGTATATAGTGATAGTTTATTGTGGTCTTTATATGAATTTCCCTGTTGATTAAGCATCTCCTCATGTACTTTTTAGTCATTTGTATGTCTTCTGTGAAGTGTCTGTTCAGATCCTTTGCCCATTATTTTAAATTGGTTTGTTTGCTTTATTAAATCATAAGAGTTCATACGTCTTGTAGGAAAATTGTTAGTTAAGATATATGTATGGTGAATATTTTGTCCCAATTTGTGGCTTATCTTTTCATTTTCTTTTTTTTTTTTATAATGATTTTTTATTATATTATGTTAGTCACCATACAGTACATCCCCAGTTTTCGATGTAAGGCTCGATGATTCATTAATCTTTTCATTTTCTAAGTGGTATCTTTTAAAGAGAAGATTTTATAAACTGTAGTATAATTTAATATATCAGTTTCTTTATGGTTGTGAATTTCTTTATGGTTCCTTTTATGTTTAAGAATTTCAGTGTAAGAATTTTCTCCCTACCCCCAGGGTCATAAGATTTTCTGCTGTGTTTTCTTCTAGAAGTATTACAGTTTTTATATCTAGATCTTTGGTTCATTTTGAATTAAATATTTTGTTTATGGTATGAAGGTTTTCTTTTTTTTTTCCCCTGTGAGTGGCCAGATGTTTTAGTACCAGTTGTCGAAAAGAAAACTGATGTAATTTGTGTAACTCACAACCCTGAGATCAAGACCTGAGTTGAGAACAAGAGTCAGATGCTTAACTGGCTGAGCCACGCAGGCACCCCAAGGCTGCTAAGTTTTTAATTAAGATTATGTTGACTCTATAAAATCAATTTGAAGAGTAGGTATTTTGACAATATGGAGTTTTAAAATCTGTAAACATTGTCTGTTTCTCCACTTATTTAGTTTTCTTTAATATCTGTTGGCAGTGTTTTATAAAAGCTTCATTGTATAGCTTTGTATATTTTTTAATTTATTTTATATTTTAATGCTATTGTAAATAGTATTTTCTAGTTGTTTATTGTCAGTATATAAACATACAATTAATTTTTAATATATTGACCTTGTATCCAAGAAACTTGTCAACTTACAAGTTTTAGTAGTTTTTCCAGAACCTTTGGGAGTATTATATACATGAACATATCTACAAATAAATACTGTGTTATTCCTTCTTTTCCAAACTGTCTTTTTATTTCTTTCTTTTTATCTCTTTTTTGAACTGGTTAGGATCCTGTTACAATATTGAATGGAAATCATGAGAGGACATACTTGTTTTATCCCCAATTATAATTGAATGATTTTCATAGATGTGCTTCCTGAGGTTTAAAAAGTCTCTATTACTAGTTTGTGGAGTGTCTTTTTTTTTTGTAAATAATGAAATGCTTCTGAGTGTTGTAAAATGCTTTAAAAAAAAAACTATTGAGGTTATAGGTTTTTCTCCTTTTTTAGTTATATGATGACTTATATTGATTGATATTCAAATATTAAATCAGCCTTGCATACCATGGATAAACTCTTCTTCATCATGATACATACTTTATTTTGTGTATAGCTGAATGCTAATGTTTTTTATGGATTTTGTGTTTATTTACACAAATTATATTAGTTTTTAGTTTTCTATTCCTGTAATGTAAATTGCATTATATTCCTTAGCTTCTATCATGTGAAAAGAGTTTAAGGTTTGTATTATTTTTTCCTTAAATATTTAATATTCTATAATATAACATGTAAAGCTGTACATTTTTAAATTTGTCTCATCCAATTGCCACAAATTTTTCTAATTTTCCTTGTGATTTTATCTTTGATCCATAAGTTATTTGGAGTTGAACTGCTTAATTTTCAATTATTTTGAAACTTTTTAGATATTGTTTTCACTCTATATATTCTGCTAAAGAATCAAGAGGACGTCTTGTATTTCTATCTTTCTCAATAACTTCCTCTTCTCTAGGAGTTTGTCTTTCAAATTTCTATCTTACCATCTTAATAGACATCTTTAAATTTGTTTCACATACGAAGGCTATAGGAGAAATAGATTTCCTAAGCCTTGAAAGTGTCTCAGGGATAGATATTTGGGGAATAGCATAAAATCTGAGGGTGTCTGGCATATAGGATGCATAGGCAGGCATATTGAAAGATAATATACCACATTGCTTAATTATAGAAGGGCACAGGTCTTAGCTAGTAAAATTTGGTACCAATTGTTCATTATTTTAGATAATCACATACTTTTTAAAGTGTAGGGTATACAAATGTATCTGTACAATGCCAAAATAAATTCTTCTTGAAGTAATTCTGGCACTGTTTGTAAGAGGGCAATTATAAGATTATTTCAAGAACTGAATTGTGAACTAATAATAATCTATTTTAGGGCAATGGTAAGAGTGATAAGTGGTAAGACGTAAATGAGTTTTGTTGAAATGGAATGGTGAGATATGAAGAGAGGGAAACTTGAGAAGTCACAAATGACAGAAGTATAATAGCATGTTTGGGATAAAGATGGTAATTACAGTTTTGTACATTTTGAATTTTAGGTGCTTATTGGATAATTGGAGGTTATCCTACGGATAGAAATATGGGCTCATGGTTCAGGGTAACAGGTGGGGCAGATATGAAAAATTTGAAAGGTATCTAAATTGATAATAGGAGATGATGTGGGAGTGAATGATATTGCCAAGGGACATTTGGCAGAGCCTTAAGGAAATGCCAGCATTTCATAATGAGGAATAATAAAGGAAAAAGTTTGACCATCAAGAAGGGAGTGGTGACAGGAGATTACCAGAGGAATCTGCTTCATTTTAAGTTCACTCTTCTGAGCTTTCATGCAAAGGACAAATAATAAAGTACGTAGAGATACAGCATCTGGAAGGAAAGACCAAATATGATATTGTTTTTATGTCTTCATTTACATTTAAAGAGCTGAAATAGTCACTTGAATTATAAATGGCCAGTATAAATTGTTTCTCTCTTCAGTTATCACTTTATCTGCAAGTAAGTGAATTTCTTTTAAGATGCAGGTTTGTCTTATATTTATTAGTTCTATGGTAAAAAATCTTAAATTTCTTTAGCAATAATCAAAGATACTTGAGTTGTTAGTTCCCAAGATGTCTGCTTCTTTTCTTTTTAGATTCAGATATTTTTGTTAAAATTCAAATATTTTTGTGGTCATTGTTGTGATGTCACCTAGTTTATGTGTTGCTTAAAATAGGAAAACAGAAAAGGTGATGTAAAGTAAAACTGAGTGAAAATATTAGACCTGGCCCTTGATTTTTTTGATAGGTGAGTAGGGTTTCTTGGGGTATCTCTACTCAACCTTCAACCACAAACACATACACATATTGCAAATATATACTCCACCAACAAGTAACATGCATTTGATCTTGAAGCAAATATTCTTCATCTCTTGTTCACTCTGAATGATATGTCATACACAGAATATATTATTGGTTTTTAATAAGAACATGTTCAAATTGCATTTTAAAGATATTTTTAAAAATAGATACAAGTTCATTATATCTTTACAAAACATTCTTGTTTGGTTTCCTTTTATCATGTTTTAAGGTCAGAATGTGACTCTAATGTTCCACAATGAGACAGAGATTGATAATCGGGAAAGAATAGCCCTTTAATGTGATTTATATCTATAGATTTTATGTCAGATATGAAAAGTTGCTGTTTAAATTGTAAAGGAGGATCCATTAAAGAACACTTTAAGCCATTTTACTATTTAGCTTACTTTGGACTCTTCTGTTTAGAATTATGCCTTTTCGAGCAAAGTTTAATGACTTACCAAATGTTTACAAAGTAATTTTGATACAGTTAAATTTGTGTAATATTAATAAAAGAAAAAATGGGCTATTCAGTAACTTTTTTTGCTATTTTTAGTACTGTTTAATATAAATGTATATATGGTGTTGGTGCAGTATAGAAGTCAGTAATTTTCTAGTTTTCATCAATAATTTTAATTTCCTCTTATCAGGTGAGGTTAGACAAAGCAGATTATGGATATGGTAGAGAATGTTGAAGGTATAAAAATTCGTCCTGCGTGCCTTTCCCTGAGCCAGTTTGTCAGTGTGGGTGTGATTATGATCCTTCTTGGTTTAGGACATTCTTCCTCTAAGTCACTTTGTGTGGACTGCTTTGTAGCCCCCTTCTTGCTACTTGTAATGTGGACCCCTGCACCTTCACATGATTGGCTTCTTCCAGTTATTTAGGTCTGCTTAAAAACCACTTTTGAGTGTGGGTCTTATGAATGACTTCAGAGAAATAAATTCTTGCGGAATTATTATACCGAGGTAGCAAATCACTAAATCTCAGTCAGTTCAGTTAATGAGGGATATAAAAATAATTTTAAAGTTTTGGTTCATTCAATTCCAGTTAGAGATTATTTCATGGTGTGTTGTAAGGTTTTCCCCCCATATTTTTGTAGTATTAATAGATGTTTCTTTTTTCCTATCCAAGTCACTGTGTGCCCAGTATTCAGCAGACAAACGAGAAGATGAGAAGATGTGTGATCATTTGATAAGAGCAGCTAAATATCGAGACCATGTGACAGCAACTCAACTAATCCAGAAAATTATCAACATTCTCACAGACAAGCATGGAGCCTGGGGAAATTCTACAGTGAGGTAAAGGGAAACCTTTAGGATTTGGCCACTGATTTTCTACAGAAGGCTTAGGTTTAGATAAAGAACTCTGGATATGATCAAGGCCATATCCTTGAACAGAGTAATTTAATTTTGTATTTTATCATCTACTATGAATGGGGGGTAGAAGAAAGGGGTAGGAGAAAATCAATATGGGTACAGTTAGGGATCTTTATAGATATTTTAGTTCCCTCAACTACTCAACTATTTCTAAAGGAATATTTGTTCATATACTTATTTTTTTTGAAGTTAACTTTTAAGGGAAATAGTTAATGTAAGCTATTTTATTTGCTACACTTACATCTGAATTTGCACAAATACAGTATTTTAAGAAACCATTCTCTATTTTACACTTTTGAGTTTTCAACACATAAATTTGAAAACATTACTATGTGTTCTTTTGAACTGCCTTGCAAATTGCAAGACTGATAATAAAAGTGGTTAAATGCCTTCTTTAAAATTTTATTCACTTTATCTTCCTCCTTTTTAGATTCTCAAAGTGAACATGCTTTTTTAAATTTTAATTTCTAGAAATAAATTACCTTCTAAAGGAACTTAGACAAATTACAAAATTTAGTTTTCTTGGAATATTTTATGCTACAAATC